>NC_135478.1:207669888-208286207 GCF_052094955.1 Ictidomys tridecemlineatus | reverse complement strand
GTCTTTCACACCAGGTTTAGCCTACTGACTGTATGAACCTTCTGGAAACTTTATCTAAAATGCTTGATGCACCACCCTGCACAGGGGACGGGGATGGAGGGAGGGCAGGGGGGCGGGGGGGGGGTGGTGCAAAGGTAACACACATTGAAAACTTACTACTTTGTGCTTTCTTCAGTTGGTTTCACAGCCACTCTGGAGAGTGAACGTATGTTCTTTCTGCTCTGTTCTGGAAAACTAAAGCACTAAAAGGGTCACGTGGCTTCCCCCAAAGCTGTGTAACAAGTCACAGAGGAGAAATTTAAATCTGGTTCTTTGTGATCCCAAAGCTTATGCTGCTTGTCTTTCTAATTCCTATTTAAAGGTGCTGTTAATTGGGAGATCATTTAATAGCATTTGACATTAAAAGGGCAGCATGTGAGTGCTAGGTAAGCTGGGCATGTGCGGAAGAGTGAAAGTGAGGAAAAGATTCTCATATTGCTAGATTAAATTCCGAGTGGAGATTGGTAAAGGTAAGCATCCAAGTAAACATTCCAAAATTCAACTCTTACATGCCCAAGAGGTGTCCCTTAGAAGGCCCTGTGACAGAGGGCTGTCACCTGAGCGTGTATATTGACCCCTGGCTCCTTGCCAGAGGAAGCAGAAATGCCATTAGAGAGGGATACTGCTGTCCCTGCCTTCCCCGGTAGCAGGTTGGGTACATGGTGCTGTTGAAGGAGCCGTCTTCAGCCTCTGGGGGCAGTAGGAGGCCAGTGGGGGACTAGCATTCATTTGTCAAGTCACATCCTCCAGATTGAGGAACTTTGTCACTCATGTTTTTTCTCCACCAAGCCTATGCCTTGCTTTTCTGCACTGTAAATGATACACTAGCGCCTAGCGGTCACTGCACTCCCACATTCTCTGGGGCATTGGCAGAAGGGATGGAGGCATGGTCCGCAGTTAGGTTTTATTATAGGCTTCTTGAAGAACAGGTTCATCCAGTACCTTCCAGTAGCTTAAATGGAACCAGCCACTTTTCCAAAGACTCTTAACCTCCCAGATGGCAGCAGACTGGCGTTCTTCAGTCTGAAAGAGCCTAGCTTCTCTCACTGCTGGACCATCTTCTCATTTGATCACCAGTTTTGGAAACATGCTATTCTCTGATGGAGTTGCATATTCCAAGGTCCCATGGGATTTAATTGCTGCATGTGCTTTGCCTTTCACGTTGACCCTGATGCATCTTCCCTTCCTGTCTGTACTTCTGGATTTGATTTTCTTTTTTTTTTAGAAATATTTTTCAGTTAGAAAATAGTATCGAATATAATTGTGGCTTTTTCTGACCATTTCTTATACTGGTCAAAATCCTCATGAGTTTTAATTTCAACTCTCAAAAATCCTCCCTACAAACCACATTGCTGTTTGGGTAACATCTCGAAGGGCTTGAGCCTCACAGTCACAAGAGCACGTGGCTTACAAGTGGATCAGTGAATCACAGTTGATCTTCTTCACCGTGGGGCTCCAACCCACACATCTGGAACTTGTCATCCCCCTTTGCAGGTGGTGGGGCATGCTCTGGGACCTTAGCCGTGTTTTGGCTCTGCAGTGACATATTGTAATCATTAACTTAGGAACCTGCAGTAGGTGGTAACTTGACAGAACAGAGTTTTCTTGATTAGATGCTGAGTCACTCATTCTCTTGTTCAGTAAAATGCAAGTTTTTGAGATTTAAGCCCCTTTTCAGGTGCCCTCTTTGGAGCTACCATGAAAGCATCCCAAGCTGACGTGAGGTAGCTCACATCACCAGGACAACTGAAGTATGAACTGGAATAGTTGCAGATAAATGAAGACCTTTGTGGCGTTGGCTTTCTGTTGTGTGACATGGTGAAAGATGTGTTCCAGCCTCAAAGTTAGACCATGTAGGGCAGAGTGTAACATCATTTCAATTCCAGATTGCCTGATGCCTGGTGCTGAAGCAAACAAGGAAGATGGAATCTGCACATGAACCTCCTACAGTCTGTGCTGCTGCAACTCGAGGCTGCAGAGTCAGTTTTTAAAGTAGAAACCACCTCTTCTCTCTGCAGGATGCCCCCCTGCATTTCTGCTATGATTGGATCTATAGGTTTAGAGGGCTTTATTTCATAAGGCAACTTGCTGAGTGAACCTTGCTGATCTGCAAAACACACACCTCGTGTTGGCAGGTTGCTTCCTTAGCAACGGCCACACCTCGTGTTGTCTGCAGCACAGAGTGAACAAGGCATGTAGGCATACGTTGCTCATGGTACAGGAACTTTCACAACTTTTGTGTCTTAAGCAGGAAGTAGAAGATCCCTTATATCTCTTATTTTTAAAAAATATTGGTCACTGACTGTGGTGGAGTAGCATGGTGAAAAGAAAACCTGACTTGACTTCTACTGTTGCTTTGGATTCATGCTGTTATTTAAATTTTCAGTTGCTACTCTTCTGAACAGATGCCTCTAGAGGATTTTCCCTCCTAAAAAACATCTCACGGCATATGGCCTTTATATCGCTCCGTAAGTAAAACCTTGTGCTTGCAGGTCACTCCAAAGAAGTTTTGTTGTATTTTGTTGCTGGATGATTCTCCAGTTAATTTTTGAAAAATTATCATCAGTGTTTGATTTCTATTCTTCTTAAATCCCCAACTCCCAATTCACTATCAGGAAAATATATATATATATGTATGTATATGTGTATGTATGTATATGTGTATGTATGTATATGTGTGTGTGTGTATGTATGTATGTATGTATGTAACATGAACTTCTTAAAAGTAATGGTACAGGTTCCACATGCAGATCTTAGGATGGGAGGAAATGAAGGCCGAAAATATCAAAGGTCCTCATTTCAATAAATGCAGATGGTGCCCCTCAGAGACCCAAGCCAGTTTTAAGTGTTGGTCAGGCACCTCGCCACAGTCAGCTTCCTTGGAAGTGTCCATGTATGGCAAAGAGAGCCTTCCATTTACAAGCAGTGCAGATATCTTAGCCACCTCTTCCTTTATCTGGTGCTTTACTTTTGTTACAGCTGTTGTTCTCTGCTATCACTTTTCTCGTTTACCTGATTTAGTCCTCACAGCAGCTTTATGGGGTGGATACTGTCATTACTTCATTTCACAGAAGAGGAGACCAGGGCACAGAGAGTTAATGTAATTTACCCGAGGTGGTGTGGACAACTGGTGGCAGAGCCTGGCACCCTGACTCCATTTTACCCTCTTACCACACTGCTTCATAGAAATGGGAAAGGGGGCTAGGGGATAAACTGCCAGCCTGGATTCTAGAGAAGGGATCTTAGCACTGTGTCATACTCACATGTGATCTGTGGGACCAGTCCGGATGCTCTGTTGACTTGAGCTTCTTTGAGATTAGTGGGCAAACAGGATTTAGAGGAGTGGGACTTGGCTTAGGTCATACTGCAAGTCAGAGTGTGACTGAGGGTCCAGGGCTTTTACCATGCAAAAGGAGCCTTGGTGGCTCCTTTGGTACTGCTTCTGCTGTCAGGTCCAATTCTAGTTTTAATGATTGGCTCATTTGTTTATGGGTGAAACCCAAATCTTGGAGCTGGAGGGTATCCCCTGTGGCCACATGAGGATGAGCCATTACCAGAACGTAAGACACCAGGCAGCAAAGAGTGATGGCTAGAAGCCTAGGCTCAGGATCAAGCCAACTGAGGTTAGATCCCCAGTCATGTAATTCCCAAGCTCTGGGACCAAGAGCAAGTCATGTGATTTCCTCACTCCCTGGTCCCTCATCTGAACACATCAGCCCTATTAGGTGTTGTATCAAGAAAATGCATATAAAGCGCACACAGCACAGCGTCTAGTCAGAGTAAGCCTTCCAGAGACCAAAGCTGTGATGATCTGGCCCAGTGCCCTTCCCATCCACTTCTTTACCTGGCCCTCACCCTGAGAGAATACTCCAGAGTTAAACCTGTCCAGTAAAACACCAAGTGCTCATGTGATACTTTAAAAGTCACTGGCTGTTTCCATGTACTACATTGCATTTGACCCTAACAGTCACTGTAGTGCAGGACTTTCTCTCTCCATTCTCTGGATCAGGACACTGAGGTTCAGAGAAATGAAATGATTTGCCCAAGATCACTTAGTTAGTACACGGCATAGCTAGATCCCATAGGACCTGCTCATCTCCTCCTTGCAAAAAAGTATTCGCTGAAGGCATGCAGGTAATCAGAGCATGACTTAAAAATGTGTGAGCCCTCACCATAGCAATGACAGTTGCATCCATAGTCTGGACAGAATACTCAAGTTAGTGTCCCAATGTCCATAACATTTGGAACCTGTGTTCTTAAAGAGATGTCAGAGCTAGATATAGTCCTCCTTGTGAAATCCTCAAGCCCTGAGGGAAGTTGTCTTAATCCAGTTTGCTGACGCAAGAACAGACTGGCCTCTCACGTCAGGGGAAACGATGCACATCCAATGTTCTGCCTTGCCTCACAGGAGTGTCTGCTGGGGTTATTGACTCATGTCCCAGGTTCTAGCTTCCCTATCAGATTTGGAAGAAAAAGTACCAAGAAGGGCAACTTGCAGAAAAACAGCATGAAGGTGGCAGTGCCAACTGGATTTTGAAATGGAGGCACGGTGGCTGAGAAAAGGAATCTGTTCTTGGAAAATGATGATTTTAATGCAGGACATGAAGTGTGTGTTCTGCATGTGAGAAAGAGTTAATGTTTTCCCTTTCAAATATTGTAGTACCTTAAAATTGTTGGCTGGTTAAAAATACAAACATCCTGGATAACAGAAAGTCAACCCTACCGCATGCTGGCCTGAAAACAGAAGAATGCAGTTGGTTGTTAGAAAGTAGAGAATAAAGAGGAAAGGAAACATGCTAATGTTCCCTGAGTCATGGCGTTCCCTCATGGTAGGGTTGTCCTTGCAGTTGAATGTGCTGAAAGACTCAGCCAGTAAAGCCATATGGTGGCTTGCCTTCACTCTGTTCCCCTGTGCATGTCCTGGAGAGAGAATGGACGAGTGCCTCTTAATTTATCCACTGGTTTTTCCATCTCTCTGTTAGTGAACCGCAAAGATTTTCTTTGTTAACTGGGCAGCCAATCTCCTCACACACACCTCTTTTATTTACAAAGCTGGCTCTTGCTTTGAAAACGGGGGCCCAAACTCAAGATCTCTGTCTCAGTGCAATTTTTTTTTAAGTAACTTTACATCCACTTAGCTCAGTACTTCTTGTTCTTTCCAAAGACTTGAAAAATGTGGAAAAACATATGGAATGACCAATCTTTGCTCTTCTGCTTTGCTGAAATGTGTTGTCAATTGGGCTAATATGAAGAGATATAGATACAAAAGAATGTATCTGCTTTTGTTGTTCTGCTAAATTTAGAGAAGCATAATTAAAGATAGCTTAGAAAACAGTTGCCTCTGTGAAGGGCACAGATGTATAGGGTGATATATTTAGGTACATGTCTGTACGTATGTGTGTGAGGTATATTTGGTGTATAAGGTATATTTGTTCTTATGAGACATAATAAGTACAGGGAAGAAATCCGTTCTTCAGAAAAAATGTTCCCCATAACTAAAGTGCCAGTCATTGACAAAATCTTCTAAAGGGTGGTAGACAAAAGCTATGACTAGTAATTTGTGTTTGGATTTTGGATTTTTTAATTAGAGTAATCTGCTTCTTGTGTACTTTAGTCACTGATGCTGTGAATTACAGTTGCATGTTCAGAAGGATGCAGTGGACACCTGAATGAATCACAAAATTAGTGAAATGATTATTTGAGAATTCCAGTGATTCTTCTGTCCTGGCATTTTTTCAGGTTTAAATGCTTAAATTTGCAATCCAATTGAAAGACTCCACAGCCCATTACTTTACAAAGTGTTTACGATTCTTCTTCGAAGCCTGTGAACTCTTGGATCTTTGATGAAGTGAGCATGACCCATCCCTTGTAGCCCCTGGTGTTCTCATCCCTTCACAGAGATGAAGAAACCAGCCTCACAGCAGGAGATGTGTGTGCTGTGGATGCTCTTCTGTGATAAAGGTTGAGTTTGTGTTGGGATCGCCTTAGGAAGAGAGACCTGGCCAGCCCTAGAGGAGTCGGACAGCCTGCACCTCCAGGCTGGTCAGCATCTGAACCCACTTGAAATCATCAACCACAGGCAATTGTAATAGGAAGATTGCTCAATGCTGCTGGTGACATTGTAAAATGAGGATGATGTAGGAAGAAGTTAAAAAGAGAGACCAAAGTTCTGTAAGTGTACTGAAGCCAAGAGAAGATGGTAAGTGAATGATCATCAATTTGCTTTCAAAGAGTTCTGCAAAAAATCATCTATTAGTGATTACATATAGTTTGCATAGCTAAAACAAAACATGGTAAGAATGAATACTTGGGGCCTGGGGTTGTGGCTCAGAGGTAGAGCGCTCGCCTAGCATGCATGAGGCATTTAGGTTCGATCCTCAGCACCACATAAATATAAAATAAAGATATTGTGTCCACCTATAACTAAAAAACAAATATTTGGGGAAAAAATGAATACTTGTTGAATTTTGATGGCATGAATTTAAGAATTCATTTTATTATCAAAGTTAAGGGAAAATTTCAAATACAAGTTAACAGTGTTTTAAAAAAGAACATGCATCCCTTTAGTTAGGCAGTCTAAAAACATTAATCTTCTTGGATCCCTAGAACACTAAAGGGAATGATAGTGAGCTGCTTGTTAAGATAATATCAAAAACTGTGACAAATAATAATTTGTCAAGGAGAACTAAGACATAAAGCTCTACTTCTGGAGTGCAAGGGAGGGGACTCTAAAGCTAACAAAACTTCCTTTCAGAGAAAGCACTGGGATCTCCCTAGCATCAGTGCATGACTTTGCCTCTGGTCTGGTCCATGTCCTCCTCTGATCCCCAAGTTACAGTAATCCTTTAAATCAAAATCATCTTGAAAAAGTACTGGGTATAGAAAAGTGTTTTCTTCAGCTTCTATCAGAAAAGAGCACTTGCTGACTTGGGGCCATTTGTATGTCACTTAAAAGATTCTTAAGCACCACCTTCCAGTTTTCTTTTACCTGCCTGGGTACTTGGAACACAAGATGAACTTTAGGTCTCCTTCTATGACTTCTTTACTCAAGTAAAGGATCTTCCTTGAGTTTCCACCCAGAAGTAATATGGTGGACTCATGCCATTGCCTCTAAATGATCAGGCAGCCCTTGGGCCACTCAAGGTTAGAGTCACAGGCATGCCCTCTACCTCTGACACCAGATTTGGTGATGTTAGTATATAAATGTTTGAAATTTGCAAAAAATTTATTTAGACTGCTAAGTAAATAACTCAAAACCAAGTTTCCACCTTTTCCTTTGTAGGTTGTCTTTTGTTTATTACAAGAGCATTCTGAAAGAAAAGAAAAGATCATAAAGCTTCTTCAGGAAGCTGGTTTCATATGGTGGTTTAGATTTAAATAGTGATTGTCTAGCACCATTTGAAATCAGTGTTCTTGGAGGAGACCAACTGCATTGCCAACAGCAAAAGAAATGAATGGGACAGCATTGAAGTTTTTTATCTTTAATTTTAAGTTTGAATTTATATTTTGAAATGAAAATGCAAAATAACCAATTTTTACAAAATTTCACACAAGAATACGCATTAAGATAACACTACATGCTACACGCACTTAGAAAAGGTTAATCAATCTAGTCAAAACAGTTGGCTGTCACTTTAAAGGTGAGTTTTTTTCTTTTGAACAAAAAGAAAACTCATGTGAAATGAGCTCACTGAGAGCCAGTGAGACCTCCCTCTACTGTCAGTAATGGCTCAGTATCTCCATGAGCCAGGAAACAGATAGTCCAGGCTCCTTACTGGAACAGTTTTTCTGTGTGCACTGGAGGACTCTAACTGGATTCTTCTGAAGTCCTGAGTGCAGGGTTCTTTTATTTCTAAATTTATAAAATGTTAGCATTATTTTCCCTTGATTGTAAACTGCAACAGAAAATAACACGCTTGCAAATTTTATTACAAGTCGTACCATGGTTTTTATCATGACTCTCACCACCTTGGAAAATCTCCACTTCAGAAGTTTCTGATTTGGTTCAAGTTCTTACGTGGCAACTCATGCCTGGGGGCATTCAGCTCACACACCTGTACATGTATGAAATAAGCAGCTGGAAGTGCTTTTCTGAAGCTGAGTCTACAGCTCTGCCCACACAGAATAGGTGTGCCGTGTATCCCAGGCTCAAACCTTCTTCTCTTGGATTAGAGTTCCCAGCTGACCATTTACTCTTCTTTTCCTTTTGTGTCACTGTTTACTGTTCAGATAGTACTTTAGTATGTTCCCTGTAGCGTTTCCTGCACTGAAGTACTTGGTGACCCGTTCCTTGCCTCTGCCAGCAGTGGTGTCAGACATAGCACGTTAATTATGTGGGGTGTTTCATAACTAGAATTCTTTAATGTAGACTACATTGTTCCTGGGCTAAAGGGCCAAACATTATGGAGCTGTTAAGGATCGGTCCTTTCTGACTCTCGCAACCTCTTGTGACCCCTTAGAGGATGACTGATTTCTTTTGGTGTTCAG
This sequence comes from Ictidomys tridecemlineatus, assembly GCF_052094955.1. NCBI lineage: Eukaryota > Metazoa > Chordata > Mammalia > Rodentia > Sciuridae > Ictidomys > Ictidomys tridecemlineatus. Next base: position 208,277,681 of record NC_135478.1, on the reverse strand, counting down.
AGTCAATATAATTTTCTAGCACCATCTGAAATCGGTTATAATGATTGGGGAAGAGCACCATGCAGCTGCCTGACAAAAGAAAATATACTGGTGGTCTTTGGGCCATGAATTAAGAGCTAAGAAAACTGAAATACAAAGCAAAATGCTAAGGTGACTTTTTTTCTATTTTTAAGTTAAATGTCATTGCCCTGAATTACATGTGTTAAGATATTAACAGATGGCTGTTTGCATATTGTTGATGGTTGTGTTTTAGAGAAATGGATATTTTTGTTGTGGTGATAGATATCCAAGGATAAAAACCAAAGGCAAAAACAGTGATTGCCTGGGATGATTTGAAAGGAGCACTGACTGTTTAACTTGAGAGGCTCACATCAACTCACCTGGGAGCTGGATCATCTCCTGCCTGGCCACAGAACCTGTTCTGTGGTTAACCACCAGACTCAAATGGTACAGATAACTGGGTTTCAATGTCTAGGAAGAACCAAGTTAATAAGGTTTCAGTTCAATTGAGGAAGCAGGAACTTCTACTTGAACTGTTTTCCTAAACACCCCTTCTTCCTAGAGGTGAAGTTGTTAGACTGGAAATAATGCCGACTTCTGAAGAAATGGCAGAAGAATGAGCCATCCAGCCGCTCTGCCTCTGGGGTGGTTTCTGCCACAGGTGCTTATGTACTGATAGGTCCACCTGCTGCCACCTGCTGTCCCCACGTGGCATTCTGGAGAACTGAAGGGCACCTGAGGGAATTCTGGCCTTGTCCATTTCTCTCTGGCCTGGTGAAGCTGTGTGACCATCCAGCAATGTTCACCACAGCTTTCTTGCCCTTCTCATACCCACTCCCTATCTTTTGACCCTTCTGCTGGAACATTCTCTGAGAAAGCTCTTTTCACCACAGGGCCAAGATGGACATTCCAGCCACCTTACAGATCAAATGGGGATCGGTATCATTTCACTAGTTCTTTTTCTGTCCTATGATTATTTCCCCAGAACTCCTTTTTCCCTACCCTCTGTTTTCCCTGAGTTATCTTAGCTGCTCCCCTGGTCAAATACATTGTCCGTGTGCTGATTTCCCTCATACTGGAGCTTTAGCCTCAGATATGTTCTACAACTTTTGATTTCCATATTTTCAGAGTCTCCTAGATGTTTTATCCTGCTTTTCTAAACCTGTATTAGTGTAATATTCCAAAGTCAGACCCATGACCTTCTCTCCAATGCTGAGTGTCCTGCTGTGGGCCAATGGCTAAAGCAGGACACCTTAGGGTAGTGTGCCTTTCCCCCTTCTTCCTCTCATCCACATCCGCGCTCAGCAAGTCTTACCCTTGTTCCCTCAGACTACTCTTCAAAATCCATCCTTTCTCTGCATCCTCCTTAGCCTCCAACGGCTTCCTGGACCCATCCCTCACCTTTAGTCCAGCTTTGAAATTCTGCCAGCTATCTTGGTAAAAGTACATGTGTGACCTTGTTTTTCTACCAGACCTTTCAGTGAACTCCGTCTTGACCAGATACAGGATGCTGCAGACTCCCACCCTGCCTGCATCAACACCCTCATCTGGCCACACCCCTCTGTTTCCGGAGCTCATCCAGTGGCTCACTGCTGGGAACACTCCAGGTCCCACCAAGCCTGTGTGTACACTGCTTGCTTTGCCCACATGTGCCCTTGCCAGTCCTCCTTGGCCTAGGAACATGAGTTCACCCTTTAACCCCTGGCTCAAATGTGTGCTCACCTGGGAAGGCTTCACTCCTGGAGAGAGCAGGACGTAGCTTTCTTCTCCCCGCTCTTGAGAGCCTGATTCAGTGATTACTTGTCACTTTTTCCAGCCTCTCTATTAGGCTGTAAGCTCTGGGACTTTGAGAAGAAGGCATATGCTCTGTACCAGAATTTCATAACAAACTTACGTACTATACTACTTAATAGTTATAAACACTTTGCAGTATTAAACTCTGTATAAAATACTTATTCCCTAATTGCTTAAGCATTTAACTGAAGTATTTTGTAGCATTTCCAGGTGATACTTAAAGAACAATCCATGTACAAATAAAATTCTCAGGAAAGCATGAGTGGTATTGCTTAAAAAATTGCTTCCTACTTTCTACATATAATATACTCTTTAATAAAGCTTCAAATCAGCTGTATAACTGAGAAAATCAAGTAAGTAGCTATCCCTTGATAGATCCTAAAAAACCTAACGCAAGACAAGATTTTAAACCTTTTGGTGACCTAACAAAACACCAAAACACACACACACATCCAAAAAAAATCAAATTTGAACTCTGAACATACACACACACACTCACACACACGACTCCAGATCCTTATGGTGGAGGTTTGCTTCTTGTTCTACAAGCTCTTCTTTGTAGCCAACTCTCCTGATTGTCCATAACTGAATATTTAAAAAGACTGTAGCAGATTTTGCAGGAGGGACTTGCCTCAGGGCAGAGAAATGAAATTTAATTGGAAAAATGGAAGCAAAATACAATGTAAGTTTAGTCACAAGATATTAGTACCCGGAACCCTGAATCCAAGTTTTATGCTCTTTGGTTTTGAAGTGAAATTATCAAATGACCAAAAAGTAAGCTGTTAGGTTTACTGAAGAACTGCATACATAAATAACTGCTAATACTATGCTAAATTTTGAGGTTAGTTCATAATCCATTTCTTTTGTATCTAAAGTATAACCTTGACTGTTCATAACAGTGACAGACCCTGAATTAATATGGAAATTATAAATTATTAGACTCACATTTTATTTATCATCCTGTGCTTAACTAAAGCAGCAGAATGTATAGAGATCTCTGAATAACTTTCATTTAAAAGAAACTAAAATAGAATCTATACACTTTATGTAGAGACTGCATTACACAGTGGCATTCATGTTTTTATTATTGAGTAAAATTCAGATAACATGAAGCTTACCATTTTAAACCATCTTAAAGTATACAGTTCACTGGCTTTTGGGCCATTCACAATGTTGTTGCAACCAGAACATTTTCATCACCCCAGAAAGAAACCCTGGACCCATTACATAGACACTCCTCATTCCCTCCTTCCTAACTCCTGGGAAAATCTGCTTTCTAAAGAGTTTTGTATTTTGGACATTTCGTGTAAACAGGGCGGCCTTTGTGTCTGGCTTCCTTCGCTCAGCATGACATTTTTGAGGTTCATCTGCATTATGGCTTGTATTAGCACTTCATTTCTTTTCAGAGCCAAATAATACTCAATTGTATGGCCCAACCACATTTTGGGTTATGCACTCATCAGTTTGATTGGCATTTTAGTTGTCTTGTTCTTTAAGTTGAAACTTTTGTTTCTGCGATGTTAGATGGTCCTGAGCCTTACAGGATCCAGCAGCTCTCTTCTGCCCTACCCCTGTGTTCCCATCACTTTACGTGTAGGCTCACTTCACTCTTTCTTCTGAATACCTCCACTTTAAAATGCCTGTTTTGCTGTTCCTTCATCTACACTATTTTTTTTTTAACTGTAGGAGGTGAGAATTTAGCTGTCATCACCTCAATAAACATAACTACTCCATTTACCTTCACAATTTAGTTATAGCCCAGTTTGGGGTTAAATCAAGAATTACTGTTGATAATTTTTTAGATGCAGTTTAAAATTCTGCAAAGAACACAGTTTTTAAGTTTAATTTCCTATGTATTTAATAATATTTTTCTAGTTCTGATTGCAAGAACTGTGACATCCCTTCTAGCGTGTTCCAACCCAGCATGTGGTCCCTGGGATGCAGGAGTCTGGATTGGTGGTCTGTCTGCCTAGATCCAGCCACCTGCCCAGGGCTTACCTTCACTACCATCCTAGAAATTCCCTTTCTCACTCTCCTGGGTAGGACCCACGCCTGGACCCTGGGCTCCTTCTTGCTTTCACTCTCACTCCCCCCACCACCGCAGCAGGTGGTGCCTACAGTGAGCACCTCCACACATGTTCTGTGGTAGTTTCCAAAAAAAGAGTGTCAGGGAGGTATTTCCTTTAGGTTTTTCATTTTACTCATATTAAAACAAGTTTCTTACGGAATTCCTAATTGGGAAAAAATTCCCCTTTGTTTTTTATCTCCCAATGTTGTTGAGAAGTCTAATGCAATGCTAAACTCTGGCCATTTTTCTCTAGACCTTTTTAGGAGATTCTGTTTATCCTCTGGGTTCTTTAATTTTCATTTGTCATGTACCATGATAGAATTCTTTTCATTTCTTTGGCCAGACATTTAAGGTCTTTAACATTCTGGAAATTTATGTCTTTCAACTCTACATAATATTTCTGTTATTTCTTAGATCACATTTCCTTTTTGTTTCCTTGTTTTTGTTATTCTTTCCTTATAGAACTATTACTTTTCATAAGTTGGACCTCCTACTTAATCCTGTAATCCATAACCAGCCCCTATTCCCCTCCCCACCCTTCCTTGCAGTTTTATTTTTTTTTAACCTTGTTGTGCTTCTTTTACCTTTTTCTACTTTTACTTAAAAACTTCATACTTATTTTCACTGATAAGTTTTTAATATGTTAGAGGGTTTTTTAGCATTTTTTGCTCTTTCAAGGATTTACAATTTCTTTTTGAGTTTTTTTTTTTTCTTCTTAAAGTTTTCTGCTCCCTGCATGTTTCTGATTCTTCCAGGCTCCGAGTTTCCATTTTTACCTTGTCTTCCATGTTGCAGGTTTGCTCAGATGTCTGGTGGTCTTTGGCTCTCCGTTCATATTAAAGGTAGGGCTTAAGTATTGTAAGGTGTCTATAAATTGCCAGGACTTAACAGCTGGTGAGCCCAGTCATGGAGTGTGATTGGCAAAATAGTGGCCCTTTCTCACACACAGAAGATGTCGATGTCCCAATCACCAGAAGCCATGACTTAATGTGGGCTTTGCAGCTGTGATTAAGGTTAAGCACCTCTAGATGGGGAGATTATCCCAGTGGGCCCACTCTAATCACATAGGTCCTTAAAAACAGAGAACCTTTCTTGACTGTGGTCAGAGGGAAGACATAACTATGGAAGAATATCAGAGAGATGCAACATTCCTGGCATCAGAGATGGTGCAGGAGGGCCATAGTCTCTTGTACAAACTGGGAAAGGCAAGAAAATATAGATATTCTCCCCCTACAGCTTTCAGAAAGGGTCTCAGCCCTGTTGACACCTTGGTTTTATCCTAGTGAGTCCTCCATGTGAGTTCTCGCCTCCAGAGTTATAGCAATTTATCACAGCACCAGTAGAAAAATAATACAGCAGGGAGTGAATGGAGGTGGAGCTATGTCATTGGAGGACTCCCAGCGTTATCACTTAAAAGTATTTCATTTTCCAGTTGACCTAGCTTGTTTCCCGAGATGAATTCTTCAGTCTCCTGTTAGGTATTAGGTCTATTAGGGTCAGTCCACCAAAGTCACTACAGATAAAGAATGAAGGGTTTGCTGGGAGGTGCTGAGGAAAGAGAGTTCCTGAACGTTGTAGCCAGAGGGCTAGAGAAATTGTCACTGGAATCTCGAACCTACTGTGCTGAAGCAGAAGAAGCTGGAGGTCGCCAGAAAGTACAAGAAGCCTCAGTGTCCCTGTGGACTGGTGGTGGGCTGCCAAGTGGAAGCTGGGAGTGTTCTGTGAAACTGCCATGACTGACTGCTAGAACAATGGCATTCACATCCAGTACACATTTTGCATCTGAAGCAGGTTCCTCTCACTGGCAAACTGGAATCAGGAACCATGCAGGTAAGAGGGTGCTGGGAAATGTAGTTCAAACCTTAGATGTGCACGGTGATGATTTTGAGCTGGATAAGGGATAAGCCTGGCTGTGGGTCTCATTGTTGAGAATGTGGACTTAAATTTACCCCTTTTTTAGTATAGCATCCAACACTCCTTGAGCTGTGCTTGATGTCTCCAAATGTAGAGATTCTCTGGTTGAAGCTCCTCAGAGAATGAAACGTGTGTTGGGGAGGCCCAGGGAGAACACTGGGATTTAATTCAGCCTTCATGCTTACATCCCAGGGACTCTTATCTCCAGTCCCACCCCTGATGAGCCTTCTAGTCCTTCTGTGCAGGTATCAGATTGCTTCTTGTGGACTTTCTTCTCTGGGTCCCAGGTATCAGCATTTTCTGCCATGCTAAATTGAATTACCACATGCTGGCCCACTTGCTAAGATTTTGTTCACAGCTCATATCTACTGATGTCTGTGTTCTTGTTTTCTGTCCTCATTGGTTCATAATCCTTTATTATTATGTAAGTACAATTTCAAAGAAAAAAGTCTAAGCCATTATGTTGACTGTGTCTGGCTATAAGATTTTTGAGGGGCTGGGGTTGTGGCTCAGTGGCAGAGCACTTGCCTCGCACATGAGAGGCACTGGGTTCGATCCTCAACACCACATTAAAAAGAGTGAATAAACAAAATAAAGATATTGCATCTGTCTATAACTAAAAAATCTTTTTTTAAAAAAAGATTTTTGAGATATGTCACTATCTAAGAATGATCTAATGCAAAGAGTTCAAAGTCATGTATCCTAGGTCTAGTTCCAGCCTTCTGTTATGGAACCTAGTTTTCCTAATTTTTAAAACAAATTGGTCCCATTAGACTCATTAAGCTATTTTCCTTAAAAAAAAAAAAGAAAGAAAGAAAGAAAAGTACAAATGTACAAAAGTCAAAAATTGCAGAAAGTTTTTTTAGAAGGCTCACAAGCTCTCCCATGGACCCTACTAGACTACCTTACCAGACTATTAATCCTCCAGTTCAAAACCCCTGTCCTGGAGTATCTTTGAGATCACTTTAAATCTGACATTCTGATTCTCAAAAGTATGCAGTTTAAATACAGTTGAGGTCAAAGACAGTATTGTAAATTGCCCTTTTATAAGGTCGCCTAGTAATGGTGGTAATATTTATGAGAAAATGAAAAAAGGCAGAGTCCAGATTTTAGTCTGCATTCAGTGTAGCAGAGTCAAGGGACTGGTGGAGTTCCCAGTGGCTAGTGGAAGGAGAGTGACCAGAAATCAAACAAATTCTCTCTCATTTGGTCACTGTGGAGAACGCCATGGAATCAAGGCAAAAATCTCAATGGGTGCTGAGCAGTCGAAGTCCAGGCCACTTCAGCAGTGGCCTCCCTGACAGTGTGTTCAGTGCCATCCCCTTTGCCTTGGTAATTGAGTTCTTCCTCTTCTTTCTCTTGCAGGCTACCAGGTGAGCATCTCTTACCCAGAACACTTGGGAGCAGAAGTGTTTCAGATTTTAGATTTTTAAAATATGTGCATACGTACAATGAGATATCTTGGGAAAGGGACCTAAGACTAAACATACAATCCATTTGTTTCATATAGATCTTGGGCACATAGTCTGAAGGCAATTTTACAGTATTTTAAAACACCTGAATTTTGACTACACCCAGCACATGAGGTCAGGTGTGGAAATTTCTACTTGCTGCCTCATGCTAATGCTCAAAAATCAATTTTAGAAGACTTTAGATTCTGGATTTTCTAGCTAGGGGTGCCCAGCCTTCACTGGGAGTACAGTGAGGCTGCTCTGGTGTGTGGGTGCTGCCAGGGGGCTTTGGACCAAGCCATGCAGACTCACTAAAGCCAGAAAAGACCGGAGGGCAGTCGGTGTAGAAGCCTTCCTCAGGGGAGGTAAAGGGTCTGTAGGTGGATGAGGAACTGTGTAAGAGCTCTCTTTATAGAGAGTTGTCTTCTGAGAAAAAGTTACATTTGGTTATTTCATAGAGCATTTAGTTAAAAGTAGCAGCTCCACCCATCATTCATTCATTTACAAAGAGACCTTGAGGTAGATTTTTAGCAGAGCTCATCTCCATTTACAGCTAGTAGGGTAGAAGCAGCAGAAGGGACAGCAGTTCTCAGGACTAACAGTTGGTGCACGTTGGGAAGAAACTCTAGTGACAAGCCTAGCCTGTTCCATCTGGGCATGATGGCTGCCCATTCAGTGGGCTTTGATTCCCCCCCCCCCAGGAATGGAGCTTAGAACCCTAAAGGATTGTGTGTCGATAGTGAGTTATCTAAGGGATTTTTTTTTTTTTTGCAATGATGTTTAATTCCCATGATCTTCTAGAAGAGCTTCAAGTAGACCCTCATTTACTCCCTACAAGGCCCAGGAACAAACTTTAGCCAACTATTTGAGAGCCAGCCTGTTTTGAAAAGGCTTTTTCCACCCAAATAGCCTTAGTGCCTGATGGCCAGCCCTGCAAGCTATGTGGGAACAATAGATGAGTACCTGGGCAGGGTGTACACTGGCACTACCCTGGTATGTGGGTGCGGTCTGGGAGCTTGGGGCCAAACTGTGCAGACTTGTTGTCTCAGAGTTAGCACTTGCTAAAGTGAGAGGAGGAAACGGGCTCAGGATCTCTTCCTCCTGAGAGGTGAAAGGGTAGCAGGTGGACAAGCAGCTTGTTTATCAAGTGCTTAGGAGGAAGTCAAAGAGGTGGGAAGGAGTGAAGAAGGATAATGCGTCTGCCACTCCTGCAATTCTGCCACATGAAGATGAAGTCTTTGAAATTGTGGCCTGACACCAATCTGTACCAGCCCTGAACATGTTGGCCACCACCGGCTATGGGTTGGGCAAACGATGGTGCAGGCCTGGCAGAGATTGGGTAACCAATACTGTGCCAAAGGCTTGATGTGGCAGGAGGCGACAGGACAAAGGCATCAGAGTGTGCCAGTTGGGCATCAGCCTTCTTTGCTGTCAGAACTGGTCTTGGAGAAAAGGACAGCCCTTGGGTATGCTTTTAAAGAAGACGTTTTGATTTCTTGCAAACAGCTGCCTCTCCTGGCGGGCTTCCTTCCTTTGACTGAACAGGCCAGAGGACAGGCCAAGGGCAGGAAGGAGAACAAGGATGAAGGTGTCGTGTGGGTGGTAGATAGATCTTGTTCTAATCCCCCTCACTGCCGACTTTCTGCATATGTTAAAACAGAAACAGCAGAGGTGGAGAAACGTGAATCATAGTAACAGAACAGGCAATAGATAATGAAGTTCTTGGAGGGACCCTACTTCTAAATGACTTTGAATTGGCCTTGCAAAGGGTTCTGCTGCCAGACTGACTGATGGCATGAAGAAAATACTAGCCTGATTTTCCTTTTAGATGGTAGATCAATAGAACTCAGGGAAAGTAGAGAGCGAGTTCTCTAGAGAGGAGAGGGCTCATGAACATGGTGTTGACCATCTGAAGATGCAGTGGCTGGTGAAGATGGGCTGGGTTCTGGGTTCTTGGGGGAGCTTTTCTTGAGTGCAGCCTCTCTTCCCACAGCAGGCGTTCCTCAGTGCTCCAGAACGTGAGGTCAGCCAAGTCATCAGTGTCCCCAAGGACCAGGACCTGTGATCAGCAACTCCTTGTTCTGGAGTACCACATCTGCTAAGAAAGCAGCTGTCACCCTTTCCTTTGGTTGCTCAACAAGAATTTGGTTGGATAAACATTTATTGAGCATCTGTAGCATGCCAGGCACTTTCTAGGCACTGAGAAGGATTTTCCTTGTCATATGCCCAGACCCTGCTCCTCAGGCCACCCTCACCTCAAGATACAGGGTTAAGCAGTAACTGATGGCAGTGCCACCCTTTCCTCCTATTCAGAGCCATGCTGTTCTCTACACAAAGTTGATGCCTGGCCCAACATGCCATAACTTTGTACATATTTTGGCTTCTGATAAAGGGACCTCAAGAAGGGCAGAGAAAAACTTAGATGAAAGACCATCTGGTCCTTTCTCCCAGGTCAGACAGAGGACAGGCTCATTGTGTGGCCAGTTCCTCCTGAACAGATCACTGCATGTCCCTTTGTTAGCCTCTCTTCCCATACTAATCTCTCTGCCTGTTTGCACACAGCTGGTGGAAATGGAACTGCAGTTTGTGTCCATGGGGCACAAATGCTGTCTGCCCCAACCTGCCTGGGATTATCCTCTCAGTGGCTGACAACAGTCTTCGCAGCAACAAACATAGTCCACCCAAGCTCCTAGCAAGCAGGAGTCCCAAAATGCATGAGCAGGCTCTCGTAGCAAAAGGGGAATTTATCTCCAAAACCACATTTATGGTTGACCAGCCCCATCTACTCAGATATATTTGTCTAAAATGGAAGGTGAATGGAAGGTCAAATCCAGAGCTCAGAACTCGATTCTCTCCAGTCAGGTTTCAGAGCAGAATAGGCCACTGTCCTGACACTGTGGCTCTCGACATGTGGCATCTCTGGTAATGCATACAGTGCTTTTTGCTTTGCTTCATAATCACTGTTACTTGTGATCCCCCCCCCAACAGACTCTGAGCTTCTTAATGTTAGGATCCTATCATGTACTTAGCACCAAAGTGCTACTTCCAAAACCCCTGTAGAGGATGGAGAATTATCCTGTGATCAGACATCATGTGAACACAAACAACCATGGGATGTCAGCAGTTGAGGCAGCAGCACACTGAAGTCGGGAACACCCAGACTGAGAAGTGGAGTCTTCTGTGGTGATTGTCTGAGGAACTGTGACTTTCCTTATTATTCTCCATAGATGGAAAGATACTGTGCTGGGGCCACCTTCAGTGTACTTTGGAGTCAGATGGTTTTCTGACTCTTCAAAATACTATTCCTACTTAGATGGTATTTAGGAACTGGGAGCATCCACATCTCTACATTTTAGCCAGAAAGTCTCTCCAAATTTTGATCCTCAGAAGGAGAACAAGAGAGTAAACACTGCAGCCTAAATTCATGGTCAGTAGTACCTCAGAAAAGAGGAAGGGCCTCTGCACACTCTGAGGTTTCTTCCAAACCACCCCCAACTGTGAGAGTCAGATCTGCAGCCACTATAGGAGTTGAATTTTCAAGATCAGAGCATTCAGCACCATGGTCAGAGCCAAAGATACAAGTAAATTTCCTCTGTAGTCAGAAATTAAAGGGGGAATTTTTAGGAGACGAGTTGTCTATCTTTGCCTACTCTGATGGCCTCCAAGCCAGTGCTCAGGTCAGCCAGAGGGACAAAAATCCTAGATCTCCCCAGTCATATTTCACTGGGTCCTCAACTGTCTTCAGGTGTTACCTGGACTGGGACCCAGACCCACAGTCATAGAGTTCAGCCTGAACTTTTCCCATCAAGTGTCTTTCTGACTTCGGAGGAAAGGTATTTCCTCATGCTGACTTTTTGGTTTGCTGGTTTAGGAAATGGAGAGACCCATTGTGTCTCCTAGCTGTGTAACCTAAACAACTGAGCCATCCTCTACCACACAGAAGGCAGGGGCCTGACCTGCAGGGCTCTGGAGGAAGGCCTTCTGGTCCACCCCTATGGCTTCTCTAAGAGAAAAGGCTAAACCCACGGAAGTACAGCAGCTGGTGCTGGAGGGTGAGAGGGCAGGGCACCAGTGCCTGCTGAGCATGCTGTGTGCCAGGTGTGGAGTGAACTGCCCGTCTCATCCTCACAGCAGCCTGATGGAGAGTTGCTGAAGCCCCCTTTCACAAGTACCCGAGCACAAAGGTGAGGCAGTGCACAGCCCAGGAGAGAAAGGCCCTTCTTCTTTTTTTTTTTTTTGGCTCCTTAATACCTTGATTGATATGTTTTGTTTACTTTCCTTTTTTTAAGTAAAATGTTTTTATTTTAGAATAGTCTTAAATTTCAAAAGCTAATAAAGATTGTACACAGTATTGCCATATCGGAACCATATTTCCTTTTCATTAATATCTTACATTAGTATGATATATTGGTTAGTGAGCAAACACAGATAAACTGTTATTAAGTAAAGTTGATTCTTTATAACTCCTTTGATTATTCCTAATATCACTATTATCTTACAAGAACATTTGTTTTGTTTTTTTTTTTATTGGTTGTTCAAAACATTACAAAGCTCATGACATATCATCTTTCATACATTTGATTCAAGTGAGTTATGAACTCCCATTTTTACCTCAAATACAAATTGCAGAAACACATCAGTTATTCACATTTTTACATAATGCCATATTAGTGACTGTTGTATTCTGCTGCTTTTCCTATCCTCTACTATCCCCCCTCCCCTCCCATCTTCCCTCTCTACCTCATCTGTTGTTGTTCAGTTCTCTCCCTTGTTTCCCCCCCTTTCCCCTTTCCCTTATATATGTGATTTTGTATAACAATGAGGGTTTACTTCCATTCCATGCAATTACCCTCTCTCTCCCTTTCCCTCCCACCACTCCTCTCTGTTTAATGTTAATCTCTTCCTCATGCTCTTCCTCCCTGCTCAGTTCTTAGTTGCTCTTCTTAAAGAAGACATTTGGCATTTGTTTTTTAAGGATTGGCTACCTTCACTTAGCATAATCTGCTCTAATGCCATCCATTTCCCTGCAAATTCCATGATTTTGTCATTTTTTAGTGCTGAGTAATACTCCATTGTGTATAAATGCCACATTTTTTTATCCATTCATCTATTGAAGGGCATCTAGGTTGGTTCCACAGTCTAGCTATTGTGAATTGTGCTGCTGTGATCATTGATGTGGCAGTATCCCTATAGTACGCTCTTTTAAGGTCCTCAGGTAATAGTCTGAGAAGTGCGGTAGCTGGGTCAAATGGTGGTTCCATTCCCAGCTTTCCCAGGAATCTCCATACTGCTTTCCATATTGGCTGCACCAATTTGCAGTCCCACCAACAATGTACAAGTGTACCCTTTACCCCACATCCTCGCCAGTACTTATTGTTGTTTGACTTCATAATGGCTGCCAATCTTACTGGAGTGAGATGGTATCTTAGGGTGGTTTTGATTTGCATTTCTCTGACTGCTAGAGATGGTAAGCATTTTTTCATGTACTTATTGATGGATTGTATGTCCTCCTCTGAGAAGTGTCTGTTCAGGTCCTTGGCCCATTTGTTGATTGAGTTATTTGTTATCTTATTGTTTAATTTTTTGAGTTCTTTGTATATTCTGGAAATTAGGGCTCTATCTGAAGTGTGAGGAGTAAAGATTTGTTCCCAAGATGTAGCTCCCTATTTACTTCTCTTATTGTTTCTCTTGCTGAAAAAAAACTTTTTAATTTATGTAAATCCCATTTGTTTATTCTTGTTATTAACTCTTGTGCTATGGGTGTCCTATTAAGGAATTTGGAGCCCGACCCCACAATATGTAGATCGGAGCCAACTTTTTCTTCTATCAGGCGCAGAGTCTCTGATTTGATATCAAACTCCTTGATCCATTTTGCGTTAACTTTTGTGCATGGCGAGAGAAAGGGATTCAGCTTCATTTTGTTGCGTATGGATTTCCAGTTTTCCCAGCACCATTTGTTGAAGATGCTATCCTTCCTCCATTGCATGCTTTTAGCCCCTTTATCAAATATAAGAAAGTTGTAATTTTGTGGATTGGTCTCTGTGTCCTCTATTCTGTACCATGGGTCCAGCTGCCTCTTTTGGTGCCAGTACCATGCTGTTTTTGTAACTATTGCTCTGTAGTACAGTTTGAAATCTGGTATCGCTATATCTCCAGATTCACACTTCCTGCTTAGAATTGCTTTTGCTATTCTGAGTCTTTTGTTTTTCCATATGAATTTCATGATTGCTTTGTCTATTTCTACAAGAAATGCCGTTGGGATTTTGATTGGCATCACCTTAAACCTTTAGAGAACTTTGAGTAATATTGCCATTTTGATGATGTTAGTTCTGCCTATCCATGAACAAGGTACATTCTTCCATCTTCTAAGATCATCTTCTCTCTCTCTCTTTAGGGTTCTGTAGTTTTCATTGTATAAATCTTTCACCTCTTTTGTTAGGTTGATTCCCAAGTATTTTTTTTTTGAGGATATTGTGAATGGAGTGGTTTTCCTCATTTCCATTTCAGAAGTTTTGTCACTGATATACAGGAATGCCTTTGATTTATGCGTGTTGATTTTATATCCTGCCACTTTGCTGAATTCATTTATTAACTCTAGCAGTTTCTTTGTAGACCCTTTTGGGTCTGTTAGATATATTATCATATCATCCGCAAATAGTGATAATTTAAGTTCTTCTTTTCCTATTTTCATGCCTTTAATTTCTTTTGTCTGTCTAATTGCTCTGGCTAGTATTTCAAGAACTAAATTGAATAGAAGTGGTGAGAGAGGGCATCGCATCCCTGTCTTGTTCCAGATTTTAGAGGGAATGCCTTCAGTTTTTCTCCATTTAACTGAGGCTTAGCATATATAGCTTTTACCATGTTGAGGTAAGTTCCTGTTATCCCTAGTTTTTCTAGTGTTTTGAACATAAAGGGGTGCTGTACTTTGTCGAATGCTTTTTCTGCATCTATTGAGATGATCATATGGTTCTTATCTTTAAGTCTATTGATGTGGTGAATAACATTTATTGATTTCCGTATATTGAACCAGCCTTGTATCCCAGGGATGAATCCTACTTGATCATGGTGCACAATTTTTTTGATATGCTTTTGTATTTGATTCACCAGGATTTTATTGAGAATTTTTGCATCCAAGTTCATTAGAGATATTGGTCTGTAGTTTTCTTTCTTTGAAGTGTCTTTGTCTGGTTTCGGGATCAGGTTGATGTTGGCCTCATAGAATGAATTTGGAAGAGCTCCTTCTTTTTCTATTTCTTGAAATAGCTTGAAAAGTATTGGTATTAATTCTTCTTTGAAGGTTTTGTAAAACTCCGCTGTATACCCCATCCGGCCCAGGGCTTTTCTTGGTTGGTAGTCTTTTGATGGCCTCTTCTATTTCTTCCTTTGTTATTGGTCTGTTTAAATTGTGTGTGTCTTCCTGACTCAATCTGGGCAGATCATATGACTTAAGAAATTTATCGATGTCTTCATTATCTTCTATTTTATTGAAATATAGGGTTTCAAAATACTTTCTAATTATATTCTGTATTTCTGTAGTGTCTGTTGTGATATTGCCTTTTTCATCCTGTATGTTAGTAATTTGAGCTATCTCTCTTCTTCTCTTCGTTAGCATGGCTAAGGGTCTGTCGATCTTATTTATTTTTTCAAAGAACCAACTTTTAGTTTTATCAATTTTCTCAATGGTTTTTTTGTTTGTTTGTTTGTTTCAGTTTCATTGATTTCCGCTCTGATTTTAATTATTTCTTGTCTTCTACTACATTTGCTGTTGTTTTGCTCTTCCTTTTCTAGGGTTTTAAGATGTAGTGTGAGTTCATTTATTTGTTGTTTTTTTCTTTTTTTTTTTTTTTTTTTTTTGAGGAATGAACTCCAGGAAATGAATTTCCCTCTTAAAACTGCTTTCATTGTGTCCCATAGATTCCGGTATGTTGTGTCTGTATTGTCATTTATCTCTAAGAATTTTTTATTTCCTCCTTTATGTCTTCTGTAACCCATTGATCATTCAGTAACATATTGTTCATTTTCCAGGTGATGCAGGATTTTTCCTTCCTTCTTTTATCATTGATTTCCAGTTTCATTCCATTATGATCAGATATGGTGCATGGTATTATCTCCATGCCTTTATATTTACTGAGAGTTGCCCTATGGCATAATATATGGTCTATCTTTGAGTAGGATCCATGTGCTGTGAGAAGAACGTGTATCCACTTGATGATGGTTGATATATTCTATATATGTCTGTTAAGTCTAGGTTGTTGATTGTGATATTGAGTTCTATAGTTTCTTTATTCAGCTTTTGTCTAGAGGATCTGTCTAATGGTGAGAGCGATGTGTTGAAATCACCCATAATTATTGTGTTGTGGTCTATTTGACTCTTGAACTTGAGGAGAGTTTGTTTTATGAATGTTGCAGCACCATTGTTTGGTGCATACAAATTGATAATTGTTATGTCTTGTTGGTGGATGGTTCCTTTTAACAGTATATAGTGTCCTTCTAGATCCCTTTTGACTAACTTAGGTTTGAAGTTGATTTTATTCCATATGAGTATGGCCACTCCTGCTTGCTTCCGAGGGCCATGTGAGTGGTATGATTTTTCCCAACCTTTCACCTTCAGCCTGTGTATGTCTTTTCCTATCATATGAGTCTCCTGAAGGCAGCATATTGTTGGATTTGTTTTTTTAATCCAGGTTACTAGCCTATGTCTCTTGATTGGTGAGTTTAAGCCATTAACATTTAAGGTTACAATTGAAATATGGTTTGTACTTCCAGTCATGTTTATTTATTTATTTATTTTAGTTTGGCTAGTTTTTCCTCTTTGGTTATTTTTCTCCCCCTTTACTGAGATACTTCCCACTGTTAGTTTTGGGCATTATTTTTCAATTCCTCTTCTTGTAGTATTTTGCTCAAAATGCTTTGCAGTGCTGGTTTTCTGGCTGCGAATTCTTTTAGCTTTTGTTTATCGTGAAATATTTTAATTTCATTGTCAAATCTGAAGCTTAATTTTGCTGGATACAGTATTCTTGGTTGGAATCCATTATTTTTCAGCGTTTGAAATACGTTGTTCCAGGATCTTCTCACTTTCAAAGTCTGTGATGAAAAATCCGTCGTTAACCTAATTGGTTTACCCCTAAATGTAATCTGCCTCCTTTCTCTCGTAGCTTTTAATATTCTCTCCTTGTTCTGTATGTTGGCTATCTTCGTAATTATATGTCTTGGAGTTGGTCTATTATGGTTTTGAATGTTTGGAGTCCTGTAGGCTTCCAGGATTTGGCAATCCACTCCATCTTTCATCTCTGGGAAGTTTTCTAGGATTATTTCATTTAATAGGTTGTCCATTCCTTTGGTTTGAACCTCGATACCTTCTTCTATCCCAGTGACTCTCAAGTTTGGTTTTTTAATGACATCCCAAATCTCTTAGATAGATTGCTCGTGAGATTTAAGCATCCTTTCTGTGTTGACTATATTCTTTTCAAGTTGATAAACTTTGTCTTCATTATCTGATGTTCTGACTTCTACTAGATCTAGTCTATTTGTAATATTCTCATTAGAGTTTTTAATTTGGTTTATGGTTTCCTGCATTTCTAGGATTACTGTTTGGGTTTTTTTTTTAATCTCTATCTCCTGGTAAAGCTCGTTCTTTGCAGTTTGAATTTGTTTGTTTAATTCGTTTTCAAAATATACTTTCATTGCTTGGACTTTCTGTCTCATGTCTTCTCTAATATTCCGTTCCATCTGAGTTAGGTATGCCTTGAGTTCTTTCCCTGTCCATGTTTCTGATGCTTCTAGGTCCTCCTGTAGATTTAAGTTGTCCTGCATTGTTTGTAACCCTTTTTTTTTCCCTTGTTTTTTCATGTTGTTCACGTTACTTTCCAGCTCTGTTTGACTGCTGTGTAACTGCTTTCTCCTATAAATTTGTTTTGGTTTTGTATATCTCTGTTGTCTCTCTTTTGTGGTGGGAGATTATGCCTAGAAATGTTGGGCTTTATTGTACTTTAGAGCTGATTCATTCAATTCATAAAAGGCTTCCGGGTTCTGTATGCATATTGTGATTAGTTGTTTGTTCGTAGGACTTTATGTTTAGGTTAGGTGCTATGATGGTATGAGGGTTAGTATGTCTTGGCTACTTTAGAAGATTGCTCTACTGAAGGGGGATACTAACAGGCGATTGGATCAGGGTGTTGGTAGTAGCTAGGTACTTAGGAGCCCTATAGACAGCCTCGAAACATTCACCTATTTGCATTTAGACAATTACACGTAATGGAAGACGTAATGCTTGGGATGAAAGTTGGGGGGTAGGGGAAGGAAGGTGCTCTTAAAAAGAAAGGAGAGAGAGAGAGAGAGATTAGAGGAGAATGAAAAGAACAATAAAATTTGAAACAGGAAAGAAAGAAAGAAGGAAAAGGGGAGAAAAGAACAGAGAGAGAAGAAAAAAAAGAAAAAAATTTGAAGTCTTAGAGATCCATTTTCTTCTCTTCCAGTAGGCGGAGCTATGCCCTCCGAGCCAAGCTTCTGCCATCTACGTGCCGATAGCAATCCCTGTAAGGCAGCTCCTGGGAGTCTCTCAATCTTGTCAGTCCAGAGCCGTTTCACTTCTCCAGCCCCTCCCCACTTGCTCCTGTCAGCCGGCCAGCCAGGTCCTGTTCACTGGAAGTGGTTCCCCAAAGATCTGGTTACACTTGCAGCCCCACCGCGCGTCCCATTTAAGCCCCAGTGCTGTGGTAAACTGGCGGCTAAGAACTTGGGAGTCGCCGCTGGTGATATGGGGAATTGGGGGTCGGGAATCCCCTCTGCTTCCCTACAGACATGCCCCCGGAGAGATCCCTGAGGTTTCCTGGCTGCTTGTATCTGGATGGGGTGGGAGTCACACACCTGCTAAAGTGGATTCCGCTGGGAAGGAATTCCCTCGGCCGAACTCCGGTGACGTCACCTCTGTGCTATGGCGGGTCCCAGGCTCCTTACCGGAGTGTCCGAAGGGAGGGGTGGGACTGGTCCGTCCCTGGTTGGCCTCAGCTCCCGGCTCGCTATTTCATGAAGGCTTGGCTAAAGACCTCTTCCTGCCAAGCTGCGTCTTGGAGGGTAGCCACCCAGTCACAGTGGCTACAGGAGGGTGGCCACGCCACGGTGCGTGGACAGCGGCTGGCGGGTCTGAACCTCTGGGTCTCGTGGCGGGGATTCACTCGTCTGGGGCAAACTGTCAATCTTTCTTCAGTGGAATTTTGCTAGGAGATTCTCCGCAGGTAGAATTTAAGCGTATCTATGCGTCTCTCTGACCCCATCACTGAGGAGGTACTGAAAGCGCTGCCTCTCCGCCTGCTGCCATGTTGGATCCTCACAAGAACATTTGTGATACCCCATTATATTTAATTGTTGTTTCTCTTTAACCTTCCCTTGATTGTTACAGTATTTTAGAATTCGACATCCTTATTTTTTATAATTTGAAGGCCCTTCCTGTTAGTAATCCATCTGCCTCACGTGATATGTGCATTCTTAAAGAGGCATGTGAAGTTGAGCCACAGATGATATCCTACTAATTTACATTTTAATTTTAGACTTGCTAGTCTAATGGGAAAATTTTTTTTTAAACCTGACAATTATAATATCTGTCTATCTCTCAAGCACTTAGTGATGCCAGGCATGGTGCTAAGTACTTTACCTAATCTCACTTAATTCTCACAACAGTCTCTGCAAAGCATATATATTATTATCCCCGTTTTCCAGGTTCAGAAATGGAGATTTGGAAAAGAGTGAGTAATTCACTCAGGGTTGCACAACTACTAAGTAGCAGAGCCAGGATTTGAATTGAGATCTGTCTCATTTTGGCAGATCTGTGTCTTCAAGCATAAGGAAAGTCTCAGTGGAGAAATTATTTGTTACATATTGGAAGGAAAGTGGTTTGTAACAAAAATAAAAGCAACCAGGCATGATGGTGCATACTTGTAATCCTAGCTACTCAGGAACTAAGGAGGTTCACAAATTCTATGCTAACCCCGGGCAACTTGGTAAGACCCTGACTCAAAAAGAAAAAAAAAAAAGGAATCAAGGGGAGTAGCTCAGTAGGGGAGCGCTTGCCTAGCATGTGCTAGCCCTGTCTTCAATCCCCAGTACTGCAAAATGAATGAAGGGATGAATGGATGAATGCAGTCCATATTACTGTATCACATCACGTCAAAATTTCTGTTACCAGAGAGACAGTGGGGAAAGAGAGACAGCCAGTGCTGTATTTTATTCCTTGGTTTCTCTGTTATATCACTGCCAGATGTATGGTTGCATTGTCTTCTAAAAAGAGGGGGAAAAAACATGGAATAGATCAGAGAACATAGAGAATGTATTGATCCTTTTTTTTCTTTCTTCAGTTTTAGAATCTAGCAAAGTTAGAAGTGAAATCTGTCTAGGATCAAAAAATGTTAAAAGAAGTAGATAACTAGTGGCTTCTCTATTACTAATGGCCTCTATTAGTAGCAATGTAAGATGGAAGCAGTCATCAATGAGTGCTACAGAGTACCACAAGCACATCTACACACTCAGCCTCTCCATGTATGCTGATGTTGACACACGGCAGGTACGCCCCCAGTGACAGGGTATTCCTGGCAGGTAGATCAGTGGTGATCTCCGCAGCTCAGGCACTTTGCAGAGGACTTTGGAGTTGCCCAATATTAACCACTACCACATGCCTCGGTGCTTTCGACAAGGCTGCTTCAGATCCTCCCTTTCCCCCTTTTTATTCTACTTGGCAAGTTCCAAAACCAGATGCTGCTTTTATGGAAAAGTCTAATTGCTGTGGAATCTAATGTATGTCCTACTTCCTTATCCAAATCTCCTCCTTCCTGTTCTGCTGACAGCCTTCCTGTGACTCATCTCCAGATTATGGGTAGTAAAGAACCACACCTCTCCCGGGTCTTGCCTGCACACACCACTTAGCGTCTTGGCCTCTGGAAGAAGACATTCGTGAATTATGTTAATCATGAGTTGTTAATAGAGACCTGCCTTAGAAACACAGAACAATAAATGACAAATTAGGTTTTCTTTCAGCCCCATGTGCTTGTCCCCCATATCCCACAGCCTAAACAATTTTTGTTAAGTCATGTGGCATGCGGCATGCCTGGAAGATTCAGCATACAGTAGCCTGTGCCAGGTTCATTTGTCAGTTCTAACATCTTAAATTGGTTTTGAATCATTAAAAAGAGACAAAAAGAAGCAAAACTTAGGTGCTTAACAGGCAGTGACGAATGAACCAAATGGTGACAAGATGTGGGAACTGAGCTTTCTGCACTTTTGACTGGTAGATACTTGTGAATGAATTCCTAGTGTTCATTCAATTTGATGTAACCATGAAAAAATAATGCCTATAAAATCCACATGCCAAATAACTCTGAGGCAGACACCTCCCTTGTTCACATTTCCCACTATAACAGGATGCCTTTTCTGTTCAGAGGATGAGAAAACATATCCTGCTAACATGCCTGTCTCACACACAGGCAGCCTCGTGACACAGGTCAGGCTGTTGATATTAACAAAAGTCTTCTGGGTATTTATGTGGAAGCTCTTGTGCTCCTGATCTGAGCAGTGTTCCTTCCAGATGATGACAAGCCTAGAGCTGTAGCAGCCATCTTACAGTCATGAGGCAATGAGTGTGAGCATTGTAGCTTACTGCTAAAGATGGCAGAGAAAGATGGTAGGGACTGTGTCCAGAATGGCCCACTGCCTCCTTTGCTAGCCCCAGACTTCTTTATCACTTTGACTAAACATCCCATTTGTTTAAGTCAGTGTTAATGTGGTTCTTTGTAACTTGAAGCCAAAGGCAATATGACCTTAGCTTCTGCTTCTAAATCCCCAAATTAAAGTTGTATTCTTAAGTTTAGAGAAAAGCCAAGTGACTATCTTACACTACTTTGGGTTCTGGATTTTGAGGCTCTTCAATAGCCTGTTGTATTTCTTACAGTCAACACTGATGTGATTAAATGTAAGCAAATGAAACAACAAACACATATGTAATTATACATGAACAGTTACTGGATCTCAGAATAAAGGTCAACTATTGCATCAATGGAGTTATATTACATCAATGGAATTATACCTTTTCAATTGGCCAAAATTGAGTCTTACAGTACCAAGTATCTGCAAGATCATGGAGAAATGGAATCTCTCATACTGCTGGTGAGTGGGTGAGCTGGTGCAGCAACTTTGGAGATGAGTGCACATGTGCACCAGTGGTAAGCAGAAGAACATTTGCTGTAACACTCTTTTATAAAAGTTAAAACCTAGAGACAGCCTAGGTGTCCAGTAGGGGAATAGATGAAAACACTGCAGTGCAGGCTAAAGGCCCTCAAACAGAACACAAGCAAAACCCTGATGTGCACATTGACATGGGGAGATTTAATGGTACCCTTGAGCCAGCACATGAGAGGCAAATGCTAAAATCACAGGAGTTTGGCAAACTGGTTGATATCACATCTGTAGCTGTGACAAGTACTTACAATATGGAAATTGGCAAAGGCGATAGATAATTCCTTTTCTGTCCACAAGAGATGGTGGTTAAATATTTCCCTGCACATCACATGGATAGATTTCAAAAAACAATATCTATTTTTAAAGGCAAGTCTTAGAAGAGAAGGAAATAGGGAGTTGTTGAATTGGTATCAAGTTTCAGCTATGCAAGATGAATTCGAGTTCTGGAGATCCGTCTAGCACAGCATAGTCAACAGTACTCTATTCAAAAATCTGTAAAGAAGGTAGATCTCATGTAGAGTTCTACATAATAAAGGGACACAAGGAAATTTTGGAAGTGATGAATATATTTTATTTTTGGGTACTCAGGATTTAACCCAAGGACGCTTAACCACTAAGCTACGTCCCCTTTTTATTTTTTATTTTGAGATGGGGTCTCACAGAATTTCTTAGCGCCTTGCTAAGTTGCTCAGACTGGTCTTGAACTTGAAATCCTCCTGCCTCAAGCTCCTGAGTCACTGGGATTATAGGTGTCTGCCACTGCAACCTGGCTGTGGATATGGTTTTTAATCTGAATTGTGGTCATGGCCTCACAGGTGGGGCATAGGCCCGGTTTCATCAAATTGTATCCATTGCATATACACCTCCAAAAAGCTATTTTTAAAAGTAAGCTGCAGAATAAACAACAGTACGATGGCATATGCTTAAAGTTTTAAAAACATGAAGAAATGTTATCTATTGGAAAAATATTAGTGAATACTAATAAAACATGGTCTAAAAGGATAGATGCTAAAATTGTGATAATCATTATCTCTGCAGAAAGCACTGTGATTGGGATGGTGAAAGGAAGAAGGTGGCTAGAACACTTTGTTACTTTATTTTATTTATTTTTGTTTTTTATTTTATTTTAAAATATCTGGAGCCAAGAAAAAGTGTTAACACTGGTTGGGTGGTAAGTATAGACTATTTATCCTCTTTACTTATTTCTGTTATTTAAATTTCAAACTTAAAGGGCAAAAAAGGTGGGGAGTCAAAGAAAATTTGCTCATCATTTTTCATGGATGCTGTTGGTGGGACTATCACATGGTAAGCCACTGAAAGAAAGAGTTTGGCCAACTCAGAAGGTCAGGGGTCCTGTGTTTCCTCTACTATGTAGAAGAGAAAGGTGGCAGAGAATCATATGAAAATTGAAGGGAAGAAAGGAGCCAGGGAAGGGAAAGGGGAAATCCTGGGGAATGACATTGGTTAAATTATATTGTTATACCACGTGTATCTACGAAGTGTGTCACGACAAGTCCCACCATTATGTACAACTGTAATGCACCAATAAAAATAGGGGGGAAACATTTTTAAAAAATGAAATGGTTTGACATGTCCTCAAAAAAATAAATAGAATTACCATATGGCCCAGCAAATCAGCTGAAGGTATATACCCAAGAAAATAGAAAAAATGTGTTCAAACAAAAACTTGTACATAAATGTTCATAATAGCAAAACTCATAAGAGTGAAAGAGTGGAAACAACCCAGATGTCCATCAGCTAGGAATGGGATAAATAAATTCAGTTTATAAACTAGGTTGGCTGAAAGGAAAAGTAAGTGATGGTGAGAATGTGAAGAAATTGGAACCCTAGTGCATTGCTGGTGGGAGTGGATAGGGTGCAGCCACTTTAGAAAATAGTTTTGCAGTTCCTCAAAAAGCTAAACATAAAGTGGCCATATGATCCAGAAATTCCTCTTTTCCATATAACTCAAGAGAAAGCATACATCTTTAAGATGTTTAAACTTCTGCATGAATATTCATGGCAGCATTATTAATTATAGTATGTCCATATTATTCAGCCATAAAAAAGAGTGAGGGACTGATACATGCTACAACATGAATGGACCTTGAAAACATTCTGCTAACTGAAAGAAGCCAGTGGCTGAAGATCATATGTTGTATGCTTCTATGTCCTGTGATTCCATTTACATGAAATTTCCAGAATAGGCAAATTCATAGAGCCAAAAAATAAATTAGTGGTTGCCAGGGGCTGAGAAGAGGGGAAATGGGGAGTAACCATTTGATTAGTATAAGGTTCCCTGTTCCAGAATTAACTAGTGATAATAGTGAAAAATTCTGTGAATGAACTTAAATTTGCTGAATTGTACACTTTAAAATGGCTAATGTGAATTTTTATGTCATGTGAGTTTTACATCTATTTAAAAAGCCATTTAAACTATGATGCATCATCTATACTAAAATGATACTACATTGTAGGAAAAAATGAGTCCTTAGAGTTGATGAATGTGATACATATTTGATTACATAGAAATTTGAAGTTTTTATATAAACAGGTTAGGAATTTTGTTTTTGTTTCAAGAAAGTTCTGATATGAACAGGGCCCATGAGTTATCTCCAGGGCTCAAGAACCCAGAATCCTGTATATCCTATATTCAGTGTTTGGTTTCCGTCCTCAGAGTTACTTGATGGTGCAGAGATGGCTGCTGGAATGCAAGCGATCACTTCACATCACAGGAATGCAGCAGGAAGAGGGAAAGGACACAAATGCCTTCCTCCCAGGTAAGTGAACTCTCTTGGATCAGGATAAAAGTATGGTTAAATAAATCATGAGCATAATCCGTAAATGGGAAAAGCTCTATGAAAACAGCCTCCTTATTTGTTTCATTAAAGTATGAAACAGGATCTAGCACAGAGCACATTGAAGGCACTAAAAGAACAATGTGGGAAATGACTATACCTGCAAGGATATGGATAATGTATCATACAACCTTTTAATTGTTTTCAAAAATAATAAACAGGGAAATGTTCATTAAAATGTGAGGAAGTAGAATATTAAAGCATACTTCATCTAGTCCCAATTTTATTTAAAAAGCTACATATGCCTCAAAAAAAAGTTTGGAAGAAATATAATTTCTTAAGTGATTTTCTAAATTTATGGTGAAATTGCTTTGGCATTTAATTATTTCTGCCTACTTGTATACTTTTCCAAATTTCTGCAATGAGTGAAAGTACTAATTTTTCTATTTAGAAACAAATCAATAAGCTTAAAGCCAACTAGAAGAGGTACACGACAAAGAGGGCACCAACAGCCACTTGAGCCATGAAGGGAGCGAGCCCAAGCACCTGCTTTAGGCTTCCTTCCCAGCAGCTGTACTGTAAGGCTGGAGGGAGATGCTGGCATGCGAAGCTGTGCTGGCCCCTGCATTTTGGGGTAGTAAATTGTTTCTCTACTGATAGCACATTTTTTTCCTTCAGCCTAATGGATGTTCAAATAGATCTCATTCTTTCAACATGAAAACAGTGTTACCACAGGGAAGATTACTCATCCATCAGAGTAGACTGTCCCTCTGTTCCCACATGCATCCACCTGATCACTTCACATGATCACATTGATTACTGAACTCAGGACTTCTTAGCATGGGATGCACCCACCTCTATCACCACACCCCAGAATACCTGTTCCTATTGCTGTGGCTAAATTGTGTCCTCCTCTAAAAATTCAAATGTTGAAGTTTTAGTATCCCAGACTATGACTGTATCTGGAGACAAGGTCTTTTCATTGTATTTTTCATTTTTAAAAATTTTTTAGTTGTAGATGGGCACAGTACCTTTATTTTGTTTATTTGTCTTTATGTGGTGCTGGGTAACAAACCCAGTGCCTCACCCATCCAGTACTACACTACTGAGCTATAGCCCCATCCCTTATTTTCATTTTTTGCAGTACTGGGAGTGAACCCCAGGCCTCACACATGCTAAGGCAAATGCTCTAACACTGAGCTTCCTCCCCAGCCCAGGGAGAGGGTCTTTAGAGAGGAAATTAAGTTAAAAGATTATTAGTATAGACACTAGTCCAGCATGGCTAATGTCCTTATAAGAAGAGGGCATCAGTAGACAGGCATGTACAGAGGAGGACCCTGTGGGGACAGAAAGGGAAGGAAGCTATCTGAAGCCACAGACAGTCCTTGGAAGAAACCACCCCTGCTTCTGGAGACTTCTGGTCTCCAGAATTGTAAGAAAATAAATGTCTGTTATTTATTGCCACCCAAAGATTCTTCGTTAAGCTAGCCCTGGCAAACTAACATTATAATCCATCATGCTGATGATGTTTGGTAACTGGTTAAAATTGAGTCACCTTGGCTAGATTCTGGTGCTCAGTTGTTTGGTTAAACACCAGTCTAGATGTTGCTGTGAAGGTATTTCTTAGATGTGATTAATATTTAAATCAATAGAGTTCAAGTAAAACAGAACACCATCCATAATGTGGATGGCCTTGTCCAGTCAGTTGATGGCCTCAAGTGAGAGGACTGAGTTCTCTGAAGAGGGAGAATAATGCATCCAGTCTGCCTTCAAACTCCAGACCACATCAACTCTTGGTAGAATCTGCAGCCTGCCAGCCAACCCCAACTCCCCAGGCCCCACAATCACAAGAGCCAGTTCCAGAAAGATCTTGCTCTTGCTGTCTAGAGCTCTCTTTCTCTCTCTCTCATGTATGTATAAACATACCCACACATATACATGTGTATGCATATATGCATGTGTGTGTATATATGTGTATATGTGTAAACCACGTAACACCAGCCCTTGGTCACTACAGCAGATTTCTCCAATGACTACTGCATAATATTCTGCATACTTTACTCTGTGCTCTTGCACTCATTTTATGTAAGATATATATTTACTTATTTCCAGATTTGTAGATGGAAGAACTGGCCAAATTCTTGCATCCAAGTAAATTAATTCCTCAGCTTGCAGTTCTCTTTTAGGTTTTCATGAATGGTACTGGGTTTTGCAAGAGGATCTCACAGCTGAATGCAGAGAAAAACGGAGAGGGAGCATTCATCCAGAAGCCTCACCATCTACACTACAGTGTGCTGACAACCAGGAAATTCCAAGAGGATGAACAATTACAGTTATAATTTTCAACTGTCTTTGTTATGAGCATCCTGCCTTTGCCTTTCTGTCCTGCCTAATCTTGTTTTACCCTGTACATTTACTGCCTCACTTCCTTCTTCAGAAATGGCAAGTTTTCTTTCTGCTCTGTTAAGTATGTAAATATCTTTAATGCAGAGAGATGAGGGAGGATAAGTGAGCTACCGATGTAGAGGGTTTGTCCAGGAGAAATGCAAAGATGGGAGACAGGAAAAAAATCAGGCAGGTCTGGGGAATGTGGAAGCCTATGAAGTGTCCGTTGGGCAGGGCATGGGGAGGAGTAGCAACGATGAGAAATGACCTTCACTTTCTCCTGGGACCAGGGACACATTTGTGATGGAAGATAGCTGTGTCACTTATGGGATCAAGTGCTAAATAAAGCTAATAGAACTACATAGATTGCACTCAAGATATGACTTCTTGTCCCCTCGCTCTAAAAGTTACTGTACAAATATTTTCTTTTCCTAATGTGCCTATGAATTTCTAATTTTGAAGAGGACTTCTATAAAAGGGGGAGAATGTGAAGACGAGCGAGGGCCAACAGTTGTCCCTGAAGAAGATTCAGGTGCCTGGGGAGAGCCAAGGAAGGGCTGGTCTTTGCCAGGTGAGACAGCCCAAGGGCAGATACCAAAATGACTTGAAGTCTTGCTCCCCATGACGCTAAACAGCACTGTCCATTAGACTTTCCCATTCACACCAACCAGTTTGGTGACTCCGACTATATGTGGCTAATGAGCACTTGAAATGTTACAGCAACTGAGCAAGTTTGACCACTGAGCTATGGAACAAATGACTGTTCAGTCTTATTTTTAATTAAAATTCAGTTATTTAGCCATGGCTGTTGGTGCCATTTTGATCAGCACAGCCACCAGACTTCATGACATATTGACCAACAAGTCCCCCAGGGTAGTTTGGAGAAGGAGCACTGCAAACAGATGAGCTCGTGATCCTCTTGCCACTGTGTGCTCCTCACCTGCAGTGCTGAAGAGGTGGGAGTGAGAATCGAACCCTGGCCGAGGAGCTGGGCCAGGGCAAATGGTGAATCAGCGCATCCTGTGCAGGAAACACTACCAATCGTATTCGCCAAGCGTGCTCTCACAAATCCCTGACTGGGAGTTGCTTGGAACTCCAGAAGAAAATCAAAACACCCCACTTTGACTTTTCTGGAAGGTGGGATTCTTTTGTGTTTACTTCAATTTTTGCAAGATTTAAAAGAAAATCCCTCCAACTGTTAAAGAGCTTTAGAAATAGGAAAAATTAACATTCGTCATGCTCATCTTCTGAGAATTTTTTATTCAAGTAATTAGAAGTGAGCTGAACCTCAAAAGTCCAAATACTTCATTTGATAGATTGAACAAGCATGTTTGTCATTTGGTCCCCAGCTCACGTGTGTACCTTCAGCCCCATTCATGCATGCAAGGAGGGAAATGTGCTTTGCTGAGCTAAGCCACAGGCTCAGAAGCTCTGAGGCAAAACCCTGCCTCCTCTCCTTAATGACAGGAGGGACACCACTGGGCCTCCACAGGCCTCGCCAGGATCATGTAGACAGCTGGGGGAGAGGCTTTCTTGGGATTTCTTTGAGGAAGAGGATCAGAGCTATTAGAAAGCATTTTAACAAAGGAAAAGTACCTCCAAAGTCGATCATAATGAGTTACATATTTGATTTCCCCTGTTTTCGAGGGAGAAAAACTCTTTACTAGATAATCTCAAGGTAACAAAAGTGCCATTAGGTTTTACATGTCTGTTTTTAAGAGAATTATTACAAATTGAAAGGGAAGTGAGTGGCTGCCACAGACACTGTGACCCATTTTCAAATAATGATTGTGACTTGAGTCATTTCTGAGAAACAAGTTAACAGATTCTTCCATTTTGACCACCGGGTTATATTGCTCAAGTCCATTTGCTTGTGCCCATTGGAAGACTCCACTGCACATTATTTTGGAGATGGTCATCCTGAGTCAGACTTGAGTAATCGTGGCTAAGAAGTTTGGTTTCCCTTTTGTTTATTTTTCACTCAACGTTCTGTGTCTACCCCATTTTTTTCTTTTCTCCGCTGAGCCACTTAAGCACATGAATAATATTCTTAAAGAACAAAAAGGAAATTTCCATATTGTGAAGGAACTCCACTCAGAATAGAGTGCCACATAATTTATTATCCAAACTGAATGTAATGGTTTGGATGTGAGGTGTCCCCCAAAGAGCTCCTCTGTGGATGCAGGCGTGTTTAGAGGTCAAGTGATTGGACTGTGAGAGCTTTCACCTAGTCAGCCCATCCTAGTTTGAATAGACTGGGTGGTGACTGTAGGCAGGTGGGGCATGGCTAGATGATGTGGGTCACTGGGGCTGTGCCCTGGAAGGGTACAGCTTCCCTGCACACCTTCTCTTGATCCTGCCATGAGCTGAAAAGCTTTACTCTGCTGGACTCTGCTCATCATGATGTGCCACCTCTCCTTGGGCCTAAAGCAGTGAAGTTGGCCATCTCTGGACTGCCAACTCCTAAAACCATAAACCTCAAATAAACTTTGCCTCCTCTAAGTTGTTCTTGTTCAGTATTTTGGTCACAGCAATGAAAAGCTAACTAAAACACTGAGACATGTCAGAGAATGAAAGGAGGTGATCATTTTAGTAATTATACTGGGGCAACAAGAATAAACTAATCACCCTAAATAAAGACATTTTTTTTAAATATGTAAAGATGATCAGTCTTATTGGTTACAAAGCAAATGGGGCCATCATATGCCCACCAAATGGGTAAAAATTTAAAAATACAACAATGTCAATGTTAGAGACTTGGAGCAATTGGAACTCATTTCATGCTGTTGTAAGTACATTTTACAACCACTTTTGAAAACAATTTTACATCATCTAGTAAAGATGAACGTGAAGAAATTATTACCCTATGATTCAGTAACTTTACAACTGGAATACTCAAAAAACTTCTTTATGAAAACCTAAAACTATAATACATTGAAATGGGCACCTTTAAATAATAGCTACATTCATCAATATCAATAAGTCAAACATTTAATTTATTGATAGAAGCAAGTCAAAATACACAGCCATGTACCTGAGTACAAAGGAACTAAACAAGACGCACACTTGGGTGGTGAGACGATAAATAAAAGCATGGGTGTCTGTGTTGGTCAGCTTTCCATTGCTGTAATAAATACCTGAGATAATCAGCTTGGAAAAGGTGTTTTTTGGCTCATAGTTTTGGAGGCCTTGGTCCCTGGATGGTTGGGCCCCGTTGCTTTTGGACCTGTGGAGAGTCGATGCGTCATGACGGGAGCAGGTGGAAGAGCAGAGCTGTTCACGCCGGGGCTGGGAACAAAAGGACCAGGATGGCCTTTGAGGGCACACCCCCAATGACCTAAAGGCCTCTTGTAGGCCCCACCTCTTAAAATTTCTGTTGCCTCCCACACTGAGGACCAAGACTTTACCACGGGGACTTTGGGGAACACATGAGGTCCAAACTACAGCAGCAGGATTAATTCTAAAGTTAGGACGGTGGTGGCTCCTGGGGGAGGGAAGACCACAGTAAAGACGCCTTCTAAGGTCTGGAAATGATTTCTTAACCCCAGTGTTGGATATGGATTTATTTATCCCTCAGAGTGGAAAAACACTGTGTTAAGTTAAATGAGGAAAAGGACGGCCATTAGAGCTGCCACCCTCTGGGCTCTTTCTGCCTCTGTGCTTGAGCAAGGCCTTGTAACCAGTTCTGGCTGAAGACATCTGAGAATAATGATGTGTATCATTTCCAGGCCAAGAACTTGTTGCCATTGCTGGGCCCATCAGAGCCTTCTTTTCCTCAGGCGTGGTGATTGTCATTGCTCCAGATTGGCAGCTGCTCCACCACCCTGGAGTGAGGACAGCATGGATTGGGGTCCTCTGCCAACCTGCAATATATAGAAAGAGCAAGAAATAAGCCTTCATTGTGTTAAGCTACTCCAGATTGTTAGGATGCCATAAACCAGCCTTTCCTGATGACCTAGAGAATGACAGTGGTGGGTTCTTATCTTAATGCCATAAAAGTTGATCATGGAAAGAGTGGAAGAAAGAATATGTCTTTTTTCCACATTTTTGTACCTATTGGTGGGATTTGTGGTTACATATTCATATATGATACAATATAACTATATAATTTGTTCAGTATCCACTTCCCAGAACTCCCCCACTCCCTCCCCATTGGTTCCTTTCCTCTACTGATCTTCCTGTGATTTTTAGGACATCCATCCCCACCTTTCTTTTCCTTTTTCCTCTCTAGCCTCCACATATGAAAGAAAACATACAATCCTTAACCTTCTCATTTTGGCTTATGTGGCTTTACATGATGATCTCCAGTTCCATGTGTGAGAAAGAGCATTTCTGACCCAGGAAACGTCCCAGTACAAGGGCCTTGAAGTGGGACTGAATTTTGAGGAACAAGAAGAATGCCAGAGGGGAAAGTGGCGAGGAGAGGAGAGATCAGTAAGAAACGTGACCACAGAGGCTAGCAGAACTCAAGAATTGTAGACCATGGTCAAGAACTGATGTCTATCCCTAGGCAGCCACAGCTGGGCTTAGGTAGCAGGATGACATCATACAGATCTCATTTTAAAGAGGGTAATTCTTGCTGTTGGGGAAAGATATAGGCGGAGGGCAAGCACTGACCCACATAGCCCACTTAGCCACCATTGAGCTTCAGTGGTGTCAGGCAAAGCAGAAGTGGAATTTTTTAAAAAAAAAAATTAATGGGCACAATACCTTTTATTTGTTTATTTTTATGTGATGCTGAGGATTGAACTCAGTGCTTCACACATGCTAGGCAAGCTCTACCACTGAGCCACCACCCCAGCCCCAGAAGTGGAATTTTTGAAAATGTGGTTTTTTAGATGGATCTGACAGAACTTGCAAAGATGGGAAATGGAGATTGAAGGAAGGAGAAGGCTCACAGTTGACCTTCATGTTCTGGGTTGACAACTGTATTTAAGATGGGGCCATTTATTGAAAAGGGAACAAATGAGAACAGATTTGAAGACAGCAAGTGGAGGTTGGCTTTGGATATCTATTGGCATCCATGTGTATATGTTCAAAGGAAAAAAAAACACTAAATAGAAAATGTCACCTCTCAGAGGAATGAGCCAAAGATGTCAATGTTTGGAAGTTAGGATTTAAATGATATTTAAGTCAGGAAATTAGATTAGATCATCTCTAGAGAGGTTATAAATAGCAAAAAGATGTAGCAATGAGAATAACCCAGCCAAATATATGGACATTGGAGCCAAGAGAAGCAAGTGTATTTTGATGCTTTTGAGAGGTTGAGTGAGACACGCGGTGGTGACAGTGTCAGGCACCCGTAGGCCACCAGTGACTTCCACAAGAGAAGCCGTGGTGCAGTTGTGCAATGGAAAGCCAGACAGGGAGAGCTGAGGAAGGAATGGAAAACAGAGTACAGAGAATTTTCATGTTAAGTGTCACTCTGAAGGGGAACAAGGTAGGCTGGAGGAACTCTGGGAAAAAAGCGATTGTTTCTTTTAAGATGGGAGATGGGTCTGATGGAGCCCCAGGAGTGAGGAGCAGATCGATGACACAGGAGATTAGCACGTTCATTCCCAGGAGAAGACATGGGTCTGATCCAAAGATGAGAGATTCTTCTTCCAAGGATGGAAAACACAGGTCTGGGTTGGTTTTATTGGTCAGAGTGTGCCTGGGCATGTGGCAATTTTCATTGACTTAGAGACAAAATAAATGAAATAGAATTTGGTGGAATTGAACAAAGGCTTGAAACTGCATGTTGAAAGGATTTCGTGAAACATCAAATTAATGGAAACCATTAGTCAAGCCTTATACAAGTCTTGGTGAATAGGGAAACTTAAGGATAAAAAGGAATCCTCTCAGCATGTTAGTAGAAAATAAAGTTTACAAAGGGATGGTTAGGCTGCCCTTCTGGTCTACCAGGACGAAAGAGCTCCTATCAGATTAATTCTTAATGGAAACAACTATAAAAGGTGTTCGATATCATTTAAAATATCAGGAGAACATGTCACCAGCGCAGGATTAGAGGAACTGATGCCCAAGACGGGAACACTATGAGGTGGAGCTACATTTACCTGGCTTTTCCCTTCACTGCCCTTGCAGCTTGACAGTACTGCTGGGAACAGAGTCCTGTAGAGAGCCGGGAGAGAGAGACTATATAACTTGCATATGTGGGAAATTCAAAAGAATTAATAGATGCATTGTTAAAATTAATAAAAGAATATAAAATCAGTGTTAGAAAGTCAATCTTATTTTTACATACAACAACAACAAAAAATAAACAATGGGATTTTTAAAAACCAGGCTGGCTTCATATCCTATTATGATATATGGTATTAGAAGATATGAGAACATTGTCTAATAAGTTTTGAGGGGAGATGTTTATGACCTGGTGAATTTTCCATGAGATAATAGAAAAACAGATGTGCCAGGTGGTGCTTGTTTGAATGGTGAAATGTAGGAGCGCTTCTTGATGGTGGCTATTTTCCATTAAAAGTTACTTGATCCTCTACCTCAGCCACCCACAGAATGAATCAAGATAAAGAACCCATTGTTAGCCAGGCGATTCTGAAGGCTAATACAGAAGAATTTCCAGTCAGAGGTCAGCCTAAGCAACTTAGCAAGACTCTGTCTCAAATGAAAAAGGGCTGGACTGAATGATGAAGTTGATCAAATTATGTTAGGGCATGTACGGATATATCACAATGAATTCCACTGTGTTGCATAATGCACCAATTTAAAATATTTTGGAAATTGCCAGAGAGTTAGAAAAAAAGTTAAAAAGGGCTAGACGTGTAGTTCAGTAGTAGAACGCTTCTGTGTTCAATTTCCATAAATGCAAAACAAAATAAAAATAAAAAATAAAAAACACTTCATGAATGAGGAAGACATAGTTTGAAAAGAATGGTGGCAGTTAACATTGGATTATTTGAAAATGAACAATCTGTAAGATACTTTTAAATGCATAACATACTTTCTAGGCAAGTATGCAAAATACAACTTTTAGGGTAACAAATGGATCAGAATAGGTCACAGAATTGGAGTGTAGAAGATAATTTTCTTAAATATGACAGTGTCCCAATGGTCACTGGAGAATTATGGACCTAAATGTTTATTTAGCTTTTTATCAAAGTGTAATATTCATACATAACTAGGCCCATATAGTAATTATACAGTTTATCAAATGTTCACAAAGTGAGCATATCCTTGCAACTATAATATAGATCAGGCAATAACATGCCAGAATCTGAAGAAGTTAGTATTTTTTAATTAAAAATAATAGCTAGTAGAACAAAATTAAAAGACAGAAACCTCCCTGGTCCCAAAAATAATAATAATAGTGTATTAAAAAGTCACAGTTCTTCTAAGTGAACAGAAGAGGGTGCTCTTGAGCCGTGAAATGCAGTAAGTCTTCTAGATCTTCATTCTTGCCAGTTATTGCTGGTCTAGGAGAAATAGAACTTTGTCAAATAAATGGGATGTGGCAGACAACATCCAGAGTCAGTAGGAAAAGAGAAACAAAAGTAAAAACATTTCAGCTGGCAAAAATCCCCCCAACTGATAAAAAATTCTGAAGCAGAAAGAAATGGATGAATATTACCAGCCTGACTTAAACTTGTGAGATATGAAAAAACACATCTAGAATCACAAATTCAAAGATCCAGAGGAGAAATAGATTTTAAAACAGCAAACAAAAACCCAAGGGAAATATAAAATGAGAAT
The DNA here is from genome assembly GCF_052094955.1 of Ictidomys tridecemlineatus. Classification (NCBI taxonomy): domain Eukaryota; kingdom Metazoa; phylum Chordata; class Mammalia; order Rodentia; family Sciuridae; genus Ictidomys; species Ictidomys tridecemlineatus. The sequence goes on along the minus strand of NC_135478.1, from coordinate 208,243,344 downwards.
CTTGCAGTAATGTCGGCAGAACTTCTTTGGAACCCTCTTTTTGCAAATGGCAACCTTAAATTCCACGCAAAATATTTTTTAAGACTACGTCAAAAAAAAAAAACTACTTGAAGGCATTAGAGGATAAAGAAAAAGAGGCAGAGGAACATGGGGAACAGACACTTGGCAGAAGAGAATAACAGCAGTGTGTCAGTTTTCCATTCTTATGGCTTTTAACCTTATGTCAGCCCACAGTTGTTCATTCTTCATAGAAGTAACTAAAACTTGGGTGGAAACCCACACTCTCATAGCTTCAAGAATCAAAGGACAGAGTGAGAGGTAACTACCACAGATTTAAAGATAGGGGTGGTTGTGTGCTGTGTCCCCCATAGGTCATATATCCTAACCCCCAGTACCTTGGAATGTGACCAGGTTTGGAAATAAGGTCAGCAGATACACTAGTTAAGGTAAAGTGTTACTAGAGCAGGTGGCCCCTAATCCAAAATGGTGGGTGTCTAAAAGGAAGCTTGGCACAGGCACTCACAGGGAAAATGACCTGTGAAGACTGGAAGACCATATAGCACCACTGTTTCAGAATCTTACACACATGTAAAACAAGTTTTAAAGAATAAAGAAAACAGGGCTGGGGATGTGGCTCAAGCGGTAGTGTGCTCGCCTGGCATGCGTGCGGCCCGGGTTGGATCCTCAGCACCACATACAAAGAAAGATGTTGTGTCCGCCGAGAACTAAAAAAATAAATAAATATTAAAAATTCTCTCTCTCTCTCTCTCTCCTCTCTCACTCTCTCTTTAAAAAAAAAAAGAAAGAAAACAGACTACACAACCAGTGTATTAAGTTAAACACAAAGTAAATATAACATTAAGGAATTTATTGACTTAATAAAAGGCATCACTTGCTGCAGTCCAGCTGCAGCAAAATAACCAGGGGGTGACAAGCAACTTGTATAGATTGATACAGCAGGAGTGGGAGCCGTTTATTGTAGGACAGGAGGGGTATTTATACATTACACACAGCTTATCTAATTAACATAAACTAGATACAGCAGTCAACCAATAAGGAATCTCCACACTTAATGGCTTGCTGGCGTTACTTCACAAACCACTCCCTCTGGCAAAATGCCAGGCACCATCTTGACTTGTTTACAGACCTTAACAATCACTCGTTTCCATACTTGAAATAAATAGAAATTCACCTCCTAAAGGAAAAAGACTTCAGGTTGACTCCCAAAGCAAAATCCTTGAATCAATGGTTCAGAATTTCTAAAAACACATACATAAAGGTGCAGTGGACAACAAGCTATAAGAAAGCAGATTGTGAAAATGAGGCCAGAAGATGTTGCATCTAAACAAAAAAATCTTTAAATGAGACAGCAAAACCCTCACATCAAGAACCACAATTCATGGTGATAATATGTTACTTACAAATATATATGACACACGTATCACGGCAATTATCATTATAAATCAAACTTATGGATATAAACGAAGAAATACACAGAACTACACTAAAACTAGGAGATGTCACATTTAGTTCAAGACAGGACTCAGGTTGAAGATTACAGAAAATCTAACCAGCATAATCATGCATTGAATATACATATGTTTAATAAGAATAAAGTTCCCCCTTCTCCCCCATAACAGAGCCCCACATCAAGGGCATGCCAGATATTTCTGCATTACTGCCTCAGAGCCCCCCGGAAGTCAGATACTCATTGTCAGAAACTGAAAGCACAATTCTGATATTGAAGCCTGAAGAACGGTATTTGGAGATGGGGACCTTGGCAGAGAATTAGGTTCAGAGGTGGCCCTGAGAATGGGGTATTCATAGTAGGATAAGTGCCCTTATAAGAAGAGGAACATTTCTCAGAAGATGATATACAATCAATCAACAAATACATGAAAAAATGTTGATCATCACTAGCAATTAGATGCAAATGAAAACCACTCTAAGATTTCATCTCACTCCAGTCAGAATGGCAGCTATTATGCATACAAACAACAATAAATGTTGGCGAAGATGTGGGGGAAAAGTCCACTCAATACACTGCTGGTGGGGCTGCAATATGGAAAGCAGTATGGAGATTTCTTGGGAAATTGGGAATGGAACCACCATTTGACCCAGCTATCCCTCTCCTTGCTCTATACTCAAAGGACTTAAAATTAGCATACTACAGGGACACAGCCACATCAATGCTTATAGCACCACAATTCACAATAGCTAAACTGTGGAACCAACCTAGATGTTCTTCAATAGATGAATGGATTTTTTTTAAAGTGGCATATATACACAATGGAATATCACTGAGCAATAAAAGAGAATAAATTCATGGCATTTTCAGGTAAATGGATGGAGAAGATAATACTAAGTGAAATTAGCCAATCCCAAAAAAACAAATGCCGAATGATTTCTTTGATATAAGGAGGCCGATTCATAGTGGGATAGGGAGCAGGAGCATGGGAGGATTAGACTCTAGATAGGGCAGAAGGGTTGGAGGGGAAGGGAGGGAGCATGGGGTTATTAATGATGGTGGAATGTGATGATCATTATTATCCAAAGTACAGGTAGGAAGACACGAATTGGTGTAAATATACTTTGTATATAACCAGAGATATGAAAAATGGTGCTCTATATGTGTAATAAGAATTGTAATGCATTCTGCTGTCATATATAAATAAAAAGTAAATTAAAAAAAAATTTAAAGAAGAGATACCAGAGCGTTTGCTGAGTGCTGTCTCACTCCATCCTGTGAGAACACATTAGATTTCAGCAGGCAAAAGAAAGAGTCAACAATTTTGTAGATACGTTTCTAGATTGTGCAGTCTGGAGAACAGTGAGAAAAAACATGAAAAATGAACAGAGCCTCAGAGGAATGCAAGACACCATTAATCACAGCAGTATCACTGTAATGAGAATGGGCGGGAGGGATGAAGAGGAATCATGACTGAAAACTTTCCAATCTGCACATCCAGTCAACCCAGCAAACCCCAAGAAAGAGAGAGAGATACACACAGGATACTTGGTATGACAGCAGCAAGATGGAGGAGTGGAGTTTCCAGCATACAGCCCACCATGCTCACAGATACCCTCACCAGCACTAAGGAACCCAGCAGATGCATCTGTCTGGAGCACAGCAATAAGGAAAGATGCATTTCACATGACACCAACCCATCCCCAAGCACAACATGAAGAGAAACACCCTCCACCCGAAGGAAGAAGAGTGAAATGAGCACCCATCTCCACGGTGGACCAGGACCACCCAGTGAACCCTGATGGCACTCCAGATAGACTAACAAAAGGAGAAAAAATATAAATAAAAAGGAAGACATTACAACTGCCTTATGATCTAACAGTCCCACTTCTAAGTGTGTACCCAAAAGATATCAGCATCTCAAAAGAGGTGACTGCACTCCCATGTTCTTTGCAAAGTGCAGATGCGACCGGAGTGTCCATTCACAGATGAACAGGGGAAGAAAATGTGGTCTACTATGGACTATTATTCAGACATGAAAAAGAAGGGAGTCCTACCAGTTGTAACAGGATAACCTGAAGGACATTGAGCTGAGTGCAACAAGCCAAACACAGACAAATACTGTATGATCTCATTGGTAGAAATCTAAAAAAGGTGAATTTATAGAAGCAGAGAGTAGAATGGTGGTTGCCAGGGGCTCGAGAGTAGAGGAAATGGAAAGGTATTGGTCAAAGAATAGAGTTTCACTTATGCAGAATGAATTTAACAGCCCGGTGACCAAGGTAAATAGCACTCTATTGAATATTTGAAGTTTGCTAACACAGCAGATCTTAAATATTCTCACCACATCCACATGAGATGGTGGATGTGTTAATTAAGTTGGTTGTGGTAATTATGCTTTCTGACCATAACTGAATTAAATTAAAAATCAATAATAATAAGTTAGAAAACTTCACATTTGTGGGAAATGTAGGATATTAACTTCTGGGGTTGCGGAGTAAAGGATTTATAAGAACTCTATTATTTTGCAACTCTTTTATAACTCCAAAAGTATTCCAAAATAAAAATATATTTTTAAAAAAGCCACTGAAGACAAACCACAGATTGGATGAAAAAGGAAAATGGACTCTAGATAAATAGAGATCTCTAGGCTTTATAAAAGAACTTACATCCAGAATTTATTTTTTAAAAAACTCCTACACGGGCTGGGGATGTGGCTCAAGCGGTAGCGCGCTCACCTGGCATGTGTGCAGCACGGGTTCGATCCTCAGCACCACATACCAACAAAGATGTTGTGTCCGCCAAAAACTGAAAAATAAATACTGAAATTCTCATTCTCTCTCTCTCTCTGTCTCTCTCTCTGTCTCTCTCTCTCTCTCTCTCTCAAAAAAAAAAAAACTCCTACAACTCAACCATAAAAGACAATCCAAATAAAATTGGATAAACTATTTCATAAAAAATATAGGAGTGGTCTGTAAACACATAAAAAGTCATCCAACATCCTTATTAATCAGGGAAATGTAAATTAAAACCACAAGGTACCACTTCACACATATTTGAACATAGAGTTTAAAATGGCACAACAGCTTTGAAGGTTTCCATAGTTTTTTATAAAGTTAAATATCTACCAACCATAGGACCATGAATTTCAACTCCTGAGTGCCTCCCCAAGAGAAATGAAATGTATCTTTACAAAATGACTTTCACACAAATATTTATGTTATATTTATTTGGCTCTTGCCCATAAGATCCAAAACCTGAAAATAATCTAAATGTTTAACAGGCAGATGGAGAAATGGTAATATGGTATTCATCAATAAACAGGAATGGTTACTGATCTAAACAGCATGGGTGAATCTCAAAAAGTGTATTAGGGTTCTCCAGAGAACCCGAACCAATAGAAGATACAGATGAAATTAAATTAGATTAGATTCAATAGATATAAAGAGAGACAAGAGAAAGAGAAAGATATTTATTATGGTAATTGGCTCATGTGATTATGGGGGCTGAGAAGTCCCACCTTCTGCCATCTGCAAGCTGGAGAGTTGGAACGCCTAGAAATCTGGCCAGGGGGCAGCGGGTGCCACAGGAGTTCCAAAGTCTCAGGGCAGGAGAAAATGGATGTCCCAGCTCAAGAAGGGAGACAGAATTCAGAATTCATTCTTCTTTGCCTTTTTATCCTGTCTGAACCCTCAACAGATGGGATGATGCCCACCCACTTTGGTGAGTGTGGCTCTTCTTTACTCTGTCTCCCAAATCCTGTGGTAACCTCTTCCAGAAATATCCTCATGGACAGGCCTAGAAATCACATTTTATCACCTACCTGCATATTCCTTACCCCAGTCAACTTGACACATAAGATCAATCATCTCACACATGCCAAAAGAGAAAGTCAGATGTGTGTGATCCCATTTGTTTGACATTCAAAAATAGGAAAACCAATCTCTGCTGGTAAAAAAATCAGAGTATCATCTGCTTGGCGTGGGAGAGAATTTACTAGAAAGTGGTATAAGGGAAATTTGGAGGAGGATGAATGTTTCTTCATCTGGAATTTAGTTTGTCAAAAGTAACTGAAATGTGTTCTTTACATCTCTGCAGGGTACTATCTACATATAAACCATACTTCCAGTAATATTGAGTTAAAAAAGGAATTCATGCAACTAAGTAAAATTTCTGATGACTAAATAAGCCAATTTTTAATTTTTAATTTTATTTATTTAATTGATTTTATTTTTTAAATACATGACAGTGGAATGATTACAATTCTTCCAGTTTTTTAAATGGATGTTTATTTCTCCCATCCTTATGCTTTTTTTTATTAGAGACGGCATCTACAATTAGGGACATATTGATTACAAAACCTGTAATTCCAGAGGCCCATTGTGACCAAAAGAATGCAACTTTACAAATATAAGTTAGGCAAGAATTGAAATATTATTTAAAGTGATAAAATAACCATAGTAAATTATAAAAATTTAAAGAGCTAACAAACATCAGCTAATGTTTTTATTAGTTTCTGTCTGACAAACCTGTATAATATTTTTTCCTATAGATTTTGGTTTTGGTTGAATGCTTTTTGATCACCCATTTATGTGACAGTAATTTTGCAATACACTTTCTATGGAAAGATAACTCATTCTTCCAACATAGTTGGTAAAAAAAAAAATTTCTTTTTGGAATGATTGGCTGTTGGGATGAATAAAAAGTTTATCTGCAGAAACTGTTGTTTGAGGTTGTGCTACAGATTTATACCCTGGGAACAGTCTTTTATGTGATTGCCATAAAAATGTATGGTAAACTTTAAATACATTCCTGGTAAAAAGAATGCTTTAATTTTGCCTAGGAATCTATGAGAATCAAATCCTGAACTTGTAATAAATGTCTAACAAGACATATGAGAATTCCCTGTGGACTAACTTCTGCTTCCACACATTCCAAAACTTGTTCTTGTGCCACTACAAACATAATATTGGTACTGGGCACACAATCCTTTTTCAACAGGACCATGAGCCCACACCCTATGCCCTGATGTGGGGTGAGTTGTCTCCTGTACCAGGCTTCCCAGTAATCACTAACTCAACAGAAATGGCAGCAAATCCCATAAATATATTACCAACCCCCAACTAAATGAATCCTCAGCTTCACTTCATCTTCACCAAATCCAAGGTCACTGTTATGGTTTAGATGTGAGGTGTCTCCCAAAAGTCCATGTATAAGACAATGCAAGAACGTTCAGAGGTGAAATATTAGATTATGCAAGCCTTAACCTAATCAATGCCTGAATCCACTGATGGAGTAGCTAAATGGAACCCTCACTGTAGGCAGGTGGGATGTGGCTGGAGGAAGTAGGTCGCTGGTGGTGTGTCTTTGGGGTTTATATTTTGTCCCTTGAGAGCAAAGCACTCCCCACCCCAACTCTCTCCTTCCTGGCTACCACGTCCTAAACTGCTTTCCTCAGCCACACCCTTGCACTATGATGTTCTGCCTTTCCTTAGGCACAGAGCTGTGAAGGTAGCTGTCCATGGACTGAGACCTCTGAAACCAGGAGTCAAAATAATTTTTCCCTGCTCTGAGTTGTTATTGTCTGGTATTTTTGTCACAGGAAGCATGTGACCAGGGGTAAGCTGAGGAAATAGCACCCTGACTGTGATTTAAATAAATAGCACTTTTACAAATTCTGTAGAAGCATATGACATTTGAACACATTGCAGGACCTCTCTCCGGGTTCCTGGAAAGGGTCTGTATAAGTGTGTGGTTCTTAAGATTACTTTCCTTTAAATGGGTTTTCTGTCTCTAATCCTTTGCTAATGTGAGCACCTCTTGAAATCATGCTCCTCTCATTCTAGTTATACAGTAAACCTCAGATGTTTCCCTTTCCTCCAAGAAACTCAGGCCTGTGTTTGATGAAGGGGTTGTCCAGTTCCTACCCTCCCCACTGAAAAAAATGCATGAACAGGTCTTCCAGCATTTATCTTTTCTTGCCATTCATCATTCAGAGGATGCTAAAGGAAGCAAGCCCAGGTGTAGCACTTGCACCGACAAACCACAGCGCCCTCTGCAGGAAATAGAGACCATTCTTGAGACAAAGGGACTCCAGGAAACAATGTTGGTGAGTTGGGTCTCCAAGGTTTTGCTCAATATCACCCATTATAGGGAGAGATGAAAGGGGAAAACAGCTAGGCAGAAACTTCAAAGGTATATAGAGAGGTACATGGGCATGGAATCTAGAAAGTCACTCATTCTTCCTGTGAAATATCTCCATGGAAAACTGCAGTCTATTTTTCCTGTGATGAGTATAATTTCTTAATCTCAAGAAGAGAATTTGCTGCTTCAGACCCTTCTGGTGCAAAGATATATAACGAATGTTGTACATAAATTAATGAAAACATACATAAACAAAAATCTGGTTCTAATCAGCTCTCATGTTCTCAGAGAGTCAGTGTGTTAGGATGCAAGTGCACCAGACAAGTCCAGCAGCCCTGGGTTTTGGTTGCTGCTCTTTCACTTGCTTCTTTTATAACCTTGGGTATGTTAATTAACCTCTCTGGGCCTCAATTTCTCATCTGTAATATGTTGGTAGTAGTACATACCTCACTGGGTTGTTGTGACAATCAAATGGGATCATAGGTGAAAATATGTGGAATAACATGTCACACAGTGAATATATTTTAACTGTTGTGGTCATTGTTATTATATGGTTTAGAACTTGGGCTAATGATATAACCTTTCCAATATGCAATTCTATCTTACAAATATTTTAAGGATTGGAGATAATGTGTCTATAATTATTATATTTGAGACGCTTACGTTCTTTTTTTCTTAACTTTTTTGTAGTTGTAAATGGACAGCATGCCTTTATTTTATTTGTTTATTTTTTTATGGGGTGCTAAGGATCAAACCCAGTGCCTCACACATGCGAGGCAAGCGCTTTGCCACTGAGCTACAGCCCCAGCCCAGAGATGCTTATATTCTTAAGAACAGAAAACCCCATAATAAATAAATAACCCCATTATTTAGGATGGAGAGAAAGCCATGAAATGTGGCCTGGACTGGCTAAAGAGAGGCATGTAGTGCACAGATGTTACTGTTGATCCCTCACCAGCTGTTTCCAACTGGAGACATTTGACAAGGGAGAAGCCGGCAGTGAAATAGGACATAAATTTTTGAAGACCCATGTGGTAGCCAGCTTCCAAGACAGTCTCCAAATGCTCCATGCCCCCTGGTATTTACACCTCTGTGTAATTGTATCAGGATTGTATCAGGGTTGAGCTCTGTGACCAAGAGAATGTGGTAGAGGCACATCACGTTTTAAATTGAGCTGTAATTCACATGCATAAAAGTCACCCATTTAAAATGTCCAGTTTTGTTTTAGTGTAATTCACAAGTTGTGAAGCCACCACCATTATCTAATTCTGAACAATTTCATCACCCCACAAAGAAATCACACCTCACCCTCCTCTTTCTTACAGTCACTGATAACCACTAATCTGCTTTCCGCTTCTATGGATTTAACTGTTCAGGACTTTTTGTGCAACTGAATGCATGCGATAAATAGCCTTTTGTATCTGGCATATTTCATTTAGTATAATCCATGTTGTAGCATATATTATAAGCACTTTATTCCTTTTATAGCTGAATATTATTCTGTCATATGGACACACCACATTTTGTTTGTCCATTTATTAGTTAATGGACATATGTGCTGTTTCCTCTTTTTGACTATTATAAATAGTGATCCTGTGAACTTAATTCATTTTATTCTTTGCTGTCCATCTACTTAGTATTTAGGACAGTGAATTTTTCAGGTTTCTTTTTCTTTTATTATTTATTTATTTATTTATTTTGCTGCTCATTAATAGCTTAATTGAACCATGATTGGAAGCTGTGGTATTGCCACTTTTTCAGTAAAATTTCTTTGTGGCCATGTACCTGTCAATTGTGAAAAATTTTCACGAGCCCTTAAAAGCAAGATGAATTTTTGGTTTCAGGTGTGGAGGTGTGTATTTCTTAATCAAATATAATTTTTAAATTATCTCAGTCCTATTTGACTGCAGGCAACAGAAAATTCAGACTGGGCTTAAGTAGTAATGAAACTTACTGGCTCATATAACCAGAAGCCCAGAGATGTAGTGAGCCTCCAGCTGACCTAGCCAGGGCTCCAGTGCTGGACAATCCCTATGATGCTCCTGGGCTACCCTCTCTTGCTCATGGAGTTCAGGAGGTGCTTTGCAAAGTGGCCGAACAGTTCCATCACTTAGTTCCACACAACAGCATCCAGAAGAGGCTGTGCCTTTTAAGGAAGCTTTTTCCAGAAGCCTCATTAAATTTCACCACTTGTTAGCAATAAGTCAGGTTATTTGGCCATGTGTGTTCCTGGGTGACCATGGGTAATGCTGCGCAGTACCTGGCATCCGCCTGGCTTCAGAAACAATCATGGGCAAGCCAGATGAGAAGGTCCCAATGTGGGTCACACAGTGAGGGCCTACTCCTGAATGCTGGATGGGATGAATCCCTCCATCATCACCAGCTTTACCCCAACCCTGGCTCCCACTCCCTGGGGAGGGTTAAAGCAATATTGGAAAGACACCCACAATGCTTGGTTCTCTGGCTTTCTAAATCCACTTATCTATCATGATTCTCCAACAGGCCAATTAAGGTCTTTCCGCAGTGCTTTTGGATTTTAAAACTCGTTTAGATGTTTTATTGGGTAACTAACTGATCAAGACTACTGTGTCTTTACTGTAATGGCAACTTTGCCTCAATGGATGCTCTTTGCCTTTAACTCACCGCTGTCTGATATTGAAACCCTGCTCTCTCTAATTTGCCTTTATGATGTTTTCTATCCTCTTATTTTCAGCCTTAGGAGTCACTTTGTTTTAAATGTGTCCTTTATAAATGGTTCCATTTTCTGTTCCTGTGTATTACTTTCTTTATATGGAAAAATTGATCCCACATGATTGATACAGTGCACTAAATATTCCTGTACCTCAGATTTGGATTTATATTGGATTCCAACTTTGAAAAATAAGAAAATGAATATAGTTCTATGTTTTTTGCCTGATCATACACCTTTTCATCCCCAAGGCTGGCTAGTCAATGTTACTGTTATACCTTTAAATAATACACTAATATTTCTCATGCTGATTTTCTGGCTTTGAACAGAGTCTATTTGACATGGAACTATACCTTTCTATCACCTTTTTTAGATAAATTATTTTTCTAACTTGAGATTAAAACTTTATCCAATATTTTCTGATCATTTCCTCAGCTGGTTGGCCTTGATTTTGCATTTAGTGGGTTTAATACCAGCAGCTATTTTTTGAACCAAATTTTCTATTTGCCATTTGAACTTCAGTCTCTAATAAATTATTCAAGAAATACACCAGGCAACTAAATTTGAAAATACCTGCCTTCAAATCTGGATAAAAATTTGATTAAAAATATTCACTTTTTATACTGTCTAAAATACCAAATGCTGCCAGATAGAAATATGAAGCCAAACTGATTCTCCTTTTAAAATTCCTTAATTTCCCCCCCTGATACCCATCAGATTGATTGTGTCTGACATCTTGGAAATCTTTGGGAACATGTTTTCATTTATTATGGTTAAAAATCTAGGATTCCTCATTGTATGTTAATTTCCTCCCCCACCCCCTTTTACTTTTCTTCAGCACTGGAGATTGAATTCAGAGCCTGGTGAATGCTAGAAAAGTGGCCTACCACTGAGCTGCACCTCAGCCCTTTTTGTTTTGAGACATGATCTTGCTGAATTGCCCATGCTGGCCTTAAACTTGGAATTCTCTTGCTTCGGCCACAAACTTGAGATCTTCCTGTAAGAGATCTTCCTGTAAGCCTCCTGTAAGATCTGGAACTACAGGTGTACATCAGCACACCCAGCTGAATGGTAGGTTCACCACTAACTCTAAGAAATTGTCAAGGTTTTTTCCCAAGTGGCTACACCATTTTATGTTTCCAATAGCAATATATGAATAACACTTGGTATTGTTCTATTTTAATTATAGTGTTCTGTTAGGTATAGTGTCTCATTGTGATTTTTAATTTGCATTTACCTAAGATGTTAGGTACCTTTTCATGTGCTTATTAACCATTTCTTGGTCTTCCTTGGTAGAAATGGGTATTCAAATCTATTGTCCATTATTTAATTGTACTGGTTGTATTCTTGATTTACAGGTGTTCTTTATATATTATGGCTACAAATGCTTTATCATATATAATTTTAATATATTTTTTCAGCTTTTAATTTTATTTTTTTCCTTAATATCATTTGAAGAGCAGTAGTTTAAAGTTTTGATGAAGCCTGTTTTTAAAAACTTGTTCTTTTAGGGCTCATAATTTTGGTGTCATATGTAAGAAAACTTTACTCAATCCAAGACCACAAAGATTTTCTCCAAAGTGTTTTAGAAGTTTGTAATTTTAGCTTTCATATTTAGATTTATGATCTGTTTTGAATTAACTTTTACATGCTGTGGGTTAAGAGTCTAATTTTATCTTTTCCCCTCAGGACTAGCTGTTGTTGAAAAGGCTTGTTCCTCCATTCAATTGACTTGACATCTTTGTTGAAAATTGGCCAAAAGTACAAAGTTTTATTTCTAGTGATTCTCAATCCTATCTTATTAATATCTACATCTACTCTTACACTAAAACTACCTGTGTCATAAATTTTAAAAACACACAACCACTCCACTGACCTTGTGGTTTTGCCATTTCATGTCCTTTGCACCTGTATATGTTGGGAAGAGCTCCTGGGTTTTTTAGAATGCTTACTGCTGGCAGGGAGATGGTATTACACAGAATGGATTGATTCTTAACAACTTGGTCTTCCAGTTCTTGAACATACAATGTCTTCCCATTTAGTTAACTCTTCTTCCACTTATCTTAGCAATGTGTACAATTTTCAGGGTGTTGGTCTTAGAATAAATTTGTTCCTAAGTATTTTATTCTTTTTGATAAAAAAAGAATAGTTTTATTGATTTCATTTTTAAAGTGTTTTTTGCTAGCATATAGAAATACAATTGACTTTTTTAAAAAATACTGATACTGTGTCCTGAACATACTGAGCTCATTTATTACTTCTAATTTATTTTGTTAGGCGCTTCAGAATTTTCTCCACATGGAAGCATGTCATATGGGAATAAATACTTCCTTTTCAACCTGTGTGCTTTTAATTAATTTTTATGTGTTTATAGCTTTAATTAATACAATGTTAACTAGAGATAGCAAGAGGAGACATTCTTACCTAGTGTTTGATTTTGATGTTAGTGGCTGGGCATTGTGGCCCACACCTGTAATCCCAGCTGCTCCAGAGGCTGAGATAGGAGAATTGCAAGTTCAAAGCCAGCCTCAGCAACAGGAGACACTAAGCAACCCTGTCTCTAAATAAAGTACAAAATAGGGTTGGGGATGTGGCTCAGTGGATGAATGCCCCTAAGCTCAATCCCTGGGACCCCTCCCCCCCAAAAAAAATGTCATGCTAGCTATAGCCAGGAATGGTGGCACACACCTGTAATCCCTGCTACACAGGAGGCTGAGGCAGGAGGATCTTAAGTTTGAGACCAGCCTCAGCAACTTAACAAGACTCTTGTCACAAAATAAAATAAAAGGGCTGAGGCTGTAGCTCAGAGGTAGGAGTGCCACTGAGTTCATTCCCCAGACCACTAAATAAATAAATAATAATGTCAACTGCACCTTTTGGTGGGGAGGGGTAGGAGGCTGTTTGTGAGGTTCCCTTCTACTATTTTGTTGAGAATTTTTATGAATGATTGTTGGCTATTCCTGTTTCTATTAAGAGGATCATAATCTTGTCCTTTGTTCTATCTGTGTGGTGTATGAAGTTATAGGCACACCTTGGAGAAATTGTAGGTTTGGTTCCAGATCACTACATTTAAGCAAGTATCACAATAAAGTGAGTCATACATTTTTTTTTGTCTTCTCAGCACATGTAAGTTATGCTTATTCTACCTTGTGGTTCATTAAAAGTTCAATAGCAGGGGCTGGGGCTATACCTCAGTGGTAGAGCACTTGCCTAGCATGTGTGAGGCACTGGGTTTCATCCTGAGCACCACATAAAAACAAACAAATAAATAAAGGCATTCTGTCCATCTACAACTACAAAAGAAATTGTTTTTAAAAACGAGTGCAATAGCATTATATCTAAAAACAATGTACAGGGCTACCAGCCACTCACTGATGAGGTTGGTGGCTGCTGAAGGCTGGGGTGGCTGTGGCAACTTTTTAAAATAAGACAGGATGGTTTCCATGCTGATTGACTCTTCTTTTCAGAAAGATTTCTCTGTCACCCGTGAGGCTGTTTGATACCACTTTGCCCTCAGCAGAACATCTTTCAAAAGTGGAGTCTCAAATCCTGCAGCTGCTTTCCCAGCCAAGTTGATGTCCTATTCTAAATGCTCTGTGGTCATTTCAACAGTGCCCATAGCATCTTCACCTGGAGTAGATTCCATCTCAAGAAACCACCTTCTTTGCTCATCACCAGGAACAGCTCCCCACCCATTACGATTTTTGATATGATTGCAGCAATTCAGCCGTCACTTTAGGCTCCACTTCTAAATCTAGTTCTTGCTGTTTCCGCCATATCTGTAGTTGCTTCTTCCACTGAAGTTTTGAACCCCTCCAAATCATCAACTTCTAAACTCCTAGTAATGTGGATCCTTTAACCCACCCCCGCCACGAACCACAAATGTTCTTAATGGGATCTAGAAAGGTGAATCCTTTCCAGAAGGTTTTCAATTCACTTTGCTCAGATCCATTAGAAGAATCACTATGTAGACATAGATAGCCTTATAAAATGTATTTTTTTATTAGAGCTTTATGGTCTACATAGTAGTTGAATTCATCCTACAAAATATATATCTTAAATAAGACTCAAAAGTTAAAATACTTCTTGGTGCGTGGGCTGCGGAATGGATGCTGGGTTAGTATTCATGAGGTCTTGCTGCATGTCTCCATCGGGGCTCTTGGGTGACCAGGTGCATTGTCAAGAGGCAACAAAATTTTGGAAAAAAAAAAAATCTTTTTTTTCCCCTTAAACAGTAGATCCCAACAGTGGCCTTAAGATACTCAATAATTCATCTCCTAAACAGATATTTTATCATTCAGGCTTTGTTTTTATCCTTATGGGCACAGGCAGAGTAGATTTGGTATAATTCTTAAGGGCCCTGGAAATTTTGAAAGATAAATGAGCATAAGCTTCAACTTCAGGTTGTCAGCTGCCTCTGTCCCTGATGGGAGAGCCACCTTTGAGTTTTTGAAGCTAGCGTTGACTTCTCTCAAGCTGTCAGAGTCTTACACAATGTCCTCTTCCTCTGGTGGCCTGTTTTGTCTACATCGAAAGTCTGTTGCCTGGTGTGGCCACCTTCATCAGTGACCTTGATTGGTTCTGGGTAACTTGCTGCTTTGTCTGCACTTTAATATTATGGAGATGGATTCTTTCCTGAAACCTATGAACCAACCTTCGCTAGCTTCAAACTTTTCTTCTGCAGCTTTCCCTACCTCTCTTAGCCTTCACAGGGGATTGAAGAGGGTCAGGGCCTTTTAGGGTTTGAGTTACAGGAACACAGGGGCTGGTTTGGTCTTAAATCCAGCCCATTACAACTTCTCCATATCACTAATAGGTTGCTTCTCTTTCTTATCATCTGCATGTTTACGAGAGTAGCACTTTTAATTTCCTTTGATAATTTGTCCTTTGCATTCACAACTTGGCCAACTGTTGGTTGCAAGAGACCTTCCTTTTGGCTTGTTTCAGCCTCTGACATGCCTTTCTTTACTAAGTGTAATCATTTCTAGCTTTGGATTCAAAGTGAGGGATGTATGACTCTTCCTTTCACTTGAACACATAAAGGCCATTGTAGGGTTCATAATTGGTCTGATTTCAATATTATTGTATCCCCAGGAAAAGGAGGCCTGGGATGGAGGGGACAGCCAATTGATAGAGAAATCAGAACACACACACATACTTACACACACCATTCATTAGGTTCACCATATGGATATGGCTCATGGTGTCCCGAAACAATGACAAGAGTAATCTCAAAGATCACTGACCATAGATCTCTACAACAGATATGATAATAATGGAAAAGTTTAAAATACTATAAGAATTATGCAACAGAGACCTCAAGTGAGAGCACTTTCCACATGCTGTTGGAAAATGGCACGGATGGACTTGACAGATGCAGGGTGGCCTTGACCTTGAATTCACGTGAAACACATTATCCATGAAGAGCCACAAAGCAAAGTGCAATAAGACAAGTAGGACTGGAATTGGTTCTTGGATGTTAAATCAACCTTGCTTTCTGGAAAAACCACATCTGGCAATGGCATATAGTCCTTTTGACAGGCTGTTGGATTTTGTTCACTCATATCACATGGTTTTTTCATGTCAATGTTAATTAGGGATGTTGGTCTGTGGTTTTCCTACCATGCCCTTGTCTGGCTTTATTATTAGGGTACTACTAGACTCTGAAGCAGTTGGAGAGCCCTCTCTGTCCTGTATTTGCTGAGGGAGTCAGTGTGGGGTTGGTATTGTTTCTTCTTTGACTGTCTGGTAGACTCCATCAGTGAGGCCCTCTGGGCCTGAGCATTTCCTGGTAGGAAGATTATTAGATACAAATTTATTTTCTTGGTTATACATCTATTCAGACTTTCTATTCATTCTTGAGTCAAATTTGGAACTTTGTGTTCTTCTAGGAACTTACCCATTCCACCCATTTATCTCATTGTTGGTGCACAATTAACATTTCCCTACATTCTTTTTATTTTTGTGGGGTCAGCAGGGGATGACTCCACCTTCATTCCTAATTCTGATAATTTTTGACTTTTTTTCCTTGGGCAGTCTAGCTAAAATGTATCAATTTTGTTGATCTTTTCAAAGAACCAAATTTTTCTTCCATTAATTTTTTTTTTCCTACTCTTTTTCTGTTCCCTAATTTCACCTATTTCCACTCAGATAGGAATCGTACTCTTAGGTTCGATTGATTATTTAGGATTTACTTTTACTCTTCTTTTCTGGTTTATTAAAATGGAAGCTTAGCTTATTGATCTGAGATCTTCCTTTTTAAAAATGGGCATTTAAAGCTACAAATTTTCTTTACATATGTCCATAAATTTTTATTTTATTTTTCTTGGTGCAGGGAATTGACCCCAGTCCTTGCACATGCTAGGCAAGCTCTCTACCACTGGATTATTGTTTTTGTTTTAAGTTCAAAATATTATTAAATTTTAATTGTGGGTTCTTCTTTCTCGCATGGGTTACTTAGGAATATATATCGTTTAATTTCCAAATATTTGTGAAGACATTCCAAAATTTTCTTTCCTCTGTTGACTTCTAATTTAGTTGAAGTTGGGCATTGTATTATCTTAATCCTCTTTAATTTGCTGAGTTTCATTTTAGGACTAGCTTGTGGTCTATTCTGGAGACTACTGTTTGTACTCGAAAAGAAGGTTTTCTGCCATGGTAGATAAAGTGTTTCCTAAATGCCAGTTAGATTAAGTTGGTTAATGGTGTTGCTCAAGTCTTCTATATTCTGGCTAATTTTCTGTCTCGTTGTTCTATCAATTAATTGAGAGATGAGTCATGAAGTTCCAATTTTAATGGTTGAATTGTCCATGTTCCCATTCAATTCTGTCAACTTTTGCCTCAACATTTTGAAGCACTCTTTTTTAAATTTATTTTTTGTTTGTTCTAATTATTTATACACGACAGAATTCATTTTGATGCATTATACATAAGTGAAACACAACTTCTCATTCTTTTGGTTGTACTTGATGTAGAATCATACCAGTCATGTAGTCATGTAGGCACATGGGACAATAATATCTGATTCATTCTACTATCCTTCCCACCCTCATGCCCCCTTCCCTCCCTTCACTCCCCTCTGCCTAATCCAGAGTACTTCTATTCTTCCCTAACTGCACCCCGGCATTGTGAATTAGCATCCATATATCAAAGAAAACATTTGGCCTTGGTTTTTTTGGGATTGATTTATTTAGCACAGCATGATATTCTCCAGCTCCATCCACTTACCTGAAAATGCCATAATTTTATTCTTCTTAATGGCTGAGTAATATTTCATTGTGTATATATGCCACATTTTCTTTACTATTGAGGGGTACCTCGGTGGGTTCCATAGTGTGGCTATTGTGAATTGAGCTTGAACATGGATACAGCTGTGTCACTGTAGTATACTGATTTTAAATCCTTTGGGTATAAACCGAGGAGTGGCATAGCTCAGTCAAATGATGGTTCCATTCAAGGTTTTCTGAGGAATCTCCTTACTGCTTTCCATAATGGTTGCACTAATTTGCAGTACCACCAGCAATGTATGAGTGTACTTCTCCACCTACATCCTCACCAACATTTATTGTTGAAGCATTCTCTTATACATGTAGATTTTTATAATCATCATATCTTCATGATACATTGGTCCTTTTATCATTATAATGTTTCTTTTAGTCTTAGCAATACTTTATGTCATAAGGTCTTAAAGTCCATTTTATGTGATTCAAAGACAACTATTTCAACACTTTTATTATCATGATTTGCACAATATTTCTTTTTCCAATATTTTACTTGTAATCCATTTGTGTCTTTCCATCTGAAGTGTGGATTGGCCTCAGCACATAGTTAAATCTCATTTGTTATCCAGATGGACAGAATCTGCCTTCTGATGGAAGCATTTAATTCATTAACATTTAATGTAATTATTCACACATTTGAATTTATACCTGCTATTTTTCTAGTTGTTTTCTGTATATTTAACATCTTTTTTGTTACCCTATTCCACCTTGACTGCCTTCTTTTGTGTTAAATGAAAATTTTAATGCAAAATCTTAATTCTTCTGTTGATTTTTTTACTATTTAAATTGTCTTATTAATGATTTCTTAATATAATTGATCACAATCTCATTCAGGTTAACACTTGTGATTCTGGTAAAACACAGACTTTACTACAATTTAGCTTCATTTCCTTCTCCCTCTTTACATATATACATCTGTAGATGCCATTTCTATATTTATATTTGATATTCTTATATTTCCACTTTATATATTTATATTGATATAACTATACCATGCTTATATCTCTCTCTACATATATGCTAGTAGGTCTATATATTATAAACCCAGCAATAGTACTGTACTATCACTTTAAGAATTTTAAATAATTTGAGAAAAGAAAAAGGAAAATTTATAAAATTATTGATCTTTATCCACAAATTTACCATTTTCAGTTCTCTTTATTGCTTCCTATGGATTTGAATTTCTGTCTGATATCACTTTAGCCTGGGAATTTTGAAGGTATGTTTATAAGGCAGGCAGGCTGATGTCAGTTCTCGCAGGCTCTGTTTATCTGGAAAACAGTTTATTTCATTCTCACTCTTGAAGGACAGTTTTTTGGTTGTAGAGTTCTTGCTCACAGCCCTTTTCTGTCAGCACTTTGGAGACCTCTCCCCACTGCCTGCTGACTTTCATTGTTGAGGGTCAGGAGTCAGCTGTTCGCTGCATCTCCCGAACCTGAGT
Source organism: Ictidomys tridecemlineatus (assembly GCF_052094955.1). Classification (NCBI taxonomy): domain Eukaryota; kingdom Metazoa; phylum Chordata; class Mammalia; order Rodentia; family Sciuridae; genus Ictidomys; species Ictidomys tridecemlineatus. Next base: position 208,224,322 of record NC_135478.1, on the reverse strand, counting down.
CCCTTTACTCTCCCTGCTTTCGTGACTGACTCTTTGTCCTAGCTTGACTATGACATATTTAGGTGTGACTGTCCTTGTGTTTATCCTCCTTGGCATTTGTTTAGTTTCTTAGACCTGTAAATTTGGGGGGAGGGTAAAAATCAAATTTGGATACTTGTTGGCATTATTCCTTCAAATATTTTTCTGTCCCTTTATTTCTCTGTTCCTTTTCTGGGACTCCTATCACACCTATGGTGGAGAAAGAAGAGAGAAAGAAGGACAGGGAGAAAGAGAAATAAAGGAAAGAAGGGGAAGGAAGGAAAGGGGAGAGGAGAGGGGAGGGAAAGAAGGAATGTGTACTAGAAGGAACTTCCCCTTGTCTATAGCATTGAAGGATTTCAGAAGTTTGGGGCTCACATTGACTGTAACAGAAACCAGACTGCCCTCAGATGTGCAGATATATCATTTAGAACTTAATTAAAACAACTGGGGAATGCCTTCCTTTAGTGAGAAGATTCCAAAGACCTGCATAATCCTATTTTTCTGAGCATTGACATCAGCAGCATAATACAAGTGTATTTTAAGGAGCAAAAGCATCGTGCAAAAAATTTCCGATCTCAAAGCTCTGTGGTTTAGATTTGAGTTCTGGACATCATGCTTGCATTCAGAACATACCAATTCAAACTTAATCTTAAATCTGATTACACATATTTCAAAAACTTGCCTAGCCTGAGTATAAATAGAATACCAGGCAGCAGTGAAATTTCCACATCAGTTTTTCCCTCCATTTTGTTCCATTTACAGCAATAAATAATGTGGTTTTTTGTTTTGTTCTTTTTTTGGTAGGCATATATTTACGGGTTCTGCTCAGCTGGAGAAGCCCACACTTCAAGTTACAAGGCAAGTTATTTTAAATATAAAGCAGATGTTCTTATGTGCATAGAAAGGAAACTAATAGTTACATCAAGGAGAATTTTGATTGATATGTTCTGACAGAGTGCCTGGATTGAAGGCATGGGGACTTTTACTAGCTAAGGAGAAAATCTCATTATCTTAAGTTGTGGGAAATGGAATTTGAAAGAACATGTTTCTGGTTAAAAGTTCTGAGTTTCTTGCCCCCAAGTAATATAAGACCCATTAGCACAAAGTGGCTCCCCATACCTGGTTGTTTTGGGTGCCATTGTTGTGCTTATAATATGAAACTTCAGCTCTAAGCCTCCTTTCTGTCTACTGACAGCTGCTCTGAAATTAGTAGGGGATGACAATCTAAAGCAATATTTTTGATGTAGCTCATATAAGTCTGATCACAGGCAGTCTGACTGGAGCATCACTAAAAAATATGTCCTGACTCATACAGGCTGCACTGTGGGCCCAGATCTAGCATCTCAATTCAGTTTCCAAGATGATAGCCGTAGAGATCAAACCTGGTCACCTTCATCGTTCCTCTGGCTCTGATCTGCCCCAGAGAGAATGTGACAACTCCAAAGCACTTACGATTTTGTTAAAAATTATGAGTTATTTATTTGTCTCAGTTTTCTTTCTCAAGATTTCCAAGTATGTTTCAGAATAACTTTAATGTGAGTTTAAACCCAATTATATTATAATGGTAAATTCCTTACCCACCCAAAAGAAACTTCCAGATTTATCAGTATCTTGCTGTGCTATAAGTCTAACTAATGTTGTAACAGAGTTTAGCCTCCTTCTTAGTTCCTCCTGCACTTTGAAGGTAGTAAGGAGGTATAAAAGTTTGTTAAACATTAAAATAAATTTATTGCCTGACCCACTCTCTCCAACAATGGAAATGGGTCATTTCTAATGAAAATTAAATCATTCAAATGTATCTTTATAAATGCAAATTCATTAACTCTTTTATAAGAACTTGTATCTATATTCTTGTATCCAGAATGAATGAAAACACACACACACACACACACACACACATAAATATTATATTTGGAAATTGAATAAAACTCACTAGGAAGTTTAGGAAAGGAGGATCCAAGGTATTTTCACAACTGTCTTCCCAGGATTCTTTACATTGTGATCATCAAAAAAGGCTCAAGAGATCACAGTCTTGAGAAAGGCAGTTTATGTTGAGGACAAACAGATGTTTCTCAGGTGATTTATCATCCCTTTTTTTCTCACTAGCAGCTGAGGTCATCCTTATAAAATGTAAGATGGAGAATAATCTGCAGGGCACCAGGCAACCATCTGGTGTATGCTCCAGATTATTTATTGCAGTAGTTCTCAAAGGTGGTTCCTGGACCAGCAGCCACAGCATCACAGGGAGCTTGTTAGAGATGCAAGTTCTACCTTGTCCTACCTCAGAATGACTGAATCAGAAGTTCTGGGTAGGGGACCCCAATAAGTTCTTCAGGTGACCCTGATGCATGTTAAAGTTTTGAGTACCACTACTCTGCGGCACCTTTTTCTGATTCTTGTGTCTAGGTTTGTAAATTTGCCATCTCTCAAAGACAAAACAGGGGGAAAGTTGGCTTCACTTAAAAATTCAAACAAAGGAAATAACAGAACTATAGGATTAAAAGCCACAGAGGCAGATAATGCATTTCATTTTTAGTGTCATCAGTTTTTTTTTCTTTCTTTCCAGTCTCAATATCTTGGAATTAGTTTTTTTTAAATATTTATTTTTTAGTTGTAGTTAGGCACACAATACCTTTATTCTTATTTATTTATTTTTATGTGGTGCTGAGGATCAAATCCAGTGCCTCACACATGCTAGGCGAGCGCTCTACCAGTGAGCCACAAACCCAACCCAAATTCATTTTTAATGCATCAAAAAAGACTCATAGTCACCCAGAATGCACTAGAACAACCCACAAACCAGTATCTGGTCTGACACTTCAAGTTACTAGCTGGCATAGAAGGTTTTACACATATACACACACTCTCTCTCTCTCTCTCTCTCTCTCCCCCCCCCTCCAAGGGTGTGGTAGAGAATATAGACACATGGAACAACTAGTACCTTAGAATTCAATTTATAATTGACATACAGTAGACACAAAAGATAAAGGAAGAAAGTATCAGATAGGATCCTGAAGAACGAAGAATTCACTCCAGATGATTCAATAGAGACCTTGCAAAGGGAAGATTTGAGAGGTGGGGCAGGCTCAAGGGAGTAAACAGAGTAAAGTCAGGGACTCAGAGACCAGCAGGAAGGCAGAGCCACTGCTATCTCTTACAAGAAAGAGATAAAGGGAAAAAATATTGTCTCTGGGGAGAAGGTGGCCCAATTGGAATTGCTTTCTTAGAAGGATACAGTTACTGCTCAAAATATGACTCTAAAGCAGGAAAAAGAGGGGGAGAAATATTCTTGACTTGTCTTTCTTACTCACTAATGTCCTACCTTCTGTTTGTCAAACTCGACCAGAAGCCAATGGCAGGGGAGCTTAGATGATCAGCCCACTCCCAGGGCACAGAGCAGAGGGGTGAGATTCAGTGGGTTTCAAAATGAGTAACAAGAGTAACCGACAATAGGGCTTTGAGCTTTGGCTCTCATGTAACTGTTTTGGGGTAACAGGTGTGTCATTCTCTCTTATGAAAGGTAGCTTTGATTTTGAACTCTATTTTTAAACAAGGGCTTTAAATAAACATTTACTGTTTCAACTTTATGTTATATCGGCTTTCATGATTTCAGCATCTGTGACCAAATTAATAACCAGAATTATCAGAGTCTTTTGGAAGTTTTGATAGAGAATGTCATTGGAACAATTTATGTAATTAAATAGCTTTAAAACATTGCTTATATTCCACAAGAACAACTCATAAAAGACATTAGCATATTTTAATTAACACATTTTAGTAGCACAATTATATTTAAATTACATTTCGTTATCCTCCTAATAGCTTTCCACATAATTTTCAGATACATTTGAATTTCTGCCCAGAGGGTTTTAATTTATATAAAACAGTCAAAGGATTCAGCAACATTTATAGAAAAATTTAAAGCATATCAAGCTTGAGGTGTGGATTCTTTGGGAATGTATAATTAGTACAGGGGAGCAACACAAAGTCACCTTTTTATGGTTGTCTGTACTTCATGAATAGGAACCAGTAAGACCCCCGAGCACAGGGCGGACCTGTGAGAGCTGATTCTGTGCATCTCTTCCCAACTCCTCCTTCACTGATGCACATGGATAGTTTAGAATCTGCTAGATGGGAATATTTACACCAGGGAAATGGACGAAAGATAAAGAGAAGACTTCCCTCCTTCCCTTCCTCCCTTCTTCCCGCCCTCCTCCCTCCTTCCCACCCTTCCTTTCTCCTTCCCATCTCCTTCCTTCCTCTGTCCCTCCCTCCATTTCTTCCTTCTTTCCCTCCTGAAAACACAGAAGCCCACCAGGCATTCAGCCTGTCCCTTGGTAGAGGCCTGTAATGAATTTTCTTTTGCTGTCTGGGATCTGCTGGGGATGATTCCTGCCCATATGCTTCCCGGGGACTTAACCGTTTGACTGAACTCTGTTGGGGCTGGTAATACTGAAGCTTTGTTTTGCGTATCCAGTTAGTTCCTGCATCCTGATGGGGAGACCTTCTACCTGGGTCTTCAACGGTGCTCCACCCCAGGCCCGTGAGCTGTCCATCTCAGGAACAGGCCACTTCTTTGAGCATACTTCCCCTCACCTCTGGCCTGCCCAGGGGCCCACATGCAGCATCTGTCCCATAAGATTTTCTCCTGCTTCTCCCAGTGTCTGTAAGTGGCCCTTGTCATCCAACTGGGTCTCTTCTGGGTCCTGGTGCCAGAGGTGCCAATTTTCACTTTTTTAATAACACATACTTTTCTTCTTTGATTCCTACCATTCTTTTACCTTCCTTTTCCATACTTCTTTTGTTAAAGGAAGGAGGAGCACAATGCAGTCCACCACACTTTCTCGGTTCAGAAGCCACATGAGTGTGGCCACAAGCCAAGATCCCAAATTAACCTAGACCATAATTTTTCTCCTAATACCGAAACCTTGGCAAGGTCTGGGCAGTATGCCAGATACCTTCTATCTCAGGCTCTGAAGGCCATCTTTACCTACATAAAATTATGCCTGAAACAGAGAAGTCAGCTCTTTTAACTCTTCAGTGACATTTTCTGTGTGTGTTGTAACTTAGTACCCTTGTGAGCTATGGAACACCTTGATAAGAAGGATGAAGCATAGATTTAGCATTTTCTTACTTACCCTTAACTCAAGTATGCGGTCTTTCTAGAATCAGATATAGGTCAAATAAAAATGTAAAGAAACTGCTTTATGTGAACTTGACTGATATAAGGTCTAAGTCTACTTGAATATAAGCAGCCACACATCTCCTCTGCAAGTCAGTTTTTTAATTCACAAAAATTTTGAAAAACCATTCTGGTTCCATAATGAAACCCAACTGGGTAGACTCAGATAAGACCCAAAATAGAGCTTGCACAGAACAAGTGTCTAAAACATATTAATCATTTCTTCATAATTATTAGGGTGATATTAGTGAGAAAGTGCCTATGTCTTCTTTCCATCTAAATTTTAGCTCACCTTGATTGCACAGAGTTATTCTGAGTTCAAAGTAGAGCTTTTTCTAAATCTCCATTGGTGTTTTCCTACCTAGAGTGGTTTGTTATTATGTTGTATTGTTGTTTATTTTCATTTTACTTTTTTAAAGAGAGATACATTAAACATTAAAGATACATTAAAGAGAGAAGCATTAAACCTGGGGCTGGGGTTGTAGCTTAGTGGTAGAGTTCTTGCCTCACACATGTGAGGCACTGGGTTCAATTCTCAGCACCACATAAAAATAAATAAATAAATAAACATATTATGTCCACCTACAACTAAAAAAATATTTTAAAAAAGAAGTATTAAACTTATGAAGAGTAACTTCCTTTTCATATTATATGTTGGTGATGGTCTAGCATGAATATCACAGTTTCTTTAGACTCCATCCAGTCTGCTTTTCTTGGTAGACTTAAGAATGTATTGAAGAAATTGCTATCTGAGGGGATGGAGAGAAGAACTGTGGAGTGGTAGTGGGATAGAGAGAAACATAACCACACAAAGGCTTTGATAATGAGAAAAAATTGATCACCCTGATGCTTGCCCTATTGTTCTTCTGTAGAGTGTTCTCCTTTTCTTATAGTAAAATAATATGAAAAGTTCAGTGGGATCAGAGAGAACATGGATGGAGAAGATAGAGAGAGTGGGGAAGGGGAAGGTGTTCTCTCACTGACGAATGAGTGCACTTAATTACCAGGACTGTATCTAATCTCCATTTGATTATTCTGCCAAATTTAGTGCACTACACTGTCAACATTTAAAATTTCTCTAGATATTTCTTCCTGTAACAATAAATTTAAAAACTAATGGGTAAAAAGAGCCAGTGTTCCCCAGACATCTGTACATGGATTGCAACTTAAATTTTCACATATCTAATAGATCTGATTCTTCTAGTAGCTTTAAAACCCTGTAAGAAGAAGTTTAGGATGACAGTGCATTAAATACAAAACAGGAGCATGCATGTCCACTGACACTGGTCATAAAAGTGCTGAGGCCCTGCTTTAGGGTTTTCTTCTTTTCACTCCAAAAGGGAGAGTTATCATGAAAGCTGGCGTTTTCTCACCTAAACCCTGGTCCTCCTAGATCTAAAATGAAGGCATCCATCCCATTTCCCTTTCCAGATTAGGATTCTTAATCGCTTTAGAACTTTTTTCCGTTTTAAAGCTGCATGAGGGTTACACTCATCTGCATTTTTATTGTAAACGATTCATTCAGTTACAGGGCAATTGAAAGCATGAGCTTCCTAAGCCTTTGAGATACAAAACAAATTGACCTGAATCTAATAACCCAGGCAATGGGAACTGTAATTTGGAATTATCCTCCATAAGGAAATACCAATCAGCCAAGTATTCATTACTTCTATGATTATTCTGGCATCTCATACATAGTTTTTTTAATTCATCCCCTATTTTCCTTAATCTTTCCCTCCACCCCTAACGAAACTCTACTAAGAGCATAAATTCCTGACCTCGAGGGAGATTAGAATATGAAGGTTTGTGATGGCTGCAGAACAAGTGCCTCCTATCACCGCAAAAACTGGGCAGAAACTTCACTAAGTTATAGCTCCTGTCACTTGGACAGGACCATCTCTCATAGGAACTTGGAAATTTTGCAGAAAAGTCACTTTCCACAATTCCCATGAATTGACCTATTTGAAGCAGAGGGAAGGAACTATTATTAGGATGCAAATAAGCCCACCAGTGCTTTTCAGGAACAACCAGAAGCTACCAAGATGACCAGGATTACAGAGTCTTGTTAGCTATGTGGCAGGGCAAGTCCCTTTGGTGGATGGGCCCAAGCTCCCCTATCCTGATCTTGCATGTGCAACAAGCCACTCTTGACCCACACCGAGAGCTGTGCAGACTACAGCCTGCACTCAGATGTGCAGATGTATCATCCAGGGCTCTTTACCTGAGTTAGAACATTCCTTTGGTGAGAGAGTGACTAGGCTGGGGCCTTCTGGGAAATTGAGGCAGTTTGAAGGCATCCCTCAAATCCTGATTTTAGCAATCAAGTCAGGAGTATTTCAGACATGTCTCTCAGAGTAGCTAGGCATGAGTTTATTGAAGGGATAGGAAAAGGGAAAAGGTATACTCTTCTGGGAGAGAGTGGGTCCACTCAGAGAGGAGAGGAGCAGCTGCCTCTCCTGCATTCCAGTTTTATTGGGAATCCCAAAGAAGTTTCCAGAGAGTCCTGCACAGGTCCACCTCTTGACTTTTGACTGACAACAGAATGACATTAGACTTCCAGTTCCCCACTGCCATGACAACTCTGGGTCACTCTGACCCATGCTGACCCATTCTAATTGGGTTATTAATCATAAATTCTTCCAGTTTTTATAGTTAGGAGGAATTCTCCTTATCACCCTGAGTTGTGGGATCTGGTTTGTGAAAAGAGTCTCAAAAGTCTCCCCCTTTGGATAACTTGGGTTCCCCTTATCAACATTATTTCAGGCCTGCATTTCTCCTGTGGACAATAGGTAGTTTGCTGAGGCATGTCCTGTCCACTTAAGCCAGGCAAGGTAAATTGCTTCTGGAAAAGAGAGCACGTGGGAGGCTTTGAAAAAGAAAGCATTCAGGCACATCTTTCCTCAATTAGCTATGAAATGGAAAAGCTCCATGGGAAACCAGTCACTTACCAACATACCAGCTATTGTATCAGAGGCTCAAGAACCAGAAATATCTGAAATAAAGCCTATGGCTACTGTTCTACCTTATCCACACTTTTATGCCAGGTCCAAGATGGACTTGGAAGTTGTTTTCACTCAAAGTCGTTACATTCCTTTGAGACCCCGGGGCGGTTATTACTTTCTGACATTCCACTGCTGATTGCTTGTTGCTTGGTGCATTATAGGTTTCATAAAAGCTGAGATTTTATGTGTTCTGGCACATTGTAAGCACCCTGTTAGTGTTTATTGAGTGGCAAGTGCAGGAAGGAGACCTTCTGCAATATAGATTTCTTATATCCCATCCTTAAAGCCTCAAGAGACTCTTCAGTCATCTGGCCACGGTTGGCATTGATTGGGTGCTCCATGAATGCTCACCCTTGGCCCAAATGCAGAGATGTCTCCAAAAGAGAGCTTCTTTGATTGATGTCGTTCCTGTTGTGAACCCTGATAGCAGGAAGTAAATATTGGACAAAGTCAATATTTGTTGTAACAAAACATTAGTTGCTCGTCAAAGAGGAATGTGGGATGTTGGGATTTAAAGGTGTCAAAAAAAAATAGTACTGCTCTCTTTCCTTCTCAAGAGGGATTTTTATCTTTAAAGTCATAAACCTAAAACAAACGAAATTCAAAGTCCACATTAAGCTTCACTGGAGAAGTGACTGAACCATGAGGTCACTGCTGGGCTTTGACTTCTCCATTGTCCAAATGGACCAACAGGCTTTCACTTCCTGCCTGCAGAGGTAGAGGACCCCTGAGAGGTAGACTGCTAGTGGCCATCAGAGTGCAAGCATCCCAAAGGGTCAGCCATTCAGACCCAAAGCTCAGAGAGGGTGGGTTATGTGTGCCCAGTTCCTTCTCTACTCTCATCAGTCAGATAAATCCTACCTACTTAGGGGATAGAATGAAATCCAGAATCCCTAATACTGTTTGTTCCCTGAAAGTGGAAGTTCCCTCTTGAAACATAAGAGAAAGAATAAGATTCTCCACCAGATAATTTGTGGTACGCCCAATGTTCTATTGTTCTATTGTGCATCCATTTACAAGCAGAGTCTCTTTATAAGCTAATTATCTCAGGCATTTTGTTACAGTAACAGAAAGCTACCTAAGGATTATGGATTAGAGGTAATGGTGGTAATCTTTGGAAGGTGGATCACAGGAGATGTTTATTATCATTTTGATCATAATATAAAGGTAGTTCTTCTATAATCAGGAAAAATAATAAAGAGTAGGTAAAAGGGAATTACATTGGAAGAAGAGTTTTTTTTTCTTTTTCCTCCCTAAAACACTGGAGAGCAAGAGTAATAAAGAAACTAAATGAGAATATATAGAAGGATGGCACTGTGCAGATGGGCTTGTACCTGGTTGAGGGTGGGGGAGTCCTGGTCACCCTGTCCCTCTGGTGGCTTCTCCACACTGTTCTTCCTCCTTGCTGGGCCTTGTGATCCCATTCCACATCCCTCCTGGGGCATGGTCACAGTAAACCACAGCCTGGGGTCTAGACATTACAGCCCAACGAGGGCACAGAGGGATGAGCATGAGCTTTGACGGCCAAGGCCCAAAGCTGGTCCTGCGTGTCTTTGGCACGTCTGGGCAAGTTACTGGACTGCTGACTTGGTTTCTTCATCTATAAAGTGAATTCATTAACACATAACGAGTGGTGGATGTAAAACTCTAAACTAGTCTCTCTTCCCCTGATCATAATTTCCAGTCTCTCTTTTCAGGTCAGGGTGAGGTGGAACATGAGGGAGACACAGTATACAGCACACGAAGGATTTAACTTCCTGGAGTCACATACACCCACTGGGCACTGGGCTCAGAGAGGGGGAACCGAGGCCACAAGATTCCCTAGGCATGGAGCACAGATCCCTATCCAGAAACAGCAAGAGGAGTGCACAAAAAGAAGGAGCACCTCAGTTTCTCTGTCCTCTTGTTAGGACAGTCAGCCTGCCCTTTTGGGGTCTTCTAAGAGTTTGGTTTTGCCCTGCTGAATGCCTCCTTTTTTGTACTTGGTGATGTGCTTTAACATCTCTCTTCATGTATCCAAAGATGAATTGGCTCTAACTTTCAGAATTCTTGCTTCTTGCTGTGGTGGCACAAAGGGAAGCCTCTGCACTCCACCAGCACCTCATTCAGCGTGGCCTTGAAACAGCAGGCTTTGGTCGTTAAAATGGCCATGGTCACGTACTCTTCCACACGTTCCCTGGGAAGCACTTGGTGGGAACCTGCTTTTCATTTCACATCATCCCACACCTGCGGTCTTGAGAACAGCTGGCGTGTGGAGTAGGCCTGGCTCAGGGCTGCTCTCGCTAACAGCTCCCTTATTAGTTATCAGACCAACACTGTGTGTAACCCACGGTGAACACTGGAATATTCTGTAAGGGTATCACTGAAAACCTGGACTCCACTATCAAGGTTAAGAAAAGAGCTTCAGGGCTAGGTTTGTGGCTCAGGGGCAGAGCACTTGCCTAGCATGTGCGAGGCACTGGGTTTGATTCTCAGCACCGCTTATAAATAAATTAAGAAAACAATAAAGATCCATCGACAACAAAAATATATTAAAAGCAAAGAGCTTCAGGAACATGCCAGAAAGAGTGAAGGAGAAGAGGTGGAGAGACCCAGGGACAAAGTCAGAGGGAAGGCAGGGTAGGCCATAAGAGGAACCAAGCCAGGGTGGTACTGGGATAAGAAGAAAGTAGAATAAGGGGTCCAGAAATGAGCCGTGTGCATGTGGGCAGTTATTTACCATAAAGAGGCCACTTGTTTTAGTCAGCTTTTCCACTGCTGTAACCAGAGACCTGACAAGAACCACTTTACAGGAAGAAAAGTTTATCTGGGGCCTCACGGTTTCTGAGGTCTCAGTCCATAGATGACCAACTCCCTTGCTCTGGACCTAAAGTGAATGAGCATGTCATGGCGGAAGGGCATGATGAAGGAAACCCCCTTCCACTCACACCCTACCTGCCTTTGGTTGTCACCCAGTTCATCTCTATCAAGGGATTAATGTACCAACTAGGTTAAGACTCTCAGAACCTAATCATTTCACCTCAGACTTCCTTGTATTGTCTCACATGAGCTTTTGGGGGACACTTAATATCCAAACCCTAACATTCACTGTAATTCAATGATAAAGGAATAATTCTTCCAATAAAAAATTAGACTAATGAGTCAAAGAAGAAATGAAAAGGAAAAGCCAGGAGCAGTGACACAGGCTTGTGATCCCAGAAACTCAGGAGGCCAAGGGTAAGTTCCAGGACAACCTCAAAACAAAAAACAATAAGGCTGGGGAGCTAGCTGGTGGTAAAGCACCCCGGGTTCAATCCCCAGAATGAATGAATGAATGACTCTCAGGACAGTTCAACATGGAAGCACAACACACCAAAACTTACGCAGCAAGAACAGCAAGAGGGAAGTCTGTGGCAATAAATACCTACATCACAAAAAAAACAAATGTACCAGGTAAACAACCTGACACTACACCTCAAGACCTAGAAAAGGAAGAACTATATAAGCCCAACATTAGTAGAAAGAGAAAAATAATAAAGATCAGATCAGAAATACATGAGTATCTAAAAACAATGAAAGAAATCAGCGAAGCTTTTTTTAAATTAACAAAAAAGACAGACTTTTTACTAAAATAAGAAAACCTTTGTTCCCTAAAAGACAACAGTAAGAAACAGAAAAATAAGCCCAAAACTGGGAGGAAAATATTCATTATAAGTTATTGATATATAAATATATATATATATATATTTATAATATTCATTATAAATATATCTTAAAAAGGTCTTGTCTACAATATGTAAAGAACTGAAAATAAAAAATTTTAAAAGAAGCCAGGTATGGTGGTGCACATCAATAAAGATGGTGAGTTCAAAGCCAGCCTCAATAAAACTGAGTCACTAAGCAACTCTAAATAAAATATCTCTAAATAAAATACAAAAATAAGGCTGGGAATGGGGCTCAGTGGTTGAATGCCCCTGAGTTCAATCCCTGGTCTCTCCTGCAAAAAAAAAAAAAAAAAAAAAAAAGTTTTTTTAAAGAACTTATTTGACTGAAGACATGCTTCAAAAAAGTAGCTATACCAATCTGGGCCTGGTTTCACATACCTGCAATCCCAGCAGCTCAGGAGACTGAGGCAGGAGGATCACAAGTTCAAAGCCAGCCTCAATAACTTAGCAAGGCTCTAAGCAACCTAGTGAGGCCCTGTCTCTAAATAAAATATAAAAAGGGCTGGGGATGTGGCTCAGAAGTTAAGTTCCCCTGGGTTCAATCCCCAGTGCCATAAACAAAAAACAAAACAAACCCACAAAAACAACAAAGAAAGGAAAACAAAAACCCTACCTGGATCCACAGCTCCATTTCTAGGTATTTGTCAAACTCCCCCCCAACCCCTAACCCCCACCCCCACCAAAAGGAAAAACATATGTCCATACAATGATTTGTTCATGAATATTTATAGTGATTTCATTCATAACAGCCCAAACCTGAAAAAATCTAAAAGTCTGTCAGAAAAATGGGTAAATGCGCCGCAGTGTGCTCATGCCATGAATGTACTCACCATCAATAAAAGCGATCAGGCTACTGCTGCAGGCAGCGGCTCTGACCACCTCACAGACATGCTGAGTCTAGAAGCCAGACAGAGAACACACACGGTGCGCTTCCACCTTACGATGCTCTAGAGTAGGCAGAAGGAATCTGTGGGGGAAAATTTTCCCCAAAATGTTGGCCTCCATGAGGATGAGGAAGGAGTTGTCTGCAAAGTGACTACAAAGAGGCACAAGGGAAGTGGGGAGGGGGTGGATGACAGGAGGGTGGGAGTGACCCAGGAATATGACTTGGTCAGAACTGAGAAGCTAATCAAACTGCAGTTCACATAGGTGCCTTTATTCCATGTGAACATTGTCTTGATCAAGATTTTGGTTTTTTATAAAGGAAGTCAGATCCCATTGCTCCTCAGAACATCGCCATAACCCCCACCCCCTTTCACAGGCCCAAAGCCTAAGCCCTTATCTGGTCCACAGGCACTCTCCTTCCACCTTCTGAACTCATTTCCCTCCATCAACACCTCTCCCCCCAAACAAGCCTCATCCTGCCACCTGAGAACCCTGGGCTGGCTCCTTCCACCTGAAATGCTTTCCTCCAAGTACACTTCCTCTCAAATCCCATCTTGTTCGTAAGGTCCATCTGGACGAACCTAATTAAAATGATACCTGCTTTCTCCATTCTGATCATCATTGGTATCCTGATCCTCTCCTAACTGCTGGTAGGACGGTGTATTGGTGGAGCCCGGAGGAGGGACAATTCAGCCTTGATATTCAAATAGAAGATAATCTTGCCCCTGAACCTCACACTGTTTCTGTGCTAGAGAGAGACTTGTACATGTTCATAAGGAGGCAGGTATTAGGATGTTCATTGCAGTGGAGTCTAAGATAGTCAAAGGCTGGAAATAATTTAAATAACTCATCAGCATAATGCAGACAGTTAATTATTGAGGGACATTTCTACTATGCAGTTCTTTTCAGCATTTAAGCAGAAGTTGTCCAGGTTAGTACATGTATGAACATGAAGACTTTTCTAAGACATATTGCTGAGTGGAGGAAATTAAAATTTTAATCAAAAAACAAAGAATGGGTATGACTATACAGAGTAGTTACAAGAGATCTCTGTGGTGATAGGTTCTTAGAAAACTTGCATCTGTGATATGATTACATAGAACTATATGCACACAACAAAGTGTGAAACCTGGTGAATTCTGAATAAATCCTATGGATTGTACCAAGGTCAATATTCTGATCTTGACAATGTACTATCGTTAGGTAAAATGTTACCAGTGGGAGAATTTGAACTAAGGGTGTATAGGGCCTCTTGTTCCCTTTATATAACTTCCTGTGAATCTATAATTATTTCAAAAAAAATCTTTTAAATTCTCAACTCCTTTAAAAAATATTTTTAGATGTACAGAGACATGATAACTTTATTTTATTTATTATATGGTGCTGAGGATCAAATCCAGTGCTTCACACGTGCTAGGCAAGCACTCTATCACTGAGCCACCACCCCAGCCCTCAAAATTTTTTTTAAAAGTTAAAGTAGAAATTAAAATAAGTGTGGATGAAGTAGAAGATCCAATTTGATGATATCAGTTCTCCCTAAATTGCCTAGCAATGCAATCTCAAAACTTTTTAAAAGTAACTTGACAAACTGGTTTTCCATTTTATATGGAAATGCAGAGAACCAAGCATCACAGAAACAAACAAAACAAAGGAAGAGAATTTGTTCTACCAGACATGAAATAAGCAAAGGATCAGTGACACATGGAATGGAGGAAGAGGATCAAGGGCAAGGTGATTATTGGTTTCGGTGGAAACAGGGATTAACTGTTGACATGCACAAGAGATCTTCCTAGGGACAAGAAAACATTCTAAAACCGATTGATGATGTTGGCTGTATCTCTCAGGAACACTACCAGGAATCATTGTATTATCCATTTGTCGTGGGTAAATGTTATATAAAGTTACCACAGCACTACTGTTTTAGAAATTACTTAATTGTGTAAAAAATCAAGTGAAAAAAATCTACAGTAAATCAAACTCAAAAAAGATAAAACAAAGAAAACATTAGTAATGATAAAAGAGACAACATCCGAGCTCTAGGATCCATTTTAAAGTTACTATAAAAGCAACTCTTATGATAACTCTTTAAGTTTTAAAAAACCTAATTAAAATGGGCATTTCTTTTCTTCAAGAAGGAAGTAGGAAGAAATGACAGAAGTTGAAAAGTGGCTGTATAAAAACCAGGAATGATGAAGCATAGGCGCCACTGATCCCGCCTTGAAAGGTGGGCAGGCCCCGGTGATCCAACACAGTTCTTCTGGGTATTGAGACCACACACTTCCAGGGCTATCTAAATTTTTCCAGAAGGACATAATTCATTTTACTTATCTAGCTTCACTCTGCTCCACACACCAGATAAACTAGTGAAAAGAGACCAAACTCACTTTCAAATGCAGATGCAAAAAAAAAAAAATTAAAATATTAATGGCAAACTTCAATGTTATATTAAAAGAGTAATATAGTATGACTAAGTACAATTTGTTACAAGACTAGAACAGTCCAATGGGAGAAAAATCTATTAATTTCATGCATCATATGAAGTTTATTTGACTAAGAAGTATGCCTTAAGCTTTCAATATCAGTCCATGTGTCAATCTCTGGGGATAAGATGGGATGCTCCAAAGGCATGACCCCTACTCTCCTGGGTGTGACTTTGCCATGAAGAACAGCAATTAAATATGATATGATATGGTGACAGACGTTCAGGGGCTACAGAAATCACACTCCACGCACACGAGCATTTAACTTGAGTCTATTGGACCAGAAACAGAGGTCTTTAAGCTGAGATTAAAAAAAAAAAAAAAAAAAAAAAAAAACAGGATGAGGAAGAATGGGGTTGAGGAAAGAGCTTTCTTTTGGGAGAGAGAAAAGAAAGAAGAGGGGACAGGGGAGAGAAGATATATTGTACTGAGGAAATCAAGATACTTTTCTTTATAGATGATGTAGTAGGTTGAATGGTGGCTCCTACAGAAAATATGTCCACCAGGGATTGGGGAATGTGACCTCATTTAGAAAAAAGATTTTTGCAAAGGTAATTAAGGATCTCAAGATGAACTCATCCTGGATTATTCAGGTGGCATCTAAATCCAGGACCACATGTCATAAGACAAGAAGGCAGAAGAGAAGGTGATGTGAAGACAGGCAGCTACCGGGAGTGGTGTGTCCTCAAGCCACGTAATGCCCAGGACCGCAGGCAGCCAAGAGAACTGGGAGAGGGTAGGGAGTGAATTCACCCTCCAACCTCCAGAGCTGTGAGAGAATACCTCCTGCTGTCCACCCAGCTTGTGGTAAGTTTTTACACAACCACAGGGGATGAATACAGATGCAAAAAAGGACATTTAATCCATTTAGTACCCATTCCAAATAAAAAAAAACAATTTAGCAAATGAAGCATCATGTAAAAAAGAAAATCTCAAGTAAATAAAGTAACAGGCAATGCAAAAATGGCAAAACAAGATAAAATAAAAACAAGAGATTTCCCCTTTATTACTTAATATGAGTACAGATGGTCCTATCAATGCTGTAGGTAAGAAAAAAGAAGATTAGTTTTTTTGAATTTTGTGAAAAATTGTATTAAAACATTCAGACCAAAGAAGTTAAACTTTTAAAAAGTTGAAATAAGTTTGCATCAAAGTTTGTAAAATATTTAAAAATATGTTGGATCCCATGTCTTTATCCATAATAGTTCATTAGGAAAATAATGAGAAAGATCTGATTGTCAAATCAACATAAATATGAGTATCAAGGGGGAAAAAAAAAAAGCCCTTTAAATTAAGATGCTGGAGGAGGATTGTAAGTTCAAAGCCAGCCTCAGCAATTATCCAGGCCCTAAGCAAGTTAGTGAGACTCTATCTCCAAATAAAAAATAAAAAGGACTGGAGATGTGGCTCAGTGGTTAAGTGGCCCTGGGTTCAAGCCCTGGTTCAAAAAGAAAAATTAAGGTGCTGGACTCTAATTACAACATTTGAGTTATAATTATAAATGAAAAAGAAATTCAAACAACTGGAGGAAACCTTCTATCTTCTAGATAAAATAGGATTTAATTTATTATTATGAAGATAAATTCTCCTCAAATCTCATTTCTCACAATATAATCACCAATAGAATTTTAAAAACTAAACAAAATTATCCTAAAGTTCAGCTTAAAAAACAAAAGCGGGAAAACAGCCAATACTGTTTTGAAAAAGAGTAATAATGTTGCATTAGTGTATTTAGTAATACAAAAATTTCAAAATATATTAACTTGTTTAAGGCATATTACAAAATGTTATGAGCATAGTTTCTTTAAAAAAATAAATTATATATAAAAAGGGGCTTGGAGTAGACATAGTAAAACAATTATCTGGGTGATAGAATAACGAGACGATTGTTTTTAGCTCATCTTTATTTCCTAAATTTTCTACAATGCATGTATTTACATTGTATAGAGGGAAAAGTAAGAAATATTTATTTTTAAAAACTCAGATACATCTTTACCCCTTGGAGAAATCTTCCCTTATGTAACCTCATCTCTCCAGATCTGGGCTAGGTGGTTGCCCTTTGCCATTCTTACTACTGCAGATATAGTATGTCGTAATTCTTTGGCCTTCTTTATTCTATCCTTGTGAGCTCTTTATAAATAAATCAGTGTCTTTTGTCTCTATATCCCTAAAACAAAAACGAGCATATAGCAGATCCTCAATAAGATTTATTGACAAAATGCTTAAAAATAAAATAAATACACAAAAGAGAAAAATTGCAACTCCCTCTAACACCACTAGAGGGAACCATATCTCCACCAAGATAGCTCTAGGAGTTTATGATTTTTTTTTTTTTTTTTTTTGACCAGGCTGTTCCAATCTTAGAAACCTTCCAGAAGAAGGCAATATCAAGCCCACCTGAGGGGACCTGAATTTAAACCATTCCCAACAATGAAATGTCTATGTCTGTACTAAGATTAAATGGTCCCACGATACCCCACCTTATCAGAACTCATTCTGTTCCATCCATTTTGGCACTCACGGAAAGCAGATTTACAGCTTATCAAATTACATCCCGTGTCCGTGTCTTGCCTCCACAACGAGAGAGAGTGAGTTTATGTTTAAAGTCGTTTCTCTCTCAATCGTCAGTTCAGTGCTAGTCACTAAAATTGTGTGAAAATACTCATTTAATTGAACTAAAAGGTTAACATTCTCCCTTGAATTGCAAGTCATTCCAATGAAAATCCAATAGGCAAAGTTCCAGGCTTACAAAACACAAAAATTATGCGATGATTCTAAGGACACTGTCAGATTTATTGAAGGTTTCAACACAAAGTCACAACAGCAAGCTGCTTCTGATACACTTAAAGTGGGATCTTGTTTTTAGAATTAAAGTGGCAGCCACTCTTACAAAGGGCATGATTTAAAGAGTGACAAGCTGTTACTGATGACAGTGGAGGCCAGACAAGTCCATTCACAGGGCAGGATGTCTCCAGAGAAAGATGCAACTAGAATATGTTTGATGTTTAAAACAACAACAACAACAAAAAAAAAAAAAAACGGGGTGACAGGAGCATCTACTTAATTGCAGCACTGCTATCTAGAAAGCAAGGTGCTGGTGGTAGTAGTCTCCACTTGGTCTCCGCTACTGTCCCCCAGGGGCCAGGTGGTCACAAGACCTCCAATCCCAGTTCCATCACTTACTGATTTGTGTGACCTCTCAATGCCTCCAATGCTCTGTACAAAATATGAGGATGCTGATCAGAACCCACTGCGGAGGATTCTCACCAGGACTAGGTGAGGTCACTGTGACAAGCTCGGGGAGGACCTGCACAGTCCACACTGCTGGGATAACTCACTTGTCAGCACACTCAACAAGTCACATAGAACATTTTTAACCAATTGTGCCTAGCACACAGTAAGTGCTATATAAATGTAGGCTGCTATTATTTTATGCAAGAAGGTTCCTGTGCCATCTGTGAGTTTGGGGATCCCCTTGAAAGATGCGCTCCCATCCTGTGAGACTCCCCCAGCCTCAGGATCTCATGATTCCCGTTCTGATTCCGTAGGCAGTAAGTCAACGGTGACTTCGCATCATTCTACGTAAACATTTTGCCAAGGAGAAAATACACTGGCCAGCTGGTTTTGATATGACTAAGAGGCCACCCTTTATTAGTTTAGGATACCAAATAAGGTTACATTTCCACTAATGTTCAATTTAGAGGGACTTCAAGCCCCTTCCTGACCAAATTAAGCCCTTCTTTGACCAGGAATTAAGACTTTCCAAGCACTCTTTCCCCATGAATACCCTTGGGGAACAGGATTTGTTAGATTCAATCAACAAATATTTATTAAGCACCTGCTGTGTGCTGGGCACAGCTCAAGGCATGGTAGTTGAGCGCTGAGTCCACATGGTCTCTGCTCCATTTAAAGGGGAAGGACCCAGTGATTAAGGAGAGTGAAATAATATCAAGTCTGAATAGTGATAAGCACTAAGAAGAGCAATTCAGCCACAGGTGAGAGGAATCTGGGGGTATGGGGGTGAGCAGGTGATGCAGTTTTAGAGAAGCCAGAAGTATCAGCAGCAGCAGATGGGGAGGGTACCCATTGGTCTGAGAGCCAGCTGACTGGCTGGCAGAGTGGGGTTCAAATTTCCAGGGCATCTTCCACCTCTGCACACCCTACACTACCCTTCTGTTGAACTTGTGGGCATCCAGGGACACCACCTGGTGGCCAGGATCCCCCTCTCACATGCAACCTCTTCATCCCTGTAGGTTGGTGGTCCAGACCTCCTCTGCTACTGCAGACTCAGACAAAGGCCACAGAGGCAGCAGCTCCTCCACAGGGTGGGGCTGGTCTCCCACCCCAGGATCTCTTTGGCCTCTTGGTACCTCTGAGTTAGATCCAGTGATTCAAAACCCCTCCCCACTCTCCTCTCGACAGCCAGCATCAGCCACCTCCTAAAACAGCAGGCGGATCCCAGTAGACAGACCTCAAATAAAATAGCACAACACCAAACTGTTTCCTGAGGTCCTGGGGTACTCCATGCCAGCCTTGGTCACCTGTCACAAGCATGTCCTGATCAGGGGTTAGAAAACTTTCCTGCATGGGGCCAGAGAATAAGTATTTTAGGCTTGTAAGCCCATATAGGCCTTTTGCCACATGTTCTTTGTGCTTTACAACCAATTTAAAAAGTTCTTAGGTTGGAGACTATACTTAAACAGGCCTCAGTTTGACAATCCCTATCCTGACCATTTATTGCTTAGTGCCTCGCTTTTGCTGAGGCTGGCTTTGAACTTGAGATCCTCCTGCCTCAGCCTCCAGAGCTGCTGGGATCATAGGTGTGTACCTCCAAACCCGGCTATTGATTACTTACACTTAAATTAATAAGTTGTTCTCATGGTTGGTAAAGCAGCCTTTTGTTGGCTCATTTTTGATGATTAATTCAGCATTCATGGTATAGAAGGATCTGCTGCATCCGATAATATCTCATTTTGTAAGACCCAGCACATAGTAGGCACTCCATTTGTTGGAGGGTGTGCAGGGCATATCTTTGGACAGCAGGCTGGCTCCACAGCTCCTCTTCAGGATGGAATTGTCTTCCTTAAGAGGAGACCTTGATGGAGCCCCTCAGCTCCTTGGCTGTGGAGGAGGCAGTGCATGGTGTGGGTGGGAAGGAGCCAGAGAGACAGAGATCTCCTGCAGTGTCTCTGCAGGAGACACTAGTGAGGGAAAGCAGATGGATGGGAAGAGGAACAGAGGGCACAAAGAGGGTGGACAGACAGTGTATGAGGTGACTGATGCCCAGGGGAAGGTTGGACAGAGGCAGTCTGTGGCAGAGTGGACAGAACCTTTTTTTAAATCAACAAAACAAATATCCCATTTTAAGTTATTGGTACTTAAATCCCTTCCAGATCCCAAACCTCCCGTCGGTGAGCTTTTCTTCTTCTTCACAAAGAAGACTGTGGCTAAGCTTCTAAGCAGCAGGATTTATTGGAAGATAGGGAGCAGATCAAAGAATTAAAGGAAATGTTGAAGAAGGGGGCTCGGAAAGGCAGTGCCAGTGTCCAGCTAGTCTGATCGGCCACTCTCCAATCAACAGGCAGTCCCTGGCGCCAGGTTCAGAGACCAGGAAGACAGATCCTGACTGGCCCAGCTCTTTGGCCTAGGGCTGGTGAGATAGATACCTTGTCAGCCACTGTGTCCACTTCCTCTAGGCAAGGGGCAGCGCCCCAAAACAAATAGGGATTCTAGGACCAGGAATGGAGGGCTGAGCTGCAGGACAGGCAAAGCCACAGATGTGTGCCATGTCCACCGCACACCAGCACTTCCTATGAGTGGAGTGGGAATGAGGAAAGGGGGTGAGGAGCCTCATTCTGGTCGTGTGCCATAGGAAGAAGGGAACAAACTCAGAACTAAAGGAGGAGAAATGAGCCCCCAGAGATTCACGGAAATCTTTAGGAGGTCATTGGAATTTTCCCAGGAGACTGGAAGGAGTTTGCATATCCTATTAAAAATCTGTATTACACATTATTGCCCTAATGTGTGACTCTACTGAATCTATGAGATGAAAGATCAGGTCTCACCATGGGACAGGGCCAGCACCTCTGAGGTCATTGACCCAGCAGCCATTTAAATCTAATAAGGGGCCCATTTCCTGTTAACCCCTAAACCAAAGAGTCCTTCAATACAGGGATCCTAGGATTTGGAATGAAGAAGGGGTCTTTGAGGTCCTTCGGGCATTCACTTTATTTACCTGCCCATAGGGCTTCGCAGGTGTGTTCTGCAGACCAGCAGCAAGCCCAGCAGGAAAATGCTAATCCCCATGCACCACCCCTGAGCCACCACTTCAGACATCTGGGAGGGGGAAGCAAGCACATCAATATATTAGCATCCCCCACCCCCACCAGGAGCTTCTGATGCAGGCTCTACTTTAAGAACCACTATTCTAAGGGATTTGCTCCAAGTCACAGTTGGTTTGTGAAAAGCAAGCGTTCACTTCTCTTTTCTGTCTCATGTAAATCTCTCTCCTGAAATCCAGCCCCTTTCCTTCCTTCGTGCACTAAGTAATAATATTTCATTTTGATTAACCCTGTATCTCTATCCCGGAGGAGTAGATTTCTGCGCTCTCCCTCTAGAATCGGGCCACTGTTGCAAAGATTTATTTTTTTCCTTTTTCTACAAATTCCACTCTGGCTGTAGTGTGGACAGAGTCTTCCCCCTTACTTCCTCGGAGACAAGGTTGTTATCAGGGTCCAATCTCTTCCTCAGCCACTGCAGTTTCCCTGCCCTGGTATCGGGGACACCTCTTAAATTCCAGTGCTTCAAAGTTAACTCAGAGGACAGAGGCTAACCTGGCTCACAAAACCTGGGACCGTTTCTGATCTCACGATGTTGCTACCCAGCACCATGGAAGAGGCAATGTCCACCCAGGGCTTAGTTCACGGGAGTCGTTTGTTGTTCTCATTGAATCCAGCCCCTTGTGACCTGCTGTGCTTTCCCACATCACCTAAATGCTTCTGCATCAACCTGGGTCCCCTAATAACCTGGGACCCCTCACAGGATACCCCACAATATCAATATTGTGGAGGAGGGCTGTGGTTCACCATGATTGACAGCGGCCACAGGAAAAGGGATAACAAGTCACCACCACAGTTACATTAAAAGGATCACAAAAACAGGTGGTTGAGAGGCTGGACAATGAGGGACAGAAGCTGATTTACTGAGCATTGTGTCCTCACATATGATGGGTGGGTCTGCTTTGGAGCTGCTTGTCTGTCTGTCTGCCTCCATACCACCCACAAGGGCCGGCTTGACATTGATTCTTTGGTCCTTTTTTCTCTCTCTTTCTTTTCTTGCAGGGGGTTGAGGGTTACTGGGAATGAACCCAAGGGCACTTAAAAAACACTGAGCCACATCCCCAGTCCTTTTTTCATACTTTATGTAGAGACAGAGTCTCTCTGAGTTGCTTAGAGCCTCGATAAATTGGTGAGACTGGTTTGGAGCTCACGATCCTCCTGCCTCAGTCTCCCGAGCCACCGGGATTACAGGCATGTGCCCCTACCCCTGGGTTTTTCTTTTTTATAACACGTTAAAGCTGAGATCATTTAGTAATAACAGTATATAATCTGTGTTTTCATTTCATAATTTATAACATCTATTCTAGCCATTGTAATATCTTCCTACATTAGCAATTTATTGCCTGTTTAGACTTTCATTGTAAATAAATATGTACTAAAATAAAACTAACCAGAATGTAACTAGTCCTCCATTTGGACCATTTATGTGCTTGACTCTGTGGCCTTCACAGTGCACTCCATCATTTATCAATACGGAAATAATTTCATTTTTCCCATTTGATATTTAGGTCCTGAATTCAATTTTGTGTGATTTTAATATAGCATTGACACACACAGGCTCTCATTCATGGCATTTACCTCTGATATTTTTGCCCAAATCATTATCTTTCAACCTTCTCTCTCAATTTCATTTTGTGACCAGTTTATGGCTAAATTTCATTTTTTTCATTCAATCTAAGAGTCTTTTGGTTTCTGGTAGATATTTCTAAACCATTCACATCCATCATGACTGAAGTTACACTTGATCTTTGTTTTGTCCATTTATTTTATGGTTTATATTTTTAATACTTGCTTCTTTCTTTTTTTCATACTAATCAAATTTATATTTTCCCCCCATTCATGATTTGGAAATCACTTATCATTTTGTTTTCTAGTTGGGCTTACTTAATTAAAAATGTATAAATGTATTTGATGACACCTCTTTATTTCATTAATTTAAAACAATTTACAAGTAAAACAAATACATTTGCATTTTTAAAGTTCAAATAAAAACAAAGTGAAAAGCTTTCTTCATGACCCGAAATCTTACCATGCCCCACCCCACAGAGAAGAGTACCTCAACTTGGCTTGTAGTCATCCAGAGCCTTTCAATGAATGTATGTGTGTATTTACAGATTTGTAGATGTTTAAAAACATAAATAGGATAAACATGTATACTATTCTGCTATTTAATTCTTTTATTTAATAACAAAGTTCATTGTAAATAGGCACACTACTATAGCAATACTTATATAAGAGTCATTTTTATTGTGTTAGCAGTCCATTATATGAATTTATCTCATTTATGAAACTACTTCTCTGCTGATAGATGTTTAATTTGGTTACTATTTTTCAATGCAAAAATGTTCCAATCAAGAAATCTTTTACATACATATTTGTAAACTTGTACAAGTACTTTCGTAGTATGAACACCCAGAAGTGAAATTACTGAGTCAAAAATATGCACATTTAAGGTTTTGATAGCTACTACAAAATTATCCTTCCAAAGTGGAATCAGTTTATACATCTAAAAAACTCCATGGGAATACTTATCGCCTGTGCCCTTACTAATGTTGGGTTTTAACAATCTTTAAGAGCTTTGCTGATCTGAAGGCTGAAACTGATATTATGTTACTGCCTTAATGGCATAGTGGTCTATTGACAATGAGTTTGTGAGTCTCTCCATATTTATTGATCCTTTGGATTCTGTAAACTCCCTGAGCCTTACACTGTACTTCATGGACTTTACCTACTTGTCTATTATTTTATTTATCATTTTTCGAATTAATTTGTAGACACACTTTGTATTATGGGTATTAATCCTTTGTCTGGAATATTTGATGGAAATATAAATTCACTAGTCTGTGGCCGAATTTATGAATTTGTTTGGGATAGGTGACTTTTGTCCTACAAAAGTTTGATATTTTGTAGGATTCAAATCTGAGAGTCTTCTCCATCATAGCCTCTGAGATTCATGTCTTCCTACTGTACTAACAATTATGGAGGTAGTCTCTACTTTTTTTCCCACAGGAATTTTGAAATTCACATATTGAAATTTTACATATAATGAAATTCTCTTTTGGGGGTTTAACCACTCTATGAGTCTGAACAAATTTATATAGCCAGATAGCCACCACCACAAGATATAGAACAGTTCCAGAACTCCCCAAACTCATTTCTGCCCTTCCTCCTGCCCCAGCCTGAGGTAACCCCTGATCTGTTCTTAAGGCATTTCTTGTATAAACGGAACCATAAAGTATATAGCCTTTTATCTGATTTCTTTCTCTTCCAGGTTGTGTGTATCATGATTTTTTTTCCCCTGGTACCTTGGGATTGAACCCAGGGGCACTTAACTACTGAGCCACATCCCTAGCCCTTTTTTATATTTTGTTTAGAGACAGGGTCTCCCTAAGGTGCTTAGAGCCTACCTAGGTTGCTGAGGCTGACTTTGAACCTGTGATCCTCCTGCCTCAACCTCCCAAGCTGCTGGGATTACAGTCATGTGCCATCATGCCTAGGATGGTTTACCCCTTTTAATCACTCATTAATGCTGCATTCCATTATATGGGAAGTACCAGTTTGTTGATCCACTCACCAGCTGAAGGATTTGGGGTTATTTCTGAAATTTTTGCTATTATGAATAAAGCCATTCCTGACATTTACATAAAGGCATATTAGGTGAATATAAGTTTTCGTTCCTTTTGCCTAAACAGGAGAAGGATTAATGGATCACAGGGTAAGTGTTTATTTAATGTTATAAGCTGTAAAACTGTCTTCCAGAGTGGCTATACTATTCTGCATTCTTTCAGTTTTCGAGGGCTCCAATTACTCTGAACTTTTAGCATTCTGTTATTTTCTTTAAAACATATTCTAATAAGCACATAGTGTTAGCTCATTGTGGGTTTAGTTTGTATTTGCCTCACAAGTAAAAAAGCTGAGCATCTTTTTTTATACTTATTTGCATCCTCATATGTATTTTGAGTGAAGTGTCTGTTCAAATCTTTTGTTTATTTTTTAAAACTGGGTTATTTTGTGTAGAATTTTCAAAGTTCTTTACTTTTTTTTAAAATACAAATACTTGGTCAGATATGTACTTTGTAAACATTTAGTCCAATCTGTGGCTTGTCTTCTCATTCTTTTAGTCCTTTGCAGAGAAAATTTTTGTTAAAAATTGTCATTATAATTATTAATGAAATCTAATTTTTCTCTTATAGTTTATGCTTACAGTATCATACCTAAGAGATCTTTGCCTAATCTAGGAACACAGGTGTTTTTTTCTCCTTTTCTGGAAATTTCATAGTTCTGGAATTTATATTTAGGTCTATGATCCCTTTTGATCATAATGCTGTAGGAGGTGCAAGGTATGAATTGAGATTCAGTTTTTTGCCAATTTTTGGATGTCCAGTTGTTAGAGAGCTGTGTGTTGAAAAGATGATTCATTTTCCATTGAATTGTTTTTGCACATTTGTCAAAAAAACATTGGCCAAACTGATCCATTTCTGAAATCTTTCTTCTGTTCCTTTAATTTGTTTTCATCAGAACCAAACTGTACAGTGCTGTTCTGCCCTGGTCACTGTGGCTTTAGAATAACTTTTGATATCAAATAATTTGCATGCTCAAATTTTGTTCTTTTCCAAATAATTTTGATTATCTTAGTTACTGTGTTTTCTCTATCAATTTTAGATATGACATCTACAAAAGTCATGGTTCTACTAAGATTTTGATTAGGACTGCACTGAAGTTATGTACCGTACCAGTTGGGAGAGATTTGACACCTAAACAATGTTTATTTAAGTGTATGCCGACATCCTTCAATGTTTTGTCGTTCTGTGTATATAGATAATGCATATTTCATTAAACATATACTATTTCTTTCTTTGGTACTGGATTTGGTGGGAAATAATAGTTTGTTTTTAATTTTGATTAGTATTTGTTTATTATAGTATAGACTACTGATTTTTGCATATTGACTTTGTATTCTGAAGCCTTACTAAAATTATTTCTTAGTTCTAATAACTTTTTTGGTAGATTCCTTGGGATTTTCTAAATAGATCATGTCTGAAAAGAGAACCAGTTTTATTTCTTCCTTTCCAATCTGGGTGCTTATTCTGTAGTCTTCTTGCCTAGTTGACCTGGTTAAAATCTCCGGTAAAGTGTTGAATAAAAGTAGGCAAGTGAACGTCCTTGGCTGATTTCCAATATTAGGGGAAAAGTCATTCCAGTTTTTGGCACGAAGTACAAGGTGGGTCTTTTCATAGATGCCATCTTATTCCTAGTTTTCTAAGAGACATTAATCATGAAAAAAATCTTGAATTGTGCCAAATACTTATTCTACATCTATCAAGTTTATTATATCATGCTTTAAATTGTGCTTGTATGCTTACCTCTTCAGTCTCTCTGGAATTTGTCTTTCTACTTTGTATGTGAAAGTGACTGAACTTCATTTTCTCCCAAACGATTAGCTAACTGCTGAACATTCTTTAACAAATTACCTGTCATTTTTGCACTCATTTGAAATGTCACTTTTATTGTATACTGAATTCTCACATGTAAGTGGCTCTGTTTCTGGACCATCTCTTGTTCCACCAATTTATTGGACTATTACTATGCCAATACCACACTGAATCAATTACTAAAACTTTATGATGTTTAATATCTGCTAGAAAAATGTTACTCCTGCTGTTTTTCTCTTCCAGAACTTGAATCACCTTGCCAAATTCCATTCAGAAACCTGTTGCAATATTGAATGGGAAAGCATTCAATTTATAAGTATTTTATTAACTGTTGTTATTTCATAGCACTGAGTTCTTCTATTAAGAAAGAGAATGTGTTTCCTCATTTACTCAGGACTTTGTGAATTTCAATTTAGTTGAACACTTTTCTTCATGAAGATGCTTATATAGTTAGTTACCTACCAATGTCTTATTCCATCTAAAATTTTCAGACATTTTTTTCCTTGGAATTTTTTTTAAGTACATGGAAATATCAGCTGCAAAAAAAAATGAAAGTTTTGTATGTGCATTACATTTTATCAATTACTTTTTGGGTTACTTACTGAGATAATTATCTTTTCCTCTTCAGAGATTATAGTTAATTCTATATGTAGTCTAATGTATTTTCTACTGTCCAATTGGGAAAAATTCAACAACTTGGGGTGATGAATTATTCTTTTAATGCATTGCAGATTTAGACATTTTGTACTTACATTTATATGTAAAACTGTCCTCTTTTTTTTTAGTCCTGTCTGTAACTTATTTCAGAACCAAGGTAGTAAGTAGTTGCTACTTCTGAATGTAAAAGTGCCCCATCTGTTTTACGAACTATAGCCATTTATTTAACATGGGAAGTACCTGTCCCTTACTTTGGGTAGCTATAGAATGAAAAATTACTTGGGGTTGGCTCTTTTTTTCTTTTTCTTTGTTTCAAGTAGAAATTTCCTTATTTTTCTGTTTATTTTTAGGTGATAGTCCACACACACACAAAAAAATTCCCCATATTGAACTAACTTTGGTGATTTGTGCTTTTATGGATCAAACATTTCAACTTAATTGTAATTGTATTTATTTAAAGTTGTACATAGTAATCATTCAGGTTTTTCCACATTTCTTGTTCCTTACATTATTCATCTCCTTTCCATTTTTTTCCCCTTAATCTGATTTCCCACACATTCATCTAGTTTAGGTCTTGCCAAAAAAGTAGTAATTGGTTTTATTAATGAAGCTGAACATTTTTAGGTTTTTTTTGTTTTGTTAATTCCTACTTTTATTCTTTTTCTCTTCCGACTTTTATTTCTTGGGGTTTATTTTCTCTGTTCTTTTTATAGCTCTTGAGTCAAATGCTCGGTTTGTTTATTTTCACAATTTCTGTTTTCTACAAGCACTCACGGCTGTAAATCTTTCCATTTGCACCACTTTGGCAGCTCTCTGGGATCTTGAAATGTAGTGTGCACATTTGTTCATTTCTAAGTAGTTTGTAATTTCAAATTTAATTCCTCGGTAATCCAAGTTAATTAGAAATGTGTTTTCTCATTTTCTAGAGGATAGTGGTTTTTGTCTTTGTTGATTTTTACTATCTTTTTGTTGCTAAATAGTAATTTTATGCATGTGGTAATGAATGTAGGTCGTACAATTTCTGCTTTGCAGAATCCATTGAAATTTCCTTGAAAATACTCCATGCAAATTTAAACAGAATCTATCTTTGTTTTTTCTTGAGCATAAAGCTTTTTAATAATGTAATTAGAATATTCTTATTTTTTCTACTTGAAATGTTAAAAAAATAGCATTAGCTTGCATTGGTGACATTTGTACAGTATGTCTATTTTTATTAATTTTAAATTCACAAGTAATTCTGTTTTAGGTGTTTTTGGTAAATAGCTTATAGCTTGTTGGAGTTTTAGGTTTTCTGCCCCTCCTTATTTATTTATTTTTTTTAACTTCAGTCCTAGGGACTCTGTCTTTTCGTAGTGTTAGTAAATCCACGACCTTGTGCTTACTGACACTCCAGACCAATACTTGCATTTTTTTCTTTTTTCTGTTTACTGTATTTTGTTATTGTTTCTCCTTTCCCCCATTCTTCCTTTTTTAATGTTTCCTTTATTGCAATTCTTTTAATAGGAAGTTATACATCTTATGTCAATTTTTCTGGGGTTACCCTTTAATTTTTAAGCACCTATTTAAACTTTTTTATAAAATCAACCTCTTCAATTATTCAGTAAACTAGCTTCTCTCTAAATAAAATCATGAAACTTTTCATGCCCTATTTTTCTACTTTGCCTTCTGTTATCTCCTCAATCAATAATTATTATAAGTTTTTCTGTGTTTATTTTTTTTGTAAATAGACAGAATACTTTTATTTATTTATTTTTATATGGTGCTGCTGAGATCGAACCTCATGTCTCACACTTGCTCTGCGAACACTCTGCCACTGAGCTACAACCCTAGCCCTGTTTGTTTTTATTTTTGCTGTATTTTGTCACCAAATTTCATATCCCTCATGCTTTTGCTGTTCGATTCATTTTTTATTTTCCCAGAATCCATTGTTCAATTCTCCTTCCAAGTAGATTGAGTGGTCTATGTTCTGAACCCACACATTTCCAAAAATGTTTTTATTTTGCTCACACTTGAATGATGGGCTCACCTGGGCATAGAATTCTAAGTCCAAATAACTTCATTCAGAACCTTAAAAGCCTTATTCCACAGTCTCCCTGAGTCTACCGTGGCTGACTGA
Source organism: Ictidomys tridecemlineatus (assembly GCF_052094955.1). NCBI lineage: Eukaryota > Metazoa > Chordata > Mammalia > Rodentia > Sciuridae > Ictidomys > Ictidomys tridecemlineatus. The sequence continues at coordinate 208,194,505 of NC_135478.1, read as the reverse complement.
TGAGATGCTGTCCCTCCTAATGGCCACATGCCCTGCTGCAGCCCCCAGCGACTAGACAGCACTCTAAAAGGCAAGTTGGGCTGGACCTTCCCAGGACTACCTCCCCAGTCCCCACCACTCCCTAATCACTCACTCATTTAGCAGATATTTGGTTTGAATCTAATGTTCCATTTCTCTTCTGGGATTCATTTACATTCTTCATGCATACAGAAGAGTATGGAGAATAATACAGCATTCAGCAATGTACTCACCACTAATAAGGACAGATCTAATCACTTTGCCTCATTCCCTTCACATAAAAAAAAAAAAAGAAAGAAACCCTTAAGAATCAGTGGAAACTCCATTCCCTTTCTTTTCCTCCCATACCAAAGATTACCACTACTCTTAATTTGTAGCATATCATACCTATTAATGTGTCATACTTTTAATGTGTGAATATACAATATTATGGGTATATTTAAATAGATAATATGTAGATAAATAATATATAATCATTAATAGTAACTAATATACTACACGCCTACGTGTGGTATGATCACATTACATATATTAACTAATTAAGTTCTCATTATAACCCAATGAAGTAGCTACTATTATTGTCCTCTTTTCACAAATGAGGGAAAGTAACTTAATCATAGTCATGTAACTGATATGTGATAGAACCACTACCCAGCAATCTGGCCACCGTTTGCACTATTAACAAAATACAATGTACTGACAGGTAGTAATTGTCATGTATTAACCAGATTAAATGGTGTCAAATTAAACACCTTCTTCCAAAATCTCGGAGTATTTTCCTACTCTGTTTACTAAACAGAAAACAGTATCCATGATCTAGCTAGTTTTTGTTCATTGTTGATTTTAAAATATATATATTGTTGATTTTTAATACTATGTAGCACTTCCCTGCATTTTTATGACTAGGTTGCTTAGAAATATGGCAGAAAATGCTGCACTGAACATATTTGCAGCTGTCTCCTAGGGCAGATTACAAGAGCTCCTCTAAGGCATATAACTAAGATGAGAAATCTCGAAGTCATAGGGTATGCACATTGTCACCTTGGCAGGGTATTGTCAGGTTGACGCACGAAGTTATATTCCCTCCACAGGGAAGAGAAAGGTTCTGTGTCTCGTTTGAACCTGGCTTGTTAAACTCCAAAGTCACAACACATATTGCTGAACTCCTGGGCAATTATTCTGTGGAATCTTACTGTCAGCCACTTTCTTTCTGTCTTCATTTAGGCACCTTGTCTAGGTCTTAGCTCTCAGTCTCATGTAAAAATATCTACTAAGTATTTACTATGCTCATTAACTGTTTATAGTAATTTTTTAAAGCTGACAATACTATAGGTACTGAAAATATTTGAAGAAAGTTAAGCAAAGGCTCATCTATTTTTGAAAGATATATTCTTATTAACTATAGTCATTGTGCTGTTCAATAGAACCCCAGAATTTACTCCTCCTAGCTAACTGTAGCTTTGCACCCGTTGACCAACATCATAAGGTCACGTATAGTTCACTTAGACTTGTAAATTAACATGAACCTGAATGGAACACAAGGAAGTTCAGTAGGATCTAAAAGAAACCTGATGGCTAAGAACACTGGGGTTTTACCAATCAAATCTAAAAGATTAGACTTAAAGTGACTAGATTTCGGGGGTAAAGGGGATGTAGTCCAGTGGTAGAGCAGTTGCTTAGTATGTTCAGGCTCTGGGTTCGATCCTCAGCACCACATAAAAAAATAATGAAATTGCTACATTTTCTAATGTTGAAAGTTTTGGTTTTATAGTTTAATACTGAATTACTAGTTTTAATAATACTTAAATAATATAATCATCATGCTAAATATCATTAAATAATTATTTATGGCATTTTGAGAAAATGTACTGAGAGTTAGAATTCCTGTTCTTCAGAAACATTCACATAAGAATATATAGCTTTTTAAAAAAAAATTTAAAAAGCTCTTTTATTCTGTTGCTCAGTCAGGGATGCAGCTGGACTTCAAACTGCAAAAGCATCCATCTCATGACTCCAACAGCTACTTGGTGTCTCTAATTTTTACATGTCTAAAGGCACCTCAAATTCTCCAAAACCAAACTCTCAGTTTCCACCTCCTATGCCCTGCGTCTTCTAAAGTCTTCACTATGTCAAAGCAGAAGGTCTCTTCTTCCGGTGACTGGGCTATGTCCTTGCCCTCATGCAGAGTCCTCACCTTCTCATACCCCACAGCTAACACATCAACAGATACCCCACTCTACACACAGCACCCCCACTCTGACCACCCACCTTTACTGCCACCATGGTCCAAACACCATTATCTTTTGCTTGGATTTCTGCAGGGGCTTACTAACTGATCTCCTGCTTCCATTCTTGCCTGAGCTCTTGCCTATTCACCATGCAGCGCCCAGAGTGAACCCCTAAACTGCAATTCAGATCATATCACTGCTTAACATCCCCCCCCCCAAGACTTCTCATCTTGCCCTTTACATTTTGTCTGCAAGGTGCTCTCTGACCTGCCTCCCACTCAGCCCCAAGCCCAGAGACTTCCCTGTGCTTGGTCTGCTTTAGGCTTCTGCTAGGCAGACTAATGGCTCCCGGAAGTTACCCAAAACCTGTGAAGTTGTTACATTATGTGGCCATGTACAGTTCAGACAGCAGATGGAATAAAGGTTACTGGTCAACTGATCTTGAAAAGGGGAGGTCATCCTGGGTTATTCAAGTGAGCCCAGTGCAATCACAAGGGTCCCTATGGGTGAAGTGCTAGGTATGGTGTATGCCCATCAGCGCTGGCTCTGTAGCTGGAGGAAGGGGTCCGGGAAATGGCTGCTTTAGGAAAGAATAAGGAAACTACTTCTCACCTTGAATCTGCAGAAAGGAATGTAACCCTGCTGACTCCTTTATTTTTTTTAGCCCACTGAGACTCATTTTGGACTTCTGAACTACAGAACTGTGAGAAAAGAAAAAAAAATTGTTGTTGTTTCAGGCCACTAAATTTATGGTAATTTGCTACAGCAGCCATAGAAAATTAATGCAAGCCTCTAAGCTGCCCAGCACCTTGACATGCTCCTGTCTCCAAACTCATGCATTTTCTGTTCCTGCCTCAGATTTTTCCATAAGTTATTCCCTCCAGTTCACCTCTTCAGAATAGCCCCACTGGACCACCCTACACAAAATATTTTCTTTCAGAACTCACTATCTTCTTTTAAAAATATCTTTATTCATTTTTAGGTATTTATTTTTATGTTTTGATCCTAGCTGAAGATCAAACCCAGTGCCTCACACCAGTGCCTTGTGGGGCAAGTGCTTTACCACCGAGCTACAGCCCCAGCCCTCAGAACTCACTATCTTCCTGACCCTGTTAAATTGTTCTCTTATCACTATCTGAAATATTATAAATTCACTTACTGATTTGCTTGTTATTAGCCTTCCTCACTAAAATGGAAGCTCCACGAGAGCAGAGACTGTGTTGCTCACTGCTCCATCTCCAATGCCTCAGACTGTGCCAGGTGGAGAAGAGGCGCCCATTAAACACTTGTGACATTGAGACATACTTTGGATTGAGGCTTCTTGGAAGAGGTGAAAACAAGTGAATGAGGCCTAAGTATTATTCATGCAAAGGGTGAAAGAAAGCGAAGACTAGGTCAAGGGAAAAGCCTGAGCATTTGAGGAACTAGTGTTTTCAAAGGTCAGTGGCAGCAGAGACCGAGTAGGAGATAAGGGGGAGAGGTTAACAGGAGGCAGAGCCTTGCTGTTGTTTGGAGCTGTGACTGGAAGGTTTTGAGGACGTAGCACCTGAAACTATATAGGGAAGAGACTGGAATAGAGCAAGAGTGAAGCAGGAACCGTGGTGGCGCATGCCTGTAATTCTAGCTACTCAGGAAGCCAAGGCAGGAGGATCACAAATTCGAGGTCAGCCTCAGCTAATTAACAAGACCCTGAGAAACTTAGTGACACCCTGTCTCAAAATAAAAAATAAAAAAAATTAAAAATGGGCTGAGGATGTAGCTCAGTGGTAAGGTGCCATGGGACTCAAATCCCAGTACAAAAAAAAAAAAAAAAAGTAAAGCAGAAGAATTAATTAAGGGAGCTTAGTATCACTGTAGTTTGACCAAAAGATAGTGGCAGTTAGTAGTAGTATGGCAGGAAATGTATTTCTGGTAATTATGAATGAATAGTGATTATAACCTGTCAGTTTACAAAAGTGAATAGTCAAGATATATTTTGTTATGTATAAATTTTGTATGTAGAATTAACCAAACTTAAAGATAAGTAAATATGGGGGATGAAGAGAGCAATGAATCTCATCAAGAATGACCATGTTTTCCTGGATAGATGGAAGTGCTTTGATCTAAGACAGGAAAAAATTCAGGAAGATTAGATTTGGAGTTAGTAACCAGGAGTCAGCTTTTGAATCTTTTGAGGTATCTGTAAGATATCTCCGGAGGATTGGGAAGTTATCAAGTGGTTAGATGATATAGGACTACCTCGCATCTCTGGAAAAGAGATGTGGGCTAAAGATCATAATTTCAGAAGTATCCAGGTATACTTAAATCATGGGAAATGTTAACAATTACCTAGAGAGTGTGTTTGGAATTGAGAGAAGATGTCCTAGGATAGAGCTCTGTAGAACTTTAAATTTTAGAGTTTAGGTAAAAGATGGAAAATGAATAATTAAGACTGAAGTTGTTAAGGAACAGTTAGAAAGATGAAGAAAGCCCAAAAGTATGTAGTATCACAGAAGCCAAAAGAAGAGAATGTTTTCAAGGATTGCTCAACTGCTCTGAGAATTCTAGTTATATGAGGATTAGATTTAGCAACAAGGGGACCAATGTTAATCTTTTTTTTTCCCTTTTTTTAAAAAAGAGGGTTTTTAGTGTGGCAAAACATGCATAACAGAAAGTTTACCGTTTTAACCATTTTTAAACATCCAGTTCAGTGGTAGTAAATACAGTCACACTGTTTTTTATCAGTTTTGAATCCTAATAAGAAAAACTTCTGTAGCAAACTGAGAGCTAAATATTGGAGCAATTGTTTAAATACAAAGGGGTAAAGACGCAGTGGCAGAGAATACATTCAGCACTTGAGAAATGTGCCTTTGAAGGGGAAGTATCTATGGCAAAAGCTAGAAGAGAATAGATAGTCAAGAGAGGACTATAGAGGGAATTTTAAATTGAAGCTATTAGTCCATTATTGAATGTTGATTCAAATTATCCTATAAAAAAAGGGAACAGAAGATGTTGGAGAGAGAGATACAATTAATTGTGGACCCTGAGAAAGCAAAAAGTGATGGGGCTAGAACAAGAATGGACGGCCTTCTGCCTAAAGGTGGGAAGGCCACTGGCACAGATGTATACAGGTTTGCAATATTTCTGGTAATGATGAATGCATAGTGATTATAACCTGTCAGTTTACAAATGCATATTCACTTAGTCTTTGTGTATCTCTAGAATGCCTACTGTGTATGTATCTGCTCTCAACCACTAAGGGACAGACAGTTCAGGAACTCGAGGCCTTCAGGAACATCGTTTCGAAACTGATCCCAAGAACTTCTGAATGGGCTTGAGACAGAAATTATTTTGGTAACATTTATTTCAAGGCCACACAGTATACACCACACTGAGAAGTTACCCTTATTCTACTTTCCATTTCAAATAATCCCCAATTATCCTTCCAGAGCCAAATCCCGAGAGGTTACACAGTGAGCACTGGTTACAGAAGAGCTCAAGTGATATAATACCAGTGAAATCCAGGAAAAGCACCCTTCTGAAAATTTAATGTTTAAGAAATCGCAGTGGAATTATGAAGTATTTAGAACTGAATGGCAATGAAGGCACTATTTTGAAAACTTGTAGGCTACAGATAAAGCAAGAGAAATTTCCTTTCAAGAGAAATTGATAGCACTAAATTAATATCAGAAAATAAGAAAGACAGGAAATTAACATTAGATATGTATTTAAACTGGAAAGCTTACCCCCTTTCCCCTTCATTTTAAGGAGTAACATGTTAAACTTAGTGAAAATGTCAAGCATTAATAAAAATAAATACAGAAATTAAGTAAATATATGTTTGAAAAGAAACAGATATGATCAACAAAGGCTGCCCATTTAAAAAGGCTGTAGACAAATGTTTACAGGTTTGTCCAAAAAATGTAAACTTTTGCTAAGAAAAAAAAAGTAGAAAATTCAAAGATACATCAGGAATAAAAATTAGAATATTAGTACAGATAATGTAGTATATATTAAATTAAGAGCATATGGACTCTCTACCAAAAATTTGAAGGTTTAAGTGCAATATCTAAATTTTTAGAAAAATGTGAATTACCAAAATTGATCAAAGAACTAGGAAACCCAAACTTCTAAAATATGACGGATTCACAAAGAGATTTACCAGACATTCAAGAAAATAATACCTATCTCATGCAAGCTGTCTCAGAAAATAGAAACAGAAGGAAATTTTCAGATGCATTTATGAAGGTAGCATAAACCTGATCCCAAACACAGATAAGGACAGTGCAAGACAGGAAATTTATAAGCCAATATCACTTATGAACAAGATGCTAAAATTTTTAGGAACTCGAAATTATATGAAGCAGTGTACTAAAAACTGATAGCACATTAATGGCAAAGCAGGCTTCTCCTGGAATTCAGTGACAGGTTCCCATTAGAAAACTCTAATGTGACCTGTTGCATTCACACATCACAGACAAAATCTATAACCATCTCAATAGTTTTAGGAAAAGCATTTAATAAAATTTCAATATTCATTTCATGGTTTAAAAATATTCCTCCTTTAAACACAACTGGGATAGAAGGGAACTACACTAACATGATACTGTTTTCTGTAAAAAACATAGAGATACGATGACACTTTCGAAACATTCTCAGCAAGACAGGAATAGGCAAACAGTGCTTCCTCTCACCCTTCTTATTTGATATATTGGAGGTCTCCACACATCCAGTGAGATAAGAAAGGGGAAAAGCTGTCAGGAGTGTTATTTATAGGCAGTATGGTTACCTACATGAAAATATGAAGAATCTACAAACTAACTGTTTAATAAGAATTTAAAATGTTTTGCCTTTTAAACAAGATGATTCAATTTCCAAACAGCAGCAATAACCAATTAAACATTTTCATAGAAAAAAAAAGACCACACTTATAATAGCAACAAAAGCTGCACAGTAACTAGGGGAAAATAGCAAAGCAATATGGGCATTTTGTAAACAAACTCTAAAATGTTACAAAGGATATTTAAAAATCAGAATAATATTCATGTGTTGGAGTATTCAATTTTATAAAGATGTCACAGGTCCCTAAATCTAACCTTAAATTTAACTCAGCAAAAGACTAAATAAAGTTTTTCTTAGGAACTTGACAAACTGACCCTAAAGTTGGTCTAGAAGAGGATAAGTCCCAAATTAGCCAGACCCATTTTTAAAGTGGACAGAGGGGCATGCCCTTCTGCACATCAAGTCTTATTATAAAACCATAGTAATTAGTGTGGTGTAGTAATTAGAATTGGTTTGATCCACAGAAAAGGACAAACTAGGAACATATCCATGAATATATATGGAAATTTAATTTGCAGTCATGGTGGCATTACACATTAATAGGGAGATGAAGACTGTTCAGTAAATCAGGTCACAATAGCCTTTCTATATTGGGGGAGAAGGAAGGAGTAAAATTAAATTCCTGTTTTACACCATTTGTAAAGATAAGTCCCAGATGGATCAATTTCACATGTGGAAAGCAAAACTTTCAAACACTAAGGAAAAAGATATAAGAGGCTGTCTTCATACATTAGGTGTAGAGAAGTTTCTTTAATAATATACAAGTGATACAAACTATTTAAAAAGAGACATCAATGAATAGGGCTACATTTAATTTTTTCTATGGCAACAAAAGACATCAAAAGTTAAAAGACAAACTACAGACTGATACAAAATATTTAATGGTTATGCACACAAACTCCTACACGTCAAGAAGATAAAAGATAAGAACACATACAGCTTACTGGACAAATGAAGGAAGACTGTGAACAAACAGATCACAAATTCAGAAATGTCAACAGCCAATAAATATATTGAAAAAAAAAAAAGCTCAACCTCACCAGCAGTGGGGGAAACTCAAATAAAACAAGATACTGGGTTATTTAAAAACCAAATTGGCAGAAATAAGAATCTAGACAGTATTTAATGTCATCTGAGGGAAACACCTCACCTATACTCTGGTGGGTGCACAAACTAGAATACCATTTGGCAGCCTGATAAAACTGAAAATGTGTGTGCAGCCCAGTAATTCCCCATCCAGGTAGAACACATAGAGAAATTCTCACATATGTGCAAGGAAAACATGTACAAGTAATACCAAGATGCTGGCAGCAGCTGAAATATTCATCAATAGGGGCATGAATAAACACGGCACATTCATATGCATGGATCTACAATATAGCAATTAAAATGAATGAACTGGATCTATATTTATGAACATGAAGAAAAAAATACCATGAAGAAGAAAAAAAAAGCCATAGAATGTCATGTATAGTGTAATACCACGTATGTAGATTTTAAAAATCATTCAAAGCAATATTCCATATGGATTCACATGCAGTAAAAGTGTAAAACCTAGATTGGAAAGTTGCATACCAAATTCATGATAGTGTTTGCCTTTGGGGAAAAGGGTGGAGAAGGGTACCAGGGAGGAATGCAAGGGGACTTTGATTTTATCAGAAATGTTAAATAGTTCAATTAAAAAACAGATCTGAAGCAAATAAGACAAATGGTAACATTGATTAATTGTATGAGACAGGTACATGGGGACCTATAATATTATCTCTGCACTATTAAATATCTTTAGCTTTTTCTAAATAATAAAATCAAAGCAGCCAGTAAAGAATCCTATCTATCTCTATTTTATAAGAGATATAATTTTATCTCTTATAAAATTTTAATGTGTAGGTTGTTAATCATCTGAAAATTTGAGGCAAGCAACTTTAGCAAACATTTTCATTTTTAAAGTGGAATCTCCTTAAAAATAATAGACCTAACAATACTATTTTAAAACTGATGAAATGAATAAAGTAAATCCTATAGATGTTAACCTGGCTAGTTCACAAAAATCACATTGAGGGAGAAAAGCAGGTTACAAAATGACATGTACACTACTGTCCCATTCATAAAAAAATTAAGTACATAAACATGGTCATAAATATATATTTACATATATAGGTAACTGAGTAATAAAAGTATAATAACAAATGCTGACAGAACACATACTTTATAATACTGATCACCTAGGGAAATAAAGGGGGTAGAAAGGTGAATGTGACTGGGGAGAAAAGTAAAGTGACATGCAACTCTCTAATGTTTAATATAAATTTCAAAATCTGAAGCAAATATGACAAAAATATCACATTTGATTAATCTGATCAGTAAATAACATGAACATGTGTGTTATTCCTGATGCATCTGTATTTTTTAATTTTCAAAAGAAAAAGTACTGAAGAGTTACAAATAAAATGCACATAATTCAGTAATATAAAAGTAAAGCTTGTGCACAAGCCAAACTGTGATATGACTGTTTTTAGAAATGATCCTGTTTGTTTTCTATGTGTTTTTTAATTTTAAAGACTAAAAAAGAGGAAAGCAAATGAGAGCAATGAACACAGGTAAAAGAAATTATTCACATATTTGATTATAAAAAAGAAAAGCCTCCACAATCATAAAACACCATATGAGCATTCTATATCATTTGCTGTGTTTTCTTATTCTTAATTTTTGCCAAAAGAAAAAATACAAGATGTTGCCTAATTGGAAACGTGACTTTCTATTATTAAAATTGTGGGAGTCCATTTTAATGTGTTTATCTCGCTGCTAGTCTATAATTTATATTTCAGCGTGGAAATTTGTTTGTATGCCTGTGACAGGTTAATGCAGTTTAAACATGCATTTTTCTTTCGTTGGTTGAATAGTTAAATCGTTACTCAAAGGATTTTAAGTTTCAATTTCAACCATGAGAGGATTCTTCGCTTTTCCAAGGTTAAAATGTTTCTGGTTCAAAATGCTATTAATTAATAGCTACGTAGTGGATCTATTTAGGGAATTGCCACCGACCCTGGATTAACAGTTGAACTGCTAAATGGGAAAACTTTTTTTTTTCCTTGATGCAGACTTGGGGATATTTTCAATTTGGTCTGAGAGCGGAGAACGGGAGTGAAATGTAATTCCAGACCACTTAGCCAACAATCGCAATTATGAATCGAAAGACAAGTCAGGTATTAGCATTTTTTTTCCCCTTAAAAAAAAAGTTTCTCGGACTCCGCCGGACACCCAGCTGGCGGAGGACCAGCCGGCGCGGGGGGGCCAAGCCGGCAGGCTGCCCAGAAGTTACGATCGGGGAGTTTTCGCTTTATTAAAATTACCTGGCTCACCAGCAGAAGAAAGAACGCGAAGACAAGATAATTTCTTAGGCTGTTAAAAATGACTTAGCCCGGTGGGCCGCGCATTCCGGGGGTGTCCTGCCGGCCGGGGCGGGTCCCCGGCGCCCCCGCGGGCTCCGGTGCGTCAGGGGCGCGTCAGGCGGGGCGGGCTCGGCACGGGCGGCGGCGGCGGCGGCGGGCGGCGGGCGGCGCGCACCCGGCCTCCTGCTTCTCGCTCCTAGGCTGCGGGACGGACGCTCCCGGGAACTCTCTCGCTCGCGGCCGGCCGCGCTCTGACGGCGCTCGCCGGCTGCCGAGCGGTCCCAGCATGTCGGCAGCCGTGGCGTGCATGGACTACTTCGCCGCCGAGTGCCTGGTGTCCATGTCCGCGGGCGCCGTGGTTCACCGCCGCCCGCCGGACCCCGAGGGCGCGGGCGGAGCCGCTGGCTCGGAGGTGGGTGCGGCGCCGCCGGAGTGCGCTCTGCCGGGTCCGGGGCCACCAGGGCCCGCGTCGGTCCCCCTGCTCCCCCAGGTTCCCGCCCCCAGCCCCGGCGCGGGTGGCGCCGCGCCCCACCTGCTGGCTGCAAGCGTCTTGGCTGATTTGCGCGGCAGCTTCGGGGAGGGCTACGGGGAGAACTCGGGGGAAGCTCTGCGCGACTCGTCTGGCTCCTCCGACCCGACCCAGTGCTCCAGCCCGACCCAGGGTTCCGAGCCGGCCTCAGCCTCCGGTGCAGACGCGTTCTCCGAGCCCGCGAGCTCCTCCGGCTCGCCTGCCGTCCCAAGTGCGCCAGCCGACCCGGGAGCGCTCGACGACGACGGAGGGGTGTCTGGAGGGGCCCCAGAGGCTGGCCCCGCACCCGCAGCAGGTCAGATGTCCCGGAGAAGGCCAGTAACACCTGCGGCCAAGCGACATCAATGCTCCTTCACTGGCTGCAACAAAGCCTATTACAAGTCATCGCACCTTAAGTCCCACCAGCGTACCCACACGGGTGAGCGCCCTTTCTCCTGCGACTGGCTCGACTGCGACAAGAAGTTTACGCGTTCCGACGAGCTGGCCCGCCACTACAGGACGCACACGGGTGAAAAGCGCTTCTCCTGCCCCCTCTGCCCCAAGCAGTTCTCCAGGAGCGACCACTTGACCAAGCACGCTCGCCGCCACCCAACTTATCATCCTGACATGATTGAGTACCGGGGACGTCGTCGCACTCCCCGCGACTACCCGCAACCCACCACCGTGGTGGAAAGCTCCTGCTCCGGCTCTGGCTCCGGTTCTGGCTCTGGCCAGGAGCCCAGCCTCCCTACCAGCCTGTAGGACAGTCATTGCTGTCAGTTATCCCCCCAGGACGATCTCCCAGACCATTTTCCCTGCCTTCTCTCTGCCCATCCCTCTTTTATCAAAGTCATTAGACCAAGGCACAGACTGGTTCCTCCGCTCTGAGGGTGGTTCCAGGTGGGCATGTTGGACTCTGGGAGGGACTGGGAGCCAGAAAATAACGGGAATTCTTGCAACACAAATATCATCCAAAAAGGAGGGGTTGATCAAGACAACCCCCAGGAACTGGTGAGAAGGGATGAACTCTGGTACTCTCCAGAGTACTGAAGATTCTCTCTTCCCAGGAACCAGAGAACTGAAATTCTCAGATGCCTGAGGAACTCCCAGTCTTAAAGGACTTGGGTGCCTCACCCACCCACCAGGGCGGACCTTGGAGAGGGTGACAGGGGTGGTGGTCTTGGAAATGTCCAGGACTGGGATGGTGAGAGGCCTTTGGAAACAGAAATGATTTCTATTTCTGTAAACAGCAATGTTTACTAATTTATTTTTAGTATCTTTTAACCAAGGATTCCAGGTTGATGGGAGGCGAATGTCCTCCACTTCCCCAATTGCCCCAGCTATCTCTGCTAGGAGAGGCAGTGCAAGTGTCCAGTGCATGAATGGTTGGGAGATGATTCTTGGTGTGCGGGGAGTGGTGTGAGTCTGTTTGTAGGTCCTCTAGCATAATTTGGAACCCTCCACTTGCGTCGTAACCCTTTTCCCGATTTGAATTCTTACTTGGGGATGGTAGCTTCCTGGCTCACTCTCATGATGAGATTGCTTAAACAATTTGGAAATAACCATAAAAACACAGAAAGAAAAGGGTGGACAAACTAGTTCCCCCTTTTCACCCAGATGGCAAACCTAAGCAACTTTTGATGGGGGCTGGTCCCAAACAAGTACTTTCAGAACAATTGGTAGCATTCAGGGAAACTGAGGCATGTGATTCCAGCTGCCTCATCCAAAGCAATCTCAGGGGTGATAGATTCTGTTCACTTAATGATGGCTAACTAGGGTGTTTTTTTTCCCTTCAAGGTCTTTACACTTTTGTTTTTGCTGCAGGTGAGTTGGTGTTGGAGGGTGGGTGTGAGAGACTGATTTCTTCCAAAGACCTGGCTGCCTTTGGATTTGGGGAGGGAACAGCAAAGTGATAGCTATTATCAAACAGGAGGATCCTTCTCCTCTGACCATGAAGTCCCTCCAAGTTACATCTTCAGGGCCCTTCTCCTCCAATGATCGGAACAAGGTATCAACAATATTTATTTTTTTCTATTATGTGTCCTTGCTGCTTGGGGTGAAATCATCAGCTACTGTTTATATATGTGAGAATGTGTATATATGTGACTCTTTCATTAGAGATGAGGCTGAGGGCTGGGGATGTGGCTCAGTGGTAGAGTTCTTGCCTGATAAGCATGAGGCCCTTTGGTGGCCCCCTGTGGGGGGATGGGATGGGGGGTTGGTGGGGGAACCAGCGTGGGTGAGAATAGTGTGTGGCTGAAAGTTGATTCCTTATGATGAGGTCCTCCAGCCCCCTCCTCAATATCTTATAATTATATCCCATGATTCACAAATGTGGGATATAATATTATAGGACCATATCAGGCACCTGGTTAAACAAACCACTTGCCCCTATTTTACAGACAAAGATACTGAAGTCTGTATCATCTCAAAATCATGCTGAGTTACTGGCAAGAGCTAGAACTAGAATTAGGGTGTCTAACTTTCTAAGTGACTCTTTCCCTCACACTTGGTTTCTTGTCATCCCCCTTCCCTGGACCTTTAGATAAGGGACAGCACTCTACTTTTCTTCAACCAGGATCCCCTCCCACCCTACCCCCTATAATTTCTACGTCTCTTTAAATGTTGGGTCTTCCTTTGAACCCTTTGCCTATTTTATCTAACTCAAAAGCCCTTTTTCTTAACAGGTAAAGTCCATTCCCAACCTTGCATACCATGTAGAGTTAAAGTGAGAATGGCTTTTGCTTTCGGGGAGAGTCTTTTTCTTTGGGCTTGCTAGATTAATTTTCATTGCTAGTTCTCTTCTTTGTCTGGTCTTGGGCATTCCAGTGTCCTTGAGAGCTTAAATTATACAAATGTAGCATTGGAATGATACTAAGTCCTCCTAAACTGTTAGGGGGGGCATGTTTAGAAAGGACACCCCAAAATGTGGCCTGTGTCCCTGCTGACAGCTAACCATGACAGGTGGGGCTGTCCTTGAGTAACATGTGGACAAAGGAGGCCCCAATCTAAGGAGATGATTTTTGGTAGCAGGAAAAGTCCTCCTTTGGTTCTATTTGTTCCGTCAGCTGGGGCTGAATAGATAGGGCACTGTGGGTGTCACTGAAGGCTCTTTTCCCCCACCTATAGAAGGTTGGGTAGATGGACCAAAGAAACTAACAGGAAAGGAATTCCTATCAATTATTCTGGAACTGGACTCAAAAAGGCCTGGCTTTTTCAACCATCCGCTGATAAATAACTTCTCTCTATTCCCAAATAGTGTCCTTATTTGGGTTCTTCCTTGAGAATTTTTGTCTGGGGATGGCCTCTTGACAACTAACATGTGATACGTCTTTCATTGACAAAATGATTACTCTCAGGTCTTATAGTGGTGGGGAGGGAGACACCCAGGACCCAGGAGTAGGTAGACAATGGAAACAAGATTTTTAGGTGGTCTTTTTTGGTCTAAGTATTGCTATTCTTTTCACTCCAACAGCCAGACAATTCTTGAAGAATACTTAGTACTGAAATGCCTTGGAGGGGGCTTTCTAGATATTTTGGTGTTTCTTCTTCTTTTTGTTAATCAGACAGACCTCATTGAGTGAATGTGTCTTGTGATTGGTTGGGATCAGCCTGAACCTCTGGGTCCTTGTCCCACCCTGACATTCTAAGATCTGATGGAGGAATGACCTAGTAATGCTATTTATAATAGAAGTCTTCCAGAAATCTGGGTTGGAAGCTGGGAATGAATTCTGGGTCAGACCTGGGGTGTGAGGGAGATGGATCCACTCCTACTTTTGGGAGGAAATGAAGAACAAAGGCTTTGTCCCCACCCATGGAGAGAAGAATCTGTCATTTGTCCCTATTCTCTATTCTTCAAGTGGGGAACCATGTTGCCCAAGGCCTTTTTGCCCTGTCTCTAGGTCACATTTCTCCCCTAAGGAAAAAGATTATGGTCTTTGATGGACACTTAGGGAAGAGGGTCATTGTGCACACACATTCTACACTCCCTATCTCTCTCACATCTACCTGGATGCTGCGCATCGGCACTCCACTTGGATTGGATCTGGCTCTCATATGGTAAGCACACCTGCGGAGATCCAGGTCTATCTTCCAGAGGCAGATCGAAGAGTGCCTTTCTTTTGCTACTTTTGGGACAGCCAAGCCCCTTGCTGTTATCCAGGTAAGTGTTTATTTACATGTTGTCCTTTGGGCGGGTCATCCCAAGACCAGGAATTGTGATGTTGTATATTAGAAAGTCTTGATCATGATACAGCTTCATTAGCAAAATACTGATATTTTAGTGTTCATTATTTTGGTTCCTTGGAGGGAAAAGGAATATGATTAATTTTTTTCCCTTAGACCTATCACAGCTGTTTAATATGGAGGAATAGACTTTCCATCTGGAATTGAGGAACCAAAGTAAGATGTGTAGAGAGGTTGGACGTCTGGTGTGCCAGACCACAGGACTTTAATACTTAGCAATCTTGGACCTTACAAGTCTTTGGATTTGTCATGTTTAAACAGTTTATGATAGCTAGAATCCATCTGCAAATGACTACTTTTTAGAGGCACTGGGCATAGGCTTTTACAACAGTGAGCTGTATGGGCCGCTGTGACTGATCTTGATTCCCATATATAGAGCTGAGACTATATATGGGAATATATAGAAAAGGAAAGCAATGTACCATCGAATGGGTCAATTTGTGTAACCTTTATATTCTCAGCCAATGGCACAAGTAGCAGGAATACATGCTGGGCATGCTGGTGCACACCTGAATCCCAGCAGCTCAGGAGGATGAGGCAGAGGGATCAAAAGTTCAAAGCCAGCATCAGCAATTTAGTGATGCCCTAAGCAACTTAGAGAGACCCTGTCTCAAAATTTAAAATAATAATAATAATAAATAAATATAAAAGGCTGAGGATGTGGGGCTTAGTGGTTAAGTGCCCCTGGATTCAATCCTTGATACCAAAAGAAAAAAAAAAAGTACAAGTTTAAGAGATTGTGGTGCTTAGATTGTACTTTAGATCAGTTTTAACCAATTTGGTTCCCCTTTATCTTGATTTGAATTGCATCCTTTTTAGGAGTAGAGAGAGAGCAATTTCTTTATTTCATATGGGGTAGAGACACATCTTCTATTTTTGTTCCTAGTGCTGGTAGATTTGTTGAGTAGGTAAGCTCTGAGAGTAGGATTTCAGGGACTTAATTGAAATTCTCTGTGTGTTCAACCATAGAGGAATGATGGATTTTACCATAAATATATGAAGAGGAATGGAAGTATTTGTTATATGGGGGTTTGAGGAAGAGAGAGGAATCTATTATGATTCCAAAGACAGAAGGGAATTAAAAAGGGCTAATTCCTATTAGGAATCAGCTTTATCCAGGAAATCAAGTAGGAGCCATATTTGTTTTAAATATATATTTAGAACTTGAAGTCAAAAGAGAAGCAGTAGAATGGTGGAAAATAAATAAAATAAGGAAGGCTGATAAAGCTGGGGGAAAATAAATATTTCTTTAAAAGAAAAGCTGCCTTCTTAGATGACAATATTAATAATAAGAAAGGAAAAAAATAAGAAAAACCAGGAGATAATGAATCTTAAAGATAGGATTATAAAAAAGGGGTGGTATTTTAGTCATTGCTAAATTAGAACAGGTGATTGGAAAGAGATATAACAGAAGAATGGAAACAAGCTTTCAGAGAAAAGCAGGAATGTCTACTTCCACTAGAGGTTTTAGGTCTAAAAAAATGTAATATTGAGAAGTACCTACCTGAATGGGAAGTCATCCCTTCAACCTTGAAAAGGTAGAGAGGATGGTTACAAAGAACATAGACAATATTTCCAACCTTTTTGGTTTAGTTTTGCCATTGTTAGTGGGAGCACAAGAATGACTTGGAAAAATGTACAGGATTAGGTCTCCAGGAGAAAGCGTAGAAAGATGAGATACATGAATACATAAATAATACATTAGTATTAAAATAATCAAATTAATTGAAATAGGGAAGAAAAAAAGGGTATGATCATGTCAATAGGTTCCCAAATAAGTCTTTATTAAAATAAACACCAATTATGATTTAAGATACCTTAGTAAGCCAAATGCAGTGGCACACACCTCTAATCTAGCAACTCAGGATACTGAGACAGGAAGATGTCAAGTTCAAGGTCAGTCTGTGCAACCTGGCAAGACCCTCTCTCAAAATTTAAAAGCTAAAAAAAAAAAAAAGAGAGAGAGAGAGAGAGAGAGAGCTGGGATATAGCTCAGTGGTAGAGCACTTCTGTACTCAATCCCCGTACCAGAAATAATAATAATAATAATAATAATAATAATAATAATAATAATAATAATATAATAAAACTTAGTAACTAGTAACAAAAGATAATTTCTGAAATTGATAGACTATCTACCAAAAGCCCACTATAAACATCAAATTTGGATAGTGAAAGATTGAAAACATTCCTGTTGGCCATATGGTAAAATAGAAAGTCTCAATAACCTCCAGATAGGTAATAATATAAAAATAGAACAAAATATCACTAAAAAGTCATACCTTGGGAAATGTAGACGCAAACGTCTACATAGCTCAGATAAAGAAGGCAAATTACAAAAATTTAGAACTGAGTGACAGAGAACAGATAAATTCAATCTTTTATAAATTGTTCCAAAACAATAGAAAAAGAAAAATAGCTGATTTTTTTTGACATAGCTAATCCTGATAACAAAACAATCAAAAGAGAAGGAAAAATTGCACCAATACAACTATAATGTATGGGTGGGAAAATCCTGTAGCCATCAAAAGCACTAGAGGAAGAAATGTAGTTTGAAGCCTTGAAAATTTTTATTTGAAAACAAAATATCAATTGAAAGTGAGTTAGTTAAGCTTTAACTCTAGAAGAAAAGGAAGACAGACCAAAGAAAGTGGACAGACATTATCATGAACCATGCCTCAAATGGGAAGATATTGACACCAAAGAGCAAAAAGTTGTTTGTTTGTGTTTTGTAGTGCTGAGGGTCAAACCCAAGGCTTCATGCAGGCTAGGGAAGCTCTCTGCCACTGAGCTATACCCCAGCACTTAAAAGCAGGAGTGGGAGTATATCTATATACTCCCAATGATTGTGACTTCCAAAAGAGCATGGATATTGTACATAAGTAAATATTAAAATAATAAAAATATTATTCATAAATATTACATAAATATACGCTTTATTTGTGGTTTAAGATTTTATGTGGTCAGGGGGCAGAGAGCAATTAGAAAAAAATCTAAAAACAATAGTAAAGTGATAATAATAAAAAATTGAAAAAAAAAGAAAAATTGTCATAGGTAAAATTAGTAAAATAAAATGAGTAAAAAGTTGAGAAAATGCTTTAAAAATGCTAATAAAATTGATTTATTTGGCAAATATAAATTTAAGATAAGACAGATGGTACAAAGAAGTTATCAAAAATGAAAAATAGCTAAAATTATATAACACATGAGCAGATTTTTTTTTATTATTATAAGAGAATGACACAAACAGCTTTTTTCAATCAAGCTTAAGAATACATAAGATAGGGCTGGGGTTGTAGCTCAGTGATAGAGCTTGCCTAGCATGTGTGGGGCACTGGGTTTGAGCCTCAGCACTTAAAATTTGATTCTTAATTAAAAAATAAATAAATTAAATAAATAAAAATAAATAAATAATAAATAAAATAAAAATATTGTGGCCATTTACAAATTTTTTTAAATAATAAATAAAAGTAGAATACATGCATACTTTATAAGAAAAATATAAAATTTCTTATAAAAATATAAAATTTCAAAATGGTCTAAGAAGATGTAGAAAATTTGAAATTGAAATAGTAAAGATTATCCCCGCCCAAGGCACTCTGTCTGGGCAGTTATATAGGCAAGTTCTGCAAGCCTTCAAGAAATGACTTCCATCTTTTATAAATTGTTCCAAAGCATAAAAAGATGGAAAATTAACTAATTTATTTTATATAGTTAATTCTTATACCAAACAAAACAGAAAAAATGCACCAATTTAATCTATAATTAAGGGTACAAAAATCCTAACTATTAGAAATTCTAATTCAGTAGTGAATGAAAAAAAATAATGTATCATGATTTTGTGAAGTTTTTGTCAGGAGTGCAAGATTAATTCAAAAATAGAGATCTATCAGTATACTTTACTATATTAATAGAATAAAGAAGAAAATCAATTACTTTCTTATATGCCAGCAATCATCAATCAGAAAATGTAATAGACTAAGTGATTCCATATATGGTAGCAACAAATGGCATAAAGAATCTTTATGGAGAAGACTATAAAAACTTACCAAATGACATAAAAGAAAATATGATTAAGTGGATAAAAATGTATCTCTGGATGGTAAAATCCAATACTATAAAGAATGTCAGTGCTTCCCTCAAATTAATCTGTGTCTAATGCACTTCTAAACAAACATCAGGGCTGGGGATGTGACTCAAAGCACTTGCCTAGCATGTGTGAGGGTTCAACCACATGGGGGAAAAAAAGAAGAATCCAAACAAAATCCCAGAATGATTTTTCATGGACCTTTTAAAAGAAACATTACAAAAGAACTTGGACGTAGGAAAGAAAATTTGTTTTACCAGATATCAAACTATTATAAAACTATAGTTATCGAAACATTGTGGTGTAGTGAAGAAACAGATGTATAAGTAAGTGGAGTTGAATATCAAGAACTCAGAAATGGACCTGTACCTGTAGCATCTGTGGATAAAAGTGGCGACACTTCATATTTGTAGGAAAAAGGTAGACTAATTGGTAGATGCTCTTCATAAGCATTTTTTAAAAAAAATTGTAGACAGCAAATGCATATACATTTTTAAGCTATGAAATACATTAGTCAAAAATGCTGGCAAATCTATTATCACTGAACAAGGAAAATTGTCTCGTTTAGGACACAAGAATTTTAAAAACGAAAATTTAAAGAAGAAAAGGACACTTAAATGTATGAAAATTCAATAATGTTTCATATGAAAATGTAAACAAAATTAAGTATCAACCTACACTCTGAGAAAAAAAATTAACAGGCACAGAACTTCTGTCCAGAATATATCATAAATTCAAAAATTCAAAATTCAAGAATCGAGGATGCACAAAAAGATGGTCAAAGGATAATGATAGGCAATAGTGCCTTCATTCTTTAAAAGGAGAATGTCTTCATGTATCGCTTGCATATGTTAAAAAGAATAATATTTTAAAAATATTTTAAAGGAGAGAAACAAAATACTATTGATTAAAAAGCTAAAGCAGATGGTAGGGTAGGAAATGACATACCAGGCAAATGTAAATAAAAGTAAACAGGTGTGACAAGATTCATATCAGAGTCAAAATACAATTCCAAGCACAAAACAGTGGGGCAAAGATATACGCCCCCAAGGCACTCTGTCTGGGTAGTTACATATGCAAGTTATGCAAGCCTTCAAGAAATGACTTCCATCTTTTATAAATTGTTCTAAAGCATAAAAAGGTGGAAAATTTTATTTTATTTTTGGG
This sequence comes from Ictidomys tridecemlineatus, assembly GCF_052094955.1. Classification (NCBI taxonomy): domain Eukaryota; kingdom Metazoa; phylum Chordata; class Mammalia; order Rodentia; family Sciuridae; genus Ictidomys; species Ictidomys tridecemlineatus. The sequence continues at coordinate 208,174,042 of NC_135478.1, read as the reverse complement.
TCCTGGGGATTGAACCCAGGGATGCTTAACAACTGAGCCACATCCCCAGACATTTTTATTTTTTATTTAGAGGCAGGGTATAAGCTGCTTAGAGCCCCACTAAGTTGCTGAGGTTGGCTTTGAACTTGTGATTCCCCTTGTCTCAGCCTCCCAAGCTGCTAGAATACAGGCATGCACCACCATGCTGAGCTGATAGATTATTTTATATGGAGAAAAGTGTAGTACATTAAGAATCCAAAATAATCAAGAACATTTTTGCTTCTATATGCAGTATGGGAATGGCAGCTCAGGAGCTCTGGTGCCTAGTCTAGGTCTTAGGCAGGGGGTGTCTGTCTTTTCTCATCCCTCATAAGAAGTTCAAAGGGCCAGTCCTATTGTATTAAGTTTATCACAGGTGGCCAGATAGAGGGGTGCCAACACAGGTTAAATCACACAGGCACTGAATTTCCCCAGAATTCCTTTGGGGAAAATGTCATCCCTTCCTTTTCCTCCAAAATATCCTTTGTCCTTATTTTTTCACAGTAATCCTTTTATTTATTAGTTATAGTTGGACACAATATCATTTATTTATTTATTTATTTGGTGCTGAGGATCGAACCCAGGGTCTCACACGTGCAAGGCGAGTGCTCTACCACTGAGCCACAACCCCAGCCCCTCACCATAATTCTTTTTAAAAAATATTTATCTTTAGTTGTAGTCAGACATAATACCTCTATTTTACTTATTTATTTTTATGTGATGCTGAGGATCGAACCCAGGGTCTCGAATGTATAAGGCGAGCGCTCTACTGCTGAGCCACAACTCCAGCCCCTCACAGTAATTGTTAATGATCCAAAGTTTTTTTTTTAAATATATTTTTTAGTTGTAAATGGATCTTTTGTTTTATTTATTTGTATGCAGTGCTAAGTATCGAACCCAGGGCCTCACACATGCAAGGCAAGTGCTTTACGAATGAGCCACAACTCCAGTCCCTTAATGATCCAAAGTTTGATCCAGAATGCTAGCTCCCCCTCTTACAATATTGTAGCTTGGTAAAGGGGCAGACGAGCAAAACAGACAGAACATGCAAACATTTACAAGTCAATGTGAAAGAAAAATTTGTAGTGTTCTTTATTATGTACATCTGCTTGTGTCTTATTAATAAGCTCCCACTCCTGTTTAATGACAGAGGAAAAAGCTAAGCTTGTCAATTAATATAACTTAATTATATTTCAGTGAGTCATTTTCAGCTTAAAATATTCCCATTCAATTTAATTTGGTGTTTTTGAGATATTCAATTCCAAGTTGAGATTCTCCGCGGGAGCTGCCTCCTCCCAAGGGTCGCCCCTGCCTACCTGCCATGGTTTCTATGCTCCTAAGAGCAGAAAGAGTAGCAGGCTCAGGGTCCTGCTGTGCTGTTGTCTGAGTCTTTGCTCATCCTCCAAGCTAGGCTGACTTTCTGGGAGTCTCTGTGTATACCATGCTTGGGCCCAAAGAACTGTGACAGGTCTGGGGTTTTCTTTGGTGCCTTTTTGGCATTTACTGTGGGAGTCTGTGGTCTTGCTGTACCTCTATTGTGAGGTCCCTGCAGGGAGTACAGTCTCATCCCCAGTGTAGATCTCTTCTGAACCTGAGATTCTCTCAGTATTCTGAACCCTTACACCAGGACATGAAATATAGTATGGTTGTCCTGCATACCGCATCAAGGTCACAGTGAACTGGGGTGCAAACATAGGGCCATCTGCCTCCTTCTTGGCTATTAAGAACTACCTCTCGAATGGCACCATGTTGCCACAGTACCTTGCTGAGTGTGGAGTGCAATTGAAAGACTAGCCCAGAAGTTCTGGATTCTTCCTCAATTTATACAGGGTTCCTGATGTTCATGTCCCTCTTCCCCATCCTGAATGGAGCGGCTGATGGGTTCCTTCTCAGGGACCCAAGCACCCAAATGAGTCCACTCTCAGGCCCTCTAGCCTTCCCCCTCTCCTGGGCTCTTCCAACTGGAAGATGACTTGGCTTTCTCCTTTGATAGGTGGCAGCTCCCCTCCTCCTCCCGGTTTGCTCTACCTACTGATCATAGTGAAGCTTGATGTCCAGGCTGCATACCTTACTCTTGATATTTAAGAGATTTGGGAACTTAGAGCTCTCTTTTCATTCCCAACAAACCTTTCAAGTCTGCTATTAATAATGGGCTTCAAAAGTTGAACTAGTCATTATTTACCTTCACATTTCTGTCATAATCACGATGCTCTCTGGAGAAAAAGGATGCCTCTGGTTGAAAAGGGAAAGGTCATATGGGAAAAAAAATAAGAAAAAAAATCATAATAACATTTTTCAAAACAGATGATCTACCTCATGCCAACTTTTCCTCTGGTTAAAGATTAAGTTCTTGGTACTGAAGGTAGACCCAAAACGGGGTTTTAAAATTCATTTCCCCTCTAACTAATTCCTTATAAGACATTTATCACATATAAATAAAACAAAAGGAAACTTTATCTGTCCTTCTGCTGGCCCCTGGAATTAGGAAGAGCCCAAGGGAGAGGAAGGGTTATAATTACTACTGCTTCATGCAGGGGAGGGCACAGAAGATGGCAGACGGAGTGTTTCCAGTGTCTCATTGCTCTGCTGGTCCCCAGAGAGTTCTAGATCCTCTCTTCTCATCCAGGGAGGGACAGCAACTTGGTCAGTGAGTTCCAGCAGGGGTCAGCAATGGATTGGACTGGAATGCAGGGAGCAGCCCAGAGGTGTGAGAGAGGCTTTCCTTGTGGGGCTGTTGGATAGCCAGGGCTTTGATCTTTGAGAACCAGGCTTTCCTGAGCTAGGGCCTGTGACTCCACCACCATTTACTGAGCCCTTGCAATGTGTCAGGCACTGTCATCAATACTTTGGGATATATGAGTGAATAGAACAGAGGTCCCTGCCCTTGTGACTTTATATTCCCACAGAAAGGACATAAACAAGAAATAAATGATATGTTAGGTAGTAGAAGATAAGAAAGCAGAGTAGTGGGTTCAAGACTGGGTAGAAGTAGGGTTAGATTGAGGTAAGAGGTGGGGTGATTTGCTTGGGCTTCATTGATCACCTAAGATACCAGCAAAGACTTGAAGGAGGTGAGGAAGTCAGCCAGCAGAGACCTACGGGAAAAGTGTTCTAAGCAGAAGGCACTGCTAAAGAAACAATGCTGTGTTAGTCAACTTTACGTCACTGTGACCTGACACAAACCACTCGGAGGAAGGAAGGTCTGTTTGGCTCATGGTTTAGGGGTTTCGGTCCATGGGCAGCTGGCTTCTTAGTAGTGTGCCTGAGGTGAGACAGAACATCATGGTGGAAGAGCACGGCAGAGGGAAGCTGCTCCATTCATGGCAGCCATGAAGCAGAGAGAGAGGGAGGGAGGATGGGGCCAGGGACAAGATATGGTCCCCAAGTACTCACCCAATGTGACCTACTTCCTCCAACCTGCCCTACCTGCTTACAGTTTCCATCTCTTCCCAGTAGTCCATTCAAGTTCTTAATCCATCCAATGTATTAATCATCCACTGATGAAGTTAGAGCTCTCATAATCCAATAATTTCCCCCAAACCCCACCTCTGCACATTGCTGGATTGAGGACCAAATCTTCAACACATGAGCTCTGGGGGTACATTCCAGATACAAACCATACATGATAAGGTCAAGAAAAAAAACACGGAGACAAATATGGTTGGAGCAGACTTATGGTCAGAAGGAAGAGGAGATATCAGATGATACGGATCTTCGATTCCACTGTGGTGGCTTTGGATTTTTATTTGAATAAAATGGAGATCCATTGAGGACTTTGAGCCCAAGATAGTGTTCTGTATGTTTCAAAGGATCATTCTGACTGCTATTTGAGGCGTTAAGCAGAGAGAACTGCTGGGGCAAATCATTTAATCTAGGTAAGAAACGATGGTGGTGGGATGGAGGCTTGGACCAGAGTGATGGTAGAGAGGATGGTGAGAAGTGGTCAGATGTTGATAAATTTCAAAAAGAAAGGAGAGTCAAGGTGACTCAAAAGACTTTGATCTGAGTAGATGGGTGGGTGGAGTGCATAATTGAGAAGAAGGCTGGAAATGGGGCAGATTTGTAGAAGAAAAATGCTGCTTGGCACTCACATGCTCTAGTTCATTACTCATTAGTTTCATTTTTGGACATGTTGAGTTTGAGATGTGTAATTAGATAGCCCAGTAGAAATTTTGAATAAATCATGAAATAAATAGTTCTAGGATCTTGGGAGAGAAGTCTGGACTAGAGAGGAAAGTTAACAACTTATAGATGTTATTTATTTTAATTTTTTTTAGTTGTAGATGGACACAATATCTTTATTTTATTTATTTTTATGTGGTGCTGAGGATCGAACCCAGTGCCTCATATGTGTGAGGCAAGTGCTGTGCCACTGAGCTACAACCCCAGCCCCTATAAATGTTATTTAAAGCTATAAATCTGACACATATCAACAAGACTGAATACAGAGGGCCAGAAAGACTAAGACTGATCCCTAGAGCTCTCAAACAGGAAGAACTGTGAGATGCCAGGAGGAGTCCGCAAAGGAGACTGAGAAGGTGTGACCAGGTATCAAGCCAGGAAGAAAGTCAAGAGCATAGTTTCCCAGAAGCCTTGTAAAGAAATCCAGAAATCTAAAAGGCACCAGCCTGCTTTGTGGGATGCTCATGCCAAGTGGGCTAAGGCTGGGGAGCTGCGCTTGGCTCTAGCCACCAGGCACTCACTGGCACCTTAATAAGAGCAAATGGGGTAGCCTAGTCGAAGCAAATGCCTGGGAGCAGGGGACTTTAAAAAGAATGAGAGGAAAGAGACTGGAGATCATGGGAATAAGACACTCATTTTTGAGACATTTTCTGTAAAGAAATGGAGTAGAAATTGGCAGGGAAAAAAACAGGGTCAAGAGAAATGGCTGCTATTTTTTTTTTTTTTAAAGAAGGGAAAGAAAACAGCCTGTTTCGAGGGAGGAAAATGGTGTTAATGCAAGACGAGAGACAGAGGAGAACTGCAGAAGCAGTATCCTTGAAGAGGCAAGCCATGAGATCTAGGGCCGTGTGGACGGGCTGATTTGGGCTAGGAGCATGGATAGTTCACTGCAAAGCCACTGGAAGGGCTTAATACGTGGGGATAGACCCTGGTAGGTGGGGAGAAGCCATGCGAGAGTCTGAGGAAGCTCTTCCTTAATTGCTTAGAATTTATCAGTAAAGTACAAAATAAGGTTATCAAATGAGCTTGAGAATGGAGCATGGGCTATTAGGATCTGAAGAGAGGAAAAGGTGTGAAACAGTCCTCTAGGATTTAAAGAGAGGAAAAGGTGCGAAACAGTCCTTTAGGAGCCCGGGAGAGTAATGAACTAGAGCATGTGAGTGCCAAGCAGCCTTAAGAACTCACTCGAAGGTGTAACTAAAAAGAATGAATAAAAAATTGTAAAAAATAAAAAGAATTCACTCAAGGGCTGGGAATAGGAGAGGGGTTTGCAGCTCAGTGGTAGAGTGCTTGCCTGGCGTGTGTGAGGCCCTGGGTTCAATCCCCGGCACCTTAAAAAAAATAATTCACTTGAAGTTAGTGATCATGAATTTAAAATGACAGTAGTCTGTATGTGCATGTGTGTGTGCGCACAGTGTGCACACCCACACATATCAGCCTTATTTGGCCTCTGGATTTGGAAACAGATGGGACAGAGAACCTGAATTAAGCAACATTTTAGTTTTACCAAATAGAAATGAAAGGAGGCGAGGGGATCAAAGGTGTGTGAATGAAAGTGCTTATAAGATGGACCACGAAATTCCAACTGGATGAGGAGGGAAGTGAGATATAAAGGACAGGAAAGAAGAGTGGAAAAGAAACTATTGGCACAAATGGAATGGTGTGTGTTTTATGGAAGATGGTTTATTGCTTTAAATAATGATATGACCCTAAATGTTCTTTCTTTGTGTCTTTGATACACTCCTTGTCTTCTACATTACCTGATGTGACTTTGATAACACACACACACACACACACACACACACACACACGCACACACGCACACATGCACACGCACATGTCCCTATCTTGAGAGAATATGTAGTAGATAGTTTGATTGCAGGATGCAAAGTTTATCAGGGTTAGGGAGTAAATTAGAAAGTTAAAAGAAGGTGATAAAAGAGTAAAACATGAAATTGAAATTGTGGAGAGGTTACAGCTGTAAGTAATGATGAGATCTAAGTTACGGCCATGGAAGTGAGTAGTGGAGTGTGCAAAGAAGATTATTGGAAAAGGGAGGGTCAAGAGCTCAGAGGAGGAGGTTGATTACACATATATGGCACTCATGAAGGTTAAGAAAAGGGTTGTAATGGCCAAGAGGTAAAATCATTAAGAAATATGAGGGAATAACCCACTGACATTCTTAAAGTAAATCACGTAATTAAATTTAGTATTTGAAACACACAATTCAACAAAACAAAACATTGCTGAGTAATATTTACTTAAAGGGTACAGGTCCAGCAAGGAGAGATTTCCCCAGGGATCCTGTCAGTATTTTCCACTACTTAAGGATTTCTTTCTCAGAGAGCCGTGCCTCTGAGCTGAGATTCCTGCTTTATGCCAGCAATGTCAAGAAGAGAGACATTTTCTTTTTCAACAGTACACTTCTTAGTTCTGTTTTTCCTTCCAATAACATGTAATGATTCATACATTGTAAGTATTATTCCTATAATTACCACCATATATTATATTTATTTGCAAAAAAAAAATCACATCAGGTAATACAGAAAACATGGATTGTGCCCAAACCAAAAGGTAGCTTTGTACTGTTTCTTCAAGCAATAAATTGACTCCTGCTAACACAACAAACCTTTCCATTTGCTCCAGTGATTTATTTATGCCTTCATTTTATTATGCCTTCATTTTTTAGGGAGATTCGGGGTTTTTTTTCCCCTCTATTAAGGCCTGTTCTGCATTACACTGGCCCTTAGTTACTTGAACACTAGTCTAAAATGTATGATGGGACATCAATCAGATAGGACCAAGAGTTTGGAGGCGTTTAGACTTCCAAATTATTTGCTATAGCTTTCTCCCTAATTTCTTGTGATTTCTTTCCCCATTACCATTTCTTTTCTTTTTTTCTTTTTCTTTTCTTTCTTTTTCTTTTTTCTTTTTTTGTACCCACTAAGTCACATCCCCAGCCATTTTTTGTATTTTACTTAGAGACAGGGTCTCACTATTCCTGAGACTGGCTTTCAGCTTGCAACCCTCTTGCCTTAGCCTCGTGGGCCACTGGAATTACAGGCTGTGCCACCATGCCCGGCCCCCATTACCATTTTTAAAACTGATGGGGCATTTTGATTTTATGACTGGAGTGACTGAGACAAACTGGGTCTTCTACTCCCTTTTGGTAACAGTAAGTCCATCTGGCCTTGTCACCCAGGAGACCCTGGACAGGTGGAGGTTCACTGTGATTGGGCCCATCCTCATATAGCTCCTGTGATGCAGAGATGGTTTTGTTCTCAAGTCCTAGCAAATAGCCTACCTTCCCATCTTTCCACATGTCTGTACAGATACAGCAAAAACATGTATCCCCAGGCAACAATTAGATTAATAGATTTGGGGTCATTAAGAAGGACACAGTGATATTTATTCCCAAGGGATATCTGTGAGATGCCTCCTTAGCCCCTCAGATAAGCTATCCAGGTCTGGGATTAGAGGGTCTCAGCATCCACTTTTGATACTTCGGTTGAGACGTGAGGCACAAGGTCCTCATTGACTAAGGAGCCACAGGTGAACCTTCCTGACACTTCTCAGAACAGTCCTTGGGCATGAAGAGTTCGCCTCACAGCTTCATTTGGCATGAACCCCTTGAATCCCCTGAGTGTACTTAGGGGAACATGCTCCATGGGAGGAAAGGAAAGTTGTGCTTTTGTTCCACTTAGTACCATTGGTTGGGTTGTTTGACTGCAAGAAGTCTAAGAAACATTCTTGAAGGTCTTTTTCTAGCCACCCCACTTTGTTCAACAAGGAAACGTAGGTCAACATTGCAGTTACTATGGGGCAAAATTCTTTTCTTTTTTCTGGCCCACCAAGCTCTGAGTACATGCCCAGCCTGGGCTGCTGGATGAGCTGCTCTGGGAGGCAGCACCCTTGTTCACAGCACAGACCAAACTGTATTTCGAGTAGCTGTTCTGGGAGAAGTGAGAACCTAGCATCTTGGTTGCACACCGACCTTCCATGGCCCACAGCTGGAAACCCCTGGCAAATTCAAGTTGGGTACTAAGAGTAGAGGCCAGTCCTATTATCTCCTAGTGGGAAAACGAGTGTGATTATCATTCAATGCTATCATTTTATATTTGCAACTGCACCTGTTCGACTTTCACACAAGAGAAAATGTAGCTTACCAGCTAGGTCCCATTAGTCTTTAGAGTGTACCCCTTGGCCATATCAGAGTCAATTTAGGATTCAAATCCTTGGAAAAGGATGTATTAGAAGCTTCTGTCCCCCTGGTGAACATATATTGAAATTCTTAATTTGACTCAAGCACCTGTATTAGGTATGATTGCTTTGGGCTGCAAACAACAGGACACCCTACAGTAACTTAACCAGAAGAGGTTTATTTTTCTTCTATAATAAGAAATCTGGAGGGAAACGCCTGTAGAATTTGGTCAGCGGCTCTGTGTCAGCATCTCTTGCTTTGCTACATCAGGGTTGCAAAGTGATCAAACCAGCTCTGTGCCTCTTGTTCAGGTTTAACACAGGAAGAAAGGGAAGGTAGAACCACTTGTGTCTCTCTCTCTTGCTGGAAAAGCAAAGGCTTTCCAGAATCATTCCCACCTGCCCCAAGCAGTGGGTGATGATTCTCCTCACCTCTTAAGGGAAAGAACTGGGTCATGTAAGAACGTCTAGTTGCAGGAAATTCCGAACAATTTAGGAAGGGACTATTATAATGGAATCAGCCTAATTATGATCCATAGTCTCATGCCTTCCTGAAGAAAACCAAGATTCCTTTTGCAATAAATAAAGGAGGAATATATATATATATATATATATATATATATATATATATATAATAGAAAATGAATGAATCTGCTTAAGCATCCTGTTGCTCTTTTGGTGGCATCGTGAGTCACTTGTGTGAAAGCCTGCAGTCGTCCTTTATCTTGCAATAGGCTAGAATCTACCCTACCACCAAGTTTTAGGCTCCCATGTACCATAGTAAACTCCTACTCCATTTCAAAAATTGAATATATTATAAATGAATAGGAGCAGAGATTTGATCCCTTGATTCCCTAAATACATATATTCACTCAAATTACCCTTGCAATTTGAAGCACAGTATTTGGTAGATTGTCAAATCAAACAGGTAACAGACCCGCTGTTTGGTTATTACAGGAGTTAGCATCTGGGCTGTCTTTGTAATTGCACATCCTATCATTGCTACAGATATCAAACAATAAAATCTTTCCCTTTCCCACACTCTACTATGCAAACAAGGAGCAGGAGGATGGGAAGGGGGAAGAATATTTATCTTAGTTTTAGGGAGTCTCTAAGCTAAATTATAAGTGGCTAGTCCTACCTCTGATACCCAGCCAATGCTGTCTGGCTCTTATTTTTAACCTCTCATTTTGGAGGTGGCTTTGGGGTACCCTAATCCAGACTCTTTGAGATGGGATTTCTTATTTTTAATTGCTGACTTACACTGGTATCTTTATAAAATAGCTCTCGATCTTTGACTCATCTTTAAAATTTGTGAGAAACTTTTTCTCTTTTTCTTTAAGAGTGTAGGAAAAGCTGGGTGCAGTGGTGCACGCCTGTTATCCTAGCAGATCAGGAGGCTGAGGTAAGAGGATCACAAGTTCAAAGCCAGCCTCAGCAACAGCAAGGCACTAAGCACCTCAGTGAGACCCTGTCTCTGAATAAAATATGAAATTGGGCTGGGTTTGTGGCTCAGTGGTCTAGTGCCCCTGAAATCAATACCTGGTATCAAAAAGAAAAAAAAATATATAGGAAAAAAGGAAAAACAAATCTTTAGACCAGGGCTGGGGTTGTGGCTCAGTGGTAGAGTGTTTGCCTAGCAAGTGTGAGGTTCTGGGTTCAATCATCAGCATCACATATAAATAAATATAGTCCATTGACAACTAAAAAATATTTTTAAAAAATCTCTAGGCCAATCCATACACATTAAAAGGTGGATAGGGGATGGCATTTCTGACAAAGTTCTGAGGGACCCTATCAACGAGGTTTGGAGGTTATGCAGCTTCAGAATCTAAGGAGGCACAGTGACAGGAATCCCCAACACATAGAGCCCGGTGTTCCCCTTTGACCTGGCTTGGTGCTCAGAGGAGCCAGGTAGGAGCTGGTGGTGGCAATGTGCACCTGGGTTAGCTGGGTCTGCACTGTGTGGGCAGATAGAGCCCCAGGAGATCAGGCAGCAGGTAAAGATTGAAGAAGCACTTTCCCCATTAATGCTGGGTGCTGGAGAGTTCAGGGAGCCAGTCACCAGGTACCGTGGCCTCGTATCCAGAGCTGAATAGAGGCAACAGGGCAATGAAATCCTGGTTACCAGAGATGATACACAGGCGTCATGGCATGCCATGGAGAGAGACTTCACAGCTCTGATGGTAGGAAGGGCAGCCTTACAGGGAGAGTCAGCATGGAACCCAGAAAAAGAGCCCTCTGGGAATAGCCAGGAACCAAATACTGTGTGTGCGTGTGTGTGTGTGTGTGTGTGTGTGTGTGTGTAAAGAGATTTACCACAAGGAATTGGCTCACACCATTACAGAAGCTGACAAGTCCTAAGATGTGTAGTGGGCAAGCTGAAGACCCAGGAGAGCTGGTTGTGCAGTTCTAGACCAAAGACCTGCAACCTTAAAACCAGTCTAAAGGCTAGAACAGCATGAATGTCCCAGCTTACAGGTGTTCAGGCAGGAGGAGTTCTCTCTTACTCAGCTTTTTTTTTTTTTTGGTCCTAATAAGACCTTCAACTGATTGAATGAGGCCCAGCCACATCAGAGAGGGCAATCCACCTAACTCAGTCTACCCATTTGAATGTTATTCTCATGCACAAGCACTCTCACAGGCACACCCAGAATAATGTATGGCCAATATCTGTGTGCCTCACGGTATCATCAAGTTAACACATAAAATTAACCATCTCAGCCAGTGTGTTTTATCCTGAGAGGAATCCAAGAGTCCAGGAAGGTACACCCCAGGCAAATAACTCATGGATATAGTCACATAGTATGGACTCTACAAGGGGTCACCTCCCCAGCAAGCCCTTAAGACATAAGATCCTTCCCTCACCAGGAAAGTTCCCATGGCCAGAAAAGTTTAATCCCTGGCTTCCATGTCCTGGAGGGAGTAGAGATCCCTGAGCCATTAGTGACCCTGGCCAGGACAGCCTCCATTCCCATAGGCGGCTGTGGGCAAGGAAGGGCCAAACCTGCACCTCTTGAAGGTGTATGGGGTGGCTGACCAGTGCCTCATGGAAGTGGGAGACTGCTAAGGCCAGGCTTGTCCCTGTCCTGCCCATTCCAGGTCCACTGAATAATTCAGAGGCCTTTATGGCATGTTGATTTGGTTTTCTGTTTCCAAAAAACACCCAAGAAAGAATGGAAATCTCTGGCCCTTGGATGGACTTCACGGCTGAAATAAGGATCCTCAAATTCCACAAGATTTAAGAGTTGTTTTTCTCCAGAACGGTAATTAGGAGCTGGTGATAGCAATATGTACATCCAGATGTTTGAAGGTTCATTTTGAAAGAAAAGAGTCCAGTCTCTTCTAGAGCTCTTCTCTTCTAGAGACCTGGCAGCTAATGAGGAGGTTGCAATAGTCAGAGGCCAGTCAGAGTGAATGAGACCTCAAGTCCAGAATGACAGTACTCTCCTCCTATGCACTGAGTCTGTCCTGCATCCTGGACTCCCCACTCAAGGAAGTCTCAGGGTAGAAGACACACAGGTATGTAAATAATAGTAAATAAACTAACAAAGTATTACATCTCCTTGATAAAACTCAACTTCAGGGGGAAACCCTGTGACACCAGGGTTAATGCTTATAATTCAAAAGGACACTGAGATCCTGGGGCTTAGAAGAGAGCCAAGTGGAGAGGGACACCTGACCGGTGTGATGTTCTTGCAGTAATGGACGAAGCCAATTTGTAGCAAGCCTGCAAGGGTGGAACCACCCCCCCCCAAAAAAAGTACCCACAGCTGATTTTTACTCCCTTCCACGGATTCTGGTGGTGGTTATTGTTCCTTGATCGCCATTGGCCAAACCCAGTGAAGCCAGAGAACATTTTGACTTTGTCAGACTTCTGAGGAAGAAGAACAGAGAAAGGTGGAAAATGAATATGGACTGGTACCCAGAGAGCCACAAAATATCAATAATTTTCAAAGGCAGTAGGAATGCGAGGAGCCCCTTTCAATTACTTGTTCCCCCTGCTTTGATCACAGAACAAAACATCTACTCACTCAAAACAGGAAATCTAGACCACACATTACTGAATCCAATGTCAAGTTGCATTCCCAGGAAGAGCAATAGGGTTATGCAGTTAGCATGCCAACAAGATCAACTTTGAAAAAATATTGCCTTTTACTAATTTACAACTTTAATGTTGTTTCATCCTTATCACAGAGCAAAGGCAAAACATTTCTGTTGTAGAACAATTTAAACTATAGATAAGCCAAAAGGAGAAAATAAAACTGTCTTGTAATTCCATGTTAGCAATAACCACTGCTAATATTATGGGATGTTTTTCAAGTGTCTTAATCTTACCTTACATGTGTATTGGTATTTTCCAACTTTTATTTTGACATAATTTTAGACTAACAGAGAAATTGCAATAATGATACACAAAATTCCAATGCTCCTTTCAAAATCACTCTCCAAGTGTAAAGAATTTACCACATTTGCCTTACTTACCTCTCTTTACATTTATGTGTCTCTTTACACAGACACACATAAATATAATTTGTATGTACATATATGTGTATCTTTTTCCCTAAATCATTTTAGAGTAATCAACTTTAAAATTTTAACAAAAGCAAGTTGGGCCAATAATCTCTAAACCATCACTATCTCCAATTTTAATAGGCATTGCCCAAAATTAACAATAAGAGAACAAGAGGGATACAGAACTCTTATCAAGAAATTTCCATCAGATCAGAACATACTTAGCTAGAAAGTGAGCACCCACAAATTTTGTAAATACCTGGCGTGTGATCGCCATCCTGAGACACACTGGGAAGGGTCCTGTTTGAAAAATGCCCAGTCATGTTCCTATTTGGGGGTGAAACTTTTTAAACTGGGGTAGCCTAAGAGATCCTAGGTAGCCCTTCAAGGGCTCAGAGAGGAACTTCAAGGTGACCTGTGAGGGGCTTTCTGGAGGTAGATCATAGGCAACAGGACAAGGATCTTCCACTTCAGGGACATTGTTTCCTGGCATCCCATCTAATTTAGAATGTAGTCGATCATTTTGGAGACATCAGTTCCAGGTGTCCACTTACAAATGCTCCTACATATAGAAGACAGAGGGAACAGGTTTGAAATTAGTCATTCTGGCCAGGGCGTAAACAATCTCCCCCCGCGGTGGAATCACTAGGGAAAGGATAGAAATTAAGGCCTTCTGTTAGCTGTCAGGTGCTGATTTGGGACTGGGTTAAATAATTTTTTTCAGGCATAGAACATCACCTTGAGTCTTGGCATAAAATAGAGCCAGATGCTAAAGTGCCTTGCTGGTTTGTCATCCCCAGAGACGTGCAGCCAGGATGGTCAGGTTGTCCACACTTCTGAAAGCTGAACAGGACAGACTTAGCAACAGAGTCAAAGCACTACAGATTGACATTAAGCTGCAGGTCAGTGGACAGTGAGCCAAGAGACTCCAACTCAGGCCTCTCAAGGACAGGGCAGGACTATCTGATTCCAGACTTGGCCACTCAGCCCTGTTTGGTTGGTTTGTTTATCTATTTATTTATTTAGCCATCCTGGGTATTGAACCCAAGGACACTCTTCCACTGAAGTCCTCCCCAATCCTTTTTTATCTTTTTGTTTTGAGGCAGGGTCTCACTAAATTACCCAGGGTGGATTCAAACTTGCAATTCCCTTACCTCAGCCTCCCAAGTTACTAGGATTACAGGCCTGTACCACTGCACCTGGCTTGGCCCTCTTTTTAAAGAGAAATTCTGTTTTCTTCCTTATAGACGAGATTTTTTTTATAACTTAGGAGTCTCTCTCTCTCTCTCTCTCTCTCTCTCTCTCTCTCTCTCTCTTTCTCTCTCTTTCTTTTTTCTTTTTGTGGTGCTGGGGTTGAACCTAGGGCTTTGTGCATGCAAATCTACCAACCAAGCTGTATCTCCAGCCCAGGAGACTCTTTCTTAACCAACAAGATAAAAACTCATTTTAACATAATAATTCCTAACAAAGTGATTTTCATGTATTTTATTTGTTTATTTAATTTGAAGAAAACTATCCATCTCCTGTGAAAGAGGCTGCTAGGTGGCACTCCAGGTGAATAGAAGGACCACCAAGGGACCTGCCCCTACACCTTGAGATCAGATAGAAAATGTAAAGGGGAGATAATATGGTTGGGCTTTAAAAAAAAAAAAAAAGAGAGAGAGAGAGAGAAGCAGCCAGAATTACTCCCTCTCCAAGTCCCTGGCTTCTAGTAAAAACAGCATGTGGAGGTCTCCTAAAGCCTGTGGGCCCAAGTTAGTTGCAAAGGGTGAATGGGATCTGGGGCTACATCTTGCTGAAGTTGCTACTGTGAGGCACAGATGTGCACACACATGAGGAAGGGGATGTGTGGACCCCAGCTGGAAGGTAGCCACGGGGAGAATGGCTGGGGGCTGGGGGTCTGCTGTGCAGCCTGTTGGAACCAGCACCTTGTCCACACCAAATCCATGGACACTGAACCAATAAGAGGACCTTACTCTCTCCACAGGCAATCCCACAAGAAATTCCCTTGCTATCCCTCTTCCCTGCTCCATCCTCCAAGGGGCCCGTGTAGGGGACTACACTGCCTCTCTCCACTCTAAGCTGCCAGAAACTAGGTTTGTTAAGGGGCTTAGGGGGACGCTTTAAAATTATATAAGATCTAAGTTGTAAAATGAACAGCAAGGAGTTATAAGAACTGAAAATGATTGTTACAATAGATGAAAGTTATTGGAAAATACTGAATTGATAGGAAGGGGAATTTCAAAAGAAAACAGATAATAGTAGTCACTGGGGGAAAATTTTTCACTTTATACCAATAGTTGAGAATCTTCTCTGAGACAATGACATTACATGTGCAGACATTTATCTCCGCTCCCTGCTAAGAAAGTTGGACTCCATCCACGCCCTGCCCTCGGTTCTTGCCCTTTTAGCACTGGAGCAACTATATATATAAAGATATTGTATTACTGAATGAACACTAAAGCCAAGGATGATGCAAAAGGGAGGCGATGCAGGGAAGGCAAGGGAAACACGCTCCCGGCCCCAGTGTGTCTTCCATGTGGGAAAGAGCACAATCCCATTTATGGTTGAAGGGATTCAGTGTGACTTATCTGCCACCACTTGTCTGACTGGGAGGGCTGAGCACTGGTTGCTGCTCATGGGTTGTTAACATGAAAAGGAAAACGGATCCATGTTATTAAGACTCTTCATAAAACTCCATCTGCCATTAATACACTGTGTTCATGAGCCCATGAAACAAGTTCTCAATGCTGGGAAAGAGGCCGGCTGACATCTACAGAGCAGGTCATTTTATCTACCTGATACTTCAGCCTGCTCTGCAAAAAGAGTCTTTGACGGACAGTCACGTGAAACAAATATTCTTACATTTGGGGATTGTTCGGAGCAGTGCATTCAGGGGTTCGCTACCACTCAGGGTCTAAGCAGAAACAATGGTACACATAAATTATTTCAAGGAGGCAGAGAGACTTATTTATAAAAGGCCACATATAGAGAAACCACAAAGGACAGTATAGTACCCTAGTTTTTTTTTTTTTACCATGCCAGACTCCAAAATCAGAGGGAAAGAGAAATTTCCAGGACCCAGAAGGAGAAATTCAAGCGGAGGGCCACCTAGAGAAAAGTTATCCCATGAAGTTGAGGTGCCCAATAGGGAGAAGTCAGAAGAGGAAAAATCTCCTTATTCCACTTATTTCCTGTTGGGGTTCCTATTTCCCAAACCCAACCAAAAGCCATAGGACAAAGAGTGTGGACCAAACAGGTTAGTGTCCCAGGCAGAGAGCAAATGGGCAGACATGGAAATAAGTAGAGTGGATTGAGCGAGGCACACAGGAGGTAGTCAACACATAATTCTTCAAACAGCACTTCTCAAGTCACCTACTATGTGCAAAACACTATTCTGAATGCTGAGGACAGAGCCACCAAAAAACAGACAAAGCGCTTAACTTCATGGAACTGTAAAGCAAATAAGAGACCTGCCTAAAACATGTAGTCTATTGAATATCCACAGGTAATAGTGAAATAATACAACGGGAAATATTGCATGGGAAGGAACTAGCCCCCTCTTAAATAAAGTAGCAGAGGGGGCTCTGAGAAGACCTGAAGGAGAAAAGGAAGTGAGATTATAGGTTCCCGGGAAAAAGAAACCATGCAGAGGAAAGAACAAGGGGAAAAGCCCTGAGAAGTGAGCCTGCCTGGGGTATGTGAGGAACAGAGAGAAGGTTAGTGGGTCAAGTGGACTGAGAAGAGGGTCGGTATTAAGAGATCATCAGAGAGATGAAGGAGTAGGGAGGCAGGGCAGAGGTCAAACCATGTAAGACTTCATGGGACATCATTAGTGAGCTGACAAATTAGTGAGGGCGGGGGATTTGAGCAAAGGGGCAACATGATCTGACATGTGTCCACAGCTCCCTTTTGGTTGCTGTGTTGAGATGGACTGAAGAGGTGAGGGGGAGGAGATGAGCCAGCCGGGAGGATGGTTTAGCAATGTGGCCAAGGCAAAATGATGCCTTAGACTGCTTGGGAGCAGAGCGGGAGGATGGTAAATGTGCTGAAAGATTGGGTATGAGTGTGAGACACAGAGAGGAAGTTGACTCCAATATTTATTGGCTATTGGTGGAAAAATAGTAATTGCCATTCCTGAGATGAGAAGGATCACAAGAAGTCTAGGTTGGATGTATATGTGTCACTGAGTAGGTATGACAAGACTATTTTTGGATGTGTTGTTTGATATCCAAGAGGAGGTGGGAAGATGTTGTGTGGATACATGAATCTGGATTTTAGGAGGGAGGGAAAGTTTACAAATGTATCTCCCTGGAGACCAAGAAGAGGTGATGAGTTATGAAAGGTGTGGCCAAGAAGTTAAATAAGATTTGGATTGAAAATTCCCATTGGAAGAAGTAACGCAGATAAAATTTGTAATAGCAATTTTAGCAAAGAGTTAAGGATGTTTGCTGGCTCAAAGTGGGCTAAAAAGGGGACAGGGACATTGGACATACTACCGACCAATCTTTTGAGAAATTATGTTGTAAGGGGAAGGAAAGAAATGGAGCTATAGCTAGAGGAGGAATGAGCTCAAGAGAAAATTCTTAAAAACAGGAGAAATTTTAAAATCCTTTTTCTTAAATCTGGTTGTCACCAAACCTTTAATCTTCTTCCTTCCAAGTTCCTATGTGACCAAACCATCAGGCTCCACCTACAAGCCAGTGTGAATCCTCTCCTCAGTTGTTCGTTCATAAGTGAACAAATTGTTCAGCTGTTCATGAAATCACAACATACTGTCTCATCTTCAGTACAGAATAAGGCGTGAGATGATGGGCTTTTCTGCTTGCAAGTCCTACCCATCTGGTCTATTTTCCTATTTTCTTTTCCTTTTTGGTTATCCTTGAGAGGGATGGCAATGCCACTATATTCTGTTTCTGTCTACTACCATTGTGAAGCACCACCTATATAAACAAGGTTCACATGTTTCCTTCTCAGTTAACTGTTCATAGAGAATTTCTCATGAGATCTGAGCTGAGGCAGGTCTCCAGGATGGCAGAAACCTGTGGGCACAGGGATCTTAGGCGGAAATTGATACTTATAAATTCACATATCAAGAAATAGAAAAGTCATTCATAAATAAACAGAATATCCAAGTGGCTGAGAAATAAAAATTATTTCAACTTCACTAGCCATCAAGAAAGTGCCAATATGAATACAATCAGATGCAATTACAAACTTAACCAAAATAGCAAACATGAAAAAAAAATGGAAAACACCAAGTGTCTAAGAAGATGTGGAGCAATTTGAACTCCCACCCATGCTGTTGATAATATAGATGGTAAACCATTACAGGTAATTTTTTGGCTGTATTCACTAAAGCTGAACATACACAAAAGCAGGAATTCTACTGTTCAATATACACTCAATAAAAGTGAGTATTTCCCAGCAGCTCGGGAGGCTGAGGCAGGAGGATTGCAAGTTTAAAGCCAACATCAGCAAAAATGAGGAACTAAGCAAATCAGTGAGACTCTGTCTCTAAATAAATACAAAATAGGGCCTGAGGATATGGCTCAGTGGTCAAGTGCCCCTGAGTTCAATTCCTGAGGTCCCTCCCACCAAAAAAGTGAGTATATATGTTCATCAAAACTTCAGTTAGAATGTTCATAGTCACACACTCTATAATTGTTTCAAACTGGAAACTACTTAATGCCAATCAGCAATAGAATGGATAAAAATTATGGTATATTTTCACTATATAATAAAATAAAGTGAAGTGAATGGATATACAACTATATACAAAATATGAATGAGTTTCACAAACATAAGTTGGAAACAGAATAGACACAAAAGGATACATAAAATATGATTCTGTTTAAATCAAATACAGAAGCAGACAAAACTATACTGTTGGAAGTCAGAAATATTGATTAGTCTTGGAGATGGCTAGCAGTACAAAATTAAAGAAATTGACAAAAGAGTAACATTGTAAACCCAAAAAATAAGAAGAAAGAAAATAGCTGGGTGCTGTGGCATAGGCCTATAATCCTAGCGGCTCAGAAGGTTGAGGCAGGAGGATCAAAAGTTCAAAGCCAGCCTCAGCAACTTAGTGAGGCCCTAAGCAACTTAGTGTGACCTTGTCTCTAAATAAAATGTTAAAAAGGGCTGGGGATGTGGTTCAGTGGTTAAGCACCCCTGGGTTCAATTCCCAGTACTAAAAAAAGAAAAAAAAAAGTGGGAGGAAGAAAATAATAAAGACAGAAGCAGAAATCAGTGAGTCAGTGAGTTAAGTCAGTGAGGACAAAACCAAAAAACTGTGTTAGTTAAAAGCATTAATTAGGTAAATCTGTGGTAAGAGTATTCTATATAAAAAGATCTAAAATATTCAGAACAAAAAAGGAGGATATAGGCTGAGGTTGTGGCTCAGTGGCAGAGTGCTTGCCTAGCATGTGTGAGGCACTGGGTTCGATCCTCAGCACCACATATAAATAAATAAAATAAAGGCATTCTATCCATCTACAACTAGAATTTTTTTTTTAAAAAAGGAGGATATAGAAAACTTTTAAAGTATCTATTTATCAGTTCCTAGAAAAATGTACATTTTTAGCATTAGCACAAGGAGAAATGGAGATGTTGAGCACATAAATAAATATTAAATACAAAGTACAAAGGATTCCCGTCCTCTCCACCAAACTCTCAAATCCATGTTTTTCACAGGTCATTTCTATCAAAATTTCAAAGAATAGTTTATTTCTGTCTTGTTTATGTAATTTGTTCCAAAAAAATAGAAATCAAGCAATCATTTTTTGAGGTTACTGTAATGAGAAGAAACAAAATCAACACCCCCCAAAGTTGAGTAAAACACAGAAATGTATAGGCCCATTTCATCTACAAACTAAATTTAAATAAAATTTAAAATAGATCATTGAGTCTATAGAGCATTAAAAATAATTCATCATGGGGCTAAGATTGTGGCTCAGCGGTAGAGTGCTTGCCTAGCACAGGCAGGACCCGGGTTCGATCCTCAGTACCACATAAAAATAAAGGCATTGCGTTGTGTCCATCCACACCTAAAAAATAAATATAAAAAAAATTAAAAATAAATAAATAAAGATTTTTAAAAAGTTTTAAAAAATACATCATGATCAATTAAATTTTATCTTAGACATTGTGATATGACTTTATTTAGGAAAATCTATCAACAAAATTCCCCACATAGATAGACTAAAGGGATAATGAAGGGAAAGAGCTTGCAGTAGCAGGGGCCAAGACATTTGTTATACCTCAACACTTAACAATGACTTCAGTAAAACTTTCAGAGTACATTCTAGTGAAAATTCTTCAACGTGATAAAGTTGATATGTCAAAAACCAATGGCACCAGGCACAGCGGTGTGTGCCTGTAATCCCAGTGGCTGGGAAGACTGAGGCAGGAGGCTGGCCTCATCAACTTAGCAAGGTCCTAAGCAACTTAGTGAGACCTTGTCTCAAAATAAAAATAAAAAGGGCTGGGAATGAGGCTCAGTGGTTGAGTGCCCCAGGTTCAATCTCTGGTACCAAAAAACAAAAATCCTAAACCAAACAAACAAAACAATGGCAAACTTTATTTATTTATTTATTTATTTATTTTTAGTCATAGATGGACAAAATGCCTTTATTTTTTAATTTTGTGTGTGTGTGTGGTACTAAGGATTGAACCCAGTGCTTCACAAGTACTAGGCAAGTGCTCTGCCACTGAACCTCAGCCCCAGCCCGGCAAACATTATTAATGCAGAAATTAGTTCAAGAAAAAGATCAGGAGTAGGATCCCCACCTTTGCTATTGTTCATGCTCAAGATCCAGGCCAACTTTGTAAGGGAATAAAGATGATATAAGTGGTTGAAAAGAGAAAGAAATGTAATTGTCTTTATCTGCAGAGGATATGAAAAAAAAACAAACATGATCAACAAACCATTAAGAACTAATTTAGGGTTGGGGTTGTAGCTCAGTGGCAGAGTGCTTGCCTAGCACAAATGAGGCGCTGGGTTAAATTCTGAGCACCACATGTAAATAAATAAATAAATAAAGGTCCATCAACAACTAAAATATATATATATATATATATATACATATATATATAATTTTTTAAAAGAAAGAACTAATTTAAACCAATAACAACCAACTAGAAAAGGTAGGAAAAAATAAGACACTATTCACAGTGGCCACAAAACCTATGAAATAGCTTGGAATAAATTTAATCCCCAATGCAGAAGACTTGTATAAAGAAAACTTTGAACTTCCAATAAAGGATATAAAACTATCTAAATTTTATACTCTTAAATGGCATAACTTGGTAGTATAATAACTTATTTTTGAGGGAAAAAAAAACTACTAAAGACAATAAAGAAAACCTAAATAGAAAAAAGTTCATGCTTTTATATGGTACAGCTTTATGGTATTTTCTAAATATTTTCTCTAAATCTCTAATTTTGATTAAATCCAACTAAAAACTAATTCTAGTTAGACATTTTGGGGAAAACAACAAACTGACTCTTAAGTATGAAGTATGAATAAAAGTCAACTTTAAAAACATTCAATCTTAAAAAGAAAAAAGAATATTGGAGTTTGCCCCAGCTACTATTAACAGGTTTGGGCTCAAGAACAAACAGACCAGTGGAATAGAAAAAAAAATTATTTATGTATCTGACTTTAATATATATTTAAGGCATAAAAATTCCATTAAGAAATTGTTTTCTAGAAATTGTGTTGTAAAAACTGGTTCATAGGTGGACCAATATAACTAGATTATGACCTGATGCCATATCATTATTTTGTTGAAAAATGCTAACTGAATCCTTATATAATATCAAATACAAAGAGGTATTCTAGATAGGCTAAAGACTTAAGTGTATAAAGATAAATGCCAATAAAAGCAAAACAAAACAAAGAAAAGAAACCAACCCCAAACAGAATATCTTTATGTTCTAGGAGCTGAGACAGACTTTTAAGCAAAACTTAGAAAACACACACCATAAGGCAAAACACTGATACATCTGATTGCATCAAACTCAGACTCTCCAACAACTCAGTGAGGTCCCACTTCACACCCACTAGGATGGCTATAATTTCTTTAAAAATGGAAAATAGCAAGTGTTTTCAAGGGTGTAGGGAAATTGGAACCCTCATACATTCCTGGTGGGAATGTGAAATGGTTCAGTTACTGAAGAAAACAATTTATTGGTTCCTAAAAGATAAATAGAACTATCCCATATGATTCAGAAGTTCTATTCCCAGGTTTATATCCAAAATAATAAAAAGCAGGTGCTCAAACAAGCATATGTGTGTGCAAGTTTATATCAGCACTATTCTTAATAATCAAAAGGTAGAAATAGCCCAAATATCTCTCTATGGAAGAATGGATAAACAACTTATGGTATTCTGTATTTGAATATTATTCAGCCATAAACAGGATAAAAATACTGGTACATGTTTATATATATAAATAAAATAAAAGAACATATATATAACATTTTTAAATCTCTAAAATGTTCTGATAAATAAAAGAAGTCAGACATGAAAGGATACATGTTGTATGAGTTCATTAATATGAAATATCCAGAATAGACAAATCTATAGAGATAAAACACAAATTGGTGGTTGCCAAGCACTCCTTGGGGGTTGGGGAGAATGAAAAGAAATTGCTTAATGCCTAAGGAATTTTACTTTGGATTGGTGGAGATGTTTGGAACTAGATAGAGGTGGTAGTTGCATAATATTGTGAATGAAATAAATGTCAATGAATTATCCACTTTAAAATGGTTAATGAAAAATTTTTTTTGATGGAAGCACTAAAGAAAAAAGCTTTCTATTCAGGGAGAAAATTGATAGATAATAGAAGCAAAGAAGATTACTTGTCATCTTTAAAAGGGATAATGAACTAATATCTAGGATGCACAGGAAAATCTTACAAATTAACAAGAAAAAGGAAGCAATCTTAGTAAGATAGTAGGTAAAAGATATGAAGCAGTATTGGCAGATATCTGATGCCAAACATTGATGAAGATGTAATGAAATGTTTCAATTTATTAATAATCAGAGAAATTCAAATTAAAACGACAGGGAGGTTAATTTGCATCTAGAGGAAAAATTAGAAAGGGAGATGTGTCTTAGAGCATGGTTCCCAGAAGCTCACCTTAAGGCTTGGATTCATTTTCAAATAATTTATTAAGGAAGTCATCCCAGGATAAATAGGAAAGTTGGAGACAGAAAAACAGAATCAATTAAACAAAGATGTATTTCAGATGGAATTCTGGTCTCCACCTGATCCTGTGGGGGAGTTCTGGAGAAGCAACTACACCTCCATCTGGACCATTCTAAGCCAAAGGAGCTGGACTTTCCTACTTGTGCCGCAATGGCTCACTGACTGCAGGGTGTCCCAAGATGCCTCACCTCCCCAGCGTTTCCTCAGTTCAGGGTCAGTACTGTAAAGATCTTGGGTGTGACCAGAAGCAAACTACATAGAAACTAGGCGATGGGCCCACAGAATCAACGTAAGAGATTTCATGAGTTCCTGGCCGTAGCAACAATTTTGTCTGTTGCAAGATGTACAAGAACACAGGAAGCTCCCTGGACCACCAGTGGGCACGAGATGGAAGCAGCCATCACGGAGTGCAAACTGGCATTTCTTAGGAAAAAATGATAGTAGACAAACACGTATAACCCTGAATCCTCATTTTGTACCCCAAAGGAATTATAGCCTGGGTTCACAAAGAAAATATTTAGTTGCCCACAAAGGGCATGGCTTTTGTTCTAAAACCCTAGGGGTCACTAATGTCAGCCTCCTTCAAAGGCTCCACACAGGCTCCATTCACCGTCCTGACCATTCAGCTTCATTGGATCTACTGAATCACGATAGCCAAGTGTTTGCAGCCTGAATCAGCTGAAGAATCTTTTCTTGTTTTGGGGCCCCATTCAAATCTAGCCATTTTTCAAAGAGTCATCTGTTGAATTTGTCAATGCAATACACCCAGATATGTCATTTGTTGCCACCCCCAAATTGTGCCTTTTTCTTAATTTAAGAAAGTCAGTCCACTTTGGGAGAGATATCCCATATACCCCCAAACTGGACCCTCTACAATAACATTAATATCAAAGTTCTCATATTTCCTGCTTCCTGGCATATATATGTTTTACCACAAAGATATTTCCTGCTTTCTAAGCCCTCAATGTAGTGGACCAGAAATAATTTTCTTTGGTTTCATGAGAGGATCGAGGTACTTGTACCAGTCAGGGTCCAGTCAGCATAGTGGAAGCCACAGTGGCTATTTCAAGTGAAAGATATTTAATAAAGGGAATAATCGACACAGGTGTTAGAGCACTGAATAAGCAAAAAAATAGAGGTAGAAGCCACCCGAAGATGAATATCTTTAGAAGCAGTTATCACCCCAGGGCTAGAGGAACGAAAAAGAGGAAGAGGTGTTCCCAGAACACAGACAGGAGGACAGCTGTACTGCTAGTGCTCAGGCGGCTAAGTGGGTAGAGGCTGGACCATGTTAAGGGCAACGGCCTAATGGATCCAAGTCAATGGGGGGTTTGGCTGCTACGAGCATCTTAATGGACCAAAGTGGGATTATTACTGGGAGTTGTCAGAGAAACTAGTGGCTGGAATCACAGCTGTGTACTGGAGCTGGAGGGTATGCAAAGCCAAACTGGAAACTGGGAGAGACTGCCTTCCCTCCTCCACTTTCAGTTCTTGAAAGTGTCTCCAGTTTGGCAGAACCTATGGGAAGGTAGCTAGCTAGCCAGGGAATCTGGAAAACAACGTTTGGAGCATCTAGTTACAGCACCGTGGTGCAGAGCATAGAAAGATCAGAGTGAATGCCTGAACACATGCAGCAAAATGGTGAAACTGTACTGTCTCTGCCAGATGAAAGCGGCTTCTGGAATTTATTGTTTATAGCCGACATAACCTAATACTTGCCTCGATCCACCTGGGCATCATCAAGCTGCCATTATTGGCTGTTTTTGTTGGGGAAAGACACATGGACAACACCTATAAAATAGCAATATTATGGCACAGGAGGCGAATTAGATGGAGGTAGGGGACATTTAAAAGGAGGGAAAAGAGAAGGAAAAAACTCTCCTTGGACCACATTCCTTTTTCAGCCATTCTGCTATTATATATGAGTCCTGTTCAAGCAAAGAATACATGACTGAATGCTTTAAAATCTAACCCGAAAATGTCTTTCTCATAAGTGAGTTTAATTCATTTATTTATTGTGATTATTAACTTATTTGATTTATTTTACTTTAATTTACCATCTTTGTGTTTTCAATTTACCATGTTTTGTCTTTGCTTTTATTCTTTTTCCTTTCTTGACATATTCCATTAATCTTTCCTTAGCCCCTTGTATTTACTCGAAAATTATAAATTAATTTTGGGGCATCTCCCACTTAAGTCAATAATCCTTTCCTGAAAACCAAATGTTATGTATGAAAATGTTAAGAGTATATTTTCTATCATTTAAAGTGGAAAATGTTATAATGGGTTATATGTCAACAAAAATCCCCCACTCAAGTTTCTAAAACAACCAAAACATCTATATATCATTAACAAATTATCGTGTTGGAAAGAAAAATGCTTTAGAATTACACTCTGATCAGAAACAATGTAATTGTTAACAAACAGTTGATTTGATGCAGTAATTTGGCCTCTCAGCACCAGTAACATCTGAAATTCATATCCCTTTGTCACAACTTGGGCTTTGTAAAGTGCCTACAATTTGATTTCCACATTCTACTACAATTGTACTTGGAACATAAATCAAATTATTACTTGTACATCTTTAAAATGCATGCTTTTAAAGTTGTATTGAATTTTGAGAACATCAATACACATTTTACTTAGACAATAGACGGAAAAAAGTTATATGGAGAGATATATTTCTATAAAATGAGTATTTAGAAGCCAGGACACATTCACAATATTAACAAGCAAGATATTCTGTGAGAAGTATTCATACTTTCCTTTGGTAATTACCTTTAAAATTTCAACATGCAATATTCCCCAAGTTCTTTTCAGCTGAGTAGGAAGAACTGAGTTCATTTTCCCATAATGTCCTAGACCCATTTTGTTGTGCTACTGTCTGTCCCTTTCTGCAGACCTCCTTTCAGTAGAGTCCTGACCTCACACATTCCCTGGACTATTAACTGAAGGTGCTCCTCTTGGCAAGTGCTGGTCATGCTGCTCCACCTATAAAAGTCACGTCAAAGTGAAATCAGAAAAGAATGCCTAAAGTACTCTCTGATCAGTTTGGGACTCTTCTTTTCTTAAACCTATCTAAATTTTCTCTAACCATCTTGGGTATTGTCCCCATCATCCAAGTCCCCCAATTGCTCTCATTAATGACTTTCTACTTGTCACCATCAGAGGGCGACTTTCAATAGTTTCCTGGATCGAGGCTCCCTCTTGGGGTATAATTCCAAATTGTTCCAATTTCTTTCCTCTTCCATTAAAACTCTCTGGGTCATGCTATCATCAAAAGCATCTCCCCAACCCTTCCCTCACCTACTCTTCCAATATAAAGGCAGTTAGGTCCAGATATAAAATCAGAGACACCCTTTTTCTCTTATGTGACTAGTTTGGACATTTTAGATCTCATGTCTTCCCCAAGTATCACCTCTCTTCACTCATCTGCTGATCTATCCTGAGTTTGCTTTCTGTCATTTTTCTAAAGCTAACAATCTCAAGTCCGACTTCTCTGTTCATCTGAGCCACCCCAAGAGGTTGGCCCTGCCTGCTGGTCAAGGCCCTCCCACTGTTCCTGGGCCAACCTGACTCCGCACGCACATAACAGAGGAGGGCATAACAGAGGCAGGCTCCCTTGAGCCTTTGGAATGACACTGTTTTATTCTTGCTGTAGGAAGAGGAATCTTTATCTTTCTCTGGCCATTGCTATATTGCCATGGCACTCATCATGTGATTAGACGGTAACTAAAGGACATACCAAGGTCAACTGAGAGCATAGAACAGAGGGTGGGTAGGTTGAAATGCCTCAGAGAGGTTGGAGATAAGCCACATAATCCCCTGGATAGTGTTTCGACTGCTTTTTCCTAGGATCTAGTATTTCTTCTTTCAGGATGGGATAAAAAGGAAGAAAATTTGGGATGGCTATCAGGTAGTTCCAACAATAAATCAAAATTAAAAATCTCAAATGGAACTTTTCAATTAAGTTTTTAGTCACTCTTTCAATCAACAAATATTCTCCGTGTGCCAAGTGCTACTGCCCCAGGCACCTGGGGATATAGTAGTGAACCAAAGTCTTTGATAAATGAACAAATACATTAGGGATAAATCTAAGGACTTTGAAGAATAATAAAGCAGAATAAAGAGAATATGATTGGGATAGAGTATTTATTTTAAAAGTCCTCCCCCCTTTTTATATTAGAAATTGAACTCAGGGGGCTGGGGTTGTAGCTCAGTGGTAGAGTGCTCGCCTTGTATGTGGAAGGCACTGGGTTTGATCCTTAGCACCACATAAAAATAAAATAAAGATGTTATGTTCATCTACAACTAAAATATATATTTTTTTATTTATAAAATATATATATATATATATATATATATATATATATTTCCATCCTTTTATATATAAATGTAGCTCAATAGTGGAGTGTCCCTGGGTTCAATTTCTTTATATATATAGAAATTTATTTTGAGACAGGGTCTTGTTAAGTTGTTGAGGCTCACCTTGAACTTGCAATCCTCCTGCCTTAGGCTGCCCAGTAGCTGGGAAAACAGGTGTGCCCCACCATTCCCAGCTAGGAAGACCTTTCTTGTAAGGGGACATTTAAATAGAAAAATGAATGAAGGGAGTAAGCTCTAGGAAGTTCTTGAGAATAGAATTAAGAAAAGCCCTAGAAGGGAATGACTTTAGCATGTCTGAGGAATAGCACAAAGCCTAAAATGGCAAGAGTGGCTGACAGGATACAAGACTAGCAGAAGATGAAGTTGGGAAGGGGCATGGAGAAGCCCCAGGATCTTAGGATAATAGGAATGTATTAGCAGATTTTGAGCAAGAAAATCCTGTGATTTTTTTGTATTAAAAATAATCTATATATAGAAATACATTTCTCTTCCCTTCTGTGTATTTGTTCCACTGTGAGGCAAGCACAGCTTGCACACTCAAGGAAATGACATATTTAGGCTATAGTTCATAGATTTTTCTTCAGGGCTTAAGAAAGATCATTTGGAACTCTTTCTTATAGAAGTCTATAATTTCTTAAGGGAAACAGAGCAGATGAGAACCTCTAACAGGCAGTTAACTACTGCCTGATAGAGTCCTTACTCCCTAACATCACTTCCATTTTTCTCTCTTCTAGTAAAGAGTTTTATACCAAGGAAAGAAACGATTGTGTTTAAACAGCCCAAAGCAACAGGGAACTTTGGATTGGGCAAGGGTAGTTGAAGAGTACCCTTACTTCAAATTTGTAATACATTTGAAGATAGAATTAATAGGACTTGACAATGCACAGATTGGGTGTGTAGAATTAAGAACAGGAGGGAGTGACCCATCAGAATGACAATTGTCAAGAACCCAAAAATAATAATAAATGCTGTCAAGGATGTGAAGAAAAAGGTTCACTCTTACATTGTTGGTGGGACTGCAAATTAGTACAATCGCTCTGGAAAACAGTGTGGAGAGTCCTTAAAACACTAGGAATGGAACCACCATATGACCTAGCTATCCCACTCCTCAGTGTTTACCCCGAAGATCTAAAATCAGCATGCAGAGTGACACAGCCACTACATTTAAAGCAGCACAATTCACAAAAGCCAAATGATGGAATCAACCCAGATGCATGTCAATAGATGAATGGATTAAGAAAACGTGGTCTATAGGTGCAATGGAATTCACTCAGTCATAAAGAAGAATGAAATAATGACATTTGGGGGTAAATGGATGGAAATGGAGAAAAACGTGCTAAGTGAAATAAATCAGAAAATCAAAGGTGGAATGTTTCCTCTCATGTGGAAGCTAGAGCAAAATAAGGGAAAGAAGGCAGTGGGGGAGGGGATCAGATATCATAAAGATACAGGGAAGGTCAGTGGAGTGGATGTAGGAGAATGAGAGGGAGGAAGGGAGGGAAAGGGGAAGGTACATGGAATGAATTTAACAAAATCATGTTGTATTCATATATAAAGATACCAAAGGGAATTTCACTTTTATGTCTATGTGAAAGAAAAGAAGTTTAATAGACTAAAGGAAAGAGAATAGGGGGCAGGAGAAAGGGTGGAAAAGAGGGGGTGGAAATGGGGCTTAAAATTAAATCCCTTGCATGTATGATTTTGTTAAAATGAACCCAATCAGTATGTATATTTATAATGTTCTAATAAAAAATGAATAGGAGGGAGTGAGATAAATCAGGAATAAACTTCGAAGTTTTTTTTTTTTTTTGCCTAAATAACAGAATGAATGGCAATGTCACTTTCTAAGAGAAGTAAGACTGAGGGAAGAATGGGTTTGAAGGGGAGGTAAAAATCAAGAATTATTTTGAACTGTCAAATCTGAGCTACCTATTAGACACATCCAAGAGCAGACATAGACTACTCTTGCAAATAGCCCCTACCAGGAATGCAAGCCCCGAGAAGACAGGGACTTGTGTCTCTTTTATTTACTGAAGTAGATGCTGGCACATGGTAGGTATTTAATATTTGTTGAATGAATGAATGAATGAATATGAGTCTGGGGCTTTGTGGTTTGAAGTTCTGGCCCATGGCCCGCGCTAAACAGAATGATAAAAAGAAAACTGGCAACAAAGACCATTTATCAATATTCCAGATGCCCAGAGAAATTGTAGATGAGCCAGCTGGTTTTGCCTGAGAGACGCTGACAAGAACTGGAAAACAGGAACGACTTTTTTTTTTTTTTTTTTTTTTTAAATCCTTCTACACTCCAATCTTCCACTGGTCCCCCTTCTGGCAGAACCAAATAGGTAATCCATGGTGCAAGGGAATGTGGGAAATGTAGTTTGCATCTCAGAGTGGAGTTTACAAGGTGAAGTTTGGAGCTGGAAAACAATAGGTCAATAACTGGCATGGGCGGCTACAACAAGAAGCACAGCATCCAAGGGGCATCCTCTTGTCATCTGACTGAACCCGAATGCTTGGCTTAGCCTGCCATGTAAGAAAGGAGAAAAAGAGAAGAGCTGGCCAGAGCCTCGACAGAGGAGTAAGCCAAACCCTCTTACATGAGCTCTTAAATGTCTAGAGACCACCCTGAAGACAAAAAGGAAGCCCAAATAGCAATACGATTTTCCTCTTGAGAGAAGCAAAGTGGGAAAGGGAAACAGAAGAGATTTCCTCAAAATCCTCCTCCTCCCCACTCCCATCACCTAACTCCACTGACATTGATGTGCTTTAAAGTTTTTGGCACTTCTGAAATTTAATGAATGGTTTGGTATGAAATTTTAATACATGAGGGATATATTTAATATATAGTTTGGCACAATTATGTATTATTCTTTATCACTGTTGCTGGTTATAACTGCATGCAGAATATGGAGTTATTTGGACGAACTGGAAGAACCAAAAAACATTTACAAAGTATGAGGGTTGGGAGGAAGCTTCTTGGTTTCAATATGTAAATTAGTACTAGTTCCTGGAATGTACCCATTACAAGTTACTCAATGGTAACTCTGTTGTGACACTATATCTCCCATATGGGGGTAGAAAGCTACGAGATTAACAATTTGCCTTCTTCATTAGGCATCTGAACTGATCTCATCTATTTCCTAAATCACTCTGTTTTACAGTTGAGTCTTTGATATTTGGACTTAAAAGCTAAGAATCTGCTTCTTCTGTGGGTGGCTTCCCATGAGCTATGTTAAGCACCCTCTCTCAGCCTTGAGCCAA
Organism: Ictidomys tridecemlineatus; assembly: GCF_052094955.1. Classification (NCBI taxonomy): domain Eukaryota; kingdom Metazoa; phylum Chordata; class Mammalia; order Rodentia; family Sciuridae; genus Ictidomys; species Ictidomys tridecemlineatus. The sequence goes on along the minus strand of NC_135478.1, from coordinate 208,143,256 downwards.
TAGGGTGTTGGTCCGGCATTGCACGCAGTAGGCTTTGCAATGCAGGTGACCTCCACCTTCAGTCTGCAAAGAAGTTTTGCTTTCTCATGGCTCTAGAGCTGGGTGTTACCCATTAGAGCTTGACTAGTCCACCCCTGCCTTATTTGGTGAAAAACATTCTATCAAAAATCCTTTGCTAATTTCCCTGTACATACAGGGATTCCGTGAGCATGAGCTCTCTCGCTGTCTCTCGCCTTCCAGAGTGATTGCAGGACTTTAAGGTCGCAGAGCCGTCTTACCCATCGCTTTGTGAAAAAATTACTTCCAAGTCCTTGTGGTCTTTTCACAGCCAACCCACACCATGCAGAGGGATCCCGATTCCACAGCCCGCGGGGGACGTGGGTGGTGTTCTTCCTTCCATTAAATTAGATGAAGGGAAAGTCTCTAAAAAGACAGGAGCACATCAGATTTGGGGGAGGTGCCTTGAGAGGGAACAGCAGCACCTCCTTTCCTTCCTTCATATATCAGATTTGAAACATTTAGAAATTTTCCATGGTGGGCATCTTCAGCCCCTAGGTTTTTCCTGAGACCGTCTTCTATCCCTTACTGTGTGTCTGGTATATTTAAAATCTCATTTCTCCCCTTTTTGTTTCTCTTTTGTTCCTATCCACCTGGTACTCCAATGCTAAACAACGAAAGTCACAGCTTCCATTCTCTTTGGAAGTAGACTTCCCACTTTTTTAACAAACACACAAATGAATTTCATGGCCTTGATTCCCAATTTTCAAATTACCAATCTTCTGCTCAAATCTCTGTATTCTCCATGCCTGCCAGTCTTTCTTGGCTTCTCAATTATGCTACAGAGGCAATTGCTGCTGCTGTATTCATGTCATCATAAAATTCATTAACTGTGAAAATCATTTTCCATTCATTCATCTCTGAATAATGCTAATTCTATTTAGACTGCATGTTGGTAAACAGAAGAGGTGAATGAATTTATAAACCCCGGTTCTACTTTCTGCCTATGGATGGAGAGTATGTTGCTAGGCAAAGCTCCTTACCCAGTCTCCAATTTCTAGCAGGTTTTCATTTTTCCTTTGCTAAAGAGATAATTTCTGAAACTTCAGTTTCCTTATTCTGTGGTACCTGAATCAATGTAGAACATGAAAACTATAGCAGCCAAGATGTTAAAGTACCAATCATGTCTCTTATCCATATTGGTTCTGAGGCAATTAATAAACACATTCAAGTATCAGGTAAGTTCAAAAAATCAGGGTTTTCTTTTTCTTTTTTGCTAAAAGCTGCTTTGGAGACTGTGGCTGGGTTGTGAACATAAACTGGGCTTCCTAATACATACCCTTAACTGGAACTACTTGTCTAGTCACTAATAGAAGTTTGGCCTTGGGCTATGTTTGTAATTCAGTGGTAGAGCACTTGCCTATCATGTGTGAGGCACTGGGTTCAATCCTCAGCACCACATAAAAATATATTTATAAATAAAGTCATTTTAAAGAATCTTTTTCTGTTTAAAATAAATAAAAGTTTGGCCTCCCTGATAAAGGAAGAGTATCATGCATTGTTGGCAGCTGTTTGAAAAAGAATGAACCAAAAATGGAATGTGGTACCTGTGCTCAACATTATGTGCTACCATTTTTTCTTTGCAGAAAGAAAGGATGATTCTTCTTCTCACTCTTTCTTAACTTTCATACAAATACGTGCAAGAGGGTAGGTGTTTCTATCTTATGAACAATTAGAAATGAAAGAAGAGAAAGAAAATAGTTCTATAAAGAGTTCTTCCTGAGGCTGGGATTGTAGCTCAATGGTTTTTTGTTTGTTTGTTTTGTTTTTTGTTTTTTTAGAGAAAGAGAGAGAGAAAATTTTTTAATATTTATTTTTTAGTTATTGGCAGACACAACATCTTTGTTTGTATGTGGTGCTGAGGATTGAACCCAGGCCACATGCAAGCCAGGCGAGCGCGCTACCACTTGAGCCACATCCCCAGCCAGTAGCTCAATGGTAAAGTGCTTGCCTAGCATGTGTGAAGCACTGGGTTTGATTATTAGCGCCAAAGATAAATAAATAAAAGGTCTGTCAACAACTAAAAACATTTTTTATTTTAAAAAAAGAGTTCTCCCTAAACATGCCCTCACCTCCTGCTCTTTTCTCCTGAGATCATCTGTCCTAGAATGCATTGAGCCACCCCTAAGATCCCATCCACTGATACCTGGGTAGTGAAGTCTCCAACTGAATATCAAAAGTAATGGAGGTAAAGGGATGAAAAGGAATTATTGTTAGGTCCTGACTTAGATCCACACTCTAGTTATAGGAGTTGTAGGAGGGGAAGACTACCCTGAGTTTTGGTTGAGCTGCCCTTGTGTCTCTGAAAAGGTGGGGGAGGGGAAATACCAATCAATGGGTATTTACATTATCTTTTATTACATGGTCCCTATTTCTGTGAGCAAATCCTGGCTTTTCCATCTCAAGCCTAGTAGGTTTTATCAATCTCTGTAAGATTCTTGCCTGCCTTTTAATTGGTAGTATGCGTTGTTAATTAAGCTTTTGGTCATTTTGTGAGTTTTAATCCATTTCTGTTTCTTCAGAAATTACAGTTCAGGTGCCACATTAAACTAGATGTTTTGCTTATTTTAATATGACATCATCTCTTCCCATAACTTAAGTGGCTACTTTCTCCTGGTTCTCCTCCAACTTGTGATCTCTGTCTTCAGTGTTCTTCATACCATCCATTTATGATGCTCTTCCTTGGATGCTGGCATGGTCCAGGGCTCTGTCTTTGCCACAGTCTCTTTATAACCATCCACCATTTTTTTCTATTTGATCTCATCTACTCCAGTGACTTCAGCTAGCACATATAGTTGGGGCTGACAACCAAATATAAATTCAATACCAAATGTTTTAGTCTGTTCAGATTGCCATAACAGAATGCCATAAAATGTGTTACATATAAACATCAGAAAGTTATTTCTCACTGTTCTGGAAGCTAGAAGACCAAGATCAAGATGCTAGCAAATTCTGTGTCCGGTGATGGTCCACTTCTTGGTTCATAGATGGCCATCTTTTTGATGGCTCTTCTATGACAGAAAGAACAAAGATTCTTTCTGGGGTCTCTTTTATAATGGCACTAATCACCTCCCAAAAGTTCCACCTTGTAACACCCTAATGTTGGGGATTGGGCTTTAACATATGAATGTGGGAGGGGGGACACATAAAAGCCCAACCTATAGCACCAACATTATGTCTCCTAAACTCCAGACTCTTCTTTTAAACCATTTACTAGACAATGTGCCCACCTATCTGTCATGCTCAACTGACAAGAACAAATTCCAACATTTATTGTCAAACTTGCTCCAACTCCTTTATTCTCAATTTGGTAAATTACATTTCCATTTGCTCCAATAACAAAATTAAAAATGTGATTCCTTACCATGGATTCAGTTGGTTTCTAAGTCTTAATTCTACTCCCTCAGATCTTTCACATATCCTTTTATCCCTCTTCACTGCTACTGCCCTGCTTCAGAGCTTTTATCAGTGTATGTGCTTTATTTAGGTTGCAAGCCCCAGAGACAAACCTTTTCATTTCTATTAACTTAAGCAAAAAGGGAGGAGGTATTTGAAAGGATACTGGGAAGGCTCAGAGAATTGAAAGGAAAACTGAATAACCATGCTTCAGGGAGAACAACATCTGGGGCAGCTCTGGGCCCTCAGCAAGAGGTACAGATGCAATTAACTTTCAAATTCCTGGCAGAAAGAAGTCACCCAGGACTAGGACACAGGGGGTGAATGGAATAAGTATGTGACAATTACAGACTCTTACTATTGCTCAGCCACTCCTCAGTATGGCCATAGCCTTCTCATCTTGCCTCTTTTCAATTTTCTAATCTATAATTATTTTTCATACCAGAAATTGAAATGGCCGGGGTGGGGAGGACTTAACCTCTGAGCCACATGCCCAGACCTTTTTAGATTTTATTTAGAGACAGGGTCTCTCTGAGTTGCTTAGGGCCTCACTATATTGCTAAAGCTGGCTTTGAACTCGAGATTCTCCTGCCCCAGCCTCCTGAAACACTGGGATTACAGGTATGCACCACCTTGCTTGGCTCTAATTTGTAATTCTTCCATCTTTCCAATCTAGAGTTTATGCCGCCACCATTTTCATCGTTCTGAAATATGTGTCATTCAATGGGTCTTTGTACTTAAAATCCCTTAATAGCTCTTCATTACTCAAAGTAACCTACCAGCTTCCTAGCAAAGACTTCATTTCAGGATTTGAATTCTGTCTACCTCTCCACTCTCACCTATTTTACCCATCCCCATAAATTTGATATTCCAGACATTCTGCAATTATTTTAATTCCCCTAAACAAGTTGTACTTTGTTGTATTCTTGTGTTTATTTCTAGATTGCCTATTCATCACAATTCCCTGTGATGAATAGGCAATTGCTGTTCCCTCTTTCCAAGTGTCCATTTTCTGAGTTCCTTTCCTGGTCAACTCACACTGACTTTTGCAGGCTCAGTTTAGTATTAGTTCCAAGTCTTTCCCAAGCTCTTCTTGTCTGGGTTAAGTGCTCTTCCTCTTTGCTTCCATAGCATCCTGAACTCATCGATAATTTAGGCATCACAGGATTGTGGTCAATACTTTTCTTATCTCTTCCTGGATAAACTCTTAATTCCTTAAAATAGAGGATTACAACTGAGCTAGGCATGGTGGCACACACCTGTAATGCCAGTGGCTCTGGAGGCTGAGGCAGGAGGATTGGGAGTCAAAGCCACCCTCATTTAGCAAGGTCCTAAGCAATTTAGTGAGACCCTGTCTCTAAATAAAATATATGAAGGCAGAGAATGTGGCTCAGTGGTTAAACATCTCGGTTCAATCCTAAGTACCAAAAAAAAAAAAAAAAAAAAAAGAAAATACAAGTGATTTATCCTGGTTCCTAACATGTCATACATGTTCAGTAAAAAAATTGAAATAAACAAAAACTGACTTTGAATGCTTAACATACAAAGCACGGTGGAGTGCAAATATGCTTAAATTCCTATTTCCATTTTTAAAGAGCTGACTGCCTCAGGGACAGACAAAATCTGCATAAAAGAAAATTATAAGAATTACAAGATACTATATTCATGCATGCATGCGCACACACACACACACAAATAAATAAATAAATAAAATCAATGCCTATAAGACAGAGTTTGGAAAGTCTTCTTTCAAGAATCTTGATCTACAAATGTCAAATGTCTTCTTTGATATAAAGAGAGCCACTAAGAATAGAACAGGAAGGAAGAGCATGAGGAAAAGACTAACAGTAAACTAAGACGAATGGGGGGAGAGAAAGGAAGAGAGAAGGGAAAACATATGGAAATGGTAGGAGACCTTCAGTGATACACAAAATAATAAGAGGTTATGAGGGGCAAGGGGGTGGGGGGGAAAAAAGGGGAGAGAATTGAACAACAGCAGAGGAGGTAGAGAGGGATGTTGGGAGGGGAGGGGAGGGGAGGGGGGATAGTAGGGGATAGGAAAGGTAGCAGAATACAACAGTCACTAATATGCCATTATGTAAAAATGTGAGTATGTAACAGAAGTGAGTCTGTATTATGTATTTGGGGAGTTCAAAACCCAATTGAGTCGAATGTATGAAAGATGATATGTCTTGAGCTCTGTAATGTTTTGAACAACCAATAAAAAAAAAAAAAGAAAAAAAAAAGAATCTTGATCTGAATAGTAACATAAAGAAAAAAAATGATTCAAATATTTAGGGAGAGTGTTTTAAGTATGAGGAATAAGAGAGGAATGCTCATTGTGTTTATAACACTCTGAGGAATGGGGTGAAAATGTTGGCTAAGGTAGAGATGGATTAAGAGATGATGATCAGGTCAGTGTATATGGTGTGTGCAGGGGAAGCCACAGGGTAGAAAAATAAAACGGAGCAGATCATAGCAGATTGTGTTTAAGTAGGTCTTTGTTCTCACAATTCTTAGTTTTCAACATAGAACTCCTCCACATTCTAGATTGCCTGTTCATCACAATTCCCGGGTCTCCTCCAGAATCCACGAGAGAATCATTAAGATATTTTCAAAATGGAAAATTTCCATATCAAGGAATTTTATCTACTTCCCAAATGTCCTCAAAGGTATTGTATGCCAAATCTTTCAGATCTCTCTCTCTTTCTCTCTCTCTCTCTTTGGTGAGATGGGAGGGGGGTCTCTCTCTGTTATCTAGACTGACCTCAAACTCCTGGGCTTGAGTGATTCTCCTGCCTCAACCTCCCAGGTGGGTAAGGTTACAGATACACACCATCTCACCCAGCTAGAGATATTTTAATTTTGAGGGTAGTTTTTGTGTTAGTGTGATTTTTTTTTCCCAGGCTGGGCTGTGCATGAGCCACACAACACAAACTGTAAGTCCCACTTGGATAGATCCTTTTAATTTTAGCTTTAATATGTACTCAAACTGAATTTACAATTCCAAAAAATAAAAATAAAAAATGAAGGGGGGAAAAGGATGTTAAACTTATTAGTCTGTTTCTTCAGATGGGAACTTCAGGATTAAGCTCAGTCTAGTTCCAAACTGTGGATCATCATCTTTAGGATTTGTTACTACACATAAACCCTAAAAAAAAAAAAAAAAAAAAAATCACCTCTCAACATGAACACAGACCATTGTTCAAGTCTGGGGTCTTTATAGGAACTTGGACTATACATTTTATCAAAGTTCTCCTTAAGAGTCAAGGTCTCCAAAATGTGGTTCCACCTTGTCTACCTACCCTTATTTTTCACTACTTAAAACAACAATCACCTTCCAGGAAGATGAAAGGTTTCATACACCATCCTGCAAGGAGGCCTGGTTCAGGCTTCATATCTTTTAGGAAGCCTCTTCCCTCAACCTAATTGACCCCTTATTTTTCTCTAAATGGTACATTCCACGTCATCAGCCTCTATCTCCACTTCTCATTGCCTATGCATAGCAAACCCCACCCCCTCCCCTGCAGTACAAATCCACACTTTTTTCCAGCTTCTTAGGCCTAATCTATGGATGGGTATGGTTGTGTTGAAAGGAGATATAAATTAAAAAATGGCAATTCCTCCAACTTTCTCTCACTACTTGATACATGCAAGTTCATTTTTATTTAAGTTCATGTAGGTAAATCTCTCCACTATTAAGGAATTAGAATGCCATCTTTAAATCATTTGGTTAATGCCCTCCACTTTACAGATGAACAAATTGAGGACCTTCCCCCAAGAGATGAAGTTCATTTCATTAGCATGTATGTGTCATTATTGCTTCACAATAATCATCTCTGCTCCTCCCCATTGATCAAATAAACTTAATTTATTGCAGAAAAGGACCACTATTTTGTATTTTCTGTATCTATAATATTGTCTATCAGTCTTCTCTTATTTTTCATACAGGATGAAGAAGAAGGCTGGGTACACAGTGTGCGCTAAAGAAGGAATGTTTGAATTGAACTGAATCCCTGCAGAACGCAGACCATTTAGAGACACTGAGTTTGGACTTGGTTGAATACCTGCCTTAGGTTGGCCCAATTAGCAGTGAACAAGAATGGACGAAGAGAGATATGGCAAGTGGGTAGTCTTGTTTGCTTAACTAAGTTACAAATGTTGTTTTACATAGCTTACTTTTTATCCCAAAGCACTTTGAACAGTGCTAATCACAGAGTAGATTCTCATTAAATACATTTTAATTAGTTGTTTGCAGATCAAAACACCAGAACTTGGTCTTTGTTTCATAAAGCAACTATAGCCAAAAAAGAAAGCATTAGAGCACTGTTAGACTAAAGAAATATTTTTCATGTAGTTCTAGGCCTTACATGGGCCTTGAAGAAGAGTATCTGGGATCCTATCTGCTTTTTAGATACCAAAGAATCATTGGAAAAAGCACTACAATAAAAATTGTGTTATTTATTATAACTTACAGTAGTAGGCCACATCAAAAGGGCACAAATTTCCAGATGTTAAGTTGAATTAAATTATTTTGATCTATCCACAATGGATGTCCTCCCCTTGGGATCATTTCTAAGAGCTACTGCCTAAGTTAATAGCAGAATTGGTAGCTAGTAATAAATGGAAGTTATCATCCCTGGATGGGATTTGATCCTGGATTCAGGATTGTTTACACCATGCTGTAGCCAGTTGACCTACCAACTACATAGACTGGCTATTTCTACTTTTCTTACTTTGGACTTTATTCAGCTAGCCTCATTTTCAAAGGATAGAGGTGTAGTGCTTGCAGAATTCTTCTGAATTTAAGCTAGTTCAACCCCAGAAAAGAATTCTGAGGAGGAAGAGAACCATTTATTTGAATCATTAACCTACTCTTACTGATGAGTATCGTCTACTATATTCAGGCAGTTGAACGGGGTTACAAAGAATCAGTCAGGTAATCCAAAATACTTTATTATTAGATATTGCAACTTCTGCCCTTTCCCCTACCCCTTTCTGCCAGAGAGAACAGGTGTCTGGTGAGGTATGGGAAAGTGAGTTTGAAAATATTTGCCATTAATGGTTAGTTTTACTACCTTAGTTCTAGGAAGACAAACTTTTAGATGTGGTTAGGAAGATCAGATAGACAGTAATCCATGCAAGGTCAAAAAGAATAGGAAATTTAGTCAGGCATGGTGGTGCATGCCTATAATCCCAGGGGCTCAGAATGCTGAGGCAGGAGGATCACAAGTTCAAAGCCAGCCTCATCAAAAGTGAGGTGCTAAGCAACTCAGTGAGATCCTGTCTCTAAATAAAATATAAAATAGGGCTGGGGATGTGGCTCAGTGCTCAAGTGCCCCCGAGTTCAAGTTCAAGTGCCCCTCAGTGGTCAAGTTCCCCCCCAAAAAACCCAGGAAATTTAGTTGTGAAGTTCCATGAACTCTGTTCATCATTGGCAAAAACAGTGCCACCTCCTGGAAGTATAGTAGGGAGGCATTCAAAACAGGCATTCAGAGTCTTTAAGGGTATCCTGAGGGTCTAGCTGCCCAAAAGAATTTCTTTAGAGAGTCAACTAGAGCACTTATTTGGGTGATTTAAAACTTCTATCTTAGAAGAAAACAATTCATCTGGATGTTAGTCAATCTCCTAGATGTCTCATAGTCAACCCTTTAAACTAGAATTTTCTCCAGTATGAAGGCTGAATAACAAATATGATTCTTTAATACATATTCAATTTTTGATCACCTAATTAATAATCTAAATTAGGCTCCTAAACTTAGTTGAAGGAGACTGAGAACATGCAAAAGGCCAGGATGCTGAGTCAGCAAATGCTGGTGGATGTTCTGTCTCTTTTTCAGGTTTCAAAATGGCAAACCAAAGACTTTATCGAATAAGCCAGATAAGCCTGAGAAAGGAATAGCTGCTGATGGTGAAGAGGTAAGGAAGAGCAGTAGCACACATTCACGTGTAATTTGCTTGGAGTGCTTACCAGTTGGGGCTACAGACTTCTGGTGGGAAAGTAAAAAGGGGTAAAAGCTGATATACAGAACAACATTAATTTATCTTCATTTTGTGAAACACAGAAGCATAGGGGGAAAAAAAAAAGAGAGAGACAAAGAAACATCAGCAACAAATCAGGGCACGGAACCCAGGAACCAGAAATCTATCTCAGGGAGTGAGGGGGAGAGTTAACCCCTGATTTACCTGAACTTTATGGCTGCCACTTGTAGCAGAACTCTTGGTTGCTTTCCCAGCTTTATCATATTCAAGTGAATTTACCAGGCCAGCTTTTATTTCATCAGCCAGCAATAATGCAAGTCAACATTATAAAACTAAAAACATATTCCAATTTGGACAATCTTGTGGGTTTAGTCAACCACTGGAAGCTAATTTGGAACAAAGTTTCAATTCCTCAGAAAAAAAAATTCAGGAGTTAAAAACATTTTCAGGGGCTGGGGTGTGGCTCAGTGGCAGATTGCTTGCCTAGCACATGTGAGGCACTGGTTCAATCCTCAGCACCACATAATCAATAAAATAAAAGCATTCTGACCATTTACCAAAAAAAAAAAAAAATCCCCAGGGACTTTTCCTTCTCAAAATATTTGAAGAAAAAAATCTTTTAAAGAAAAAGAGTCTTCATACCTGTCTCCCCCGTAAACTTTTCTTAGACTTCTAATAGTTAAATGTTACATATATTTGCAGAACAGGCTTTTCATAGTATATTTTTGTTTTGAACAAACAGACTTAGGTTTTCCAAAAGATAATAAAAATTAAATAACTGTATCTTTGGATTTGTCCCATATTTCATCTCACCCTTCCAAAAGTGAGTCCTCTTCCAGTCCTCTTCCAACCCCCAAGAATTGCAATATTCCTCCCTGAGGGGAGTCACAACTCCTCTCCCACAGTTGTGTCCCATTCTTGACTTCTTCCCTCTTCTCAATTTGCCTTCTTGCTTTATGCACCTTCCCATGCTTGTCTCTTTTCCCCTGCGCCACATTGAACCATATCACCTCCTGGTGGGTGAAGCTATCTTTAGAAATGCTGATCCCAAAATAGGATCATGCTCCCTACCTTTTTTCCCCCCAAAATTTCTGACTTTGCCAAGGCAAAAGAAGGTAATTCGGAGCTTTCAACTCCTTATATTTCATACACAACGCACTCCTCCTTGTGTTCCTCCCTTTGGTTCATACTTAAACAACCTAGGGCTAAGCAAGAAGGAGGTAGCACTGCTGGGAGCAGGAGGCAGGGGATGAAGGAGGCTCAGCTCCTATACTACCAGAGGAGACGCTAAAAAATCCACAAATAACCAGCTCGACCACCACCAATGCAAAGTAGTAGAGAGAGCAATACTAAAATTCAATTACTTTTTGTAACGTTTTTGGAAGAATCAGAGAGAGATGTTCAAAAATGCAAAATGCACTTTCTTCTCCCTTTCTCTGTGTGTTTGTTCCCAGCCCTATTGACAGACTTGTCCTGATGGCCCCCTAGCATCCACAACCCCCGGTTTATTGCCCTTTTGTAACTTGCTTTTCTCCTTCAAGATGGTCCTCCAGGTTGAGGGCCACTCCATCTGACCCCTATAGATAAGGAAAAGGCAGAGCAAGGGGTGTGATTCCTTGGGGATTTGTCCCTGTCTGAGCGTGGATGCTATGCTTATCTACTTCACCTTGAAAGAGCCTTACCTGACATTTCATAAGTCTGGTCTTCATTTCCTTTACAAACGTCCCTCTCAGACCCCTGCTCTCCTTGCTGTGGCTTTCATTCCAGAAAACCAGGGTGCAAAACATAAAGGCCAGTGTTTTAGATTAGTGTGTATTGGACAGCCCTTTTTAGTGAGACTAAGGTGAGATAAGGAGGAGTAACTTGAAATCAATATTTCTTTTTATTGCCTTTAGGTTTTTGATTACACCGGGCAATCCAAATTTGTCCTAAAGAACCTTCGGTATTACTCAGTTCATCCAAATTTGGTAGGTGGAAAAATGTTTCTCCAAGAGATCTCTAAGGACAAATTTAGCAGCAGGGCAGAGGCCCACCACACAGTACCCCTAATTCCCTGGTAACCTCCCAATGCCGTGGTCCCCTTCCCAGGACAGGGAGGCAGAGCAGCCTTGGAAATATAAGGTTTGAGGCAGAGCTTGGATCCTGGTGGTGAGGTGGGAGGGGAGACCTGGGCAGAAAGTGGTCCTCGCAGTTGGTATTTTTTAAGTTGAGAAAACATATTTATAATCAGGGAGAACATATGTATAATCCAAGTTCTCCCCCTCCCTTCCTCTCTCTCTAATCCTATTGCTGGAAAAGCAAATTTAGTGGGCCGGCCCTTGCCCTCCCACGCTTTTAAGTGACATGCTGTGTGTTTCTTGACTGTCTTTTCTTTCTAGTTGTGCTTATGAAAGCCTGTAAGGGCAGCTGTGCCAGGGGAGAAGTGTCTGCAGGTGGGAAGTAAGGGAAGCTGCGCATGCTCCTAGAGAACTCCCTGAGCAAGGGGCTTGGGTCCCTGGTTAAACTCTCTGCCTCAGAGATGGTGGCTGGGACAGGACTGGTAACATTGAGTCACAAAAAACCTTCTTGGTTTGCCCCACTGTGCTGAACACTATGTTACACCTTTTTTTTTTTTTTTTTTTAAGAATTAAATCTTTTTGTTCCTGTTCCTGTGTGAACATTTCTGATGCCTTGCCTCAGCCCCTGGGCCTTTTTGCAGGGGAATTAATACTCTGAAGGAAGTCAGGGACAAAGAGCTTCCTGTGGTTTTGGATCAACAGTTTTGGGGACAGATTTTCCCAGTCATTGCTCAACCTCTCTCTCTACCCCACAGAGAAGAAAGATGAGTCAATTGGTTTGCTAGTTTTCTCTTGATCTAATCTCTTTGTCTCTCTGGAAACCTATCTGCTCAGGCCCGGTACTATGAACCTTTGAAATCCACTGTACTACAGAAATTCCTGGATCAAAACAGGAAAACCACCAGCTTCATGTTAAAAGTAACCGAGTTTGATCAGGATTTGACCTTACTGATTATGACCAACAACCCACCTCCCTACTCAATCAACCAGCAGGAAAAGGATGGCACTCCAAAATACTTTTCCCAGAAGTTACTGCTCGAGGTAAGGCACCCAGGGATTTTCCTGGCAACTCAAGTATGAACTCTGAAGAATTAGAAATTAATTAATTAATCTGGATTAAGGAACTAACAACATGGAGAATGATACTCAGGAAACTACCTCTTCCTTCTCATTTCTGGATATATACTTCACAAAACAGAATCTGGAGGGCCTGGCAAATAGGCAGAATAGGAATTCTATCAGCTTAAGCCATGAAACTTTATTTCAGGGAGAAGATGGGGTGTAAATTAGAAACTGTTTTTCCTGAGTATTTGGTCAAAGACATTTGTAACAAAGGGGAAACTGTCCACTGGCTTTGTAATCGAGAATAAAATAGTAAAAGATGAATCAGGAAATGAGTAATGAAGAAAAGCGGGTATCTAAACGAGAAGAAAGTCAATAAATTATACCCATTGCTTCTGGATGATAGGAGAGAGGAAAAGGAAATTAACCATTACCATAGATAGACATTTGGAACTCCATTATAAGTTAAAGATGTTCAAATGCCATTCAATAAACAATTGCTGAGCACTCAATAAGGTAAAAACCAGAATATAAAGATGGATCACAGGGCAGTTTCTATCTTGAAGGAAGTTGGAATCCAAAAGATCAAAAAAAAGTGAGATACAAAAAAGTAATTCTAACCCACCAGGATATATGAATAACTGAAGAATCGACAAGATACAGATGTAACATAGAATAGACAACAGTACCTCTGTTGGGGAAAAGGGAGTAATCAAGGAGGTGACTCACAACAAAAGAATAGGAGAATGTTCCAATCAGAGGGAAGCGTGTGGAGGCATGGAGACGTGAGAAAGCCAGGCACATTCAGGGAGATGTAGAGAGTAAATGGTGGGAGATAAAAGGATGTAATCAAATTTGCGTTTTAGAAAGAGCATTTTGCAGGTTGAAGAAGGTGCATTAGTAATCCAAGAGACAAAAACTAGAAAGATTAGTTTTCATGTTACTATAATAGTCAAAATGAGAGATACTGAATATTTGAACTAAGTCAATAGCAGAGGAAATAAAGCAAATTGATTTAAGAGATATTTAGGCATCAGGATCTAAGAAAGATCTTGACAGCCTTGAGAGAGGGCTTAATCTAACAGGAAGAAATTAAATGAGATAAGTGAAAGTGCAAACAAAAGAATCTTGATAGAAATTAGATTCTGGAAATGCGGTATCCCAAGAGAGACACTTATAATAAAATGTGGTGCATTTGGAGTCAGTGTTTCCTTAGTTCCTAGATGGATAGCAATCAGAGTATCCTCTTCAAGTAGAAGATAAAATGTTAATATCTAATGGAATATACTGACAAAGGAATTAATGAATTCATTGCTTGTGGTCTCTCGGGTGCACTTTGAAAGTAAGTGCAGAGGTCATTTCTCCTGTTAATGGATATAATGTGCACTGAGAGAGAAATAATCCAGGTTAGGATTGCCCTGCTCAACACAGAGAAGGAAATACAAGGCTAACATGTAAGCTGGTGCAGGAAGAGCTTTCTTCCAGCAACTGGTTAGGTGCAGAACCTGATCATATTCATGAGCAAATTGTGGAACTGACTAAATTGAATTAATAGACAAAGTTAGGCTCTGATTGTTAAAGACTGATTTTGCAATATCTACAATGGCTCTTTAATATTCACGCTGCATCCTCTCATTCCCTGACTGGGAAAGACAATCTTTTGTGAATTTAGGATTGTATACATGAAAAGCATTCTTTTACTATGCCCAGGTCCATGTAGAAGAAGAGTGTGGGTTCCAGTAGGCAAACTGTAGAATGATACTAGTGTGTCTATCACAGTGATGACTGTTTCAGTCCCTTTTAAGTGAAACGGCTCTTCCCACAGTCTCCTGAAGAAGGGAATATCCCCTATTCTATTTTGTACAATTTGATCTATCTCTACTTCTAGCATGGACCAGAGAAGGATACTGGACCCAGTGAAGCATAATTCATAGTCTGGTTAGTGATCTGTGGTATGGATTGGTACCCCCAAACCAAAATGAACCAAAACAAAACAGAAGTCAACCAGCTTAGTAATAACTGACATTCCTGAGTGACTCAGATTCTTGTTTCCAGGCACCTGAATTGGGAAAGCAGTAAGAATGAAAGCAGAAAGGATTCATAGAGTAAAGCCATGACCCAAAACATGAGGAAGAGGGGTACTGCAGGGGCCATGAAAGTAGGGTATGGGTGGGTTGAAGTTATAGGAAAATAGAAATACAGAAGGAGAGGGTAGGGGAAAGAGAGAGAGGAATGAACAAGGTAGAGAAGAAGGAAGCAGGAAGAAAGTAGGAGGGACATGTTAGTGATATTCGAGAGTCAAAATGGTGGTCCTTTTATAGTGCCATTTTGGACTCCAATATCTTTTTAGTTTTTTTTTTTTTTTTTTTTTTTTTTGCCATGAAATGCAGTTCTACTAAGGCTTCTGCTCTTTTTATGGTTGAGTCATTGGCTATGTCTTTATTTCCTAGACACATTTGCTCTTTCACTAAAACACCTATTAGTTGAGGTAGCTTGAATAGATTTTTTTTAAAGAGAGAGTGAGAGAGGAGAGAGAGAGAGAGAGAGAGAGAGAGAGAGAGAGAGAGAGAGAGAGAGAGAGAATTTTTAATATTTATTTTTTAGTTCTCGGCGGACACATGTTGGTATGTGGTGCTGAGGATCGAACCCGGGCCGCACGCATGCCAGGCCAGCGCGCTACCGCTTGAGCCACATCCCCAGCCCTTGAATAGATTTTTAATAAAACTAAAACCAATTAAAGACAATGAATTCAGAATTAAGAAATCATGGTTCAGCAGCAGCTTTAAAGGACTTAACATTCTGAAAGATAAAGCTTGACACGTCAATGAATAGATTGGTCATTCATTCACTCTTTCATTCATTCAAACAATATTTGTTGAGAATCACGAGCCACTCAAGCAGGAACAAACTTTATTTTTGAAACTGCCGCCAATACCCCCTACGCTGGGGGGGGGGGACTGCTGACCAACACATGTGTCGGTCTCCCAGAACCCAACAGGAAGTCCCTCCTCTGGAATTCCCTCCTACCGCACTTCCCCAACCAATGGGAACTCTCCAGGAGTTCCTTAGCAGGCTGAGGTGGACAGCAGGGGTCTAATATCCATAAGAATGCAGATCTTAACATAATCATATCATCTCAATGGCTTGCTGGCGTCACCTTTCAACCAAAAATACTACTTGGCTATGGCTCTTAGCAAGAACCTATTATGTGCCAAGCACCATTAGAGGTACTAGCAATATATTAGTGACTAGATGGGCATGGTGGCACATGCCTGCAATCCCAGTGGCTCAGGAGGCTGAGGCAGGAAGATCACAAGTTCAAAGCCAGCCTCAGCAATGGTGATGCACTAAGCAACTCAGTGAGACCCTGTCTCTAAATAAAATACAAAATAGGTTTGGGGTTGTGGCTCAGGTGTTGAGTGCCCCTAAATTCAATATCTGGTCCCCCCAAATATATATATATATATATATGTATATATATATATATATATATTTATATGTGTATGTGTGTGTGTATATATATATATTTATATGTATATGTGTGTGTGTGTATATATATATATATATATATATATATATATGACTAACCAGTCTCTGTTTCAATGAAGTTTAATTCTAGTGAGGTAGATAGACCATAAGGAAGTAAAAATCATACAGAAAATGCATAACATGATAGATACCATGCCAAAGCAAGATAAATGGATGGACTGTGAATGACAACTTTAGATAGTGTAGCTAGGGAAAGTTATCAGAAGTGATAATGATTTTTTAGTAGACACTTTAAATGGGGTTGGTGATGCAATCCCTAAGGCGAGAGTATAGTTTTTATTTCAGATTGCCACATGTTGGGGAAAAATATAAATTGTAACTTTCTCAAATGAGATAAATCAGGAGAATAAGGGAAACAAAACCATGTCATATGAGGAAAACTTCAAAATATTGGCAATGTTCAGCCTGGAAGAAATAGAGCTTAGGCGGAACATGACAGATTTCTTCAAAAATTTGTCTGTGAAAGAGGCATTAGATTTGCTCTGTTTGGATTATTGGGTAAAAGTTATAGGGAGATAGCTGATCAAAGATGAAATTGTTTTATGTTTTGTTTTGAAGCATAGGAAGACTGATCACTTGGTAATGAAATTGAGGGGATAAAAGTGTCAGATGAACAGTTATACTGGATAACTTTTAAGACTGAAAATCTTCAATTCTATGACCTTTAAGAATGATGAAATTATTACCTCACAAAACATCCCATTCCATGGCCCTATCCCTGTAGATGCAGAAAGTAAGTGGATAACATAGCCATCTCCAAAAAAGGAAGGTAGAGTTCCATATGGGTTCTATTTCTCAACTTGTTAACAAATTCACTAATAGAATCCTTCTCCAAACTGGGCAACTTCCCCTGCCATTCACTTCCAAGGGCCAGTAGGCAAGTTTGATCAATTGCTTAGGAAACTGACCAAGCTTTGGACAAATCATTTGGCAATGAACGAATACATATTATCCAGCTCAGGGCACTGCTTCCTATGGTTCTGGCTTCTGAGTTTCCACTTCCCACTTTGATATATTTGGTTGCATAGTTTTAGGGGAATCATAACTTAGTCCAGGAACTTTGTTCAACCTTGAAGTTCCAAGAGACTGGGCCGACTTCTTCACTTTCTCTTCTTCCCTCTGCCACAGGAAATTCATCATAATCAAAAACCCAGCGAGAACTTTTTCCTGCCCCTGATGTCTCAGAAAAAAAAGTTAAGATCCAGACTAAAACCAATCTTCCCTATGAAACGGCCAGACGATCCTACATCCAAGCGAGAACAATGGTTTAGGTGAAATTCTGGCTCTTTTTTTTAACTTAATTTCTTTCCTATCTTTTCCTTATTTGTGTTACTGTCTCTTCTCTATAGAATTTAACAAACTTGAAAGGGGGCTCCAAGGGGCTTGGGATAAGGTTGTATGAAAAGGGGGGCAATAAGAATGCTTGTCACAAAATTTTGATTGTGGGAAACAAGTCTAATAGTTTCTTGACATGACCTTCATCTTCATTTCCATGCTAATGGAAGAGAAACAGTAATGCATAACTAAAGCTTTCCACTGACAAAGACTTCAAGAGTGAAGGAAAGTGCTGTATTCTAATCTGTATTTTGAAGAAACCAAAGACATGGACCCGCAGCACAAGTTAAGAACTATAGAATAAGAGCAAAAAGACAAAAGAAGTTCTCTTTGAAATTAGTTACTGGAGCAACCTTTATCTAGTTTGCAGAGAAGAAAGAGATTTTGAAGTTACTTCCAAGTTAACTTGGCACCAATGGTTATATGGTGCTAAGTAATATAAATGTTCCTTGCAGCTGACTGATACTGCCTTTCTGTCCCTATGGGCAGTCTCTTGGCATTGTCCCTTCTTCTCCCACAGAATCTCTGAGGATGTAGCCAACTTTAAAGTGACTGATACCATTAACCTCTTGCCCTAGGGTCTACTAAATGAATTTCTGTTGTTGTCGTTGTTAAGGTTTTCCACTGACAATGACTTCAAAAGTGAAGGAAAATATTCAAAAGTGTTTGCTTTGAAGAAACAGAAAAAAATGTACCCTCAGCTCAGTTTTGCTCCAGTCTGTGAAAGGGATATGAGGAAAAATGGTAAGCTCTTTTCTCTCAATGCAGTGGTTTACTGGACTGAGATGTGGGCTGGAGGTAGAACCTACAGGGATTAAGAGATATGGGCAGATTGGCACCTGTCATGGTGGTTCTAGACATTGTTTTCCCTTGTAGCAAGGAAGCTGAGAACTAAAAGAAGTTTAAATCCTCAAATTTCAAGAAAGCACTAGCAGTTTTTTCCAAACTCTATCATCTACCACTTTCATAGTTTTTCACATATTTATGTATTATTTGTTCCATTATTTACTTAGCAAAATCCTTCCCCCACCCTTTGGCTGATGGGGATTGAACCCAGGGACTACTGGTGCATGCTAGGTAAGCACTCTACTTCTGAGCTATACCCCCAGCCTAAGGATTTAAAATTTTTTGTCCTGTGAGCATGGTGATACGTTCCTGTAATCCTAGTCACTCCACTGGCTGACACAGGAAGGTCAGCCTGGGCAATTTAGTAAGACCCTGTGTCAAAATTAAAAAGTAAAAATGGCTGGGGAATATAGCTCAGTAGTAGAGCACCCCTAAGCCCCTGAGTTCCATCCCTGGTACTACCAAAAAAAAAAAAAAGTCTTAAATATTATGTCTGTTTTCAGTCCCAGAATATTTCAGATGTACAAGTATCTTCTTTCAAGAGAGAGACTTCACCTGGAAAGTATGGTTTGAGCTTTATAAGTCAGATAAAACAAATATAATAGTTAATATAGTACATTTAGTCAAGTCGAAGTTAAATCTTAAATGATACCATATGTAGGATGGAGGCAGTTCAGCTTAAATCCATATGTGGGGGAATTTCTCTAGAATCTAACCTAGATTAGAATTCCTCTAATTTTGCAAGAGCACAGGATGCATTTACATTATAAAGAGAACTCTTTAATATCGCAGTATGTAGCTTCTCTTTAGATTTAGGGTGACTTTTCAGTTTTCCTAATAAAAACACATAAATAAAATCAAAGGATACTTAGTCTGCTTTTGTACATAAAGTCTGTCATGATGCATTTCCTATACAAAAATGAATCTGCTGGAGAGTTGAACCAATATTCCCACTTAAAGCAAAGGAACAGCTAATATCTCCTCAACTCCCCACCCCCACCCCCCTATAATGCCTCTTGTTTATCAGGCATCCAGATCAGGAAAGAGTACACTTAGAACAGTTTGGGTGGAAGGTGTGAAATCTAGTTAAGGCGGGTAAGAGGTCAACCATAGCATCTGAACCAAGGTGAGAGCAGCTTGGAATAAGCGTTCAGATTCAAGGGATATTTAATACAAGGCAAAAAGTGTCCAAAAGTGGGGAAGGGCAGAAGCAAGAAGATCCCACGATAGAAACTTGCAAAGAACAGGTGGAGATTGAAAAAGAGCCTGACTAAAGTGGTATCACTGAAGTCAAATGAAGCAAGTTTGTCACAGTCTCAGACAATAGAAAGCCAACATACATTTTGAGTAAAAGCCTTTTATGCACATGAATGAGTGCATGATAATAATTGTGACTGAAGTGTCAATATAATTGCAAAGGAAATAAATCACTTAAAAGGGGTGGGACCAGGCAAAGAAGATCCTAAACTGACAATATGGGTTTTGATGAAGAGTAAGGATCCGGAATTATAAAGAAGGTTGGAAATGATAGTTACTCTTGATAAAGAGTAAAGACCAGGTTTCTGGACCTTCCGTGCCACTCAGTAAGTATTCCTCTACTACTTTTGGAAATACACATTCATCAAGGTGTCCTGTGCTTTGTCGTAGTTTCCAAGAAGTCTGTGAATGAAATGCTGACTCCCCAGATGCTTTGGGAACCACTCACACTTTCATCGCTGCTAGAAGAGAAGCCCACCAGAATTGTGCCAGGGGAAAGCTCCTTCCGCAACGGAAAGGCTCAACAGTGGATTATCAAAAATGCCACTGTCATTAAGTGAAAAAAAAAAACCTCTTAAGGCCTCCCGCCTAGTTCTCCAGGGATAGGAGGAGTCTGCAGAAATCGCTGACCAAATAAAATCACATTGCAGCTGCCGCAGGCGTGGGCTGCGGAGGCGCGAGCTGGGTGGGCGGGACAAGCCCCTGGGGCAGCGCCTGGCCCCGCCCCCGCTCGGCCAGGGAGGGCGTGGCTACGTCCCCAGGGGGCGAAGGCGGCCACGACGGCCCGGGAGGGCGGGCCTTGGCCCCGAGTGACGGCCTGGAGGCCCAACCGGCGAGAGAACACGGGGCCGGCCTTCCTGCAGCCTCTTCCGCTTGCCGGCAGCGGCGCCTGGGACGGTTGCTGTGGGTCTGGGCGCTGGGAAGTCGTCCAAGATGATTAAAAAATTCGACAAGAAGGACGAAGAGTCTGGTACGCGCGGGGCTTCTGACTCTCAATCTCAGCCTCGGGGGTCCCCTTCCCTCGCTCGCCGCCACCTGCTTTCCGGAACGGCGGGGCTGGGGGCGTGGGCGCCGCCGTGCGAGGGGCCGTCCGCTCCTGCCGGGGGCCTGCCCGTAGCCCCTCCCCCGGGTGCCGGGGCCTCCCCTTGGGCCGCGCGCTCCCGCATCGGCGCGCGGCGCTGCCTGGGCCTGATGGGCGGCTCCGCCCCGGCCCCTGTCCCCACCCCCGTTCCCGCCCCCGACGGAGCCCCTCCGCGCTGATTCCCGGAGGGCCCCTGGCGGGGGCTAAGGAGTGCGTACGCTGCTCTCTGCGGCAGCGTGGGGGTTGCTGGTGGGGTTAGGCTCGGAATGGGAGCGCCCTGTTCTCGGGGCTGGGGTCGACGATGCAGCGTATGCGTGTATATGGACTTTGAGGTGTCTGTACCTTCTAATCTTCCTGGGGAGGGGGGCCCAACCTGCCCTGTGGGACACTGATGGACTAATGCTCAGGCATCCAAAAGTGACTTGCGTCTTTATACCCGCCTGTGGTCCAAGGCAAACCGGGAATATGCCAAGTCACCTCAAAAAAGAAAAATATTGTTAGTGTTGATGGCTACTCTCACGTAGTGCGTTAAGAGGGTTGGGGTAGTTAACCTCCACAGCCCCATCCAACTTTTTGTTTATGTAATTCTTTGCAAAATTCTTCCAATTCTGCCTCTCAGTAAATGTTAAAAACACATAAAATAAGGCTTTCTTTTAGGAAAATCAAAAGTTCCCTACCGTAATCTCATTAATCTTGGTTGTTGTGGAAATGACACATATTTATAAACATTCATGGGAATAAAAAAGAGGGTAGAGAATGAAGACACTCCTGCAAAAGAGAAGTCCAACCTCTTAAACTGTGTCAAATGACAGAACTCGTATCAAAATCAAAATGATTTTATTCAATTTTTTATACATACTAGTAATGACTATCACTGTAGTAGCCAAGTGAGGTCTCACTTAGGTGAGATTTCTAAAGCATTCAGTACCCTTCTCTAGAAAATAAGTATGTAGGATAGCTACTGAAGACATTCTTTTGTTTTATGCTATAGGTAGTGGTTCCAATCCTTTCCAGCATCTGGAGAAGAGTGCTGTCTTACAGGAGGTATGACTTGGAATTACATTGTGCTGCCTCTTTTCTGTTTTGGAATGGCGGGCAGAGAACCTCTGGGATACTAGAGTCAGGACCTCCGAAATAAATATTAAGGAATGTAACTGATTGCAGAGCATATAAACTGGAGGGAGAAGGAAGAGGACTTAACTTGTCACAGGAGAATCTAGAGCTGAGAGAAGTGCAAAGACATGCAGGCTCTGCCATGTGTTGGTAATATTAAATAAAATGTGAAAAGAGGTGTTTAGTGCAAGGTTGTTAGAAGAAGTTAGATATTGAGCATTTTGCATTCATATGAGGTAGGTAAAAATTCTCTTTCTTAACAGATAAAGCCCATAAAGTTGTAATAGACCTTAGGGAATGAATTAGAAAATACAGACTGGAAAATCAAGGCCGTATCTAATAATTTATCAGCTACCATAGTAAACTGAGGACCAGAGACAACTATATTCTTTGGATATTGTATTTTAAAAGTCTTCATTATTAAAGTTGATTTGTTGTATTCTGATTTAGAAAAAGGTAGAAAATACACTATATGTAACAGTAATATTTTGCATGTTTCTGTAGGCTCGTATATTCAATGAAACCCCCATCAATCCAAGAAGATGTTTGCATATTCTTACAAAGATTCTTTATTTACTGAACCAGGTAAATTATTTTTATTTTCCTTAGATTTGTGTCCTAGAATAGAAACCCATATGTAACATACAGAAACTACTTTCTGGAAAGTATAATTATTTTTTTAAAAATTCATTTAATTTTAAAATCCAAAATGTTTATTCACCAGAACAATGTGTAAAACTTCTTGAGCAAGGGACTATGAAATCTGTTTATTTTTATATGATGAAGTATTTAAACTGGCTTTAAGCATATAGTATATTCTCAACAAATACATTGATTTGAATTTAATAACCACTAGTTAGCACACATTGTTTACATTTATCTAGGGGTCTTTATGTCTTTCTGAAAATATACTGTAAAGTCAGACAAATTTTAGATTTTTTTTTGTATAATAGTGATGTTTTAAGGCTTTGATTTTTAATATTCAGATTTATACTTATTATTCTTATTCCACTACTCATTATTAATGTAATATTCAATATTACTACTGAATATTCATATTCAATAATCTGATTATGGGCAAGTAATTTAACCATTGATTGCCTTAATGTCCATTTTTGCAAATTGGCATTATGATAATATCTGTTGTATAGAATTATAATGATTAAGTGAAATAAATATCAAGCAATAGGAATAGTACTGAACCCACAGTAGCATTCAAGAATGATTTTCATTGAGTCACTCAGCAAATATTTATTGCATGCCTTCTGTGTCCTATGCACTGTTCTAGGCACTAGGGTTATAGTGGACAAAATAAACAAAAAAAATTGTAGTCATAGAATGTAGATTCTTTTTTTCTTTTCTTTTTTTTTTTGGTGGTGCTGGGGATTGAACCCAGAACCTTGTGCATGGGAGGCAAGCCTGCTACTAACTGAGCTATATCCCCAGTCTCCAACTTTATTTAATTAATTAATTAATTTATTTTTATGTGGTGCTGAGGATTGAACCCAGGGCCTTGCACATGTGAGGCAAGTGCTCTACCGCTGAGCCATATTACTCAGTGGTAAAAGAGAATAAAATCATGACATTTGCAGATAAATGGATGGAGTTAGAGAAGATAATGCTAAGTGAAATTTAGCCAATCCCAAAAAATCAAATGCCGAATGTTTTCTTTGATATAAGGAGGCTGATTCATAGTAGGATAGGGAGAGGGAGCTTGGGAGGAATAGATGAACTCTAGATAGGGCAGAGGGGTTAGAGGGGAAGAGAGGGGGCATGGGGTTATATATGGTGGTAGAATGTGATGATCAAAGTACGTGTATGAAGACACGAATTGGTGTGAATATACTTTGTATACAACCAGGAAAAAAAAAAAGAATGTAGATTCTTCTTTCTATTATTATTAATTTTATTATTTATTTACTTTTTTGCTTCAAACTGTTTAAAAAACATGAACCTTATGATTTTGTTGATCATATGATCAAAATCGTAGAGCCTTATGATTTTTGTTGATCCCATATATGTGTGTGTGTCTATGTTTGTATTATGTATATAAGTACATGTATACACACGCATATAATATACCATATGAATCATGTAGTTTATATATGATGCTAAGAAAACTTAGCTTCCAATTTGAATTCTGAGAGAATATTTTACCTTTACTGTTTTGTAACTGAAAACCTCATCCAGAGATTTAATGAAGCTATATTTTTTGCAAATGGAGACTGGGCAACAATCATATAGTTTTAAATAAAATATATTTGTTCACAAACAGCATAACCCCTCTTTGACAGCGTATTAGAAACATTTAAGCCATAGTCAATTTGGATAAATTTTTGTAGCATACTTTGTGTTCAAATTGGTTAAACCTATTATATAAATAATTTAGAACAAAGTTGATTCAGAGTATCCATATTTTTACATTGGCCAATACCATTTTTAATAGGGCAACTCATGTTGAAACACTGCATTATCTTGATAAAGAAATTATCAAGCATAGCAAAAACACAGCTAACTACATAAGCAGGTTTGGGAACATTCATTTTTATCTTTTTTCCTTGTTCTTATTAGAGCTTTATGGAAAAATACTTTTCAGTTTCTACTGGAGTTGACAGAGCCATATGTTCTTTGAATTTCAAGTCAAAGAGTAGGTTTAACCAATTTGAACACAAAGTGTGCTACAAAAATTTATCCAAATTGACTATGGCTTTAAAAAGTAGGGATTTAAGGTTTTCTAATAGAACTATAAAGTACATGGGTTTCTAGGTATTCAGTAAATTTTATGACAGAAACAATGTAATCTCTTGCTAATGAGCAAGTTGAACACTCTGATTTAAATAATTGAAAATTCTTATTATACTTTGTCTTTCATTCTAAACTTTCACTGGCTTTCAATTTGTAAACCACATGACTATTTATCCACTTCTTACTTAAAATAATTCAGTATCACACACTTCTAGAATAGTGGTCAAACCTTTTTTACTTTTTTTTTTAAATCAAAACTTTTGCTGATTTTTTTTTTTTTTAATCAAAAGTTATTCTTGGGCTGGGGATGTGGCTCAAGCTGTAGTGCGCTCACCTGGCATGCGTGTGGCCCGGGTTCAATTCTCAGCACCACATACAAACAAGATGTTGTGTCCGCCGAAAACTAAAAAATAAATATTAAAATTCTTTCTCTCTCTCTCTCTCTCTCTTTAAAAAAAAAAAAGTTATTCTTAACACCCATAGTAAATAGATTGAAAACTAGCTATATTTGATGTGAAATCTGAAGCTCTGAAAAGAGATTTAGCCTAAAATTTTATATAAATTGCTCTTAATGAAGAAATTAAATATTGAAATGACATTATTTCAGATATTCTGTGATATGAATGGTTTGAAAATTAGTGACAGTAGGTTATCTTACACCTTATTACTCAATATGATTCCTGGATCAGCAGCCTTTGCATCACCGGGAGCTTGTTACAAATGCAAAAATCTCAGCCTTCACCCTAGGATTCCACTGATTTGAAATCTGCAGTTTAAGTTTGTAAAGCTCTGTTCTGAATCATATTTTTAAGGTTTGGGCCAGTGTCTTCAGATCTCTAGCAGCCCTGTAAATCTTATTAATATGACAAATCTGAGTCTGACCCTTTTGGTTGGATCCCAGTTTGCTGCGTTTTCTGGGATTCCTCATAGACAGTTCTTTACAGTTTCATATTTATTATGCTCCTATCATATGTCAGGCATTGTGCTGGGCATTAGATTATAGAAATGTATAAGGTATGATCTCTGCTCTTTGGTAGTATGATAGTAACATTCTATTCTGATTAGTAGCTGTACTTGCCTCTTGGTAAATCCTTCTTGAAGGAAATAAAAACAATTTCTGCTGAAAGCCTAGAGAACAACTAATCTAGAACTTTTAAGTGTAGTGTGTGATACTGAATTATTTTAAGTAAGAAGTGGATAAATAGCCATGTGGGTTTATAAATCGAAAGCCAGAAAACCACCAAGAGGCAGAATGTTTACAAAGGATTTTTTTTCCTGAATTCTGAAAGATTTTTGCATAAGAAAATATCCTAAAAAAAAATCGTGTGTGTGTGTGTGTGTGTGTATGTGTGTGTTGTGGGTGTGTGTATGTATATGTGTGTACACACACACAACACACACACAGACACACACACATACACACATACATATTTCAGTTTAAATTGTTTTACATTTTACTTAGGGTGAACACTTTGGAACTGTGGAAGCTACAGAAGCCTTCTTTGCAATGACCCGATTGTTTCAATCTAATGATGTAAGTTCTTTTTTTATTCTTTTCAATGAAAAAAACTTTTAATTTGTTTTTCCCAGGGAACTTAGAGTATTCTAAATTAGGGGAGGGTTGCTTGAAATGTTTAAAATTACTGAAAAACTGTCTTTATAAAACTTTTAAATGCTCATTAAAGGACATGTGAAAATGAAGCAATTGAGTTAATAAAGTATATAGTATTATAGCTATTCCTCCACAGATCTACCCTGCAGTCATAAAAAACAGTTAATATTCAGTTTTTGCCATGACACTGCAAAGGTGGACTGGTATAGAAGTCAGTGTGCAAAGCTACCACACCTGTCAGTTCTTAGTCAAGTTTCTGGAGTACTTGAGGTTTTTGGTCAGCAGGGCTGCAGTAAAGAAGAAGAGCTGATCTGTATTTGGGGTAAAAATGGGAGTTCATAACCCACTTGAATCTAATGTATGAAATATGATATGTCAAGAGCTTTGTAATGTTTTGAACAACCAATAAAAAAAGAAAAAAAAAAAAAAGAAGAGCTGACTATGGAGTAGAGAAGGGGCAGGGGATAGCAAAAGAGAAGAGTGAGACAAACTAATTCTGCCAGCAGTTCTGCATCTGCCTCTCATTACCACAGACCACCCAACCTTCAGAGAGTAATGGCTGCTGCTTTTCTTTTCATGTAAATGTGGCACATATTTCTCTTCTGCCCAATTCTAACACAGAAACATACAGAAATGTGATCTAGGATATCTCTCTCTCAGCTATTAGCATAAATTGGCCAATCTTTAAAAAAAAATTTTTTTTTTGTAGTTGTAGATGGACAGAATGCCTTTATTGTATTTCTTTTTATGTGGTAGTAAGGATCAAACCCTCTGTCTCACACATGCTAGGCAAGTGCTCTGCCACTGAGCTACAGCTACAGCCCAAGCTGGCCAGTCTTGCTGTTCTTTTCATATGTATTGCATATTAGCACAGGTCATGTTTTATGTTCTATCCCCAGGATTTCCTGGGATTTGAGTCTGGTCATGTGTCTAGATTAATGTAAGGTTGTAGGAGTAGGTCCTTAGGTAGATCAGCAGTTCCCTGTAAGGCAAAGGGGGACTAATTTCCTCAGACATGAAATGAAGAACTGTTTCTGTTGGCAAAGAATGCTTGGCAGAATTTAGGAATTCTAGGTACTCACCTTTATCAGAATCTGTTCATGTGTCCCCATCTTAATTTTCAAGGCCCTCTTGCCAGTCAAGGTGCTAATTTTAACATAAGCTGCTCCTGCAAGAGTTTGAATTAAATTTGCATTGGAATCCAGCTACCTGCAGGATTTGCCTTCCCATTCTGTGGCCACTTGACATTAAGGTAGTTATAGAAGATTTTTGATCCCTTATACAGATCTTGAGCTGTGCATTTAAAGCTCTAAGCTTATCCTTTTATTTTACCCCCATAATAGCTTTCCATTATACTAAGGAACAACTAGTTATTTCATTATTTTTATTGAGCAACTTATAATAAAAACTTGTTTTGTGGTGCTGAGAATTGAACCCAAGGCTTGTGCATTCTAGACAAGCACTCTACCACTGACCTACATCCCCAACCCAACAACTTAAATTTTTAGCAACTTATTTTTACTAAAATGTTCTCTGATATCATCAGCTTACTTTGTCTTTCATAGGTCCTTGCCTGCAGATGGTAATTTAAATATTTTGCCTCTGTATACCTTAGACTACTTGTGTTTTACCACTGGAAACAGAGTCATTAATGCTTTTAATCAAATCAGAGAAATAATCTTAGTTCATAGCAGGTACTGTTTCCCTTTAACCTCTTTGTGTTCCAGAAATTTAGCGTTCAATCAGGGAAGTGGAATCACTAAGAATATTATGGGATTAAGTATTTATTAGAGGCATGAGACTAGAAAATGAGGCATTTTACACTGTTGGAGTGGATCTTAGAGGGTTGCTGTTATAAAAGTCATGGAAGGCTGTTGCCTCTGTATGGCTCTGATTTTGCAGCCAGGTTTCTGGTGGTAGGCCTGATTGGGTCAGCATAAGTTAATAGGATCAACAAATTGTAGGACATGGTAGAATGAAAAGAATGGTTGGATCAGGAGTGGTATTTGGGGAGTGAGTTGCTTGGAAATAAAATGGAAAGGGATACTCTCAATGATATAGGTTGTGACAATGGAAGTGAATGATTTTTTATGGGAGAAAGTACAGGATCATTAAAAGGAGGTCAGGAAATGGAGAAGTCAGAGTTTCAGGGATAAGGTCTATATGGCTGGTAAGATCACCAATTCTTATTAGAATGACAGTGAGCAAGGTAATAGTGTGTATGTGTGTGTGTAATTTTTTTTTTTTAAATAAGGAAGTAACATGGAGTCTATATGTTACCAGATATGATGGTAAAAATGATACATTTAAAGCATAAACTTTAAATTCAGAGTGTTTTTAGGGAAGGAGGAGATAAGTGAAAGTTGGCACAAATCATTTATTATTCAGGAGAAACACTGATACACACTGAAGAGAGGCTGAACATTTCTCCATACGTGTTTTTTTAAGAATTGTAAAAATACTTCTTCCATGACAAGCCTTTAACACTTTGATGAAAACTATGTCTTTGAACTAAAACTATCAGAGTCTAAGTTCAGAACTCTCTGTAAAAAGACCCATATAACTGAATTTTTCAGTTTTTCTTTTTTCCCAGGGTGTCTAGGCATCAAGTATTTGTGCTTATGAAATAATAATATTCTCTCTTTTTAAAATACCTTTATTTTGTGTATTTATTTTTATGTGGTGCTGAGGATTGAACCCAGTGCCTCAACCTGCAAGGCAAGTACTCTACTGCTGAGCCACAACCCCAGCCCTGGAAATAATAATATTCTAAATATTTTCTTACCTAGACATTTTGTTAAAAGATTTTTTTTTTTTTTTGGTAGGTAAGAATATGTTTAAGACTCTATAAATGTTTGTACTAGGAATCCTTACTTCGGAAATTAAAGAAAACATTTCTTTCTGAATAACCTGTTACCTTCTGTAAATAATTTTTCAGCAAACATTGAGGAGAATGTGCTACCTTACCATCAAAGAAATGGCTACCATCTCGGAGGATGTGATAATTGTCACAAGCAGGTATGTGACTTCTAGTATCAAAATTTGGATGATATATTTATGAACTATTTTCTGTTCTCCTTTGTTGACTTTCCTTTTTCTTTACTGTAAGGAAGCCTAAAAGAATATTGTGTTTTAAAGCATTCTTTTCAAAAAATGCAGATATGAGCATGTAAAAACCACCCCTCATAAATAAATCATAGAGTAATGCCAATAGAATTTATTACCTTAAAAATGTTCATAAAATATATAAATAGCACTGAGAAGTGAGACACTGAAATAAAATATTTACAGTATAACATCAAAAGGCTACCATCCATAATATATAAAGAACTCTTATTCTTAAAAATAATACCAAGTGATAATTCTTAAAATAGCTAGTGTAAAGGATCTTAAAATCTTTATAGTCATAAAATTTTTAGTGACCAAAAAAATGTACATTAAAAATTCAACAATTAGTTAAATATTTTTACTCATCAAATTGACAAAAAAAAAATCAAAAAGGCAACATTTGGTAAGAGAGACTGATATTCTTGTATACAGAAGGTAGAGTAATGAATTGATTCAGGTTTTCTATAAAGCAGTTCAGTAGCATTTATTGAATGACTAAAAAGATTTTATTCCCTTGGCTCAGTAATACCACATTTCTGCAACTATCATCAGAAAATGATCAGAGGTAGCAAAACTGATATACAATAGTGTATGTTGCAGCACTGTTTACAGTAGCAAAAAGGATAACTTATGTATTTTATCATTGATGATTTAACCATGTTATAATCATTCTATGAAATATTTTTAAGTTTTTGAAAATATTTTTAATACATCTTTAATGATACAGAAAAGTCCTTGCTAAATTTAGTGCTGAGAGTTGGATTTAATTTATGTATTCCATATAGTCTCACTAAAAATATTTTATGTATGCATATAAAAATCATGGATGGAAGTATAGTGATATGTTACCAGTAGGTTATCTCTGGTTTGGGGATTGCGGCTAACAGTCTGTTTTTCTCCCAAGCTTTTGATAATTTCAAAATGTCTTAGAATGACCATGTACAATTTATAGTTCTAAAATGTATGATAAATGTTATTTTTAAAAGTTGCCTTTTTAATTATTAATTATAACTTATTTAACTGGGTATGGTTTTTGGAAACAAAATACATTTTTGGTATTTAACCAGCAGTATATAGTTTCAATTAGGAAAGATTTTAGCTGAAGTCAGGAAAGCAGATGTAAACAGTGATTTAAAACAAGATGAGAGTTTATTTTTCCTCATATAACCATGAGTCTGGAGGCACAGACTAGCTGGTGTTGGTTCAGTCATTCAACAGTGGCAGGGCTGGTGTCTCTTGAGTTCTTTTGGATATGTTCCATTATTGCAAAATAGACGCCTGAATTACTGGCAGTGCACCACACTCAAGGCAGGAGGGCTACTGGGAAGTGGGCCAGGGAGTGCCAGCACCATCTGCCTCTTTATCAGGAATGCAATTGCTTTTCCCAAGGCAATTTTTAGATTTCATTTGGCACAACTGTGTTATATGACTATCCTTAGGAGGCCAGGAAAGTGAGTATTTAGCTTTTATAGCCCAAGTATTAGGGGCAGGCAAGGGAGAAGGGATTGCAAATGGGTGTTGGATTATTCACCTAACAGTGTCTGCTGCAAGTAAGAAACAGAAAATAGTTATATTGCTAGATTCACTAAATATTTGGAGAGTTTAATTAGTCAACTGCTTTTTGTTTATTTCTTTTAGTCATTAGTACTTCTCTGAGTGTTACTAGACTACCTTGAATTATGGTTTACTTCTAGTTCATTTTAAGTGGTTACTAGATATGTAGGTAGAATAATTGTCCTGTAAGGGCAGGGATCCTTAAAAATGGAGGTGGGAGGCAGAAGAAGAGGTTCAGTAAAGAGAGTGATGATGGAAGTAGGTCAAAGAGATGCTATTGTTGCTGGAGTTGAAGACAGAGGAAAGGGGCCATGAACCAAAGAGCATGAGTGACCTTTAGAAGCTGAAATAAAAAATGGATTTACCCTGTTTTAGTCCATTTTCTACTGTATAAAGAAAATGCCTAAGCTGGGTACTTTAGAAAGATTGGTTTATTTAGTTTATGTTTTTGAGGCTGAAAGTTTAAGATCTGATAGTCCCATCCATTTGACTTCTGGCAAGGGCCACATGGTTAATGACATCACAGTGCCAGTAGTATGTGCAGAAGAAATCATGTGGTGAGACAGGAAGCCAGAAGGATTCAGAGCCAGGCTTCTTCTTTTTATAACAACTCATTCTTTCAAGAACTGATTGAGTTCTGAGAGAACTACATTAGTTCCATCTGAAGGTTCCCCCAGTGACCTAACCTACTTTCTACTAGGTCCTAATTCTGGAAGGTTTCACCACCTCAACATTACTACTGGGCACTAATCTGCCAGCACATGAACTCTTGGGGAACATATTCAAACCATAATAACCCCTATAGTCTCCAGGAACGAATGCAGCCCTGTAGATATTTTGATTTTAGACAAGTGAGACTTACTTGGGACTTTTAAACTCATACAAATATAATATAAAGAAATGAATATTATCTTAAACCTTTAAGTTTGTGGTATTTTGCAGCCATAGAAAATTAATGCAAGCCAGGTATGGTGGTACACACCTGTACTCCCAGCTTGGGAGGCTAAGGCAGGTGGATTATGAGTCTAAAGTCAGCCTCAGCAATGGCGAGGCACTAAGCAACTCAGTGAGACCCTGTCTCTAAATAAAATACAGAATAGGTCTGGGGATGTTGCTCATTGCCCCTGGTTGAGTGCCCCTGGGTTCAATCCCATATATATATATATACACACACACACACATACACAAAGCTAATGCAAATTTTTGAACCTGGAAGAGGGGTGGTACCATAAAAAGTACCTAAAAATATGGAAGTAGCTTTGGAGTTAGACAATGAGAACAGACTAGAAGCATTTTGGGGAGATGGTAGAACAATCCTAGATTGTTAACAAAAATATGGGTGTTAATGGCTATACCAGATTCAAGAAGTAATGAGTGGGATAGAGAGATCAACATTTTAGAGATGACCTAAATCATTGTGAACAGAATTGGTAGAAATACAGACACTACAGGTGCTGCTGGGGTGACTCAGAAAAATGAGGAAGTGTTGGAAACTGGACAAAAGAGGACTCTTATTATTATAGCGACAGAAAGCTTAGCAGAATTCTCTCCTGAGATTATGTTGGAAGCAGGACTTATAAGCAGTGAACTTGACTATTTACCAGGCTTCCGAGCAAAGTGTTGAAGAAGCACTTGGTTTATTTTTGCTGCTCTTAGTAAAATTTTAAAGTAGAGAAGTAAACTGAGAGGAGATTAAAGAAAAAAGAGTTAGGACTTCATAATTTTGGAAATTCGCAGACTGCCCAAAAGGCAAAGGTGCTTAAATCAAAAGATTCACAGCCAGGAAAGTGTACGTTTAGAGAAAAAGCTAAATGAGTTACTGCACAACCTTTTGCTGGAACCTCAGATCAAAAGTTCAGAGTAGTTACTCACATAGAACACTTAAGAGATCAAGGATGAGACTCATAGATTCCCTTAGCATCTAAGCAGAAGCCGAAAATAGAGATGGGATTATCTAGGCAAGATCTGCACAGGAGCCTCTTGTGTAATGGAGTGAGTCTCTGTACTTTTATGGTAGACCCACAAGGTTCTTGAGAATCTTATGCCAACAGAAATTCTATCAGCTTGGACACAAAGTGAAAGAGGATGAAGTGAAAAAAGTTGTCAATAGCCCAGAATTCTCCAGGCAGGAAATAGGCTACTAGAACTGCTCAGCTTTGAATACATGCAGTCCACCCTTTATGAAAAAGGAATGGTGGTGACTCCAAGGGCAGAGGCACAAGCCTATGGGGTGGCTGTGAGAACTCTGTGGAGTTCTTCCCAGGCAGAATCTTATTCCTGTTTGCTTGCTGGATTTTAAAATAGGGACCAGTGACTTTTTTCTTTCTATTTTGTCTGTTTCTGAATGGGAATAATTCATAATGCTATCTTATGGCATTCTCACACTATATTTTGGGAGCAGGCAACTTGTATGATTTCACGGATCCAGAGATGAAGAGGAATGTTGCTTTAGGATGGCTTATATCAAGAATCTCACTGTTGGGGGCTGGGGATGTGGCTCAAGCAGTAGCGCGCTCGCCTGGCATGCGAGCGGCCTGGGTTCGATCCTCAGCACCACATACCAAAAACAAAAAAATTGTGTCTGCCGAAAACTAAAAAAAAAAAAAAAAAAAAAAAAAAGAAAAAATACTCTCTCTTAAAAAAAAAAAAAGAATTTCATTGTTATGGTCCCCTAAAGAATCATGTGTTAAAGGCTTGGTCCCCAGTGTAGCAGTGTTTAAAGGTGAGGATTTGGGAAAGTGATTGGATCATGGAGGCTCTGACTTCATCTAAAATAGATTAACCCATTCAGGGATTCATATTTGATGGTAGGGCCTAGTTAGAGGAAATTCTTATTGGGCCATGGGGCTAGAGGAAATAGGCCACTGGGGTACTTTTAAATCAGTGAGATTTTGGACTTTGAATTCATGCTGCAGTGTGTTAAAATTTGGGGAGATTTGGGGGTTGGGAGAGTATATTTTTGCATGTGAAATGCATACAGGTCTAATGACACAATGATTTTTAGCCCAGTGAGATGTTGGACTTTTATTCTACAGAACTGTAAAATAATAAATTTATGTTGTTTAAGTCCCTAGCTATGGTAATTTGTCATAAAAGGAAAAGAAGACTAATATTGTAGATGACCATTCTGTATACATAGACAGCTGTGTTTTATTGCAAGAAACTATAGAGATTAAGGAAACCAGAAGGCAGATGTTTCACAAAAGAGAATATTTGAATAGACAATAAGCACATGAAAATGTTCTCAACATTATTATCCCAGAAAATATAAATAAAACCCTTAATGAAATATCATACTACACTGACTAGAATGGATAAAATAAAAAGGCTTGACAATACCAAAATCAAAAAAGTCTGTTCTAGTATAGAATATTACGTAGATCAGTTGAAACACAAATTGTAGATAGGAAAGAGGCTTGGTCTAACTACCTTAGAAAAGGTTTGGCAGTTTCTTATAAACACATACTCACCCTGTGACAAGTAATACCATTTCTAGGTATTTACACAAAGGAAATGAAAACATAGCCACAAAAAAAAGACTGTACAAGAATTTCTGATCACTTGTGATAGACCTCTATGTTATTGGGAATCAAAGGTTCTACTGCTTACTGACCACTAGAGCTTGGGAGACAGAGATTGAAGGAGAATAAGTTTATTCAAAACCAGTCTTGGGGAAGATAGAGGCTTTTCTGTCCCCAATCTCCATCTTCAGGGAGCTCATAAATTCAAACAGCTTTTATAAGAAAAGGGGGGATAGTAGAACAAACTGCAGAAAATGTACATATTTACAGAGAACATGTCACAATTCCTTTTTCTTAATCTTTGTGGGTGCCACTTGGGCTTTGGGTGTAGTTTCTTAGCTTTCACTGAGATGGAGAAAATACTAACTAGAAAGTTGAGGGGAATATATTTTAGAGCTTTTAATTTCAAAGGGGCTCTGTTATGTAAACATCAAACCACCCAAATGTTCATCTGTGGAGGAATGGATAAGTGAATTGTGGTATACTCATGCAGTGGACTTTTACACAGTAATGAAAGAGAACAAATTCCTTATTCAGGCAACAACATGGATAACCTTCTCAAACATTATGTTGGAATAAGAGAAAAACACATAAGAATACAACCTAGATGATGTAGATTAGAATAACCTAAATTCATCTGTGATGATAGAAACCAGAATTCTGGTGGGTTAGAGGAAATAGTCTAGAAAAAGACTGAAGGGGACTTTCTGAGGTGATGGAAACGTTCAGTAATTTATTTTGGATGGAGGTTATATGGGTAATCACAATTGCCAAAACAACATATGTCTGTTTTTATTGTATGTAAATTATAACTCAGTTAAAAAAATAACTTGAAGAGATTTAGTTAGTGCCTTAAGAACTGAAAGAACTATCAAGGCTTGCTATTGGAGAAAATGTCCATTTATTGAGGAACAGCTCTGAATATTTATAGAGCCGGGGGCGGTTTGACAGTCATGACAGTTTAATGGTTGAATGGTTTGACAGTTGGCTGGGGTGCTTTCTGATTGGTGAGTAAGGATCATGTGAGCCAGCAGGGCTAGTCTGATTGGTGACTAAGGATCATGTGAGCCAGCAGGGCTCACCATTGGACAGCAGGATCATGTGAGCCAGCAGGGCTCACCATTGGAAGGTTCTTCTTGAGGGATGGGGAAGTTAGTCTTTGGAGCCAGGGCGACTCCCAACATTCCCCCCTCTTTGTTATTAAATGACATCTACTCATTCTGGCTGCTTCTTGCTGAAATGGGACAGTGTGAGAGAGAGAGAGGAGGGAAGTAAGACGCCCCCACAGGAGGGCAGAGAAGACTGGTATCAACGAAGGTTCCTTGTCACCACAGATCATGATGATGTCAGTCCATTCGGCATAGGTCTCAACTGGAGGTATCATCAGTAGCCAGGAGTTGGTAATTCCTGAGGAGAAGCTGGAGTCTGAATGAACTTTATGATAAAGGGAAGGAACAGGTACAGGGAGTTTTTATAGCCCAAATCTAATGGGGTCTCTGGGTCTGCAAGCTGCCTTGTTGGCACAAGGGGGGTTAAGTGTTCAGCCTTGAGTGGGGGTGGGGGGGGTTGGGCATTTGAGCTTGAAGCAAACAGGTGATAAAGAACCAGACAGAGGGTTTGAGAAGCCAGGTCATCCTGCTGCTAACTTTGTTTGGCATGACCTGCAGACCAGCCTGTCCTGCTAACACCCTCAGTTCCACTCTTCATTCCTAGTCCAGTCTAGCTCCCTCCCCTCTCTATTAAGGCTGCTCTTCAAACTTTCTCCTAACTGGGTGTACCAGCTTGCTTCTCTCTTTGCTTTTCTCGAAGGTGACCAAGGGCCAAGGAAGGATGGTGGCCCATTGTTATCATATTTCCCTTTGAGAGCTGTCAGATCTCTACAGGTTTTATGTGAAACACCTCAACTTTAAATACTGATACTTGAAATTCTTACAAAACTAGGAGGGTAAACAAAACACAAATGTTCCTCCTTAGGCCCAGAAGACAACTGGTAAAGTGCTCTTTTATGATCACACTTATTCAGGGGTCACCATGCTCTGGACACCTAAGTGGTTTGTCAGAAGCACAACACACAACGGTCCCACTACCGGCCAGATCCAAGCAAGTAGGGGGTCTGTAAGGAAGAGAAGAGGGTCTGTCTGGAGGGGGCCCTTAGGGTCACTTGCCTTGAATATAGGGCAAAGAGAGGACTCAAGAGGGGCCAGAAATGAGGGGGAGCATTAGCAGAACCCATTTATGGAACATTGGGCTAAGAAGAGAGACACGGGAGAGGCAGAGCTTGAGGAGATCTTGTGGGGAGGGATGACAAGAGTACTTAATGACAGGTGATGATCATTGGCTACTGATGAAGGTGTAGGAGTGCTGGGCTTAAGCCTGGAAATGTGAATCCTCCGGGTAAGTTGGTTATTAGACAGCTTGAGTTTGGCCACTGTGGGAGTGCACATAGTCACCTGAGCAGGACTTTCCCATTTTGGTTTTAGAGGGACTTTTCCTCTGGTGGGCAATAGTAAACAAGTTGACCAGGTATTAAGGAGGTAGGGTTTTGAGAGAGACTGGGGTCAGGAAGGAGCCAGTCTTGATAGTGCCAGAGTTCAGAGCGTAGATGGAAGACGAGGGGCAGGGCATAGGTTTCGGAAATGGGTAGGGGTTCTGTAGGCAATCTGGGAGGAATGAGGGGACGGCCATACTTGACTTCGTAAGGTGAGACATTAGAAGGCTTCTTTGGTGTAGGTATAGACACAATAAGCTGTTTTCTGTCTACTGTAATGGCCTTTTTCCCTTGAGAAATAGAGAACCCTAGATACATGATATTTGGGCCTTTTGTGGAGAGGCTCGATATCTCTTTTAAGGCCAAGAAATTAAGTAGGAGGACTGTGTCATCTGTTGAGCGCCCTTTGGACAGGCTATCGGGTATCCAACTTCAGACGGGCTATGCAGGGGCTTTGACCGTCTCCGGCAAACCTCTGACGCCCAATCTGGAGGAGAGAATGCACCCCACCATGACCTTCAAGGTCACGGTGGACTCTCTGGAACCCAGTTCATGAGCGAGAGGTCCTGAAGGGTAGAAGAATAGGCACTCCCCTCCCTCCCTCTCTCTCTCTCTCTCAACCAACCTTGTTGTCTCCTGACCTATGGGGGCCTCTTCTTCCCTCTCTTCAGACTCCCCCTTATTAAATTCTGCACACAAGATTGGCCTTACTATCAATTAGACCATCAAAGTCAATGGCCCCCAGGAGGATCCCTAGAGCCCACAATTCTCAGAGATCTGTTTAACTTCTGCGAGCACTCGAAAAAGTGGAAGGAGTTCCCCTATGTTGAGGCTTTTTCTCTTCTTCATTTTCACCCCTACCTATCTGGCAGATGAACCTCCTCCCTATTGACCCCCCCCCCCCCCCCCGTCGGCTCCGTCCAGCCCCTCAGGTGCTCCCCATGACTCGGCCAACACCTTTAGTCCCCCCCAAACTAGGTCCTGCCCCTAGTCCCACAAACCATGGCCCCTTTATGAGAGGTTGCTGGACCTGAGGGCATTATCCGGGTACATGTCCCATTCTCTGTGAATGACCTCACGCTACTCTAGCGAAGGTTGGGCTCATTTACCACAGAAGGTAGTTTCAATGGGTCCTCTAGGCTTATAGCCTCACTTATATGTTATTGGCTAATACTCTCCTTCTTGAGGAACATACCAGAGTCTGGGAACTTGCCAGAGCCCATGTGGATGAAACTCACCGAGTTAATCCCAATCACCCTCCGGGGCCACTTGCTGCCCTAGATCAAACTCCCGACTGGAATTATAATACACAAGCTGGCAAACAGAGTAGGGACCGATTCTCCGCATGTATTATTGCTGGGTTCAAAAAAGCGTCACGTAAGGCTGTCAATTTCCAAAAATTACAAGAGACCCCATTGGAATTTCTGGATTGGCTTACGAAGGCCCTTCAGCACTAACCTAGATCCCGAAACCCCAGATGGCCATCATGTCCTTATGACAGATTTCCTCTCGCAGAGCTACCCCACAGACATCTGAGCCAAACTAAAAAAGCTTGAACATGACCCTGCCACCCCCCAGACTGAGACATTTCAGATGCTCGCCCAGGCCCTGCAAGGTGCTTCCCCGGGTCACCGCCCATCACTGAAAACCCCCCTGGATGTCTGCTTCAAGTGTGGCAAGGAGGGACATTGGGCCAGGGAATGCCCCACAACACTCACTCCGCGTACTCCATGCCCTAAATGTCAACAACAAAGTCATTGGGGCTCTGACTGACCTAGATCCCGTAGGAGGCCTATGGCCAGGGAACCCTCTGACCTTCTGGGCATGGCAATCGATTGACGGTGCCTTGGGTCCTTGTCCCCAGCCGTAACGATCAATAGACAGGAACCCAGGGTGCGGATTCAGGTGGATGGACGCAAGGTTGACTTTCTCCTTGACACCAGGGACTACCTTCTCAGTCCTGACAGAATTCTGGGGGCAAACAGTGCCG
The DNA here is from genome assembly GCF_052094955.1 of Ictidomys tridecemlineatus. Classification (NCBI taxonomy): domain Eukaryota; kingdom Metazoa; phylum Chordata; class Mammalia; order Rodentia; family Sciuridae; genus Ictidomys; species Ictidomys tridecemlineatus. Next base: position 208,104,503 of record NC_135478.1, on the reverse strand, counting down.
TCCACCTCTCCTATTGTCGGGGTAGGAGGAAAGACCATCTATCCAAGAAAGACTCCCCTATTTCTCTGTTCCATAGACAACTTCCCATTCTCTCAGACGTTCCTAGTTATGCCCCAGTGTCCAGTTCCTTTTTTCGGCTGAAATATTCTCTCTAAATTCAGTACAACAATCAACACATGGGCTCCTGGCATCAGTCAGGCCCCAGAATCGGCCTGTTCATCTTTTCTGGCCCTTTTGGCAGAAGACTGGCCATTCTGCTCCACTTGTGAGGCTGACATGAAATACCATACTAACCTGGTTGACGCGATTGTATGGGATACCCACACCCCCTCCACCGTTTCCTGCCCACCAGTTAATATTCATCTCAAAGATCCTAACACCTTCCCAAATCAGGCTCAATACCCCCTGTCCACAAAAGCTCTTCTGGGCCTACAATCTATTATTCAGGACCTTCTTAGCAAGGGGTACCTCCATCCTGCTCATTCCCCTTACAATACTCCCATACTATCGGTAAAAAAGCCCAATGGGTCCTGTCTACGACTCATCAACACTTCCATTAGGCCCATACATCCTTTGGTTTCCAACCATACACTCTGCTGACTCAGATCCCCCACACTGCCACCCACTTCTTGGTCATAGATTTAAAGGATATCTTTTTGTCTTTAACCTGGACTGTCCTTCCTCAGGGATTTTAAGATAGTCCACACCTCTTTGGACAAACCTTGGCCTCCCACCTCCAATCTTTTCACCCCCAGTGCCCCGAATCCACCCTCTTGCAATATGTTGATAATCATCTGGCAAATCTCTTTGCCCACCTGCGGGAAGGAAAGCACCCCACCACAGCCTTTAAGGCCCTCAGGGACTTCTTCCTTGGGCAGATTCGAAAGTCCTAGTCCTCTCACTTTAAGACTCGGCCACTAGAGAGACACTTACCCTCCCCTTCCTCTCCCCTCTTCCTGGCCCTGGGAGTATCCGGCCTCTCCAGGAGGAGTCCCGAAAAGCCTTGGCCAAGGTCTCCCATGTCCCATGTCCAGGACGAGAGCTTCGACTCAGGATTCGGTGACAACCAATCTCTGCAGCTCGAACCTGCTACTTAGGCACTCCTGATTTTTTGGCTCTAGCAGGGACGCCCCTTTTGCCAATAAATCAGTTTCTTCCTTCTCTGCGTCCTCTTCCCTCCTCCTTACATGGGTACTATGTCCTTTCTGCCGGTTGACTCTCCCCTACAATGCCTCTTGGATCAAATATAGCACCCAGGCCTGGCCTACTTATCCCTTAGACAACCAAAGCAGATGGCCCCTTTTTGGGTCCCTGGATCCCTCCATTCTAAGGGATCTCTTCCAGGGTTTCTTCTTGCTCCAATCCAATCCTGCTCTCTGCACCCCTTGCAAACCTCTACAAAGTCTTCTAGCGCATCTAAAGGGCACTCAACAGATGACATAGTTCTCCTACTTAATTTCTTGGCCTTAAAGGGATTTCGGGCCTCTCCACAAAAGGCCCAAATAGCATGTATCTAGGGTTCTGTATCTCTCAAGGGAAAAAGGCCATTACAGTAGAAAGAAAACAGCTTGTTGTGTCTATACCTACACCAAAGACCAAAGTTGACTCTCCTTCTTGGGTTTGGCTGGGTACTTCAGGGCCTGGATTACTTGTGAATTTCTCCTCCTCGCCAGGCTGCTATATAATCTAGCCAAGGGCCCCCAAGATGAACCACTACCCTCAGCTGTAGGGAAGCCCTTTACAAAAAGACCCTCCTCTGGGCACCCGCCCTGCATCTCCCCGACCTCTCCCGACCCTTCACCTTCTATGTACATGAAAAACAGGGACAAAGTCTGGGCGTTCTGGGTCAGGAATATGGCCTCACATTTGCACTAGTGGCCTACCTATCCAAACAGTTCGACCCCAGTGTCAGGGGCTAGCCCCCATGCCTCAGAGCCCTAGCAGCAGCCCATGACCTCCAGAAAGAAGCACACAAGCTTACCTTTGGCTCCCCACTAACCATCTCATCTCCTCACCATCTAAAGGATTTCCTCACTTACAAGGGGCTAGAGTCACTTCCTCTTTCCAGGGTTCTAAACCCTGCCTCCCTCCTCCCATCTTCTCCCTCACAAGATCCCGTTCACAAATGCCTGGAGGTATTAGAGACAATTTTACCCTGCCCTACCACCATTTCTGAGGGATCCCTGCCCTCTTCAGACCTCGTCTGGTTCTCAGATGGTAGCTCCTTTATACACAAAGGGGTTAGAGTGGCGGGGTATGCTGTCATTTCCCTCTCATCCATCATAGAGGTAAAACCTCTCCCACCCAATACCACCAACTAACAAGCTGAACTCATAGCTGCCACAAGGGCATGTGAGCTAGCGGAGGGAAAAACCCTCTCCCTATATAATACGTCTTCCATATCCTGATCTCCCATGCAGCCATTTGGAAAGAAAGTGGGTATTGACCACCAGAGGGATGGCAGTCATTAATTCCACACTTATTTCTGGCCTACTACAAGCCTCCAGGCTGCCTTCCCAAATGGGAATAATCCATTGCAAGGCCCACCAAACTGACTCCTCCCTTACTACTATGGGGAATTCCAAGGCCGATCAAGCGGCTCGATCAGCTGCCCTACAGAGCTTTACCTCCTCTCTGCTACTCTTCATTACCACCAGGGATCAGCCCAAGGATCCCCAACAACTCTTCCAGTTTCTTCACTCTATTCCATTCTAGTCCACAGAGTCTCACTAACTTTCCTTCACTCCTTTTTCACCCTTTCCCCATGTGATAAGACCCTCCTACAACAGATCACTTCTGCTTGTCAGATCTGCCAGAGAACCAATACCAATACTCCATTAAAACCTAAACCTTTCCCTTCTCATCGGGCCCGCGGTCATACCCAAGCTGTAGAATGGCAGATTGATTTCACCAACATGCCCCGAGTAAAAAACAAGCCTTTCTCACTTCTAACAAGCAGGCCTCCACGGTAGTTGACTCACATAATCCCCCGTTTTGGGATGCCCACTTCTATCCAATCAGACAATGGCCCAGAATTCACCTCGCAGGTAACTTAGGGACTGGCTCACATGCTATCACTCCCTTGGCATTTGCATTGCCCTTACCGCCCCCAGGCTTCCAGAAAGGTTGAAAGGACCAAGCTCACCAAGCTCACTGGGTAAAGGTGCTCCCCTTGCTCTCCCCTTGCTTTATTTCGCATTAGAGCCTTGCCAAAGAAGCCTTGATTGTTCTTTCAAGGACAATCAAGTATATTGAGCATTCAATGATATTATCCTATCCATTACTAGAAGGACTCACCCATTGAAAGTCTACATCTGAGGAGTGCTTAGATTCTGGAAGTCTGTTCTCAGGAATGATCCTTCACTCAGAAGTATTGTTGTGGGGCTGGTTGGAGGGGGTGGATATCAATATGTGGTAAGTTGTATTCCACATCTCAGTAAAACAGATGAACAGTTCCTTAACCATGAGTTGGGACGAAATATATGAGTTGTAGAGATTGTCACCACGCACACAGTTTTGAAATCATTTGTGGGATAATATGTGTGTTCGGTATGGAATGGGGGGTAGGTGATAGAGACTTTGAGATTCCTGGAGGAACTAAAAGCCAAATCCATCCATTTGGTAAGAAATATAAAAGCCTGAACAGTTTTTCTCTTTGAAAGGTGCAGTTGTCCCTGAAGAATTGCTTCTGAAGAGTGACTGCCAGGATGTGGTTTTGAACAAGAAAGGGAGTGAGACATTATAATCTAACTTAGCCTCCACTGTAGTGAAATTCCCATTCAAGGATCACACAGTGTTTTTTTGCTTTCTTTCTTTCTTTTTTAAAGACTGTAACCTTTATTTTATTTATTTGTTTGTTGTCATTTGTTCTGTTTTTTATGTGGTGCTGAGCATCGAACCCAGGGCCTCACCTGTCCTAAGCAAGCACTCTACCACTGAGCCACAACCACAGCAATCCCCCCCCTGCCCCCGTCTTTTAATTGCAAGATCCAAAAGCGAATTTCCATTCCAGTCCACATTTATCTTGACTTCTTTCATAGTTTTAAAAAACATTTCCTGAAGTTCTATAATTTTGTGGCTTCCAGAAACCATTGTCCTACTTTTCCTCCCATCTCTGATGATCCTGTTTTACTCTTCTTTAGAAGTGGTTACTCTTCTGCCTGTCATCTAAATATTGACATTCTCGGAAGTTTATAGCAGTGCCATTGCTCTTTCTCAAACTTCTTATACTATTTCCTTTTCCACATGGCTCATTGTATGTATTGACTTCTCTGTTCTTCTTGACAGAAATACATATCTTTGCACAAACTTTCCTAATCTTGACAGGTTAGTTGTTATTCCCTTTGTTGTTCTCATAATAATTTTCTTCTACCTATATTCTAGTACTTTACTGCAGTTATTTGTATATTTGACTGCTCTCTGTACTGTTTCTTGAGAACAAAGAACCATATCTTATATAACTTTGCATTTTTAATACCTGGAAAAGTTCTTTTCCTGTATGAGACATGCAACCAAAGTTTGTTGCAGGAGATAAACATGATATAATCCTTTTTCTCCTTCAAGTAAGGAGTTGGAATCATAAGGAATCATCGGGGCTATCTCAAGAAAGCACTTACACGTGGGCAGAGTGCAGAAAGTGGTTTCATTGATGGGTAATGAGAAACCTTTCTGTGTCTTACTTCCCTTTGCTTTTTCCTGCCTTGTCTGCAAGGCAACTGACCTGAATTATTTGGATTAATAGTTACTCCCTTTTGAAATGAAATTGTAGCAGACTTTTGAGGAAAGATAATGAAATGATGCCACATCGTAAAACTTCCTTTCTAAGTTGTAATGAAATGAGCAATAGTGAATAAAAGTGAAAGCAAGGGACTTCTAGTTTCAGCTGACATAAAATAAGGCCATTACAGCCCATATTTCCCAGAAACTACAACAAAGATCCCTAGACAAAAATACAACGATGACTATCTGAGGCCTCCAGAAAGTAAATAGGAGCAGATGAATTAGGGAGAATAAACAGTGCTTAATGAATGACTAATATGGTAACAGTGAGTTCCATGGTAAATTATTCTTTATACCTGAGATTTGACCCAAGGGCAGTCTGAATCCTGAACTATTTAGTGGGCAGGGTCAATAAGAATCAAGAGAGAATTAAATTTCTTTGGCCTGTACTTTACTTTGGTTGGTTTGGTTTCTTAAGGACCCTGCAGAGCATGGAGGAGAATTCTCTTTTTGTTGTTTGGTTTTTTTTTTCTCTTTTGCTCTCTTATTCCTGTCCTGAGGGTAGCCCCTGCTGTGGAACAACTTCTCTGTGATGTAACAATGGTGATATGGTCACCTAAAATCTCGAAATTAAAAACTATTTCTGAGCAAAGGGACTCCTGTTGTATGAGCGCGTGTGTGGGAATCCAAGCTGTTATCATTTCTTTTTTTTGTCGTCTTTCTTACCTATTTGTCCTGAGGGTGAGCTTGTGTAGAATTGTGTAGTAGCACAGTCAGCTAAAACTCTGAGAGAACCCCATATAAGAAGAACTTGGAAAAAAAAGGTCGTTGACAACCAGAGAATATAGGAGAAATGACATGAGGAGACATTAGAAAAAATGGATACCTTACCAAAGCAGCACATGTATAGAATACACCTGAAGGATCATCTTGATAATATTGAGAGAAACCAAAAGCATAACAAAAACTTTGAAATATGAACTGATATTGGACTAACATATACAGGACAGGTGTAACTTCCAATCTAGAACTAAATGAGTTGATTTCTTTCTAAAACAACAAAGTAAACATTCAAAAGTCTTTTAATAGGACCCAAAGTTTCAAAATATACTTAAATTGTCCAGGATTCAGTCCAGAATCAATCAACTAGGGAAGTCTGGCCAATTCTCAAGGGAGAAGATAATCAATAGATGTCCTCTCCAAGATGACCCAGTTGTGATTAGTGCTGCAGCTGTGCTTCATAAAGGTGAACACTCTTAAAATGGAGAGAAAGAAAAAGAGAAGAGAGGGCTCAGCAAACTAGAAAGCAATGGATAGAAATAATCCCAACTGAGAATTGAGAGTAAAGATTGAAAAGAAAAATAAATAGCCCCACTGACTTTGAGACTGTATGAAAAAGAGCATAATATTCATGTCATTGAAGCTCCTGAAGAGGAGGAGAAAGGGATTGTTGCAGAACAAAATATTTCAAGAAGTAATGACCAAAGTTGAGGAAATATATAAATTTACAGATCTAAGAAGCTCATTGCAATTTACACAAGATAAACATAAAGGAATCCACACTCAAACACATAATGAAACTGCTGAAAACCAGATAAAGGAAAACTCCTGAAAGCAGCTAGAGAAAAATGAAATATTACATATAGAAGAACTTCAAAATAAATCACTCTGGACTTCTTATCAGAAAACATGGAAGTCAAAAGACAGTGGACACCATCTTTAAAGCACTGAAAAGAAGAGAAACTGACTACCCAGAATATTAGATAGCACCAGAAATATCTTTCAGAAATGAAGATGAAATTAAGAGTTCCTCAGAATAAGGCAAACTTAACAGGTTTGTCACCGGAACACCTGCTCTAAAGGAAAGATTAAGTGAAGCTTTTCATGTTAAAAGGAAATACTACAATGATCTTTAGAGAAAGGCCCAGAGCAACATCTTGATAACACTAAAAGAAAACAATTGCCCATCCAGACTTCTGTGCTCAGTGAAAACAACTTTCAAAAATGAAGGGGACATAAAGGCAACTTCAGATATACCAAAACAGATTAACATGCAGATATTAAAGGGAGTTTTTAGTCAGAAGGAAAATGATGACTAAATGAAAATGTGAATCAACACAGAGGAGTGAAGAGGGCTGAAGGTATAAGAAAAATTTCTAGTTATTTAAATAGCTAAATACAAATCATAATTGTTTGGTTTTTATAATTTATGAATGATAATAAAAATATGAGGCCAAGAGGAGAAATGGAATTTTATTGCTATAAAGTTTTTACTTTCTGTATGAGGTGAAATAATAGCATTTGAAGGCAGTCTGTGATAAGTTAAAAATGTTTGTTGTAAGCCCTAAAGCAAACACTAAAGTAACAATGCAGAGTTATAACTAATTAAAGCCTACAAAGGAGATAAACTAAATCATAATAAAACACAATCCAAAAGAAGGGGGAAAAGAAAAGAACAAAAACCAGATGAGATGAACAGAAAAGAAGCAACAAGGTGATAATTTCAAACCTAACCACACCAATCCTATTAAAGGTGAATACTCTAAACACCCCATTTCAAAGGCATAGGTTGTTGGACTGGATTTTCTAAAAAGCCAGATCTAACTGTGCTTTTTATAATAATATAGTTTAAATATGTAGAAACAAACAGAAGTAAAAATTGTAAAAAGATAACAACATGCTAACTCTTAACAACAAGGAAGCTGCATTCTTTGTATCGATATTAGATAATATGAATTTTAGTATAAGTAATACTATCAGGGATAAGGGTTTCATTTCACCGTATAAAGAGGACATAATACTCCTTGTTTATGCAGCTGTTAACAGGGTTCCAAAAACTGATAGAATTGCAAAACTGGTAGAATTTGAAGCAAAAACTGATAGAATTGCAAGAAGAAATTGACAAATCCATAATTATAGTTAGCAATTTTAATACTTTTTTCTCAAAAATATAAGGCAAGTACACAGAAAAATTATTAAGGATGTGAACGCTTGAACAACAAAGGCAATACTTGTTTATTTGCCTGTGGCATCTATGTAGAAAATTGGTAGAATCTAACAAAAGCTACAAGAACTAATACGTGAGTTTAGCAAATTTGCAGAATATAAGATCAATATGCAAAAATCAATTACTTTTCAATATATTAGCAAAGAATAATCATAAATTATAACTTAATACCATTTGCAATAGCATTAAAATGTGAAATACTTTGGTGTAAATCTGTTGCTTCCATATCATATATGTACACTGCAAACTATAAAACATTGCTGATACAAATTTAATAAGATAGATGGAGAGGTTAATTAGTTATAACTTTAATTAGTTATAACTCTGCACAATATTGAATGGCTCAATATTGTTCAGATACTTATTTTCTCCAGTTTGATCTACATATCCATCAACAAACATCCCAGTAGGCTTTTTTGTAGAAATTGATAGTACTGATTTTAAAATTCATATGGGAATGCACTAAGGTGTTTATTTATGAAAAGGAAAGAATGCAAATGGATAAATTAAATTCTCAGCTAAAAAATGAGATAACAAAATAATTCAAAAGAAGACATTGGGTAGGAAATATAGATCAAAGCAGAAATTAATGAAGAAAATAATGGAAAAATACATCTAATAAATCAAAATTCTGCTTTTTGAAAAGTTAACAAAATATGAAACCACTAATTAAATTGATAAAAAAGGAAATAAAAATAAAAGAGAAAAAGCACAAACACAAAATAAGAAATGACAAGGAAGAAATAATGAATACAAGAGAAATGTAAAAATCCTAAAATAGATTTATAGAGCTCTTTGAAATAAATTTGACATCTAGATGAAATGTATACCTAGGGAAGTACAAATTGCTAAAAATGACCCTAATATTTTTCAAAAGCAGGGAAACACTAAAGTTATTTGCACTAAGATCAGAAACAGGGCAAGAGTGTTCATTATCTTTATTGCTATTCAGCATTGTACTAGAAGTTTATGCAATGCAATTAGGAGAAACCAATTTGAAACATAGAATGAATTAAGGGCTGGGGTTGTGGCTCAGTGGTAGAGTACTCACCTAGAATGTGTGAGGCACTGGGTTCAATCGTCAGCATCACATAAAAGTAAATAAAATAAAGGTATTGTGTTCATCTGCAACTAAGAAAACAAAACCAATTTTTAAAAGAATGAATCAATAAAGAAATATAAAATTTCTTTTTAAATGATGTAATAGAATTCATGGAAACTCTAGATACTCAATAGTAAAGTGAACTCAAAAAAATTTAGTGTAGTAGCAAGGTATAAAATTAACATAAAACTCAGAAGATTTCATATAGACACACAGAGGTCATAGTGACAGACCTTCCCATTTACAACAGGAACCAAACAGATTAAATACTAAAGAATAAATTTGATAGTACAGGTACAAAACTTCTAAGAGGAAAAACAATTTAAAACCCCTTCTAGGGTCTACATGATCATGTCGCCTTAAATTCATATTTTTTCAGTTCTAAACCCCAAAGTGATCTTCACTTGGTAGAAGAGATTAGCTAGCTCTCTGTACTCTTTTTAATATTTTTAAAAATAAGGGCACTGATTCCAGTCATGAGGATTCAATTCCATGATCTAATCACGTCCCAAAGGCTTCATCTCTAAACCCTATAGTCAGATTAAGTTTCTACCCTCTTAATACCTCACAACAGGTATTAGATTGTAACACATGAACTGTTGGGGTACACAATCAAACCATTAGCAATCCATATCTCATACACACAAATAAATGGTAGATGAATAAGGAATATAAATTTTTTAAAAATGAAATTATACATATTATACTAGAAGAAAACATGGATATATTCCTCTTTAATATTCATCTAAGGTAAGTTTTTGTTACTTATGACTAAAGTTCCAGAAATAATAAAAGGTTGATGAATTTGAATACATAATTTTTGTAAAAGCATGTCAATGGAATATAAAATGAACTAAGGGTTTTTCATAGGTCTAAGTTGTGATACAAACAGCTCTTTTCAATTATTGTCATGGTATACTGCTTGACCTTGCCACCCATTTTATGATACAATAATGTGACAGTGGACTCTTGACTATGAGATGCAATTGTTTTATCATATTTTATTTCACCTAGGAGAAGGCAGCCTAATGGAATGGTAATATAGCCTATCAAATACTTAGGTGAGATACCTGGTTGGAGATGGAACCCTGTGATTGGTTGGGGAATGTTCCTCCATGATGCAGTATATACATTGATTTGATGGCAAGTATATGGAAATGTCATCAATAAATACATGAGTCTAGGAATTAAGAAGTGGAAGTAGGACTGGACCATCTCACTCTCATTCCAGTGACAGAATATATGTATCTGCTATGGTTTAAACATTTGTGTCCCTGCAAAATTCATGTTGCAACTTAGTTCCTCATGTAATAGTATTAAGAAATAGGGCCTTTGAAAGGTGATTAGGCCATGAACTCATGAATGGGACTAATGCTTTTATAAAAGAGGCTTCAGAGAGCTGCCTTCCTCTCTTCCATCATCTTTTTGGCCATGTGAAGACACCTAGATGGTGCCATCTATGAAGAATGGGCCTTCATTGAATCCATTAGTGCCTTGATCTTGGACTTCCCAGACTCCAGAACTGTGAGCAAATAATTTTTTTTTCTTTATAAATTACCCAGTCTAAAGTATTTTATTATACAAGCAGAATGGACTAAGGTGGCATATAATTGCAACCCTAAATTGAGATTAGAGGTCTAATTTCCAGTGGACAATGTTTTTGAGGGATGAAAGTGAAGATGAATTTCACTCTGGGCTCCTAGTTCCTGTTGGTTGAGGAATTTTGCCAGCACAGAAATACCTGACACTTCTCCATTATACACACCTAAGTGAGAAGTTGTCAATCATAGGCATCCCACACTCCCATGTGAGAAGATCTAGAGCAGGAAGTGAGCCAGTTTGCAGATCTGGAATTATGACTACTATTGGGTCACTTTGGATTCATGATGTTAGTGAAGGTAAAGAAGGTGCTACTATACTCATAGAGGTAACTAATTGATCTTGATTCCAGTCAGAAGCTAGGATTATTTCTATATATGGTGGTAAGGAGGACTTTTTCTAGAATTTACTTGGGCATATTTTAGTTCTTTTCATGCCTGTGACAATGGTGTATAGGGAATAAGGAGCAATCAGCAATACCTTAAAGGATCTGATACCACTTGGGTATCAGATCCTTTAAGGTATTTGAATTAGCCACTGGACAAGTAACCAAGACTAGATGAAGTGCTGACTAAGGTTGAGGGAAAAATAGTATAGGTGGTTATAGGAAGGAGATGAAGTTTATCCAGTATGGTCTTAGAATGAGTTGTAGCAGCAAGGATTATACCAAGTTCTACTTATCTTCCTATCTTTAGTCTTCTGGTGGTTACTACCTTGAAACCTCGTGGTAGATTGGAGTTAATGAAGGACATGTACAAATTTGAGGGGTGCACAGAATAGACTGTATTAGATGCCTTTTCTGAGCCACTTTGCATGATCTCATCTTTGACTCAAGCTATGATGTGGTGAGCAATTCTTTGCAGGGCTCAGCCCACTCATGTTAATAGTGCCTGTGTGTTTATTTTCCTTTGATGTTCATTACTCACTTGCAGTTCACATTTTACTCCTCAAAAGCATGGAGGAATTGACACTCTGGGGTTAATATTCAGCCAGGGATCAATATCTAGTGGGTCTGAAATGTATTTCATAAAGCTTCTGAGAAGAATGCTTATAATAACAACCAGTTGCCTGTACCAGTGACCCACTCAAGAAAACTTCTTTATGTTGATTTTATTCCCTGTTCAACATCCCTATGCTCTACTTGTCCTCTGAACACATTCCTAAATAAAAGTCTTGTAGTCAAGCCTTTGAAGCTAGGGCAGCCCAAGCAAAGACAGAAGTATGGAGCATGATTAGCAAACTATTGCCCATGGCTAAAGCCACTACTAATTTTGTAAATAAAATTGTATTGAAACGCAGCTACACACATTTTTTTTTAATGTATTAAGTATGCTGTTTTCATGCTGAAGGATTGAATAGTGTGGAGGAGACATATAGCCTACAAAATTGAAAATATTTACTAACCAAACCTTTCTGGAAAAAGTATGCTAACTCTGTCTGCAAAATTATAAGAAAAAGAATGAGAGCCAAAAATAGTATAGCTAAGCAAGTTGTCTTGTCTTTCAAGTACAGGGAAAGCAATCAGGCTTTCAGAATTCAGGGACCATAATACCTATAAGCTTTTCTTTAAAAATTAAAAATTCAAATTATAGTAATCCAAAAGTCAAAAGAATGAATTCTGTAATAGCAAGAGTGTAGGAAAAAAGTTAGCAGTAAACATTAAATTTATTCAGTTACAGAATTAGGTTAAACCACTTTCGGAATTATGGTTAAAGATAGAATTAAATGTTATAATGTGCATAATTATAAATGTTTTTCATGATAATACTAAAAGAATGATATTAACAAAAATAGAGAAGGGAGGGCAGTTGAAAGAGGAGACATTGTGCACTAATTTTCTTGGCTTTCATAGGACAACTGTTTTATCTAAACTTATTGCAACCACAAAAAGAACTGAAGTTAGAATGTAAGTCTTCCACATTTCAGAAAAAAACCCCACAACACTGCAAAACACAACACAACCCTTATTGCTGTATTATCCAATCAAGTAGCCCTTAGCTGTATACACATATGTGTGTACTTAAATTATAATGAACATTAGGGCTGGGGTTGTGGCTCAGTGGTAGAGTGCTTGCCTAGCATGTGTGAGGCACTGGGTTTGATCCTCAGCACCACATAAAAAATAAACAAAATAAAGTTATTATATCCATCTATAACTAAAAATAAAAAAAGTATAATGAACATTAATTAAAGTTAAATAAAATTTAAAATTCAGTTACATAGTTTTGCTTAGTATATTGTAAGCGCCCAGTAACCACATCTAACTATGGCTACTGTGTTGGATAATGTTGAACATTTCCATCATAGCCGAAAGTTCTATTAGGGCTGCCTTATAGGAAAAAGAAGTGTTCAGAATAGTCCTAACACAAAACAAATCAATGGAACTAACCCTAAACATGCCCCATAAAAGAAATGCAGATTAGTTTAAAAATTAAAATACAACTAACTAGATACTATATACTGTAAACAAGGTCATGAAGTCGGAATGTGAAAGGATGTATTGAAAGGAAGCTCAAGTGATAATTTTAGGAAACTGGTTTTAGCGCAGAAAAGTTTTGAATGAGGAATACATTATAAATACTTTACCACTGAGCACTCTTACCACTGAGCCACAACCCCAGCTCCCTTATTATTATGCTTTATAAAGATTAATTTTTATGTAACTTATACCTTTATAATAAAAAGTTACGATTAAGAACTGCAGCACTCAACATGGCGGCGGGCGCGGAGAGATCAAGTCTCTGACCTCTTCAGCTGTGCAGGCATAGGGAGTCATAAACAGCCTAATTCTGTTTGCTCAGGATCACTAGGCAATGCTGAACTGACGTGGATCTGGGGCGAGCTGTTTGGGCCTCTCAGAACACACACTGAACCTGGATCGGCTGAATTCAAGCTCCCGTTCGCCTGCTTCCCGCAGACAAACAGCTGTGACTCAGCACTAATCCATCCAGCTGAAACAACCGGTCAGCCCTTCTGATCCTACGGAGGTAAATGCCAACCGAGCCTTCATAGGTAGTGGCCACAGGTTTGAAACGGGGCTTGGGAGAGACAGTAAGGACCCACCCGTTGCATTGGTCACCCGGCAAAGGGAAACGAACTGTCGCCATTTGCAAGAGATACCACCATGGCAGAGAACTGACGTCATCAGACTGCGGCGGAGGAGATAATTTCATTGAAACCTGCGGCTACAGTGACTTTTTCCCTTCCCTTCTAATACCTTTCCTCCCAAGCATCAAATATATTTATAGGAGTAAACAGTAACTCAGCAGTCAAACAGAACAAGAAGTAACATGAGCAGCTTCAAAAAGCAAGGAAGAAAAGGAGTACAAACAATGCAGGACAGCCTAAATATTCAGGAGGACTTAGAGTCATCAGAAAAATGGTCATATAAAGAACTCAAGGAACACCTTAGACAGATGGAATGGAACCTTAAAGAGGATACGAGACAGCAAATTCAAGCAGCGAAAGAACACATTGAGAATGTATTACACAAACAGATAAAAGAAGAAGTTAAGCACCTTTATCAGGAGATAGAGATTATAAAAAAGAATCAAACCATAATCTTAGAAATGAAGGAAACTATAAACCAAATTAAAAACTCAATTGAGAGTATCACTAACAGAGTGGAGCAAGTAGAAGCCAGAACGTCAGATAATGAAGACAAATTATTTCATCTTGAAAAGAGTCTAGCCAACTCAGAAAAGCTGGTAAAAAATCACGAGAAAAACATCCAGGAGTTATGGGATAACATAAAAAAGCCAAACTTACGAGTCATCGGGATAGAAGAAGGTACAGAGATTCAAACCAAGGGAATGAGTAACCTGCTGAATGAAATAATTACAGAAAACTTTCCAGAAATAAAAAAGGAAACAGATATACAAATTGAAGATGCATACAGGACACCGAGCACACAAAATCACAGTAGACCAACGCCAAGACACATTGTTATGAAGATATCCAATATACAGAACAAAGAGAAAATATTAAAAGCTACAAGAGAAAGGAGACAGATTACATTCAGGGGTAAACCAATAAGGTTAACAACGGATTTTTCATCACAGACACTGAAAGCAAGAAGGTCATGGAACAATGTATTTCAAACACTGAAAGACAATGGATGCCAACCAAGAATTCTGTATCCAGCAAAATTAAGCTTCAGGTATGACAACGAAATAAAAATCTTTCATGATAAACAAAAGTTAAAAGAATTTGCAGCCAGAAAACCAGCATTGCAAAGCATTTTGAGCAAAACACTACACGAGGAAGAAATGAAAAACAATAACCAAAACCATCAGAGGGAAGTGCCTCGGTAAAGACAGAGGGCGAGGAGAAAAATAATCATGGAGAAACAAACTAAATTTTTTTTTAAAAAAAAAGGATAGATAATCAAACATGGATGGAAGTACAAACCATATATCAATAGTAACTCTGAATGTTAATGGCTTAAACTCTCCAATAAAGCGACATAGGCTGATATCATGGATTAAAAAAACAAATCCAACAATATGCTGCCTCCAGGAGACACATCTGATTGGAAAAGACATACATAGGCTGAAGGTGAAAGGATGGGAAAAAATATACCACGCACACGGTCCTCGTAAGCAAGCAGGAGTGGCCATCCTCATATCGAATAAAATCGACTTCAAGACTAAGTTAATCAAAACGGATAAAGAAGGACATTATATACTGTTAAAAGGAACCATTCACCAACAACACATAACAATTATCAATATTTATGCACCTAATAATGGTGCTGTGACATTCATAAAACAAATTCTCCTCAAGTTCAAGAATCAAATAGACCACAACACAATAATTATGGGTGACTTCAACACACCTCTCTCACCATTGGACAGATCCTCCAAACAAAAGTTGAATAAGGAAACTATAGAACTCAATACCACAATCAATAACCTAGACTTAACTGACATATATAGAATATATCAACCATCATCAAATGGATATACTTTTTTCTCAGCAGCACATGGATCCTTCTCAAAAATAGACCATATATTATGCCACAGGGCAACCCTCAGTAAATATAAAGGGGTGGAGATAATACTATGCATTTTATCTGATCATAATGGAATGAAACTGGAAATCAATGATAAAAGAAGGAAGGAAAAATCCTACATCACATGGAAAATGAACAATATGTTACTGAATGATCAATGGGTTACAGAAGACATAAAGGAGGAAATCAAAAAATTCTTAGAGATAAATGAAAATACAGACACAACATATCGGAATCTATGGGACACAATGAATGCAGTTTTAAGAGGAAAATTCATCGCCTGGTGGTCATTCCTCAAAAAAAGAAAAAACCAACAAATAAATGAGCTCACACTTCATCTCAAAGCCCTAGAAAAGGAAGAGCAAAACAACAGCAAATGTAGCAGAAGGCAAGAAATAATTAAAATCAGAGCGGAAATTAATGAAATTGAAACAAAAGAAACTATTGAAAAAATTAACAAAACTAAAAGTTGGTTCTTTGAAAAAATAAATAAGATCGACAGACCTTTAGCCATGCTAACAAAGAGAAGAAGAGAGAGAACTCAACTTACTAACATACGGGATGAAAAAGGCAATATCACAACAGATGCTACAGAAATACAGAAGACAATTAGAAATTATTTTGAAAACCTATATTCCAATAAAATAGAAGATAGTGAAGACATCGATAAATTTCTTAAGTCATATGATTTGCCCAGACTGAGTCAGGAGGATACACACAATTTGAACAGACCAATATCAATGGATGAAATTGAAGAAGCCATCAAAAGACTACCAACCAAGAAAAGTCCAGGACCGGATGGGTATACAGCGGAGTTTTACAAAACCTTTAAAGAAGAATTAATACCAATACTTTCCAAGTTATTTCAGGAAATAGAAAAAGAGGGAGCTCTTCCAAATTCATTCTATGAGGCCAACATCACCCTGATTCCAAAACCAGACAAAGACACCTCAAAGAAAGAAAACTTCAGACCAATATCTCTAATGAACCTAGATGCAAAAATCCTCAATAAAATTCTGGCGAATCGAATACAAAAACACATCAAAAAAATTGTGCACCATGATCAAGTAGGATTCATCCCTGGTATGCAAGGCTGGTTCAATATACGGAAATCAATAAATGTTATTCACCACATCAATAGACTTAAAGATAAGAACCATATGATCATCTCAATAGACGCAGAGAAAGCATTCGACAAAGTACAGCGTCCCTTTATGTTCAAAACACTTGAAAAACTAGGGATAACAGGAACGTACCTTGACATTGTAAAAGCTATCTATGCTAAGCCTCAGGCTAGCATCATTCTGAATGGACAAAAGTTGAAGGCATTCCCTCTAAAATCTGGAACAAGACAGGGATGCCCTCTATCACCACTTCTATTTAATATAGTTCTCGAAACACTGGCCAGAGCAATTAGACAGACAAAAGAAATTAAAGGCATAAAAATAGGAAAAGAAGAACTTAAATTATCACTATTTGCAGATGACATGATTCTATACTTAGAAGACCCAAAAGGGTCTACAAAGAAACTACTAGAACTAATAAATGAAATCAGCAAAGTGGCAGGATATAAAATCAACACGCATAAATCAAAGGCATTTCTGTATATCAGCGACAAAACTTCTGAAACGGAAATGAGGAAAAACACTCCATTCACAATATCCTCCAAAAAAATAAAATACTTGGGAATCAACCTAACAAAAGAGGTGAAAGATTTATACAATGAAAACTACAGAACCCTAAAAAGAGAAGTAGAAGAAGATCTTAGAAGATGGAAAAATATACCCTGTTCATGGATAGGCAGAACTAACATTATCAAAATGTCGATATTACCAACAGTTCTCTATAGGTTTAATGCAATGCCAATCAAAATCCCAATGGCATTTCTTGAAGAAATAGATAAAGCAATCATGAAATTCATATGGAAAAATAAAAGACCCAGAATAGCAAAAGCAATTTTAAGCAGGAAGTGTGAATCAGGCGGTATAGCGATACCAGATTTCAAACTATATTACAGAGCAATAGTGACAAAAACAGCATGGTACTGGTACCAAAACAGGCGAGTGGACCAATGGTATAGAATAGAGGACACAGAGACTAATCCACAAAGTTACAACTATCTTATATTTGATAAAGGGGCTAAAAGCATGCAATGGAGGAAGGATAGCATCTTCAACAAATGGTGTTGGGAAAACTGGAAATCCATATGCAAAAAAATGAAACTGAATCCCTGCCTCTCGCCATGCACAAAAGTTAACTCTAAATGGATCAAGGAGCTTGATATCAAATCAGAGACTCTGCGTCTGATAGAAGAAATAATTGGCTATGATCTACATATTGTGGGGTCGGGCTCCAAATTCCTTAATAGGACACCCATAGCACAAGAGTTAATAACAAGAATCAACAAATGGGACTTACTTAAACTAAAAAGTTTTTTCTCAGCAAGAGAAACAATAAGAGAGGTAAATAGGGAGCCTACATCATGGGAACAAATCTTTACTCCTCACACTTCAGATAGAGCCCTAATATCCAGAGTATACAAAGAACTCAAAAAATTAGACAATAAGATAACAAATAACCCAATCAACAAATGGGCCAAGGATCTGAACAGACACTTCTCAGAGGAGGATATACAATCAATCAACAAGTACATGAAAAAATGCTCACCATCTCTAGCAGTCAGAGAAATGCAAATCAAAACCACCCTAAGATACCATCTCACTCCAGTAAGATTGGCAGCCACTATGAAGTCAAACAACAACAAGTGCTGGCAAGGATGTGGAGAAAAGGGTACTCTTGTACATTGCTGGTGGGACTGCAAATTGGTACGACCAATCTGGAAAGCAGTTTGGAGATTCCTGGGAAAGCTGGGAATGGAACCACCACTTGACCCTGCTATTGCCCTTCTCGGACTATTCCCTGAAGACCTTAAAAGAGCATGCTACAGGGATGCTGCCATATCGATGTTCATAGCAGCACAATTCACAATAGCTAGACTGTGGAACCAACCCAGATGCCCTTCAATAGATGAATGGATAAAAAAAATGTGGCATCTATACACAATGGAGTACTATGCAGCAATAAAAAATGACAAATCATAGAATTTGCAGGGAAATGGATGGCACTAGAGCAGATTATGCTTAGTGAAGCTAGTCAATCCCTAAAAAACAAATACCAAATGTCTTCTTTGATATAATGAGAGCAACTATGAACAGAGCAAGGAGGAAGAGCAGGAAGAAAAGACTAACATTTAACAGAGTCATGAGATGGGAGGGAAAGGGAGAGAAAAGGGAAATTGCATGGAAATGAAGGGAGACCCTCATTGCTATACAAAATTACATATAAGAGGTTGTGAGGGGAATGGGAAAATAAACAAGGAGAGAAATGAATTACAGTAGATGGGGTAGAGAGAGAAGAAGGGAGGGGAGGGGAGGGGAGGGGGGATAGTAGGGGATAGGAAAGGTAGCAGAATACAACAACTACTAATTGGGCATTATGTAAAATTGTGGATGTATAACCGACGTGATTCTGCAATCTGCATTTGGGGTAAAATTGGGAGTTCATAACCCACTTCAATCTAATGTATGAAATATGATATGTCAAGAGCTTTGTAATGTTGTGAACAACCAATAAAAAAAAAAGTTACCTTTACAAGTACATTATAAATATCCAAAACAAGAATAGAACTATAATGAATTATTATTTACCAATTAATATAGCATCAAAGTATAATCACCAAAAATCACAAAAAAATATAAACAGAAATAAAATAGTATATCAGTCCCTGTTAAAAATAGAAGGCAAAAAACCAAAAAACAAAAAACAAAAAACCAACCCACCAAGGGGTAGAAAGGATCTGACTATTATGCTTTTTTTAAAATATTTTTAGTTGTAGGTGGACACAATGCCTTTATTTTTATTTATTTATTTTTATGTGGTGCTGAGTATCGAACCCAGTACCTTACCCATGCTAGGTGAGCATCACTGAGTCACAACCCCAGCTCCCTGACTATTGTTTTATAAAGATTAATTTTTATGTAAATTATAGCTTTATAATAGAAAAGTTACCTTTACAAGTGTTCATGGAAAACTTGTTAAGTGTTTAGCATACATTCATCCCCTGAAACTACTTAATTTCAGAGATTGGAAATATAGTAGAGACTATATTTTCTGTTATAGTGGAAACTATAAATTTATTTGAAAAGGAAATAACAATATTAAGGTACATAAAAATATACATAAAAATAAAAAAGAGGCCTCATCTTTTGCCTGAGTATAAATGAAAATTGAAATTGCAGTATATTTAAAAAATATGAATGATCAAAAGCTATTATTTCAACTAAAGTTATACTCAAAAGAATTTTTTTTTTTTTGGTTGTTGATAGACCTTTATTTTATTTATTTATATGCAGCGTCGAGAATCGAACCCAGAGCCTCACACATGCCAGGCAAATGTGTTGCACTACTGCTAAGCCACAGCCCCAGCTCAAAGGAAAATTTGCAGTTATTAGCACTGAAATTACTAAATGAATGTATTCCTTAGAGTTCTCCATTGACCATAGAATCTAGTTTGTAAAGAACCAAGCTTGCATCCTACAGAGCCAGAAAGAGAACATCAGGGAAAATAACTCGCACTACAGAAGTATTTTAGCAACATATTGTTGCTGTGGTCACCTGCTAAGCACTGTAATACGTTCAAGAAATGTCCAAAGTTCCACCTCAGTCACACTAAAAAAAGCAGCTGTCTCTAACTAAAGTTCTTATTTCCTGGGGCTGGGGTTATAGCTCAGTGGTTAAGCACTTGCCTAGCATGTGTGAGGCACTGGATTTGATCCTCAGTACCTCATAAAAATAGATAAAATAAAGGTTGTGTCCATCTACAACTAAAAAATGAAAAAAGAAAAAATCTTATTTTCCTACACATTGCCTACTTCTGTATTTAAATGGACTTAGTTATGTCTACATGGCAGACTTAGGTTATATGTGTGTATCCTAGCTGCAGAGAGTTTAGGAAGTTTGATTCTTAGTTTTCCAGCAGAAAAGGAAAGCAAATGTTAAGGGATATTTGAAGTATGTTTGTTTTCAGTGTTTCAACTTATAATATTCTGCAGTGAGAAAATATGAAAAGCAATGAATTATGTATTTTATTTATGAAGTCAGAAAAATTATAAAAGCCCAAGGAAAGCCATAGGAAGATGTTAGCAATGGTAATGAGAGATGAATAAAAATTGATTGAGAAAAATAATAGATAATTCAGAGCAATTTTTTTCTATGAAAACATAAATTATCAAAACTGACCCCCAAAGAGACAGAAAGCCTTAAGTAGACCATACTGGTAGAATAAAGTGATTGCACTTAAAGGCTTATAAAAGTGTTGTATAGAAAACTAGAGAATGATATTACGTATCATTTCTAATAGAAAGGTCTTAAATAAAATTTTGACAAATAGAATTTATCACAATATAGAGGGCTCATTTCAGGGATTCTTTAATGTGAGAAATTTTTCAAATATAGTTTCTTGTAGTAATAGATCAAAGGTAAAAGCCACATAATTATATGCCCAGAAGATATTTGTCAATATTCAATACCTGTTCTTTTTAAAAAACTCTAAGAGAAAGAGTTGTCATAACTAAAAGAAAGGTATATTATAAATCTAAAGTCAGCATTATAGTTAACTGGAAACATACTTACTAAGTCAGGAACAATATGAAATAACCAATATTACCACTGTTCTATACATATTAACCAGTAACTGCAAGATAGAAATAATACTGTAAAGAAGGTGGCAAAATTATTATTTAACATGATTGACTAATATAACAAACTTTTTGGATTTGAATTCCCCTACCCTTTTGCTTTCCAGACAAGTTATTCTGTGCTTTGTTTTTTTTTTAATATGTATTTTTTAGTTGTAGTTGGACACAATACCTTTATTTTATTTATTCTTATGTGGTACTGAGGATTGAACCCAGGGCCTTGCACGTGCTAGGCAAGTGCTCTACTGCTGAGCCACAACCACAGCCCTGGTATTTTTTTTAATCTATAATAGTACTAATCCCTTCTCAATAGGTTTGTGGAGATTAAATTAGTAGTATTCCTATATTCAAATGCTTATTAGAACATATAATAAAAGGTACAATTTATAGTGGCATACAAAAATGATGGAATATTGAAAAGCAAATTTAAATGTATAGGGCCTATCTCAATGAAACTTAAAACTATTGAGGAACATTTAAAGAAGGCTTGGAAAATTGGAAAAAAATCCATCCTTTGTTAGCCTATGTGTTAAGTACAAGACACTTCCAAGTAAAATTTTTTTTTTAATTTTGGTGTTTAAAATTTTTAAAATTTGTTCTTTTTAGATATACATAACAGTAGAGTGTATTTGACATATTATACATACATAGATGTACAATGTCTCATTCTTGTGGTTGTACATGATGTGGAGTTACACTGATCATGTATTCATATATGAACATAGAAAAGTTACGGACAATTGATTCCATTTTCTATTCCCATCCTGCCTCCCTTCCCTTCATTCCCCTTTGTCTAATACAGTGAACTTCTGTCCCCTCACATTATTGTTTGTTAGTACCTGCATATCAGAGAGAATATTTGGCCTTTGTTTTTTTTTGGAATTGGTTTATTTCACTTAGCAGGATAGTCTCCAGTTGCATCCATTTACCAGCAAATGCCATAATCTCATTCTCCTTTATGTCTGAATAATATTTCATTGTGTATATATACCATATTTTCTTTATTCATTCATCTATTGAAGGGCATCTAGATTGATTTCATAGCTTAGTTACTGTGAATTAAGCTGCTATAAACACTGAAGTGGCTGTGTCACCATAATATGCTGATTTTCAGTTCTTTGGGAATAAACTGAAGATTGGGATAACTGGGTCAAATGGTGGTTCCATTCAAAGTTTTCTGAAGAGTATCAATACTGCTTTCCAGAGTGATTGTACCAATTTGCAGTCCTACCAGCAATGTATGAGTGCACCTTTTCCCCCACATCCTTGCCAACATTTATTGTTATCTAAGTAAAATGGCAAATGATTCTAAATCTCATCTGAAATAGTCTGACAATAGCCAGGATAACTTAGATAAAGAATGAGGGCAGGGAAAACCTCTCTCAATTAAAAAAAAAAAATTATATGGTGGTATAGTAGTTAAAATAAACTTCCACTGAAAAGGATTTAAAAAAAAACCCAAACAAGAGTAATATAAGAGAAAGTACAGAAATAAACCCAAATTCACATATGACTTTAGTATATAAAAGATGGCATTGCAGATTATTGCTAGAGTCTGATTATATAAGTGCTCATATGAAAAGATTTTCAAGTTATATTAAGTAAAAAAAATAGTGAAAAAAAACCTCCAACATTCCCAATCAGTGCAAAAATTTAAAAAAGAATTATTAAGCTGGGATAAAGGCTATCATTTGGGGGGTGGGAAAGGCAATATGGATTTCTATTCTACAAGTTTCACAAAAGTTAACTCACTATTTTACTTTGATACTATGCATATCTATTTTCCTGACAATCTTTTACCAATAGTTTTAGAATTCATTGATATTACTTGCCTGATTTTATTATTATGGTGGTTGAAAATGGTCATTTTTTCCCCCATTTTTATCATTTATTGCTTGACGTTCTTTAAAAAATAACTTTATTCCCTTTAAAAAAATGCCTTTAAAAAAATTTTTTTTGGTCAACAGTTTGGAATCCTGGACTTTTATTCTTTCTATTATAAATCATTTCTGTCATTATATAATTTTGTGATGCCATGTTATTCCAAATTTGAGTAACAGAAGCCTCCATTTTAAATTTAATTGGAAAACTGTAAATTTTGTTAAAAAAGAATGGTTAATAAATCATTTATATGTAAACAATGTAAATTTATACTGCCACTAAAAAGATATTTTAGAAATATTTATGTGTTTTAGAAATATTTGTATATTTAAAAATACATGGATAGATAGTAAGTGCTGATATGGAAAAATTCTCATATTATTAAGTAAAAAAGGAAAGGTGTCAAAGGAGTGAACATCCATTGATGTACATTTTGATAATGTGTATACCGTTTTAAAAACTTCTTTAATAAAGATCTGTTCACAATGGTTGTTTCTAAGTGATATTAAAGGCTAGGTAGGTGGGCAGAGACTTAAGTATTGTTTTATACTTTTCTGAATATTTAAAAAATGTATCGTTAAATGAATTATATTTATAATTTTGAAAACAAAGAAATCAGAGGACTCTCGGTTACTCTCAACTTTTTCCTCTGGTGTCCTAATGCTTTGAGTTGGGCTATTTTGGATTATGTAAGAGGAGTTGAAGAATGGGGAATTGATAGTTTGGGGATAGTGTAAATGCATGGAAGACAAGAGAAGGGAGAGTCCTCCGTTAAAAACCTTCTTAAAGTATGGGTGTAGAATTTTGTTCCTCAGTCTTCATGTCTATACCTGTTTCTAAAGCTCAGCAGAAATATCTGAAGCTGTTGATTATTATTTTAGAAAGATGTACAGGAAGGTGAGATAGACTTCATGGGTTAATAATTTTTGAGAGTTGCTTATAAAAAGTTCTGTCTACTAAAGGATTTGGGTGGATTTCAGCCTAGGCCTCTCAGTACTGTTGTCCTTACTTTATTTTTTAATGCAGATTTTTAATATTTTAAATTGTGTTTTTTTCCCTTGTTATTGTTTATGTGATTTTTATCTCTCTTTCCACTGGCATTAAGTTCTGTGAAGGCAAAGGACTTTGTTTTATCATTGTATTCTGTAGCTTAGAATAGTCCACTTCTAATAGATTTAGCACTTACAAAAAGAATATACTCTGCAGCAGCTGGGGTTGTGGCTCAGCGGTAGAGCGCTATTCTAGCACATGTGAAGCCCTGAGTTCGATCCTCAGCACTGCATAAAAGTAAATAAATAAAATAAAGGTATTGTGTACAACTAAAAAGTAAAAAATAAATATTTTTTAAAAAAGAATTTACTCTGCAAACATTTGTTGATTCAGTAACTGTGTTAAGATAACTATGGGAACAATTGAGAATTAGCTAGGAGTGGACTCCTTAGGAGAGAACATTTCAATTGATGTCCATTTAACTAATTTGGTTTTTTTTAGTCTGACTAAGGACATGACTGGAAAGGAAGATATATACCGAGGTCCAGCCATCAGGGCTCTCTGCCGAATCACAGATGTAAGTTCTCTGTCTTACTGAGTTACCTAAGGGAGCTTTTTAACTGCTAATGATGTGTACATTTAGTATGATCCCCTAGTTTGACTTGGTCAGTCTTCTGTGTAAGAGAAACAAGACCACCGGAAAGGCTTTTGTGATTCCAGGCTTTTTTTTTTTTTTTCTTTCAGTTTGTTTTTTCCTTTTGTTTATTCATATTAGTCTATTTTCTCTGTATTTGCTCTCACAAACTTATTATAATTAGGGCACTGTTTTTATTTAGCTTTTTACTCACTGTGACCAAAAGACCTGACAAGAACAACACAGAGGAGGAAGTGTTTATTTTGACTCTTGGGTTGAAAGGTTCAGTCCATTGTCAGTTGAATTTATATCTTTAGGTATGAGGTGAAGCAGAGCATTATGGTAGAAGGGCCTGGAGTAGAAAAGCAGCTCAAGACTTGGCAAGCAGGAAGCAGAGAGAACTCTAACTCACCAGGGACATAATATAAATCCCAAAACCACACTCTCAGTGACCTATTTCCTCCAACTGTACCCTACCTGCCTACAGTTACTGGCCAGTTAATCCATATCAATGAATTAATCCACTTATTAGATTATACCCCATAATCTAATCATTTCACCTATAAAAATTCTTGTATTGTCTTATACATGAACTTTTGGGGAACCCTCTCATATCTAAACTATAACAGGCACATTGGTTATAGGAAACAAAAACCCATTAAATTTCATTTTAAAAATAAAAAACTTTATTATAGGACACAAGTGTTTCAGAATTAGAGGCTTATAACTAGTCACCAGAACAAGAAATAAAAAGCTCTAAGGGAACTAACTCAGCAGTAAGATTTCTCAGATATTTACTGTGATGATCTATCATCTACCAGATTTAGGCCCCCTTGTTCAAGATATTTAAGAGAATCTCATTATCCCTTAGTAAAGCCAGTAGTTTGTATCCACTTGGGTCTGAGTCAGGTGATTAACTTTGATCTAGTCCATTGTGTCTGGAAGGATTGGGTCATATAAAGTATATCAGGTTATTCCTTTCTAGGAATTCTGAGTAGAAAAGATTAAAATGAAAGTAGGCCAGCATTGCCAAACAGATTGAATAACAGCTGTACTATAATTCATGCTTTGATATATCTTATGTGTATCTTTGCAACCTTCTCACACTTTAAAGTTTGGGCCTGATCAAATTGTAAATTTAGTAAATCTGGATTATAGAACAAATAATATAAACAGGTTAATTTTTTTGCTGCCTTTTTGTTTCATTGTGGTTGTTTTTGTGTTCATTGTTTGATTGTTAGCATAAGATTTGACTGTGCCAGAATATTGATCTTGGTTCACTCATTTTTATCTGTCACCACTGTATTACCACCTTCTTACTGCTCACATTTTTCCCAGTGAAAGTTAAAAAGAATTTTATTTCTCAAGACTTCCATACTGAGGTTTTACTATAGTAGGATATTACAATTACACATTTAATTTCTTATATGTCTAAGATAATCAGGAGTTACATTTAATTTATAGGACTGTCTAGGATTCACATATAATATATGCACTTCACATAGAAGTATCTTCAGAACTTCAAAACTGGCCTTTGTTTCTATACAGAAATTTCTTTATAATATCCTTTATTTGTAGGTTTAACTTCTCTATTCTCTTTAAACTGTACTTCTCCATTTTGAGACTGTTTATTTCATTGTTGAACAGTTATGTTTTCCTACAAATAATCTTAAATTTTTTTTTAATTGGGGTTGAATCCAATATTGCTGTAACTCTGAGCTACATCCTTAGGCCTTTTTATACTTTGAGACTAGGTCTTGCTAAGTTTCTTTGCCTGGCCTCAAACTTGCAATCCTCTTTCCTCAGCCTCCCGAGTTACTGGAATTACAGGTGTGCACCACCATTCCTAGCTAAGTGTTCTTCCTTGAAGCTTCTACTGGGTTCATTGGGTTCTGCCCTCTGGAATATGATTACTGTGTTACATGATAATTCCTTGAAGGCATCTGGATATTTGTACAGAAACAAGTATATGACTGGTTTTTGTGAGTTATTTTAAAGTAGTAATTTTGCATGACATGTTTTTCTTCAACAGCTTTTTCTTTTTGAATGTTATTAGGGAACAATGTTACAAGCCATTGAAAGATACATGAAACAGGCCATTGTGGATAAAGTCTCCAGTGTGTCCAGTTCAGCACTAGTGTCTTCCTTAGTAAGTGAGCAAACATCTTCCTGATTCTTAAGTATGATGTAGTTTCTAATTGCTAAAACATAACATTACTATGATTTTCTCATAAATGAAACAGATAAAAAGTACATACTGCTTCTCTGTTACTTTATCCAACTGTGTTTTATCTAGAGGAGCACTGAGCAGTAAAAACTGAAATACATTTGAAGAGTTTTGGGAATCTGAAAGTTGTGTACATAAAGAAGATGGGGGAGAGGGAGGAGACAGCAAAGTAGGAGACAGCGAAGAAACTGAGGGCATTCTTTTTAAAAAATCTTCCTTTATGACTTGCATACTACCTCTTTGTCCTAGGTGCCCTGTCTGCACATGTTTTTCAATCCCAAGTCTTCTGTCCCAAATCTGAATTTCCTCTAAGGAAGTAGTTTTTGTTTTAATAACAGCTTTTTTTTCTCCTTTTCTTCAAAATAAACTGTATTTATTAAAACCTGTTGCATTGTATTTGATTAAAATCAGTTTTCAAAGTGTGAATGCATTAGAGCAGCTGAATCACAAGACCTGATTTTGGAATGTCATTGGTCAGGGTTTTTTTTTTTATAGCAGGGGTTACACTGTATTCTATTCCTTCTTCCAAGGGAGTTTCTT
The DNA here is from genome assembly GCF_052094955.1 of Ictidomys tridecemlineatus. Classification (NCBI taxonomy): domain Eukaryota; kingdom Metazoa; phylum Chordata; class Mammalia; order Rodentia; family Sciuridae; genus Ictidomys; species Ictidomys tridecemlineatus. Next base: position 208,077,034 of record NC_135478.1, on the reverse strand, counting down.
GGAAGTAAAGCAGGTTAACATCCATTCCTTCCCTTTCTTCCCCTCTTATTATTTCCTTTTACACACCCCTTCCAGCTTACATGTATTTACCTTTGCGAAGGGATGTTGAAGAAAATATTTTGGCTTATTGTTTTAGGAATAGACTTACACAGTTACAGAGTTTTCTTTTTTTGTGAAATGTCTGTTAGTAGTTTTGCAAGGAAATAAATTTGTGCTTCTAAACTTTAATGATCATGCATTTCTATTCTCATTTCCCCCCCTATATTTAGCATATGATGAAGATAAGCTACGATGTGGTTAAACGCTGGATAAATGAAGCCCAAGAAGCTGCATCAAGTGACAATATTATGGTCCAGGTACTATCATTTAATCACATTAGCATGTCTCAGAATCAACTTTCTTAAAGGGCAATGTATTGATTCTCCAGCATTAATTAAAGGCAAATTCTTTGGCATATTAAGCTGACTACTGGTGCATATTCTCAAGTAAGTGTTTCAGTAATCATGATTAATGCCATAGGCCTTTCAAATAGAAGCTAGATGACCTCTCATAGGAATGTTTGGGAACTAATCTTATGTTTTGTAGTAGATTGAAATGCCAGTCTATTTCATAGTGCATTACAGTCTTTTATTTGAAAAATAATTTGAGTAGAAAGATATTCCATCCCAAATTTCTCAAGCCTTGATTATAGACATCTTAAAAATAATAAAGAGCTACTTTTAAAATTGTTTTATATAACATTGGTTTTTAATTTTTATTAAGCATATACACCAGCATGGCAATTGAAACAACTTATAAGATCATGAACCAAAAAGGAAAGACAAAGAGATTACAAGGGCAGCTTTGAACAGAATTCATTCTTGCATCAGTTTTAGTATTAATCACATAGTAAGATCATCTGCTTAATGTTCTATTATTTAAGTGTTGTACTAAGTGTTTTGTGAGAAATCTAGACTAAAAGTTTACACAAAAGTTTTTTTCCAGGGGTGGGGTTGTAGCTCAGTGATAGAGCGCTTACCTTGCAAGTGTGAGGTTCTGGGTTCGATCCTCAGCAACACATAAAATTAAAAAACAAAATAAAGGTATTGTGTCCATCTACAACTAAGAAAAAATATTTAAAAAAAAAAGTTTCCAGATTCTGGAACTTCTTGTTTCATTTTAGTTAGTTTTATTTGGAATTACTTTGAAATTAGCTATAATTGAGATTTTATTTGGAACACTTCCTCTTTCCCTAGGTTGTCTCTTCTGAGCTCCAGTGAAATTATAGAAAATCAATTTTTAAATTGTGTTAAATTAAGGAACAGTGATTTTCTAATTATGTAATTCACTTAAAGTACTACAACTCACACAACATGTAAAGATATTTTCAGTGTTCTTGTTAATTATTAGTTTATGAAATTTAGAAATCATTTTGTCAAAAAGATCTCCTTATGGTATTTATTAAGCTATTTCTTATTAAAAGGAACAGGATTAAATTTGTAACGGGCAGTTTTATGTACAATAATCCATGTGTATTTGAGAAGATATTTATGTCTTTTTGATGTTTATAGCTTCTTGTGTTAGCATATTTAATCATAAGAGGAGAGTAGTAATTTTCTCTTGGAATATATTCTCGCTTTCCTAACTTTCATTTTTGTGTTTTTATATAAAGTGTCTTGATAATAATACTCCTTTAGCTTACTTTAGGAGATTAATTCTAGACCTCCTAAGGTGGTCACAGATGATTTAATGCCATTAAAAGAATTTTGTAGCTGGACATAGTGGTGCATGCCTATAGTCTGTCACTCAGGAGACGGAGCTCAAGAACTTGAGACCAGCCTGGGTAACATAACCATGTCTCTAAATAAACAGACAAAAGAAATTAAAATGAATAGATAAAAGAGTCTTGTAACATTGGTAAAGCTTTGGATCTGGAGCTGTTGAACCTGCTAGAACCATCTTCAGGTTGTATGTCACCTCCTTCATACTCTTTCCATCTGAATTTACAACTTCTAGGATTATTTAAAACCTCTTCTCCTTTTAGTCTTGAGTATGTTTAGTTCAGTATGAAAAAGATTCTGTTCATGTACTTTTGACTTGAGTATCCTTTTACTAAAAATCTTAATAGTTCCATGTAATTCTGTTTTCATATTAAGTGTTTTGACTTCTGTCTAATCTGCATGCAACATTCTTTTTCTTGTTCTTCAGTACCATGCATTGGGAGTCCTATATCACCTTAGAAAGAATGATCGTCTTGCTGTTTCCAAAATGTTAAATAAGTTTACTAAATCTGGCCTTAAATCACAGTTTGCTTACTGTATGCTCATCAGAATTGCTAGTCGCCTACTAAAAGAAGCCGAGGATGGGTAAGTTCTTCATGTAAACCTGAGTTATTTTCTATTTGCAAAGTAATACACCTTAGAGTTTATTTACTTTATGAATATCTTATGGCAGTGCTGACTTTAGTGATAAGTTTGATGCTTTCCAAATTAAAAAAAAAATTAGAGGATTCTAAGCAATACAGTTTTTTTACTTTAATATAGATTTTTGTATATGTACTTAATAGATTACAATTGCTAATAATATACTAATAAGCTGATATTGAACAAAATAATTATAGATTATAGGATATACAAACAATTAAATAGGAAAGCTGGAAAGACATTAAGAATCATCCGGGGTTGTAGCTCAGTGGTAGAGCACTTGCTTAGCATATGTAAGGTACTGGGTTCCATCTTCAGCACCACATAAAATAAATAAATAAAATAAAAGTATTGTGTCCATCTACAACTAAAAAAAATCACCTTAGATATCCTTTATTCTTATTAAAAAAAAATTACTGAATTAACAATCTTCTCAAGATCATTCTGCAAGTCTGAGGCATGTATGACCTTACAAGATATACTTTAGTAGTCTTTTGGAGCCTTAAGAAAAGAACAGGAAGAGGAGAGAAATCTTTCATGGTACAGTAAGCTGGAGCTGAATCTAGGGAGTAAAAAAGGCCTTCTTCCCCTGTGCAAAGGATTATGGCTTAATTTATACTTAATTACATTACAGTATGGTGAATATTCTAATCTTATGAGGATGAATGTTGTAATCACTAAAAAGCCTTAAATGTTAACAGAGGCTGGATATAGTGGTACACACCTGTAATCTAAGCGTCTTGGGAGGCTGTTGCAGGAGGATTTCAAGTTCAAGGTTGGCCTGGATAACCTAGTGAGACTTGCTCTGTTTCAAAATAAAAAAGGGTTGGGGATATAGCTCAGTGGTAGAGCACACCTGGGTTTAATCCCCAGTACTGCAATCAAGTAAATAAAGCTAATGAGGAGATGAAGTAGAATATTTAAAACATTTGAGTTTCCCGTTTCTTGTGCAATGGTGTGACTTGGTCAGATTAACCCTTCTGCAAAAAGTGATTATATCATTAGTGTAGAAATATGCCTCTAACAGTTGAAGGAAAAAGTGATTATATCATTAGTGTAGAAATATGCCTCTAACAGTTGAAAGTGAATGGTGAAAAGCAGGTAACAGTTGATGCCTAGAAGACAAAAACTATTCTGGGTGAAGTTCATTTATGACTCTTTTTCTGAGATCATTCCACAATTCCTGGGTATGAGATGGCAGAAAGCTATAGTATTTACTGGACAAAGTCAGAACACAGCTTGAGGTTAGAAGAGTGACTGAAAACATAGCGTGGAAATTCTGAAAAGAAGTGAGTTTCAAATTCAGACTAAACTCTAAAGAACCTTGTTGGTTGACCACTGAGTGTGCATGTACAGGGGAAGAAGTTAGGAGCCTGGATTAGAGCAGGAACTGTTAAGGTAAAAGCACTGAATGGAGAATTCAGTTGCAACTCATTGTGGAGAACATGAAGTTTAGAGTTCTGTCTCAATCAATATCATGTTTTACAGTATTTGCACTGTATCATTCACCATATCTAATATATAGTGAAAAATTACTAGAGTGCAAAGAATTTGAGAAATGTGAAACTGACTTTGATATTATCTGGATATTAGAATTAGCAGATAAAAACTTTAAAGGCTCTTTTATCAATTTGTCTAGGACTAGGGAAATAGTTATCTTTGAATGAACAAGGGAAACAGAAACCTAAAAGAAAAAAAAAAGGTAGAAAGAGCTTAAAAGTACTTTGTCAGGATTCAACCAGAGAAGCAGACTCAGGATATAAATATATGAAGAGATTTATTATAAGAAGTTGGTGCATGTAGTTTGGGGGCTGACTAGGTAAGCCCCAAATCCATAGAGGAAGCAGTCAGGAAGGGAACATCACAGGTATGGTGGAGTTTATTTGGAAATTACCTCAAGTAAATGTCAATTTCATCATTTACAAGTTTTGGGGGTTTTTTTCCCAAATAACTTCAGGACACAAATTCACTAAGCTTTCTGCCAGAACATACAAAGGATCCACCTTACTCCAGTTTACAAGAACGTGTTCTTTACTTCCTTCTGAGTCCTCACTTATAGTGTCCTTCAAGTTCAGGTTTCCATGGACAGTCTGTGAGTCCTCACCACCAGTTGTCTTAAAGATCAAATTTCTAATAGATCTGTTCATAGCAGTTTAGGCTTTGTCCATTATGCTCCTCAAAATCTTCTAGCTTCCACTGCCCAATTCCAAAGGCATTTCCATAATTTTTAGATATTTTTTAACAGTAGCACCCTATTTACAGGTACCAACAGGTACTTGTTTTAGTTTTTTTATTGCTGCCATAACAATTTCCCACAAATGTAACAGCTTACAACATCCATGTATTTTCTCACAGTTTGGAGATTAAAAGTCTGACTCAGGTCTCATGTGGCTGAAGTCAAGGTGTTGGCAGTGTGCCTGTTACTAGAGATTTTTGGGGAGGAATCTCATTTCCAATCTCATTTAAGTTGTTTTCCAAATTAATTTCTTAAAGGTTGTAGGTTGTAGGTCCCTGTTTCCTTGTTGCCTTTCAGGCAGAGATTGTTCTCTGACCCTAAAGCTGTCCCCATTCTTCATACTTTGAATGAACAGCTGAAGGCCTCTTCTCAGTCCTTTGTGTGTTAGCTCTTCCTCCTTTTCTTTCACCATATCTCTGTTTTTAAGAGCTCATTTGATAGATTGCACACCCACCTGGATAATCCAGTTGCATAACCTTAATTATTAAACCTGCAGAATTCCTTTGCCATGTTATGATGTAACATATTCACCAGTTATGGAGGTGAAGGCATTAACATTTTCTTTGGGAGAGGGGTTGTACTGCCTTCATAAGGACAGTAATTGGAATGAATAATTTGCTTCATTAACTTAATAATAAATTAGAGAAGACTGGTAAAAGAGCGAATACATTAAAATTAATAGAGATATAGCAATAGAAAGTAGTTAATTTGAAGAACAGAGAGAAAACAGGTTAAATAAAGAGAGCCTCAAAGAATTGTGAGATAATATCAAGTAACCTAACATATATGTATTTAGAATCTAGAAGATATTTGAAGAAATAATGGATATTTCCCAGTATGGGCTTATTTTAGGAATATGGTATTTTTTTAACAGTCAAAATTCAACACAACTATACCTCATTTAAAAAATGAAGGACAAATGTCTTAATGTTTTAAGGGGTGCAAAAAAAAAAAAAAAGAAAGAAAAAGATAATTCCATGCCAATTTGCGATTAAAAATCTGTTTACAAACCAGGACTGGAAAGGAACATCATGATGCTGGCAGGTATACTATTAAAGATTTTTCCCTTGAAATTGTGAATTAAGATGTCTGCTATTTCTGTTTTTTTCCCCCCTTGTAGTATTGGGGATTGAATCCCAGGCCTTGTACATACAAGGCAAGCACTCTACCAACTGAGCCCAGCCCCTTGTTTTGTTTTTTTTTTTTTTAAGTAGTATTTTACTAGTAGTTCTCCCTGGTGCAATAAGAAAGGGAAAATAAAATGTCTGAAGATTTGAAAGGAGGATGTACCACTCTCTTTATTTGTAGATAACATGATTATATATACATAGAAACTATAAGATCATCTACATTATCTGTTAGAATTAAAACATGAATTTATCAAGGTTGTTGGGTATAGCATCAGCAGCAATAAATAAAACTAAAACAGATTTTGGTACCTGTAAATAGGGTGCTACTGTTAACAAATCTGTTTGTTTCTTATTCTAGCAACCAATAAATAACATAAAATTTTGGAAAGATAGTACCATATTGCAATCAAATCCTTAGGAATAAATTTTCCAAAAATTGTGTATAAATATACAGAAAATTACAAAAATTATTTGAGTAAATGGAAGCATTTATCATGAATAAATGGACGCATATATCATGTTCTTAGGCCAGAATATTCAGTATTACAAAGATGTCATATCTTCCTAAATTGACCCATGGATTCCATGAATTCCTTCCCAAACAAAATCCCAATCAGCTTATTTTAAATATCAAAGAAAGTTGACAATAAGACAATTTATTAATAATAGCCCAAAGGCAGAAACAGTCCAAATTTCCATCAGTGCTAGAATAAAAAAATATGGTGTTAGTATGCAACAATGGAAATGAATAAAGACAACCATGTGGATAAATTTCTCCAAGAAGTCATACATAAAAGAATACATTCTGTATTTATATTAATTTCAGACTTAATAAACACAAAACTAATTTGTACTGGAAGTTAGGATAGAGTTGAAAGTGTGCCTCAGGTAGAGCTCTTGCATAGTATGTGTGATTCTGGATTCAATCCTCAGAACCATCAAACAAACAAAAAAATAAGTAAGGATAGTGTTGTTGTTTTTGAGGTAGGATCAAGGCTAGTACTCATGAGGGAAATTCTGGAGTGTTTGAAATATTTATTTTCTTGTCAGGTTTATTATAATTCATTTATGATTTGAGTATTCTATTATCCATTGTTGCATAACAAATTGTTTCACAACTTACCATATTAAAGAACAATAAACATTTTTTTCTACATCATTTCTGTGGGTGAGAGATTTGGAAATCTTAGCTGGATTGTCTTTGTTTGTGGTATTCCAATCAAGGTTGCAATCAAGATGTTGGCCAGGGCCGAAGTCATCTGAAGGTTTAATGGGGGCTAGAAAATCTGCTTCCAAGGTATTCTCTGGTATCTTGATGTGGACTGTTGACAGGATATCCCTATTGCTTGTTATGTGGACCTCTCCCTCTGTAAAGTTTCTTGACTATCTTCACAACATTGTGACTGGCTTTCCCTAGAGTGAGTGATAAAAGAGAACATGAATTTTTTCTGACCTGGTCTTTGGGCCACATGTCATCATTTCTGCAATATTCTATTGAGTAAAAAGTCCAGCTATATCAAGACAACAAATAGCAGAAACCAAGAATCATTGGAAGCTATTTTCAAGTTTGGTTACTATATTCTTGAACTGCCATAACAAAATACTACAAATCAGTGGCTTAAATGACAGAAATTTATTTTCTTAAATAGGTTGTGGTGCTAGTATGCAACAATGGAAATGAATAAAGACAACCATGTGGATAAATTTCTCCAAGAAGTCATACATAAAAGAATACATTCTGTATTTATATTAATTTCTGGTGGTGAGGGATCTTCCCTTGGATTGTAGATGGCTGCCTTCAGTATTTGTCTGGGGAAAAACACAGGGACAGAGGAAGAGAAAGTGCACAAGTGCCCTCTCTGGTGTCTTTTCATAAAAGGACACTAATTCTGTGTAATCACCTGTGTAATGAGGGTCCTACCTCATTCAACTTTAATTATTTTTTTGAAGACTCCATCTCCAAATATAGCCATACTGGGGATTGGTGCTTCAACATATAAATTTTAGGAGGCCACAGACATTCAGTCCTTAAAAGCTACTTTGTACACTCTTCTGTATTTTTGATGTAATTTTAGTATAAGGTTAAATTTTTTAAATGGCCAATAATTTCTCAGACTTGTAGAAAGATCTAAGATTGAAAAAAAAAACGTGCTGAGTAAAGTGAAGGACAAAGATAAGCACATTTGCACATTGATTTTTTTTCAACATCAAGAGTTAAGAGAAAATTCTACAAGTCATATGGAAATAAAGATATTGACCTGTAGTTATACTTCAGAGTTTTCTCAGCTGCATCGAATGCAAGAAAGCAGTAGAGCAATACCCACCTAATGCTGTGAGAAAATAACTGGCAACCCAGAACAGCCAAACTGTTATTCAACCATGAAGGTGAAAGATGTTTTCAGACATATAGGTTTATCATAAATAGTTTACCAATCACTTTATAAAACAGATTTTTCTGCAGCAAGAAGAAATAGATACCCAGAAGGCAGTGATGAGATTTAAGAAGTAATACTGAGCAATAAAATTATTATAAAAGTTGGTAATTCTTTATTGATTTTTTTTTGTAGCTCTTAAAATTTGAATAATAAGGTCTAAAGTTCTAGAGGATGGCAACATGATAAACAGTATTGTAGATGGTGATATTGGATGTAAAAGTAGACCTTTTTTTTGGTGTGGGAGGAAGTTATTATAATGCTTAATATTTAAGTTTGTCAGAAAAGTATATCAGTTATTAATTGCTTAATTCATTTTCTGCTGCTATAACAGTAAATTATAAACAATAGAGGTTTATTTGGCTCATGGTTCTGGATACAGGAATATACAAGAGCATGGCACTAGCATCTTGTGAGGGCCTTTGTGCTACATGTAACAAGGTTGAGGGTATCACACATGAGAGACCATACAAATGCATGAAAAAAGCAGGAAGAGAGGGACACAATTTTCCCCCTTTACACTGAGATCACTCCTGTGATACAGCCCTAATTCATGAGAGCAGTGCCCCTATGAACCTAAGTCTTAAAAAAGTCCTACCTCTCAACACTGTTGCTCTGGGAATGAAGTTTCTGATCCATGAATTTTGGGGGGCACATTTAAAATACAGCAGTATTAATATAAAATGAATGTAAGGCTTTCAGAATGTTAAAGAAAAAAAAAGAAAAACGTGATTAAAAATTGTTAAGGAGAAAAAATAAGTAAAGCATGTAAATAAAAAGCAAAATAAATTGGGTGGAAGTTGTAAATGTATTAGGTGTCACTCTCTGTGTGGCAAATTGGCCTCAAACTTAGCTGCTTATAATAAACATTTATTGTCTCACAGTTGCTGTGGTCAGGAATCTGGGAAAGGCTTAGCTGTCTAGTTCTGGCTCCTGGTTCCCCTTGAGTTTGCAGTCATCTGGGACTGGAGGATTCGATTCAAATTTCACTCTCATAGTTGTTGGCAGACCTCAGTTTCTTCCTGCTTGTTGGCCAGATGTGTCAATTTCCATTTTAGTGAGACACTGTAGGGTATCTCAGTTTCCAAGTAGTATGGCAACTGACTTTTCCCAAAACAAGTGAATTGAGAGAGAACCTGACATGGAAGCTGCAGTGTTTTATGACCAAACTTGAAAAGCGACATGCTATCATCTTTCATTTATTCTTGATCACATTGGCAACCTTGGTATAATGTGGGAGGGGACTACATAAGGATGTGCTTATTCAGAAGTTAGATTTGTGGGGGCATCTCGGAGTCTGACTAGCACATGTAATATATTATTTATTGAAATGAATGTAAGTGGATTTACCTATGAAAAGAGCTCAGATTGAATAAATGAAACAGGAGAACTATTATGCCTTTATAAATACACTGCTAAACAAAATGACAAACATTTATAATAAATATTCACAAATATGTATTAGGTACATATGCACAAGGAATATAATATAGCAATATTAGTAAGCCAGAATAAGAATCAGTATACAGTGTTAAAAATAACAAAGTGAGATTTTTTATTTTGACAGAACAGTCTAAAAAACAATATAATATGAATGAACTTGTTTCAAAATATGTAAATTAAATGAACTTGTTTCAAAATATGTAAATTAAAATCATAAATAAATATAGGAAATTTAGTCCTCTGCATCTCTTCCTAGGAGGCTTTAACACATCCCTCTCAGAAATTGAGCGGTACTTAGAAAAATGTATATCACTAATCACAAAACCGACCTTGTATTTAGAATTCTGTATCCAATAAAGAATATGCAATGTTATTTAAACTTTTTAATTGAGAAAAATAATGTACATATAGAAAAATATATAAAGCTCACAGGTTTTTGTGCATTATATGTATAAAATTGCTACGAAAATTTTATTTAATGATCACACACATTGTGATCATTAGCTGTCTGGTTCCGGCACATTTCTAGGATCCCTGAAATGCTTTATGTATCCTACTTCATCACAAGTATTTACCTCCAGAAGAAACCATTACTTTGACTTTTAAGGTAGTTGTTTCTTTGCTTTAGCTTTTTACACCCTTTTAAACAGTACAGTTGTGTCTTGTTTTGAACAATCAGTAACTGTATTTTGTGTCATTTTTTAATATTTAGTATTTTATTATAAGAGTCACTCTTGGTTTTGCTGACAGCTCGTTTATTTAAATTTCCTTGATAATTTTCTAGTTTATTTATTCATCTTCTATTAATGGACATTTAGGTTGTTCTCTGTTTGGGGCCATTATGATTAAAAATGCTACAAATGGCATCACTGTGCTAGTACCACACTAATCCTGTCTTACTCCATTTTTTTTGTTGCTATAAAAAATACATATGGTTTCTGACATATGATACTTTGATTTAGGATTTTTCAACTTTATGGTGGTGTAAAAGCAGTATGCATGCAATATAAGTTATACTTTGAATTTTGATCTTTTCCTAGTTAACAAGGAAACATAATAAATTACAAATATATATGGGTATATATGCACAAAGAAATACAGTATAGCAATATTAATAAAGCAGGTTTATCAGGACATAACCCCAGCATAAGTAAAGGAACATCTCAATCTGAGACCCAGAAATTTATGAACAATAGTCATTTATTTGGCTCAGTTATGAAGGCTAAGACTCTAGTTAAGAGCATACTCCAAGCATCTACTCAGCATTTGGTGAAGGACTTCTCATAATATGGTGGAGAGCATCACATGGTGATACAGATCAAATATGCTGCTTCAGGGGCTGGGGGTGTGACTCAAGTGGTAGCATGCTCTCCTAGCATGCATGGCACTGGGTTCGATTCTTAGCACCACATAAAAATAAAATAAAGATATTGTGTCCACCTAAAACTCAAAAATAAATATTTAAAAAAATATGCTGCTTCAGATGTCTGGTTCCTCTTATATAAACTCAGTACTGCCTTTATGGGGTCCCATTCTCATGACCTCATGTAATCCTAATTACCTCCAAAAAGGACCCACTCCACATACCATTAACATGTGAATTTGGGGATTAAATTTCTAATACTTGAACATTTAGGGGACACCTTCAGACCCTAGCAATTACCATAGCTTATCTCTGTATATAAGTATGCCTTTCTCTAGGTATGGGAGTGCTAGATCATTGGATATGCATCGCTTCACTTTATATAGGTAATGCCAGACTTTGTTTTTCTTTCTTTCTTTCTTTCTTTTTTTAGAGAGAGAGAGAGAGTTTTTAATATTTTTTTTTTTTTTTTTTAGTTTTTGGCAGACACAACATCTTTTGTTTGTACGTGGTGCTGAGGATCGAACCTGGGCTGCACGTATGCCAGGCGAGCGCGCTACCGCTTGAGCCTCATCCCCAGCCCAACCAGACTTTGTTTTTCCAAAGTGATTGTATCATTTTACACTCTAGCTAGCAGTATGAAATTTCCTGAGGCCAAGACTTGATGTTTGTAAAATTTAAAATTTTTTCTAATCTAAAAGGTATCTTGAATGTTTTTTTTTATTGAGATATAACTCAGAGTCCATAAAACTCACCTCTTTAAAGTATACAGTTCAGTGATTTTGTATATTTACAAATTTATGTCACCATCCCTTCTAATTCCAGAATGTTTTCATTATTCCAGGAAGAAACCCCAACCATTAACAGTCAGTCTTCATTCTGACCTTTCCTGTTTTTTAATCTGCATGAATTTGCCTATTCTGGACTTTTCTTATGAATGGAGTCTATATAATACATGACCTTTTTTTTTTTCCCTGTATTCCTTCACTTAATGTAATGTTTTCAGGGTACATCTTTGTTGTGGAAGTATCAGTATTTCATTTTTTACAGCTGAATACTATTACATTTTGTAGATATATCACATTTTGTTTATCCATTCAAGCATTCAGTGACATTTGGATTCTGTCCACTTTTTAACTGTTATGAACAACGCTGCTGTTGAACAGTGTGTGTAACTTTTTATGTGAACTTCGGTTTCAGTACTTATGGGTACTGATAGGGTTTGTATGTGAGGTGTCCCTTAAGCTCACATGTGAGAGTGCAAGAAGGTTCAGAGGAGAAATGATTAAGAGTCTTAACCCAATCAGTGAATTAATCTCCCTTTAGGGATTAACTGAGTGGTAACTGAAGTGGTAGGTTGTGGCTGGAGGAGGTAGGAATTGGGGCCATGGCTTTGGGGTGTATAGTTTGTATCTGGAGACCCCTCTCTGTTTCTGGATCATCATGTGAGCAGTTCCCTTTGCCCCACTCTTTTGCCATGATGTTCAGCCTCACCTCAAGCCGGGAGAAATGTGAACTAAGATCTCCGAAACCGTGAGCTCTCAAATAATCTTTTCCTCCTCTAAAGTTGTTCTGGTAGGGTCTTTAAGTCATAGTAGTGAAAAAGCTGACTAAAACAGGTACATACCTAGAAGTAGAATTGCTGGATCCCAATGTAACTCTGTACTTAAACTTTCCGAAGAACTCATCATTATTTTTTTATTATACCCACCCACATAGGCTTTTTTTTTTTTTAAGAGAGAGAGAGAGAATTTTAATATTTATTTTTTAGTTTTCGGCGGACACAACATCTTTCTTTGTTTGTGGTGCTGAGGATTGAACCCGGGCCGCATGCATGCCAGGTGAGCGCGCTACCGCTTGAGCCACATCCCCAGCCCCCCACATAGGCTTGAATAGGTTGTGTGAATCAAATTGTGGTTTCAATTAGTATTTCCCTAAAGGTTGATGATGTTGAACATCTTTTCATGAGCTTATTGGTCATTTTTTACCTTTGGAGAAATTTTTTAAAATCTTTGCCCATTAATAATTCAGGGGTTTTGATCTTAGTATTATTGAATCATAACAGCTCTTTATATATTTTGGATGTAATACTTTTATTAGATATAGAGTTTGAAAGTATTTTCTCCCATTGCTTGGCTGTCTTTTCACTTTCTTGATAGTATTGTTTAATGTTAGGAAATTTTAACTTTTCATCAAGTCTTAATTTATCTTTTTTCTTTGTTTGTGCTTGCAGTGTTATACCTAAGAAACCATTGCCTATCCAAAGTCACAAAGATTTGTTTTCTTCTCAGAATTTTATAAATCCATTCTGAGAGGATTTTCTTTTTTTAATGTGGAGTAAGGTAGGGGTTCAACTTCACTTTTTTTTTTTTGCAGGTAGATAATCTAGTTGTCTTAGCACCTTTTGTGAAAGACTGTTTTCTATTGAATTATTTGGCATTCTTATCTAATCATTGTGGTTTGGATTTGTAATTCCCTAATGGCTAATGATTTTGACAACCTCTTTCTGTGTTTATTACTCATTTGAATATTCTTTCTATTGAAATACTTGTTTGAGTTTTGCCTAGTTAATTATTTGGTTGTTTGCTTTGATATCCAGGAGTTCTTTATGTATTCTAGATGTGAATCCTTTGTTGGATGTATGTATTATAGATAGATTTCCCTATATTTTAGCTTGTCCTGTTTTCTGGTGTCTTTTGATAAATAGAACTTCATAAATTTAAGAAAATCAGATTAAGCAATCTTTTACTACAGGGATTATATTTTTGTTGCCTTGCTCAAGAAATCCTTTCTTAGCCCAACTTCACAATATATTCTTTGTATTTATTTTCTTTAGGAATTATGGTTTTGATTTTCATGTGTTAAGTCTATAGTCTACCTGGAATTGTTTTTTGGATATGATATAAAATAACAGTTTAATTTCATTTATCCCCATATGAATGTCCAGTATTCTCTGGGCCACTTATTGAAATATTTGTCTATACCCACTGACATACAGTATCAGCTTTGTTATAAATCAGGTATCCTTACATGCATTGTTCTGTTTCAAGGCTCATGTTTTCAACTGCTATTTCTGTTCCTGAACCAACAATATACTACTGCCTTATTACAATAGTGTAGATATATGCTAGAGAAAATCTCCTTACTTACTCTTCTGTAAAAGTATTTTCCAGCTCTTGTTTTGCATACTTATTTCTGTGTAAGTCTGTATAATTTTATCAGGCATTGTTTAAACTTCCATTCAGGGAATTTGTTCCTTCTTGGGAAACTCCCACGAAAGCCATTAATAACAACCAAGGAGTTCTAACATGGGCATATTAACTTCTGGACTTTTCCTTCATTGGTACTTTAGGGCTATTTCCCACAGCAGTTAGTTATCAGGCATCCCAGTGAGTTACTATGCTGCCAAAATGTTTCTTTTTTCATTCTCATTTTTTTTTCTTTTCTTCTGTACTGAGGATTAGTCCTCGGGATGTTCTACTACAGGGTACATCCCCAGCCTTTTTTTTTGAAATGAGGTCTCACCAAATTGACAAGGCTGGCTTTGAACTCACAATTCTTTTGCCTTTGTCTCCTCAGTAGCAGGGATTATAGGCATGTGCTATTGCTCCCAACCAAAATGAATCTTTCACCTCTGATTCTTTAATTCACTTTCAGAAAATGACAGTAGAAACCCAACCTGATTCCCAGTTTTCTGTGACAGTTTCTGTGCTACTAAACACAATTGGCCAAGCAGAATTCATATAGAGCCTATTGGACTATCATTGCATTGGATGGAAACTCCATCTGGAGTAATGCCAGATGCTCTGGTTCCTCTGTTGCCTGTTCATTCTAGGTCACTTTACAGAAGCCTAGCAGGGCAGTTTTCATACCCTGACAGGAATTAAGACTCTTGTGTTTTGAGACTTTTAAACTGCATTAAATATAGAAGTTTCAGTTATTGTGATCAGAGGTGAGATGCAGAAGCAACAAAATGTGGCAGAACTTTGGCTTCAGTTCTGTTTTAACAGCCTAATATAAATTTTGAGGCACAGTAGCCCCTCCTGGCATACTCAGGGGCTAGAATTTTTTAATTTGTGCATTATAATTATACAGAGCAGTATTTGTCATATATTTGTACATGCATATAACATAGTTTGGTCAATTTCATTCCCTAGTACTTAGCTTTTCCATCCAATCCTCCTTCTCCTGGTCCCCTCTCTCTAGTTTATTGGTCTCCCTTCTGTTTTCATAAGCTCTTGTCCTTTTTCTCTCAAGCTTCCACATATAAAGGAAAACATATAACCCTGAACTTTATGAGTCTGGCTTATTTCTCATAACATAATGCTGTCACGCTCCATCCATTTCCTGCAAATGACATAATTTTATTTTTCTTTATGGCTGAATAAAGCTCCATTATGTATACATACCACATTTTCTTTATCCATTCATCTGTTGATGAATACTGAGGCTGGGTTCATAGCTTACCTGTTGTGAATTGTGCAGCTGTAAACATGGGTACGCATGTATTGTTATATTGTGCTAATTCTTTTGGATAAATACCAAGGAGTGGTATAGCTCTGTCATATGGTAGTTTCAGTCTGGTCTTTTGAGGAATCTTCTGATGGCGGTTAATAGGAAGCAAACTCCTTTAATGATGTAAGAGGCAGCAGATCACTTGGATAAAATGACTCTGTCACATGTTAAACTCACTTGTTAATACTCATAATTCCTTTGTAAGTTATTTTGGATTTTCTGTGTATGGTCATCCATTGCTTAATGATGGGCCTACATTCGGAGAAGTGTGTAGTTGGGTAACTCTTGTTGCATGAACAACAGTGTATTTATCTAAACTTAGATGTCTGTGACACCACTAGATATAGTCTCATGGATCTACATATGCATTGTATATGCAGTCTGTCATATACGTGGTCTATTGCTCATGAACAACTAAAATGTTGTTTTGGCACACATATATGTTTTTATAAATGGTATTTAAAAAGTGACATTTTGATTTTTCTCCCATAATTTTCTCCCCCTTTCTCTCTCTTCCCTTGTTAAAAATTTTTATTTATTTTTCAGTACTGAGAATTGGACCCAGGGGTTCTTAACCCACTGAGTTATATCCCCAGTCCTTTTTTTTAAATTTTAAATTTTGAGACAGGGTCTTGCTAAGTTGCCGAGGCTGGTTGAACTTTCCATCCTCTGTCTCAGCCTCCAGAGTTGCTGGCATGTGCTACTGAGCCTGCTTTCCCCCCATCTCTCACTGAATTGGCTAGAACCTACGGCATAAAATAATAGTGGCATCTACATTTCTACTCTCAAAAATAATAATTTCAGTGTTTTAGCACTAAATATAATGTTGCTGTATGTGTGTATTTTATTAAAATATTCTTCATTAAAGTAAGGAAGTACTTATTTTTCCTAGTTTGTGGAATTTTTATGACTAATAGAATTTTAATTTTGTCAAAATGTTTTTCCTGAAATTATGAAGATCAAATGATTTTTCTGTTTAATCTGTTAATGTAGTTTAACCTTAATCTGTTCATATAATTTTCTAATCTGTTGGTACTCTGAGTAATTTAAATCTCAGTATTCATAAAAATACATTGTAGGTGGAGTAAAAGCCTAAATAAACAACCCCAAAATTTTACCAATTAAAGTTAAACATAAGAAAAATACTTTACCACCTTTTGGTAGTCAAAAATATTGAAAAATAAAGATAAGATTTACCACAACAAAAAGTTAAATTCTTTTTTGATGAAAAAGATCTCATAGAGTTAGACAAAATGGACTAGAAGCAAATATTTGCTACACATGTATCTGATATTCATGGAAGAAATTATCCAAGTATATAAAGAATTCCTACATATCACGAGAAAAAATAACCAAATAGGAAAATTGTACAAAGATTATTAACAGGCACCTTTAGATGAGGAAACACATTTGCAATAAATTTATTTAAAAAGCACCACCTTACTATCAGAGAAATGCAAATTAAAACAAGATTTGGTTTTTTACCCATCAAATTGGCAAAATGTAAAATGTTTTTTTGAATCAAATATTGGCTAAAATGTGGATATTCACATACTACCTTGCTGAGAGAATAAATTGGTACAAGTACTTTGTAAAGTAATTTGGCTGTGTCTTTGAGTACATATATTGCCTGTGATCCAGCAGTTTTTCTTTAAGAATCCACTACAGTGGAACACTTATACACATACATAAGTAGACAAATAAAAAAAATCATTTCTGATATTATTTATAATGTAAGAATATCAAGAGACTCTTTAATATCTATTCAATAAAATATTGAATAAAAAGTCTAGATATAGGATATTAATAAACATTTAATGAGAAATCAATTACATTGTAATGGAATTTCTATCTTTTAAAAATATTGGAAAAAACAGGATAAAGTAAATGTGCAGCTGAACACCCATTTCTATAAAGGAAAGAAACACTAAATATTGTTTCTGTGTGTGTGTGTGTAAAATTCTCATGCCAATACTACTCTATGATGATTTATTTAAGTAAGATTATATAGTTTTTATGTAAAATTATATAGTATTTATATATTACTATATAATTTATAAAAATTTTGAAGCTGGGAAATAAAAGTTTTTCAAAATCATTTTGAATACTCTAGGTTCTTTGCATATTCATGTAAATTTTAGGAATAGCTTTGAATTTCTACAAGAAAAAGCCTACTTGCATTTTGATAAGAATTGCACTGAAAAAAACAGCAGATGTATTTTTAATAAATGAATGTGAGACAGTGGCCATCTTGATAATAAAGAAGTTTCTAGTCTATGATTAGTTCTTCATTTCGAATTCTCAGAAGGATTTTGCATTGTGCAGCATGTCTTATGGGTTTTTTTAATATTTATTTTTTAGTTGTAATTGGACACATATCTTTATTTTATTTATTTTTATGTGGTGCTGAGGATCAAAACCAAGGCCTTGCACATGCAAGGTGAGCACTATACCGCTGAGCCACAATCCCAGCCCCATCTTATGGGTTTTACAAAATTTTTATTAATTATTGATGGACTTTTATTTACTTTTGTTTATATATGGTGCTGAGAATTGAACCCAGTGCCTCACACATGCTAGACAAGTGCTCTGCCACTGAGCCACAACCACAACCCTACAGTTGATTTTTATTTGTTGATCTTGTATACTGTAACTTTGCTATGATCCTTTATTAGTTCTGGGTATGTGTGCATGTTTCTTTGTATTCCTGGGGATTTTCTGTGCACAGGATCATGCCATCTGTGAACAAAGACAGTTTTACTTCTTTTTTTTTCCCCCCAAACTAGATGTCTTTAATTTCTTTTTGAGCTGCATTGCACTGGCTCAGGCCTTTAATACAGCGCTAAGTAGAAGTGATGAAAGCAGATACTCTTTTCTGGTCCCCAATCTTAGGAATGCATTAAGCATGATGTAAGTGTGGATTTTCTGAAGATGTGCTTTATTCAGTTGAGGATATACCTTTTATTTCTAGTTTATGGGATTAAAAAAAATAATGAATGGGTGTTAGAATTTGTTAGTTGCTGTTTCTGAATATATGAAGATGATTATTTTTTTTATCCTTTAAATTACTGTACTATATTACATTGTTTTTCTAGCGTTAAACCAACTTTGTATTCCTCTGATTAATACACTTACCTATGGTGTATAATTTTTATGTATGTTACTGGATTCCATTTGCTGATATTTTGTTAAAAATGTTTTTGTCTGTTGAAAGGAATATTATTCTGTAATTGTTTTTCTTGTGAATTTTTGTCATACTGACATCATATAGTTAGTTGAGTTGTATGAATTCCCTTCTCATTTCTGTTTTGAAGGAGTCTGTGAAGGGTTGGTATTATTATTTAAATATTTGATAGAACTAACCAGTGAAGCCATCTATATCTGTATTTTTCTTTAAGAGGTGGGTTTTGTGTGTGTGTTGTACTGGGGATTGAATCCAGGGGCATTCTACCACTAGCTATACTTCCAGCCCACCCTTTTTTCTTTCTTTAAAAAACAAACAAAACAAAAACGTGTAAGTTGCCTGAGCTGGTCTTAAACTTGTAATTCTCATGCTTTAGCCTCCCAAGTCACTGGAGTTAGAGGGGTATGCCATGCCAACTTGCCTGACTAAGGGGTGATTGGGGGAGGGGTATGGTACTAGGGTTTAAATCCAGGGGTGCTTAACAATATCCCCAGCCCTTGTTTTGTTTTGTTTTTCTTTTAATTTAGAGACAGAGTCTCACTAAGTTGCTTAGGGCCTTGCTAAGTTGCTGAGACTGGCTTTGAACTTGTGATCCTCCTGCCTCAGCCTCCCAAGCTGTTGGGAAGGCAGATGTGCACCACCATACCAGCTAAGGGATGATTTTTTAATAATTGACTCCGTAGAAGTTAATTTAGACTATTTCTTCTTGAGTCAGTTTTGGTGGTTTGGTATTTCTGGGGATTTGTCTCTTTCATCTAAGTTACTTAATTTTTTGACATATAGTTGTTTATAATATTTTCTCGTGATTCTTTTAATTTCTTTTGGATCAGTAGTGATAGTCCTCTTTCATTCCTATTTGTGTCTTTTATTCTTTTTTTCTTGGTTAATCTAGATGAAGCTGTGTTGATCTGAAAAGATAAACAAAATAGAATTTTAAAAAAATATTGAGAAAAAAAGAGACATTTCACAATGATAAAGAGGTCAATATATCAGGAGGGTATAACACAAGGATAAACATACATACAGAACAACAGAACCTCAAAAATACATGAAATAAACTTGACAAAAAGAAGATAATAATTTAATAATAATAGTTGGAGTTGTCTATATCCATCCAGTAATTGACAGAAAAACTAGACAGAAAATTTATTAAAGATTCAGATGAACTGAGCAACACAACCAAATCAACCTGATCATATAAAACAGTCAGTCTGCTGGGCACAGTGGTGTATGCCTTGCCTGTAATCCCAGTGGCTCAGGGGGCTGAGGCAAAAGGAAAACTTTGCGTTTCTTTGATTTTTGTATAATTTCTGTCCTTATGTGTTGAGTCTTGTTTTGTGACTTGGCATCTAATCTATCCTTGGAAAAGGGTCCATATGCACTTGAAAAGGTGATGTGCTTTTATAGTCATTGCATTGACTGGATTTTTGTTTTGTTTTGTTTTGTTTTGTTTGTACTTGAGATTGAACCCAGAGATGCTTAACTACTGCATCACATCCCAGCTCGTCTCAAAAATATTTTTATTTATAGAGACAGGGTCTCTCTGAGTTGCTTAGGGCCTTGCTAAGTCACTGAGGCTGGCTTTGAACTCTTGATTCTCCTGCCTCAGCCTCCGGTGTCACTGGAATTATAGGCAAGTTGTACTGCCACCACGCCCAGCAGATTGATTGTTTTATATGATCAAGTTGAGTTAGTTATGTTGTTCGGGTCATCTGTATCCTTGATAAATTTTCTGTCTGGTTTTTCTGTCAATTACTTGAGGGGGATATAAACAACTCCAGCTATTATTATTAAATAATTATCTTCCTTTTTGTTTTTAAATATGTTTTTACTTATAGTTGGACATAATACCTTTATTTTATTTATTTATTTTTATGTAGTGCTGAGGATTGAACCTAGTGCCTCGCACGTGCTAGGCAAGAGCTCTACTGCTAAGCTACAACCCCAGTCCTGATTATCTTCTTTTTGTCAAGTTTATTTCATGTATTTTTGAGGTTGTTATTGTTGTATGTTTATCCTTATGTTACACCTTTCTGATATATTGACCTCTTTATCTTTGTGAAATGTCTCTTTTTGTCTCAATATTTTTTTAAATTCTATTTCATCTGGTATTAATATAGCTATTTCTGATCTCTTATGGTTATTTCCTGTCATATCTTTTTCCATTTCTTACTTTCATTCTACTTGGGACTTTAAATCTAAAGTATATGTATTTACACAGGAGGAATGCTTTTTTAAATTGTCTGATAATCTCTATCTTTTGGATGTTTTAGACCATTCATAGTAATATAATTATTGATATCATTGGATTTACCCTTGCCATTTTGGTGTTTGTTCTCTGTAAATTTCTTGTTCTTTTTATTGTTGTTCCTCGAATCCTCTTTAATTACTTTTTAAGTGTATAATTTCATTTCAATTCCTGTCAGTATTGTAACTTTTTAGCTTTAATTATTGTTTTTTAATAACTTATTATTAATTATTTTTTATGTGGTGCTAGGATTGAACCCAGTGCCTCATGCATGCTAGGCGAGCACTCTACCACTGAGCCACCACCCCAGCCCAGTTTTAATTATTGTTGTAGGGATAATAATAGGTATTTTAATTTATCACAGTTTACTTCAGATGGATACTAATATAATTCTAGTAAAATATGGAATCTTTGTTCCAATGTAGTTCCATTCCCTTCTCCCTCTTTCTTATTTGCTGTTATCACTTATGATGCTTGTATATGTTATAAATCCACAATAGTGTGTTATAATTATTGGTTTGTACAATTTTAGGTCCTTTAAAATAGTTGAAAAATAAGAAAACTTCTGAATTTTGTGTCCCACATTCCTAGTGCTCTTCATGTCACTAAAATCAGTCTTTTAGTCTAAAGCATTCTTCTTTTAGTATTTTTTGTAAAGCAGTGAATTATCTTAGTCTTTGAATCAGTGTTGGGAAGTTTTTGTTGATTCTTTGAATATTCTTTTGCTTCTTGTCTCTCTCTTCCTAAGATTCCTATTATGCAGAGTTGGTACCCTTGTTTATATTACACAGGTCTTTAAATCTCTGTCATTTTCCTTCGTCTTTTCTTCTTTATTTCCCTCACTGGTTAACTCAGATGACCTATTATCAAGCTTGCTGGTTCTTTCATCTGCCAGCACAAGTCTGCTATTGAACCTCCCTAGTTAATGTTTTTGTTCCAGTCATTGTACTTTCTAAATCTATAATTTTAATTTCTTTCTTTAAAGAAATAAATCATTTGTGGCTGGGGTTATGGCTTAGTGATAGAGTGCTCGCCTAGCATGTGTGAGGAGGTTTTATCCTCAGCACTACATAAAAATAAATAAAATAAAGATATTGTGTCCAACTACAACTAAAAGAAAAAAAAGAAATCACTTGTATCTTTTTGATGATAGTCTCTCTGTGGAGCGGTATCATTATTATATTTCCCATTAACTCTTAGACTGGTTTCCTTTAGTTTCTTGAATATATTTGAACTAACTGACTTAAAGTTTTACCTAGTAAGTCCAACAGTTGGGCTTCCTTAGGAATAATTTCTATGGATGGCTTTTTTCCCCAACATATGCACCATACTTTACTATTTCTTTGTATGGCTCAGAATTATTTTTTTCCTCAAAAAACAAACTCTGATTTTCATCCTTCGTAGTATTAATGTGGCATATAACATGAATTGATTTTCTGTTGTTAAACCAACTTTGCTAAGCTTCTGGTTTTCATAGCTTTTGTGGTTCTGAGGCTACTGGTTTCCAGGGCTGCAATGAAACTGGGAAGATGAGAATAGAAATTGGAAGTAGGGTAAGTTAAAACACTAGAAAGCTTGTCATTCTAATCAAGACTCAGCTGCTTTTTTCTTTCTTTTAATTAATGCTTAAAGGATTATTGCAAGTATTTGGATGCTAGAGTTTTGAAAATGCTGGTTTAGATAAATTTTTTGGTCATTGTTTTTTGGAGAAGTGAATTTTCAGACGTCCTTCATCATTCCAAAAGTGTATCTCAATCTATCTGTGCTTTTAGCCACTATGCTTATTGTTTCTCTATTTGATATCTAAATAATGACACCTCTGTCTCTCTCTTCTAAATATGTGTGTATATATATATATATATTTTTTTTATTGGCAGCCATGACAGTCCACTTTTTGATTTCATTGAGAGTTGCTTGCGAAATAAACATGAAATGGTTATTTATGAAGCTGCTTCTGCTATCATCCATCTTCCTAACTGTACTGCAAGAGAGTTGGCACCTGCTGTCTCAGGTTAGTTGTGTATTTGATAACTGTTTTTATGGTCTTAAGATTTTAAGTTTGATATCTACAGAATAGGTGTTAAGAATGATTTTTTTAAAAATATCTTTTAGTTGTAAATGGACACATTACCTTTATTTTATTTATTTATTTTTATGTGGTGCTGAGGATCGAACCCAGTGCCTCACAAGTGCTAGGCGAGCAGTCTATCACTGAGCCACAACCCATCCCAAGAATGATTTTTGAACCTTAACTATATATAGATGTAGCTTTTTAATTTTGATAACTTGTGTGTAATTTATTTGAGTTGTTCTTTATTACTTTTAAATTTGTTTCCTCATATAAAACTTTTTTACTTAGAAGACAAATAACTTTAATGTCTTCAAGTTTTCTTTAATGTTTGGAAAGTCCATTTGCTCCCATAATATGTGTGTGTGCACGCACACGCGCATGTATGTGCATGTATTGCTGTGGATTGAACCGAGGTCTTTGAGCATGCTAAACAAGTGCTTTGTCCCTGAGCTACATCCCAGTCTGTAATTATCCATTTTTCTGTCATTTAAATTCAGATATTAATGAGTACAATAATTCTTAGAAGCAAACTTTATTTTATAGTAAGGTTTAATAGCTTTTCCTATTTCTGATATAATACATTTTTTCAAATGTATATTTTTAGTTGGAAATGGACAGAATACCTTTGTTTTTATGTGGTGCTGACAATTGAACTCAGTGCCACACGTGCACCAGGCAAGCGCTCTACCACAGCCCCAGCTCCATTTTTTTCATGTGAATTTTTCATGCTGTGATCTAATTTTCTTATTCATTTTTTGAATGATTCATTACGTATTTTCATCTAAACTATACAATGAAATGAACAATGTAGGGATTTTGTTTGTTTGTTTTAGTTCTTCAACTTTTCTGCAGCTCACCTAAGCCAGCCTTGAGATACGCAGCTGTAAGGACCCTTAACAAGGTAGGTTTCCTTTTGCTAACTATGGACTTACATCACTGATTGAGAAACATTAAATGTGATCATTTGGCTTTCTTTTCAAGGTTAGTATATATAATTTATGGTCTTCATTTCTACAACACCTCATTTGGATTTGTAGCCCTAGGTATGGCCATTTACACTATCATTCAGCAGAATATTATAATTCATTTCTCACTTTTATGCACTTTAAGTTCAAGAACTACACTGTTGAGTATGGTAACTATTTACCACAGTGACTATTTAAATTTAAATTGCTGCAACATAAGGCACACTAATATTTCTGCACAAGACTTATGATGATCCTTGTTAAATAGGACAAATGAAGATTTAGTTTTTCATTAATTTGGGTAATGTTTTGCTGTTAAATGAATTTTAATGATAGTGCTTTGCAGAGCATTTTCACATTTTCAGAGTTGTGAATCAGGGACTCTGTACCAATCTGAGACAGAGAGGTGGAACAACATCAACAAAAGCAAGGAAATGGGAGAATGACCGACATATTTTAGTGACCATGGGAAATGCAGTTTGGCTAGAATTTGCTTGTTTAATTACAGAATTGTTTTCTAAGTGATGATATATTAATATCAGTTGAGCATTGTTTACTATGGTGGATATTGTTCTCAGATCTAACATCTAGAAGAGTAGATAGATATAGACACATGTACTATAAAGAAATGCAGGTCAACTATAATAAAAGACTGTGATATTGTTTTGTTATAGGGCAATAAGAGAGTATTGTGCTATACTGTAGCAATTAATCATTTAACAAATCATATACTATACCTTATTAATTAAAAATAACCCTTAAACAATTACTTTTTTATTTAATGATGATTAGTGAACCCAGGGCTTTGCATACACTAAGCAAACACTCTACCACTGAGCTACCAGAACAATTACTTTTATCCTTTATTGTCCCCTTTAACTACTGCTTATTTTCATTAAAATTTAAGTTTTAGCCTTTATCAATGTCAGTATGCTTACTAATTTATTTCCTGCCCTTCCACAAGGTGGCAATGAAGCACCCCTCTGCTGTTACTGCCTGCAATCTGGATTTAGAAAACTTGATCACAGACTCAAACAGAAGCATTGCTACCCTAGCCATTACTACACTGCTCAAAACAGGAAGTGAGAGCAGTGTGGACAGGCTCATGAAGCAGATATCTTCTTTTGTGTCTGAAATTTCAGATGAGTTCAAGGTAAAAGTTCAAACATGAACATGTTTTCTCCCAATCTGTGACTTATCTGTTTCTTTTCTTAACAAAGTCTTTTGAGGAGTAGAAGTTTTAATTTTTAAAAAGTCCAATTTATCAATTTGTTTCTTTCACAGTCATTAAGCATACAATCTAAATAACCTTTATCAATCTCCAAGTCATAAAGATAATCTCTGCTGTTTTATTCTGAATGTTTTATGGTTTTAGCTTTTATATTTTGGTCTATGACCCAACTTGAATTAATTTTTGTATGATAATTTCAGTGTTTCTCTCTACTGATGTACAGTTATTCCAACATAATTTATCTGAAATACTTCTTCATTGGAGTGCTTTGGCATCTTTATTTGAAAAGCAAATAACCAATTAATTGTTTACTGGTAGTATATAAAAGCTTTTTTTATTACTTTTCCATATTCCATATCCTTTTACCTTGTTAAGTTCCCTTATTGGTTATAATTATTATTATATACATTCCTTGGGAACATGTACACAATCATCTCATCTCTGAATAGAGACAGTTTCACTTTATTTCCAATCAAAATATCTTTCTTTTCTTTTTTCTTGCCTTATTAAAATAGCTAGTATTTCCAGTACAGTGTTGAATAGAACTAAAGAGAGTATATTAGAGATAATTTAAAAAAAACAATAAAATTTCAGTTAAGAGAATGAAAGTAGAAAGATTTTATTGTTTTATTCTTACTTCAGCCATTTCATATAATTGACCCTATTACTCTCTGCACTAAGTATACTTCTAAAATTTTAAACAAATAAGCTAAGCCTATATATTCTAGTGGGCATTTTGAATCTTTGGAGAACCTTAGGAGGTGATGACAGTCATTTTTGCAGCATTTTATAAAATAAATTGGGATTGTGAAGGAAGTAAGTTTGGTAATGGATGTTTTAGAATAGGAATTGACAAACTTTTCTGTAAAGGATCATAAAATAAATATTTTAGGCTTTCCCTCCATTATCTGTTGCATAGTCTTCCTTTTTTTTCTTTCTTTCTTTACAACTCTTTAAAAATTTAAAAATCAACTTAGCTGTAAAAAATGGGATGCAGAGAAAATAGAGCCATAGTTTACTGGCTTCAGTTTTAGAAAATCAAAAGGCTTATACACCAAAAAGTACATCAAAATATCATGTGTGAGGGTTTGGAACAATGGAAATCTCTGTATATTCCTGTATGCAACTACTTTTGAAAATAATCCAAAAACTGAAGATGATATTTTCTGAAAAAAAGAAAGAACCCATAATTCCACTTTGGAACCATGACGCCATTTCAGTCACATACATTAATTTTGCAAATATCATGTTGAGCAAGTTACAGAAGATTATATACAATACAATAGTATTCATATAAATATAAAACACCGATATGTTTGGAAACTGAAGTAAAGTGAGGAAATGGTTAAGGTAGTGAGGAGAGTATTTCTGGAAAGGAATCAGTGAAGTGTGATCAGAGGAGCTAGGGGGCATACAGGAATTTCAGATAATAGAAATCTTTTTAAAACACTGTATGGTGGGGCTAGGGTTGTGGCTCAAGTGGTAGAGTGCTCACCTAGCACGTGTGAGGCACTGGGTTCGATCAGCACCACATAAAAAATAAAATAAGGATATTGTAGCCACCTAAAACTAAAAAAAAAAAAAAAAAAAAAAGCTGTATGGTGCCAGGTGTGGTGCTGTACATCTGTAATCCCCCCGCCCCTGTGACTTGGGAGGCCGAGACAGGAGGATCACAAGTTCAAAGCCAGCCTCAGCAAGTTCTCAAGGTCCTAAGCAATTTGGCAAGACCCTGTCTCAAAACAAAAACATTTTAAAAAGGGGTGGGGATTGGTTCAATTGTTAAGCATCCTTGAGTCCAATCCCCAGTACCAAAAAAAAAAAAAAGTATGGTAAGTACATAGGCATTTGTTTTTATAAAGGTTTGTTAATATATATTTATAATATGTAGTATGAAATATGTCATAAGAAAAAGTTTCAAAAACCCATTTCAAATTTTCTAAGGCAAACTCCTCTACAATTGGCACTATCCCTTCCTGTGACACTAATTTGTCTAGTTTTTTAACCTTATAAAATAAATTTTATCAAGTTCTAAAAAATTAAGTGTTCTTATTTTCTTTAACTGTGTGGAATTTTATAATAAAGGAATTACTAAAAATGCCAAGACCAAAATCTGCATTTTCTAATTTCAAATGCATTCTCTACCCCCAGCCATTCTGATTCTTTTGCTGATTCTTACCTAACATTTTAGTGTTTATGTCCTTTTTATAGAGGGTCTGTTTAAGACTTTGGCCTTTGGATTTTTTGTTTGTTTGCTTTTAATTGTCTGCCTTTTCTGACATCTTTG
Source organism: Ictidomys tridecemlineatus (assembly GCF_052094955.1). Classification (NCBI taxonomy): domain Eukaryota; kingdom Metazoa; phylum Chordata; class Mammalia; order Rodentia; family Sciuridae; genus Ictidomys; species Ictidomys tridecemlineatus. The sequence goes on along the minus strand of NC_135478.1, from coordinate 208,049,530 downwards.
ATATCAGGTAATGATTGTGTTAAGATGAAAATATTATTAAAACAATATGAAGGGCTGGGGATGTGGCTCAAGCGTTAACACGCTCGCCTGGCATGCGTGCAGCCTGGGTTCGATCCTCAGCACCACATACAAACAAAAATGTTGTGTCTGCCGGGAACTAAAAAATAAATATTAAAAAAAAAAAACAACAATATGAAAGTTTATCAGTTGGACATTCTGACCGGGAAAAAGTAAATCCTAAACCCTACCTCATACCATACACAGAAATTAGTTCCAGGGTACATATCTAAATATACAAAGCATAAACAGTAAATGTTTTAGAAGAAAACTTAGAACATCTTCATGATTCTAGAGTGAAAAAAATATTTAAAAGTAAGACACAAAGGAAATTTTATAACCTAGACTTGGTTGAAGAATTTCCATTTTCCCCCATCAGGGCATACCGAGACTGTGGCTTTTGAAACACCTCTTTAAAAACTCTTTGTTTCTCCTGCTGGGAAGAATCACACTAGCAAAGCAAAAACAAACAAACAAACCCTACTTTTTCTTTTTCCAAAGAAAGGAAAATAAAATTTTCCATTTATCAAAACACACCATAAAGAATGGGAAAAAACAATCCAGAGATTAAGAAATATTTATAATAATATATATAATTAAGCTTTAAAAGGCTCAATTTGAGAATATATAAGGAACTCTTAGAAATCATAAAGAAAAAGATAATAAAAACATTTTAAACAGTGCAGCCAAGCATGGTGGCACACATCTGTAATCCCAGCTACTTGGGAATGTGAGATGGGAGGATTGCAAATTTAAGCCCAATCTGGGCAATTTAGTTAGACCCTGTCTCAAAATCAAAAATAAAAAGGCTGTAGATGTAGCTTATTGGTAAAGTGGCCCTTGATTCAATCTCTGGTGCTAGAAAAAACAAAGTGCAAAGTCTTTAACAGTCCTATATTAAATGATAGAGAGATGGCCATAAAATGAAAAAAAATTATCATCAAGAAAATGTATCTAAGACTATAATGAAGTTATAAGAAAGATGAAAATGAAAAGTCAGAAAATAACAAATGTTGATGAAGGTAAGAAAAACCAAAACTTTTATACACTGAGTGGGAATGTAAGTCACTACAGTTTGGAAAACTGGTAGTATTTACAAAAGCTGAATGAATGCATATCCCACATGACCCAGCAATTTCACTCCTAAGTATAATCTCAAGATAATTGAATACTGAAGATCCATTTTAAATGTTTGGACAAGGATTTAGGAGTTTTAGGGGCAGTCTGTTTTATTTATTTTATTTTTAAAAAATATTTATTTATTTTTTAGTTGTAGTTGCAAACAATACCTTTATATGTGTTGCTGAGGATCGAACCCAGGGCCTCACACATGCTAGGTGAGCGCTCTACCACTGAGCCACAACTCCAGCCCCAAGTCTGTTTTAAAATACAGAAGTTTTGTAGTCTGTATTAATATCTATTAGCACCCTCATTACAGTTTCTTATTTTCCTGGCTATTCTTGCATGTTTACTTTCCTTATGAACTTAATAGTATTAACTTTTCTAGCTTCTTAACAAATCTCATTGGCATTTTTATTGGGATCGCCTGAAATGTGTAAGTTAACATTAGGGAAAAAGAGACATCTTGATGATATTCAGATATCCTGACTAAAAACAAGAGATGTCTTTTAATTTGTTCACATTCTACTTTTGTACCTTTCAAGAATTTTCATGGGGCCAGAAATGTGGCTCAGTGGTAGAGCGCTTGCCTAGCATACATGAGACACTGGGTTCGATCCCTGGCACCACATAAAAATAAACAAATAAAATTAAGGTATTGTGTATATCTACAACTAAAAAAATTTTTAAAAAAGAATTTTCATATTGGATTTGAATATTTTCTAAGTGTTTGTTCCTGAATATTTTATTCTTTTCACTGCTGTTATAACTTTTTAATTATTTTTCATTAATGTGTGATAACTCTACAGTTATGGGGTACATTATCAAATTTCAACACACGAATATAGTATATACTGATAAAATCAGAGTAGTTGGCATTTTCCATCTCCTTATTATTCTTTAATATTTATTTATTTATTTATTTTAATAGAGAAAGAAGCCAGATGAAGAGTGGTTGGAAGTTAGAAGAGGGCTGCAGGTGGGAAATGGTCTTTTTTTTAGAGAGAGAGAGAGAGAGAGAAATTTTTTCTTATTTATTTATTTATTTTAGTTTTCGGCAGACACGACGTCTTTGTATGTGGTGCTGAGGATCGAACCCAGGCCGCACGCATGCCAGGCGAGCGCACTACCGCTTGAGCCACATCCCCAGCCCATCATTCTTTATTTTTGGAGTCTTTGAATTCCTCTCTTCTAGTTCTTTGTAAAATATATAATAGGTTATTGTAAACTATACTCACCCACTCTGCTTGGGAATATTAGAACTTATTCCTTCTATATAACTTTTGGTACCCATTATTTAGCCTCCCTCTATCACCTTTCCCCTTTTAATCCATTATATCTTCTAACTCTTCTAACTGGTTGTTATTCTTGTAGATAAATATTAATGTTTTCTATGGTAATATTATATTCTGCTCTCTTGCTGAATATTTTATTTACTTAGTTTCATCATTGATTCTGTAAGATATTCAAGTATTCTATCATGTCATCTGAAAATAGAATTTTGTCTTTTTCCAGTTTCTATTCCTCTAGTTGTTTTCTCTTATTAATTGCATTGATTATTATCTCCAGAGTAATGGCAAATAATAATGTAGGTAACGGCATCCTACATTGTTTCTGACCTTACTGGGAATTCCCCTGGGCATACCGTATTAAGAAATATGCTGGAATTAGGATTCAGATACATATAATTATGTTATGGAATTATCTAGCCATTCCTATTTTTTTGAGATCTTCTATTAGTGTCAGATTTTATTGAAGGCTTTAAAGCATTTTGGGTCTTAACATACACCTTTTCTGCTTAGACTCATTAATAAGATAATTTATATCAGTCTTCTAATGTCGAACCATTTTTGCATTCTTGGTATAAATCCCATTTCCTCATGGTTGTATTATTTTCTTAATGTAGTGTTGGAGTCTCTTAGTTAATATATTCCTTAGAATTTTTACATTAGTATCCACAAATTATTTCAGTCTATAATTTTTTTCTTTCCATGCATGTATACGAAATTTATTAGGATTAAGTATCTTTGCTTCATAAAAAATAATGGACATTTTCTGTTTTCTGAAACAGTGTGTTAGATATAGATTATGTGCTAGCTTGTTGTTGGGAGACAATACTCACATCCCCACCAGTCTCACTGTATTTCTACACACCTTATAAGTTATGTGCCAACTGCCCTATGTTTCTGCTCTCCTACCTGTGTTTTCTTTGTATAGCACAAGGTATCTTCCAGCCTTAAAAGATAAAATATCCTTCTAAAGAAGAAGAAGGTTTCCTTACAACTCTAGAAAAAACAGTGCTTCCTTCTGGAGCACAAAAGCAGCATATTTACTATCTAGTCTAGTAATGTTTTCCTTCAATCCAAAGTGTAGGCATACTTATTGCCAATTATAAAATCATCAAATTCCATGGGTAAGGATCCTTATGCTGTGACACAATGCACTGTGGACCCAGGTATTATCTGAGTTTCCTTGCATGTGCCTTATACAATTTGGGGCTGAAGCAGCCAGCTCCAAAATGCTGATACTCTTGCTATTGCTGTTGTTATACTATTTTTCATCTCTGATATAGGAGTCTTTTGCTACCATCACCTAAGAAATTATGAAGGTTAGCTCCAAAGAGAGTAAAATCTCACACCCTTCACAGTTCTTGACACTGTCTTTAAAGTTGTGATAACATTTCCTAAGAAACCTCTATGAAATAGTTCCTGGGCTTTCTTGGTTTCCTCTATGAGAAATCAGACTATTCAGGTTTTTTATCTTTTACTGCTCAATTTAAGAATTTTATGTGTTTGGGGGAGAAATATTGGATCCCTTGAATGAACTTCATTTTTCTATTATATCTTATTTCCTTTTGGGGTCTCTCTGCTTTCTTGAAAACCCATTATTGTCATTTTAGGTAACTATAGCACCTTCTTAGGTTGCATTAAATCACAGGGAAAATATGCCCAGTTAAAGTTGTGAAGATGCTTGTCTTGTGTGTGTGTTTTTTTTTTTTAACAGGTGATGGTCATTCTATGGTGTCATTCTATGGTTAATATTCTGTTTGTTTTTCTGCAGGTGGTAGTTGTACAGGCAATTAGTGCTCTCTGTCAGAAGTACCCTAGGAAGCACAGCGTCATGATGACTTTCCTCTCCAACATGCTCCGAGATGATGTAAGTAGACTGCTTTTAACCCAAAAAGTTGCTGTCTTAAATTCTCATGAATGCCATTAAATATCAGTATTTTATGCAAATTTCTTTATCATCATGGTATGCCTCTCAAGATTCTGGTTGCTACTTTATCATTACTAAATATGATATTGTTTCCTTTCTCACTTGGAGGAAAAAACACTTGGTTCATTTTTCTTTTTAAATAAAGGGAGAGTTATGCACAGTGCTGCACACCTATAATTCCCTCCTCTCAGTGTTGAGGAAGGAGGATTGCAAGTTTGAGGCCAGCTTGGGCAACTTAGCCCCTGTCTCAAAATAAAATGAAGGGCTGGGGATGTAGCTCAGTGGTAAAGTGTCCCTGAGTTCAATCCCCAGAACCGCCCCTCCCCCCCCAAAAAAGGAGGAAATTAAAATTTGAAGATTATAAGTCTTGGAGTATAAACATTTCTCCAGTACCTTTAGAATGAATGACAGTTTTATCTTGTCTTTTGCCAGGGAGGCTTTGAATACAAGCGGGCCATTGTGGACTGCATAATCAACATTGTGGAAGAGAACCCTGAGAGTAAAGAAGCAGGTCTAGCCCACCTTTGTGAATTCATTGAGGACTGTGAACATACTGTTCTGGCTACTAAGATTTTACACTTGTTGGGCAAAGAGGGCCCTAGAACACCTGTCCCCTCCAAGTACATCCGCTTCATTTTTAATAGGGTCGTCCTAGAGAATGAGGCTGTCAGAGCTGGTGAGTTATTGGAACACTGATGATTATATAACTGCTGGACTTTTGAAATACTGAACTCAGAGGGTGGTAATGAAATTGGAAAATGAAACTGCAAGATTTATTTGATGTTGGGATCTTGGAGCATACACTGGGCCTGTATATGTAGTTCTAGTTTCCATGCAGAGTTTTGCCTTAGATTGGCTTTCAGTAAGATAAGAATATTATCACAGGCTTCTCCATTTTTTTCAGAATTATAGCAATAAATATGAATGCATATAGAATTTATGTGTAAATATGTCTGTATTAACTAATATCTCATTAAAAATGTAAGCCCTCCTATAATCCTTTGTTTCTCATTTAACTACCTACTACACTTTTTTCTTCCCTCAGAGATAAATTGAAGTAGCCATTACTAGCTGCTTTTATGAACTGATTTTCTATTTTTTCTTCAGCTCTATGTAATTTAGCCCTTTCCCTTAAAAATCTTTGATAGCTGTTTTTTATTTAATTACCTAAAAACTGGTTGAAAAATCAGGTTAGACACTTTAAAGTTCTTATCTTTGTTCACCTCATTCAGATCAATATAACTAAACTCTTCATGAAGTTCTCCCTTGATTTCTTAATAGCCTGCATTTTTCTTACATTCCTTAGCCTTATTTATACAAATTCTCTTCCTAGATCTATTCCTTAACACAGTACTTATCCTTAGGGTTTTGTTTCTTTCAACATACACATTCTTCTTAGTGATCATTTTTAGAGTTCTGTTAATATACTGTGACATTCAAGTCAGGTCTGTTTCCTGAGCTTTTGTGTCCAGCCTTCCTAAGGTACTTCAAATTCAATGTGAAATTCAAAGTAACCCAAATTGAAATCTCCACCTTTATTGTACATTCAGCTGTGAAAACAGAAACTTATTCTACTATTTTATAGCCTCCATCTGTTCTTTAGCAGAGACCTATCAGTTTCATTTCCTTACCTTTTCTTCATTCTCTTATCTGTTGTCATGGGTACTCATTTAGGCTCTCACCACATTTCAGATGCCTAACTGATTTGATTGCTGTAAGTCTCACACATATCTAGTCCCTTTTCCACACTTTGCTAAAAGAATGATCTTTAAAATATATAAATTTATTCTTTCTATAATGTTTTTGCAATAACAACTTTGAGGCTAAACCATATCCAGTTTTTGTTTGTTTGTTTTTTGCTACTGGGGATTGAATCTGAGGGGCACTTGACCAACTGGGCCACATCCCCAGCCCTATTTTGTATTTTACTTAGAGACAGAGTCTTGCTGAGTTGATTAGTGCCTGGCTGAGGCTGGCTTTGAACTCTCGATCCTCTTGCCTCAGCCTCTCAAACCTCTGGGATTATAGGTGTGCACCACTGGTGCCTGGCCCATATCCACTTTTTATCTTTGGTTTCTCACTTGTCTCCTTTGCACTCAGTCTTGTTCACCTGGGTTCAGTAATATACTATGCTTTTTGCTCTGGGCAGAGAGTATTTGGATGTGTTATTCACTCTGCCTCAAATGCTCTTTTCCCTCTAGCTAAAACACTACTTATTCTTCAAAATTTAGCTCAAGTAATAAGGGTCAACTCCTTGTCTTTCTTTTCCACCACCAATTCTGATTTAAATCTCCTTCTCTGTACTCACCCAACATTCTGGATATAGTTCTACCAGGGCCTTACTATGGTGTGTTATAAGTATCTCTTTACTTAACCTGTCTTTCCTACTGCAGTATAACTCCTTAAAGTCAGAGACCATGCCTTTTATCTTTCTACCTCCAGCACCTACTACAGTTCTTGACAGAAGTTAGGTAAGCTATGAATTATAATTGAATGAAAGGAATTGTAAAAGATTTTACTAGTGGATTTTAATTATATGGAATAATGTGTTTAATTGTAGCATATTTGTACATGCATATAACATTTTATCATATCCAACTCCTGTTACCATTCCTTCCCTCCTCTCCTCCCTCCCCCATCCCCTTCCTTTTTACTAATAGTCAGTGAAAGGAATTTTAATAATAGTGTTTCTTTTTATACTTAGGCCTTATTTTGGATTAGAACTTAATCACACCAATGAGATGTAGGAGGTTGTAGTGAAGCAAAGATAATTTTTAGAAAATATACATGATTCTTTATTCTCAATTCTTTGGGAATTTTCTCTTTAGAGCTCTCAAGGGCCTTCAGAGTTCTGTTTGTACTTTAATGTATTAAAGAAATAAGATTAAGAAACACTCAGTAAAACATGAGACTTCACTGAACACGGATCGCTTATCTAATTTTTTTGAATGATTGATTAACTCTGAGAAGGCAGTATTTATGTTGCTTTATTTTATGCTTCATAATAGCTGCTGTGAGTGCTTTGGCAAAATTTGGGGCTCAGAATGAGAGTCTTCTCCCAAGTATCCTTGTACTCTTACAAAGGTAAGTAAAAGAATGACTTTTTTTTTAAAAAAAATGGCTAAGTAGTGATTTATTTGAACCATAATATATGCATTATAGGGCCTAAGAATAGAGCTCATATAGTGAATCAAGGGCAAATGGCATTTTTTTTTCTTTCTGATAATTACATATGTGCTAGATACAAATAAAATTTGAGTTTGGATTTTGATAAAGTAAACATAAATGTACTTCAATTTGTATAGTAGACACTAACTTTTTTAAAAAAAATATTTTCTTTAGTTGTAGTTAGACACAATACCTTTATTTTATTTATTCATTTTTATATGGTGCTGATGATTGAACCCAGTGCCTTGTACGTGCTAGGCAAGCGCGACTGAGCCACAACCCCAGTCCCAGAAGGCACTAATGTTAAGGAGATCTTATGTGATTCATACGCAGAGTTGAAAATATTAGGTTTTTGTGGTCTCTATAATGCCATATTTGATAAGGAAAAGATTTGCTTTAGTAAATGCTCTGTGATTGCATTTTAATAATTGAAGCAGATAAGTCACAAGTCAAAGGCTGACTGATTTTAAATGAAACAAATTGCTATTCGAACAATAACAATGACTGGATTCGGAATGCTATTTATCTTTTTAGTATCCTGGGAAAGTATAGTATTTCTATTTTGTAATTGTACAGAAGTGTGTAGTTGCATATGCAAGAATAGATTACCAACTGCTGTCTCATGTTATTATGTTCTTTGTAGTTCTTTTAATGCCTCCCTATGTAGTACTTCTGATTCACTATGACAGTATTTCTGTAGTAATTCAGATGAATTCCCAAGATTTGTGGAGACATTAGGAGCCAATATTGGCAATTACCAAATTATTTTATAAAGGTAGTATCATATGACTTGAATTGTGTCCTTTTGGTATAGTGGTAAACTATTGTAAATCTTTGAGGTAACATGCCTGTTCTTTGTCCTCTGGTCAGGTGTATGATGGATACTGATGATGAGGTACGAGATAGAGCTACCTTCTATCTGAATGTGCTGCAGCAGAGGCAGATGGCATTAAATGCTACATACATCTTCAATGGTCAGTGAGAGTCAAGAAATAGATATATTTTAGTTCCCCAGTGGTATCTGGAAGCATATTTTGTGATCTCTGTGTTAGCTGACTCCACTAGGTAAATGCTTGGTTTTTGTCTTTGAATGCACTTCCATTTCTAGGGAAACCTGTGTGCTCGAGGATATTTTCTAATTTGGGAATGGAAATTCCTGCAAAATAATCTGTGAGAATGTATTTCTTAAAGCATGTAAGGGCCCAAAGAATATTGCTTATTCCTGGTTCTTCTTGATCTCCCTCTTGAATGTGTTGGCTCTTTTTCCCTTTCCTTATGCTCTCACTGCTCTAATACAGCTAAAATGGTTTCTTTTCTTTTCAAGTTTTCTTGAAAGAAATCAGGCAGTTTATAAGTTGATAAGGAAGTTTATAGAGTAACCTTCATTTTTACTTAGGTTTTAAAGTCTGTGGTTTTATTTTTCTCTTCCTTCTGAAAGTTTACATAAACATTATCAGTCATTGGCTTGGGTTACAATGCTGAGATTTCTCTGCATTTACAGGTCTGACAGTCTCTGTTCCCGGGATGGAAAAGGCCTTACATCAGTATACGTTGGAGCCTTCAGAAAAACCCTTTGATCTGAAATCAATTCCTCTTGCTATGGGTCCTGTCTTTGAACAAAAATCAGGTAATGGCAACAGCTAACTCTGTTAGGTTTTTTTGTGTATAAATAGGTTTTGCAAAACTAGTAAATATTAGCATATTTTCTGAACTAGGAAATAAAACTAGAACTTGTTTGTCCATTGACAACTAAGATAGATGTTTTTGTTTTTGTTTTAGTTGTAGGTTAACACAATATCTTTTTATTTTTTCATGTGGTGCTAAGGATCAAACCCAAGACCTCACACATGCGAGGCAGGCGTTCTGCCGCTGAGCCGCCATCTCAGCCCCTAAGATAGATGATTTTTTAAAAAATATTTTTTAGTTGTCAATGGACCTTTACTTTATTTATTTATATGCAGTGCTGAGAATCAAACTCAGTGCCTCACACATGCTAGGCAAGCGCTCTACCACTGAGCCACAACCCCCCAGCCCTAGATGATGTTTTTTATTAGGAGTTTTTTTTTTTTTTTTTAAACATCTATTGCTTTTTGTGTAAGGAGCAAGAATATTAAACATGTCCCAAAATGAAAGTTTTTTTCTTTTTTTAATGCAAAGTGTTAAACAGCATTTGAAATTAGTTGCCAATATGTATTTCAGAGCAGTAATAGTAATAACACTGTGACCACCCTTTTTATTTTCTGAATTGTGTAATCTCTTACTTAATTTTGCTACTGGTAGTTTATCTTGAAAGAATATAGGGCAAGATCATAAAAATAATTTCTAAAGAAACTAGGTGCAGTGACACGTTCCTATAATCTGAGCTACTTGGGAGGATGAGGCAGGAGGATTGCAAATTTAAGACCAACCTGGACAACTTAAAGAGACCCTGTCTCAAAATAAAATAAAGAAAAGGACTTGGGATGTAGCTTAGTGGTAGAATGCTTGCCTGTCATATTCGAGGCCCTGACTCATCCCTGGTACTACCCCCACCCCCTCAAAACAGATATATTATACGTGTGTATGTGTGTATATGTGTGTGTTTTAACTTTAAAACTAAAAAAAAAAAAAAAAGTATTTAGTGTTTATGAACACATAAGAACTGGGAATGAAAGATCTTATGCTTAATTTTCAGGGTTTTTTTAAGGAGTTCTATACAAGTATTATTTCCTGTTTGGATCATAAGAATTGTTTTATAAATTATTTTACCTTTTATAAGTAATTTTTTTTAATCTTGTCTATTTAAGGCAAATTCTATATTTTTAGGACTTACTTTATTATTATTATATAAGATTTTGTTCATTAAATGCGTTGTGAGTACCCACTTCCTTCAAACCGACAGAGAACTTTATTGGTATGATTTAGCAGTAGCTCATTGTATAGCTACCAAAAGTTTCTGCCCTCATCTCTTTCTGTCTGCATTGTGAGCTAATAGTGGAAGCTCACTTGATGGCTCTTATATTTGTAGAAATCACACTTGTGACTCCGAAGCCAGAGAAGTTAGCTCCTTCCAGGCAAGACATTTTCCAAGGTATGTTGATTTTACAGGTAGAAGTAATATTCTTTAATCCCCATGCATTGTAAATAAAATGAATTTTATTGCTTTTATTCGGTTTGATTAATTCTCAGTTTAGAATGTCTGTGTATGGCTGAGGTCATATGTTATAGTTACTGGACTATGTAAAAGTCTATGGAATTTTCTAGTTTTCAGTTGCTAACTACTCTGGGAATATTGTTCTTACCTATGCCTTGTTGCTTAACAGGGAACTGAGATTCTAAGAAGTTAGGAATTTAGTTTCTTTTTTTGCTTTTAGTAATTCAGTAAACTCACTAACTTAAAGATGCATTCACCTGGGAACATACTAATTGAGTGTTCAACTGTTAATAAGGCTATAGGATCTGAAATATATTTCCATTTTGTGGAAACTAAAATATTTTAGTAAAGCCTGTCCTTGTCCTCGTCATGTCTTAACTTTCTTCCTACTTTTCTTTTTTCTTGCTAGAACAACTGGCAGCCATTCCTGAGTTTATGAATTTAGGACCCTTGTTCAAGTCATCTGAGCCTGTTCAACTTACAGAAGCAGAGACAGAATATTTTGTACGATGTATCAAGCACATGTTTACCAATCATATTGTGTTCCAGGTGAGATAAGTACCCTTGATTCCTGTAGGGAATTAGTATAAACTGGTATGTTTGGAGACAAAGTTGGTTCCCCTTTAGTTTATGATTCCAGATCATTTCATTTAATTTTATATATTTATTTTTTTACTTGTAAATCGGGCATTTTATTTCTGTTTTTTTTAAATATTATTTTTATGTTTTTATTTTATTTTTTTTGGTTTTTTGCAGTTCTAGGAATTGACCCCAGGGTCAACCCTTTTAATTAATTTATTTTTTTAATTCAGTTTGGGACAAGGACTGCTAAATTGCCCAGGCTGGCCTTGAACTTGCAACTTTTGCCTTCCAAGTAAATGTGATTATAGGCACAAGCCACCATGCTAGGTTAGAATGATGCTATTTTTATCTATCTTATCTATTTGCACATGTTTACAAATCTCTATTTTGTCCTTTTTTTAAAGATATACATGACAGTAGGGTGTATTTTGACATTTATGTACACGGGGTGCAACTCATTACAATTTTGATCCCATTCTTGTGGTTGAATATGATGTGGAATTATACTGGTCGTGTATTCATAAATGAGCATAGGAAAGTTATTTCTGATTCATTCTACTGCCTTCTCTATTCCCATCTCCGCTCCCTTTCCTTCCCTTTGTTCCCCTTTGTCTAATCTAATGAACTTCTGTACTTCCTCTCCCTACCCTCCTTTGTTGTGGGTTAGCATCCACATATCAGAGAGAACATTTGACTTTTGGTTTTTTTGGACTGGCTTATCTCACTTAGCATGATATTCTCCAATTCCATCCATTTACCAGCAAATGCCATTTCATTCTTCTTTGTAGCTAAGTAATATTCCATTCATCTGTTGAAGGGCACCTAGGTTGGTTCCATAGCTTGGCTATTTTGAATTGTCTAGTTCCTTTTATAAAGAATTAATTTAGCAGCAATTTTAGTTTTCTTTTCAAAATTATAGAGATCCCTTCATATGATGTGTAACTTTTGATGGTTAAAATCTTTTAAAGAACATTAAACTGAAATATCTGAAGAAATTAGACAATATAAAGTCTTAACCATTTTAAAAATTAACATTTAACATCAAAGTAAGCTGGGCATGGTGGCGCCGCAACCCTGTAATCCCAGCTACTTGAGAGGACAAGATAGGTTTATCACCAGTTTAAGGCCAATATAGTGAAATCTTATCTCAAAATAAATTTTTTTAAAACATTTTTAAATTAAAAAGAGGGAGCTAGAGATACAGTTCAGTGTTAGAGTGTTTGCCTAGTATGCACAAGGCCCTGGGTTCTATCTCCAGTACTGGGGGATGGAGGAAAGTTAATTAAATGAGCTGGGAACTTAGATTTGACAGCCATCTGATTTCTGCCATCTTGTTTTGTAGGAATCAGAAAGAGAAAAACTCATGAATGATAGAAATAGATGGGGCTTGGGTATGGCTCAATGATAAAGGACATATCTAGCATGTGCAAGGCCATGGGTTTGATGCCAAACACCACCCCCCCCCCAAAAAAAAAATCTTAGGAGACTTATAGTGCTGTTTAGAGAGGGAAGTTTATACTGGGTTCCAGAACTGAATCTTAGATTATGTGAGAGGACAGGAACAACTTGATTGAAAAACATTTCTTTTTTTTCACGTTTTTCATTTGCTGACTTTTTAGTTTGACTGTACCAATACTCTGAATGATCAGCTTCTGGAGAAAGTAACAGTGCAGATGGAGCCATCAGATTCCTATGAAGTACTGTGTTGTATCCCAGCCCCCAGCCTCACCTATAATCAACCAGGAATATGTTACACTCTTGTTCGTTTACCTGATGAGGACCCTACAGCAGGTACTAACCCACATAAGGCAGAAGATACTTATGTGATTGTGCATGCATTACCTCTTGAGCTCTTAAAATGTCTGGACAAATGTTCAAGGTTCAAGAACGTGATTCTTTTCCTTAATTTAATAATAATGATGTTTGTGTGTGCGTGGGTGTATAGTGTGTGTAAGTGTAAAAATTTGACATTCCTGTGAAGAATCATGATCAACTTTTTCCTGATATTTCTTTTGGGGGCATCCTAGAAAAACTCGTTTATTTAATAGATGTTTGGCATTTTAAAAATACATCATTTTTTTAAAGGTCTTGTAGCATAAAGCTTGTGGTTGTATGTTTCAGCCTAATGAGTAGCTTAGCCAACCACTGTGTATTCATATTTGAGAAAAGCTTTGTAATTCTCTACTTTTATGAATATAGGGGTAAGGGGTGGACCTTAAAAGAGAGCTAATTGCTACTGCCAATAGTATAGTATTTACAAGATTTATGATCTATCACTTATAAAGGTCAAGTGTCTATTGTATTTAATTTCTTTTTTCTTCTCGTTTCTTTCTTTCTTTTGTACTTGATTTCTTAATCTTTATTCAGTTTTAACAGAATAAGCACACATCACATTTATGTTTTGAACAATTTTTACTACTTGTAAGTACAGGAAAAGCAAAGGTTAACAAAGTTAACAAATATTGGGGAAGTTACAGAGTTACAAGAAATCATAAAAGTACTAGTAAATAGTTATCCCTGGTCATCATTCATTAACATTTGAGACTTAACCTGCTTTCCTTTAGCCTCTCTTCTAACTCCCTTCTTTAATATTGGTTCCTTGGAGCCCCTTTCCATTCTTATCTGTGTGGGTGCTAGACCAGGCTACTCAGACTCTGGCACGAGGTAGATTCAAGTTGGCACCATTGCTAAGTCTGAATCCCAGGTTGTTCCCTCTGGTCTTGGGTGGAACTGCACTTTTATTCCACAGCCACCCTGGATCTATAACCTCCTGGGTGGGAAGGCACTTTCCTATCTGGCCTCTGATACTTCTCCTTTGAGCTTTAGGCCATCTGGCTTTAACCTTTAATTACCTCCTTTGTCTCTTTGTGAGGTTCCTCAAGTTCTGTTTCCTTGTAGCTTCACTTTCTCTGTTGCTCTGTTTTCCTTTCCAGTTAGATATGCCTGAAATGTGTCCACTAGCCAATAATTAAACTGGCTGTACTCTTAAGTAAAGCTAGATTTATTTACCCTTATCCAGACTAGTATCTGGGCCCACCCTTGCTTAATGTAGCCCTGTGGCTTCTGTCATCATCCTGGGAGTCTCTACATTGTATCATTCTTTTTCCAGGAGCCATCTGTTCTTGCTTCAAAATTCCTCTCCCATTGTACTTCTCACCAAATTTCTGTTTTTAAGGGATGCCATTAATTTGTCATTTAATTTCAGAGGGAAATGAAATGCTGAACTCATTGAAAAATCTAGTCTTTGTCAATTGAGAATAATAGCTCCTCCCATTCCCCAGGTTTTCATTTTGATAACTGATAACACAGGTGCCCCATACCCCAGGGAGTGGAATTAACAGAATACAATAAGTACAATTTTGCAATACCAAAATACACAATACAATAATATTGAAGTTACAGAAGTTACATATATTATAGGAGAACAACAACATCAACAACAATAACAGAAAGCACTTCCACTGAGAGGAAGAAAGAGGAAGTTTTCTCGCCCCTCTTCATTAAGATGTTTATATTTCTTTTTGAAACGGATCTTACAAATTAGCCCAGAGGTTTCAACTTTTGGTCTTCTGGCTGTGGACTCTTAATTTTCATTGATAAAAATGTGACAATTAAAGAATTTTCTTTCTTTTATGTTAAACTCAGTGATAGAATGTGGTTATAAACTCTTACCAATGCATCTTCAGAAAAAAAAATTGGAATCTTGTCTCAATGTGTAGACTTTAAAATTTGTGCTAGTTATTAATAATGTCTGACCCATTACAAACTCCTTTCTATTCTTTAGTTTTTTGTTTTTTTTTAATCCATGGGCAATCCAAAATATTTGCTATATTCAATGAAAAAAGTGAAATACCAGGGCATAGATGGTAATGAAAGTCTTTTACCCTTCCTTCTTTCTCTCCCTCCCTTCCTCTCTCTCCTTACTATTCCTTCCCTTCCTTCCTTCTTTCTTTTTTCCATCACAGTTACTCCAATTTTACCAGTTACATCAAAATCTGTCACCTCTACATCTCATCTAAGAAAAATATTTTCCTTATAGTTACAAGGGAAAAAAATAGAAATACTTGGTCGTGATTTCCTTCAACTTGAAGACAATATATAGGTTTTGATTTCTGGACATGTTACATACTGACTTTTTGACTTTGGACAAGTTATTTTGTCTGTGTAAGCCTATTAAGTAAGGTACTTAACATGGTGCTGGACACCTAGTAAATAATAGATGCTATTTTAATTCTGGAATTATTTTTTTTCTCCCTTTATCATCTTTAAAATCTAGTCTTCCACAGGTGAAAAGACATACACCCTCCAGTATCCTCCAGAAAGTTATTCCTTCAATTATACCTTTCTTCTCTCAAATTTTAAACTTCCTTGCACCCCCTTACTTCATAAATGTACAAAAATGTACCCTATCTGAAAAAAACTACTTTAATCAAGCATCATGATATTACCATAACACCTCCTTTCAAAGCTTGAGTAATTTCTTGAAAAAGTTATCAACCTCGTAAGTTTTGACTCAATTATTCCTACTTACTATCTTTTGTTCTCTTACTCATTTACCCACTGAGGCTTAGAAAACCTTTCAAAGCAACATTCCTTTTTTGCATCCTCATTCAGCAACTTTCCTTTCTTTCCCTTCCTTTCCCTTCTCTTCCCTTTCTTTCCTTTTTCTCCCTTCCCCTTTCCTCCCCTCCTCTCCTCTCTTCTCTGTCTGTCTCTTTTTCTCTGTCTCTCTCTCTTTTTTTTTAAATCCTGGGGATTAAACCCAGGACTTTGCACAGCTTGTGATCCTCTTGCCTCAAACTTCCCAAGTAGCTGGGATTATAGACATGTGCCACCATGCCTAGCAAAATTTTTTTTTTTAACTTTCCTCTAAATAATTCTTGTATCAGTTAACAAAATATAGTATATATGCAACATCAATCAGTTACTCCCCATTTTGGCCCTACCTCTTGACCTTTTTATTCTACTACCTATTCAGAACCATTCTAAACCCTGTATTGCTTTTGTTATTTTACTACCAGTCCTTATTGCATCATATTTCTCATTATCTGGAACCATTTCACAATTATAAATAACTAATTTTAAAAACAGTCTTTGATACAAAATATCTATTCTAAAATCAATTTCCAACAGTACAGGTATGTGAGTTCTTTTCTCTGTTTTTCATTAGGGGATACTGCCTGCCATATAACAACACATGATGTTTTCATATATACTTCAACTCTGGACTTCCTGCCCATATGTCCTTGAAGTGCCATCTTGACTTTAGCTTCCACTGCAATCTGATGGACCCAGAATTCTTCTTTGAATCTATAGCCTTCCAACTCACTGTTTTTTGTTCTATATTAACCATATTAACTCTTAGCATTCTGTGTGAATTCACAACTTCAATTAAGTAATATTTACCTTGGAATTTTTTACTTTGACTCACCTCTATTTACTCACTGAGATCTACATTAATAACCCATAATGAAACTTTGCATTCTTCCATGCTAAGCATTTAATCTGAGTTCTTGGTCAAATACTGAAAGATCATGTTTGATAGCACATTAATATTCAACTACCATCTCCTCTGTTTTTAACTCGAATTTGTTTAAGTCAGGCCTGAAACTCAATATTCTACAATTGGACCCACTATGAGATCTGCCAGTATTCCCAGGATCTGACTGGATTCCTACTGGAGAACTTATTTTTCATTGTTTCATTTATCTTTACTCAGCCTGCCTTTCTTTAAACTCACTGGAATTTTCTTTTCAAGCTATCTTCCTATCCTATTTGATATTCCCTATTTGAAATGGTTCCAGATGATGAGAAATATAATGATCCCATCATTTCGATGTCATTAATCTTTACTGCTGACCTTATTCAGGTGATCCCATATCTCCAGAATGAAACTTAAACATAGAGTACACACTCATTTAATCTTTTTGCCTTAGTGGAGAAAACCTGATCTATTGATCATAGAAATGAGATTCCCAATGTGAATATGTGTTAGCTTACTTACTAACCTGCTCTCAGTGACCAAACATCTCTACCCTTTTACCTTCCAACACAATCAGCCTGCACCCTTGGTTTTATGAGGTTCTGGTCAGGCTCTCCCTTCAGATTCCACTTCACAAATTTATCTCTATATGTGTATTTATTCTCCTGACTCTATTCCTTCATCAAGTGATTATCTGATGGAACTTTCAGGCAGCCACCAAATTATCTAGGGACAATTTCTTGTTTTCTCTTTTTCTGTACTTAAAGCTTAAAGGGAAATACTATCTATTTTATCAACTCAAAATTTCCTAAATAATTTCTGTAAGGAAATTTCCGGGAAAATTTTAAATGAATATTATGCCCTCAACCCAATTTTGACTTTAACTAATATTTGTCTTTTAACCAGGTTAATTATAATGGAAACCATGTTAAATGTAACTCAACCTATGTTCAAATCTCATATATTTGGGAATTTTATACTGAACTCTGTTCTTTCCAATTCCTGAACTCTCAATGATTTCTGCCACTACCTTCCCTGTAAGTTAGCCTTAACTGTATAGAAATGTATAGTATCCTCCTATAAGTACATTTTTGTTCTATTTTCTGAATCAATGAAGTAATTTCTGCAAGACATTGCTTCCCTTCTAGACACTAACTTCTCTGCCTACACTATACCTATGGTCTGTCCTTGAAATCCTGCATGTCATTCACTGACTTATCTCCTAAGATGTGAGAACACCTCCATGTTGAGAACTCTATTCTACCTCCTGCTTTTTCACACTGACCCCCTTAGTGAGGGTGAGCACCCACAAATTCAGGAGGTTCTGTACTATCCAGTCTACTTCATATTCCATCAATTCACCTGACCTATCTCAATTTACAACCATCACTTTCTTTTTACTGCTACCTACTGTAATGTCTCTTCCCACAATGCATATGGAATAAATCCTTGTGTGAATCATTCCCTACTTTTTCTTCCACTTTACTTTTCCAGAGATCCTCTTGTTCCTCGTAAACTCCAGTCAGACTTCTTGGCCACCTTGTCAAAGTCGATATAATTGCTTAGGAACCTTTTCCTTGGTGTCTTCTTTCTTTCTGGCCTATACTCACAGCTGCCAGTAGCCATCCTCTTTGTCTCTAGAAGGCTGTACTCTCTCTGCTATGTGATTTCACCCTTAATCATGCTACCTTGTCAGTGCCACCATATTTACAGGTGCTTTCCTGTTCTCTAAAGGACTTGCACCTACTACCTGTTATTTTGCATGTCTTTGGATAGCATTGTGGTCTCCAAAATTGTCAAGGTACCCAATAAAATGGAGTCCCACTCTCCATTGGCCTACTCACATCTCTCCTTCATGCCGTTTTGTCTTACCCGTGCCATGTTCTTTTCTGCTTGCCTTTGCTCACCCAGATTCATCACTTTCTCTCCCTCCTCAGTCCTGATGCGCCTTTCTTGGTGCAGTACCTTCCCCAATCTCGCAACAGCCTTCTCCTCCCCCAGCTGCTGGGCTCCTTCCTCTGCTCTTTCTCAATTCTTCTTGCCCACTGCTCTGCAACATGTTGCAAACCCCTCACCTCCTCTGCCCTCTCCTGGGCCCAGCTGATCCTTTCTCCTGCTTTGTCTCTACTGCATAGCAAGGGCCAGTCATCTCCTCCCCATCTGCCATTCTTTCAGCTGCCATCTGTGAATCAGCTGGCTGATCCAGTAGTCCTCCTGTGTGTGCACACCCTTTTCGACCTGCCCTTCACAACCACTGCTCCCCCACATTCAGTGAGCTTTGCATCACAAAGATTGAACCAGACCTCCATGTTCTACCCAGCAGTCCCTGTGGCTGCAGGCTGTGGGTTCTATTTGGAGCTCTGGGTCCATGAGTCCCGGAAACTTTTCAGGTGGCTTTTCACATTCTTTCTTTCACATTCTGAAAAGGCTCTTAAGAAGCATCTCCTGATTCACCTACCTTGTTCCTGCCCCCCCCACACACACACACACTTGTCTCCTGCCCTCACTACTGCCCTGCACTTGCCACTATATCCCAGTGCACACACCCCCATTCTCAGCCTAACTTGACACTGGGCCTAACAACAGTCTCTTCCTGGACACTGCCATCCATCCCACCCACTGCCTCTGTTCTTTCTGTTCCTCGTCCGTAGTCAGCTCCTCCATGAGCTCACCTTCAGTGCTGGCTCCACTCCCCTCTGCCCCTTCCTTCCCTGCTACCAGCCTGCTCCTCTCTGCCCACACCCACCCATCATCCCTCCTATGTGCCACCCACCCCTCTCAGCCTCACTCTTCCACCTCAGTCCTCAGCTGGAACCACACTGTTGGTGCTGCTGTCCCTGCTCTTGGCAGAAAACCCCCACTCAGCCTCCATCCTCCCAGGTGCCTCCCTGCTTCATCCATTTCCCTGGTCTGATGGGCCTTTCCTCCCATGATTGACAGTCATATCTCTGATGCCTCCACCTTCCCTGACTCACAGGTGTCAGGTGCTCACCCTCCCATCTCTGCCCCATCTCCTTTCTCCCCCCTCCACCAGTGATTCCCACCCGGGGATGCACAACACCCAGGTGGCCTATCAGAGTCATCTTTGGGTCAGTTTGTTGTTGCCATTTCTGTTTGTGAGCAGATCAGTGCTCCCCCTGATGCTCTGATAGGCCTACCTGGGGGCCGTGCCCACAGCCCTCCCCCTGGTGGAATCCACCCCCCCCCACCCCCGGTTAAGAATCACTGGTGTGGACGCCACCTGTACTCTCTGGACTTCACTCTCCCATCTCCTACCTCCACCCTTCCTCCAGTGGTGACCATTGGAGGTCCTCACTCCAGGATCTCAGCACTTCCCCCTCTGATTTAGACCTGGCACTCTCCACTGGGATCCACCCCATTCCCCTCCCTGTCTACTCATTCCCCTTCATGATCTAGGATCTGACCCATCCCAGCGTGTATGAGAGAACTGTTCTCTTGAAGGCCCTACCTCACCCCAGCCCTCCTGGACCGCAAAACCCATGAGACTACAATGCAGCTCTCAGTATATTTGACCCAAATGTGGTCCTCTGGGAGAATACTATTGCCCTTCTCTTAATCACTCCTTTCACTTAAGGTTCCTGGACAAGTGCTCCTCCACATACCACTTTGATCTTCCGGTCCCTCCACCTTGCCTACAAACCAGCCCCTTGCCCTCCCTTCTACTCTCCCTTAGCTACTCTTGTTGTTCCTTGGGTAGATTCAGTAGTCTTCCCAGTCTCTAGTTGTTACTCAACACAACATGGAATCATTCACCAGCTCAATCAGTGAGATGTCTTCTCAATGTCTGGAGCTAGGCTCCTGTCCCCATCCCGAACTTCACTGTTCCCCAACCCTCCCCTCCCAGTTTCCATCCATTTCCTTTTCCAAGTTCCATCCTTGTGACCCTCCTTTCCCTGCCAGTTCCTTAATAAACAGCCTGGCACAAAATGTGCATGCTTGGAACAATGGTCAAGGCTCTAAGAGCATGTGTTCCTCCCTGCCGTTTGCTATCCACCCCGGTTTTTTCTTCAAGCCAAACCTTGCAGGCTGAACTGAGCACTCTTAATTGCCTTCATTCCAACTCTGAGATCACCCTCTTCTTGCTCCCTATTGTTTTCTAGCCTGTACCACTTCCACCCCCATTTTCTACTCTCCATCCTCCCTGGGGCATCCTTTAATCTTCTGTGTGTGATGTTCCTATGCATTATAGTACCCTCTACAGCCACATCCTTTTTTGATACTTTTTGGCTTGTGACCTGTTTCTCCTCTGCCTCCTTGGTCAAGGGTAGGCTTCATGGCTCATCTCTTTGACCTGTATGTCTCTCAGCAACCTAGTCCCTGCCATGTCATCATATTTACTTTGTTCTTCATAGGGGTCTGCTCCCTTCTTAGACTTGCTCTTCTACTCAATCTCTCTACCTCCCTCTCTCACCTTCTCTTGTTCAGCTGTTCATTGTCACTGGTCTGAATTTTCCATTTATTCCACCTCTTCCTTTCATTAGATGCCTTCTTCATCTCGCCCATGCCAACCTTTCTCTTTTCTCTAACCCCTTTCATTTACTAGGCTGATGTAAAATTCTATCCAGTCCTGCCACCGCTTGCTCTTCTTTTCTCACCTCCATTATTTGCATATGCCCTCTAAGAGGTACCATAGAGAATACAACCCTGCCTGTCACACTGACAGCCCCTGTGGCCCTCTGGTGTTGCTGCTTTTTTCCTTATTACCATATGACCATTTTACCTTCACTTTAAGACATTATTTTTATGTAGGTAGCATCCACACCCTCTTTTTCATGTCCTCCATCACCCTCTAGATAAAGCCTGTAGAAGAAAAGCCCCCATTCTATCTATCCCTCAACCCTTGTGTTCTGGGCCAGGCTCCTTCCGACTGTGCCCATTTGCTACTAACCTAACCTCTACCTCTAAACCCATGACACCATACTGGGTTGGAAGGTTCTCCCCAACCCAGGCTTCACTAAGTCCCCTTGAACAGCAGAAGAACAGATTCAGTAGTCACTGTGAAATGCCTGTCACACATTGATTCCCAGTTCCTCTTCTGCCATTTGCAAGCCTCTTTCTCTTACATACTGAACTCACTCTGCATGGGTCCACTCATGTCCCTGAGGTACTTATAGTGCTGTCTGTGTAGGACCCATCTTAAAGTGCAACACCACCCAGTTTCTTCTAGTTAACCTGAGTCCCTTTGGCCCCCCTCCCTACTTCTTCCTAAGGGCCCACTTCTACAAGTGCTTCTCTTCCCTGCTTTGCTCTTACAGTGGACATTGATACCATTCATCATACCCACTTATTCCCTGAGATCTGCTGATGCCCTTGGTTTGGGAACTAAACATGCATTCCATGTGCCCCCTTTTTCATATTGGCGTCTTCATGTATATTGAAGCCAATAAAGTCTCATGAAATTATCTCATGATCAAAGTGCCCCTTTTTTTCCCCATCACTCCCTGGACACAACTTGAAACCCTCATATTACCTTCCAGTAGCACTCCGATTTCAGTGTCTCTCATTCCACCTTTGCCAAAACATCCATTGTTTTGGGAAAACAAAACATCTCCTACTTTACTTATCCAGGGACCCTCTGCTTCCTCCTCAATATCCAGTCATAATTTCCCAATACCTGCCAGTCAGTCCACGGACTCAGGAGTCCCTCCTTCTTTTTCTGTTCCCTTATTGATCTGCCCTCACTGCTGCCATATGGCCAGCCTCTTGGTGCCCAGTATGCTTTTATCACTTCATCTGCCATCTGAATATACCACTAACAATCCTAGTCTCTCAATTCCACTTTAGGAGAGACATTCATTTTGGTCTGAGACTTGTGAACCCTGTGAGCTTTCATCATTTGCCATGCCTTTTATTGATACTAACATTTCCTATATGTCAAAATCACTTCAACCTCATTACTTTTGGCCTCCTTGTACCTCTCCTTCATGTCTTACCAGTGCCATGTTCTTTTCTGCTTGCCTTTGCTCACCCATATTCATCACTTTCTCTCCCTTCTCAGTCCTGATGCGCCTTTCTTGGTGCAGTACTTCCCCAATCTCTCAACAGCCTTCTCCTCTCCCAGATGCTGGGCTCCTTCCTCTGCTTTCTCATTCTTCTTGCCCACTGCTCTGCAACATGTGTAAACCCCTCACCTCCTCTGCCCTCTCCTGGGCCCAGCTGATCCTTTCTCCTGCTTTTGTCTCTACTGCATAGGGAGGGCCAGTCATCTCCTCCCCATCTGCCATTCTTTCAGCTGCCATCTGTGAATCAGCTGGCTGATCCAGTAGTCCTCCTGTGTGTGCACACCCTTTTCGACCTGCCCTTCACAACCACTGCTCCCCCACATTCAGTGAGCTTTGCATCACAAAGATTGAACCAGACCTCCATGTTCTACCCAGCAGTCCCTGTGGCTGCAGGCTGTGGGTTCTATTTGGAGCTCTGGGTCCATGAGTCCCTGAATACTTTCAGGTGGCCTTTCACATTCTTTCTTTCACATTCTGAAAAGGCTCTTAAGAAGCATCTCCTGATTCACCTACCTTGTTCCTGCCCCCCCCCACACACACACACACACTTGTCTCCTGCCCTCACTCCTGCCCTGCACTTGCCACTATATCCCAGTGCACACACCCCCATTCTCAGGCTGACTTGACACTGGGCCCAACAACAGTGTCTTCCTGGACACTGCCATCCATCCCACCCACTGCCTCTGCTCTTTCTTTACGTTGTCCGCAGTCAGCTCCTCCATGAGCTCACCTTCAGTGCTGGCTCCACTCCCCTTTGCCTCTTCCTTTCCTGTGTATTACCTGCCTGCTCCTCTCTGCCCACACCCACACATCGTCCTCCTGTGTGCCACCCACCCTTCTCAGCCTCACTTCCACCTCAGTCCTCAGCTGGAACCACACTGTTGTTGCTGCTGTCCCTGCCCTTGGCAGAAAATCCCCACTCAGCCTCCATCCTCCCAGGTGCCTCCCTGCTTCATCCATTTCCTTGGTCTAATGGGCCTTTCCTCCCATGATTGACAGTCATATCTCTGATGCCTCCACCTACTCTGACTCACAGGTGTCAGGTGCTCACCCTCCCATCTCTCCCCCATTTCCTTTCTCCCCCCTCCACCAGTGATTCCCACCCGGGGATGCTCGACACCCAGGTGGCCTATCAGAGTCATCTTTGGGTCAGTTTGTTGTTGCTGTTTCTGTTTGTGAGCAAATCAGTGCTCCCCCTGATGCTCTGATAGGCCTACCTGGGGGCCGTGCCCACAGCGCCCCCCCCTCGGGTGGAATCCACCCCCCCCACCCCCCGGTTAAGAATCACTGGTGTGGACGCCACCTGTACTCTCTGGACTTCACTTTCCCATCTCCTACCTCCACCCTTCTTCCAGTGCTGACCACTGAAGGTCCTCTAGGATCTCAGCACTTCCCCCTGTGATGTAGACCCGGCATTTTCCTCTTGGATTCACCCCATTTTCCCTCCCTGTTTACTCTCTGATCTAGGACCTGACCTATCTCCTATCTTCATCAGTGTTGTTATTTTAAAAGCCTGTCTTCTACTTTTAATGCCTTGCCATCTGGATATGTTTCCCTGAATTCCTGATCAATCTTTGATCCCAGTCTTGGCCTTGTAAGATTTTACTGTTATCTCTTTTCCTCTATCTCTTTCCAGTGAGAGATGGGGTGCTCCTCCAGAGCTTATCCCTTTTGTCTTCAAAACCTCTACTTACCTTTGCATTTCCTTGCATTTTACCTGAAGTTACTCTCTTACTTTTTTCCATGGAAACACTTGTCTTTTTCCTGACTGTATTCATTACCCTCAGCACTAACTGGCGGAATCCTCTACTGCCACACTCCAAGAAGATTGTTTTCTAATTTTCTACAACTTGTCTCATCTCCTTCTGCTATACCCACCTACCACCATGCCCCCCCCAATTCCAAACCCCTCTGCTTACAAACCCTGCCTTATCAACCCTGATCCAAACCAGAAATCCACCTCAGCTCTCTCTCTCCCTTTTCAGACTCATAATAAAAACCTGGCTCAAACAGTCAATAAAGAGCATGGGCAATGATTTACATCGTGCCCTAATGTTGAGGGCTTTACAGCCCATGTTCCTTGCTTCCTGTGTTATGTACCCTTTTTCTGTGTTTGCTTCCCCAAACTGAGACTTGTTTGAGTACTCTAAGTGCCTTCTTTCCAACTGTGGAACCACCCTCCTCTCCTTGCTCCTCCTGTTGCTCTCTGTATTGTCTCACTTCCACCCTGCTTTCTGGGTTCCATCCTCCACTCTCTGCTTTTTCCACCCTATCTTCCATGGGGTATATCTCCTCCTGCAATGCATTATTGTCCTATAGTCCCACAGTTGCTTACCAGTTATATATGTCATACCCATTTCTTCTTTTTGCATCCTTGATAAAGCAGTTTTCCTTCTTCACTGTGCCCATATTTTTCTCAAGTACCCTGTGCCTGACACTTTGAGGTGGTCCCATTTCTGTAGAGTTGTGTGCACACTTCTTTTACCTACTCTCACAATTGCAATTCTTTCCAACCTCTCTCTCGTTTTCTCTCATGGAACAGTTGGCTGTCACTAATTTGGAATTGCCGTCATTCTGGCCTTCACTTTACTTTTTTAGGCTGTCTTTTCCTTATCCATTCCACTCCCACATTTCTTCCTCTTCTCTCTTCCTGTTACAACAAGTTAGTTCTCACAAAACTCTACAGACTCTACAGGCATCCTGGCATTTCATTCTCTTCATCCTTTCTTTGCCCACATCCCTTCCATTTCCCACCACAGACCCCACCAAAGAAATGCACCCCTGCCCATCAGAGTTGCTCTCTATCTACCATATGAGGCTGTCCATATCTCTCTCTTCTCATTTTCTCTCTTTTCAACCCTGTCTACACAAGAGCCATATTCAGATATTAAGACCATCTTCTTCTAAAGGGACCACTCTCCATCCTTAGTGCCGGTCAACTTCTCTCATCATCTGATCAAGCCTCCCAAAAAGGAAGAATTTATACTGCTAACATACCCTCACCTGTCCTTGTTCTCTCCAACTGTGTCAAATATCTGCTTCTCTAAATTTCTTCCTCTAATTTTGCACTTCCACAGTTCACCATTTCTCTCACCCTTACCCCCTGCTCAGCTACTGTAGTATACTGCAAAGATATGTGCCCACTAAATCTCCATTCTTTCATCAACCTGGAACTGTGGAAGCACAGACTTACTGATGATGACAAAACATCTTCTCTGCATTTGTTCCTTCCCACCTCGCTGGCACTTCAGGTCTTTTCCTTTCCACAAACTACATTCAATCTACATGAGTCCATGTTGTTACCTGCCAGTGTTGTCTGTAAAGGAGCCATCCCAGTGCGCAACACTGTCCAACTTCCTCTGTTGAACCCAAGTCACACTGACCCTTCCTGGATTCTCCATGTTCTGTCCTTCCATTGTGCAGTGCCTTTCCTATTCTCTCAATAGCCCACTCTTCTTCCATCTTCTGGATTCCTTCTTTGGCTCTGTCTCATTCTTGCCTGGTGGACCTCCATCTGTCATGCTCTGCCAATGTGTTACAGATTCCTCACTTCTCTCCTCTGGGCCCAGCTGAGGCTTTCTATTCATTTTTCTCTACTTCATAGTGAGGTACAATCATTCTTTCATCTGACAGATTGTGTAGTCCTCTTATGTGTACTCCTATCTTGACCTTCCTCCAAAGGGCCTCATTCTGCAAATGCCCAAGCTTTTTTTTCTCTTGGCTGTCCTGTTCCTGTAGTCTGGTCTAGATACCCTACCCTACAAGGCACATTTTTGCCCTATATTACAACAGATCTGTTTGGAAGCTCTGCATTTCTCTGTCCTCTCTTACATATTGGATCGGTGACCAATGAAGAGTACCCAAAAAACTCCTGAGGTTTCTCTCGTTGTACTCACCTCCTCTCCACATTTCATGTTAACCCATTTGAACAAAGTCAGGACTTATATGTGCCTTTTGATGGATGCCAGACCCCAAGTCTTGCCTTCTTTACTGGATGTAGATTTGTACTGATACAACCCATATTCTGCATTTTCTCCCAGAGACCCTGTGCTTTCTCATAACGTCCAATTGTACCTTCCCTGCCACCTCCTAATCAGTCCATGAACTCAGGAGTCTTTTCCTCTGTGTTTGACCCCTTCCTGAATTCCTGCTACCATTGCCAGCCTTTTGTTCCTAGTCAACTCTCCCAAGTCCATCTGTTATCTGAATTCACCCCTGATAATCCTACCATTTCAGTTCTGCCATATTAGATATCATTGTTTTCTGTCACAAATCCATCCATTAAACTTTCAGCCTTTCACCAAGCCCTTCATTATCACATGGTTCACATTTCCTAGGTGCCCATGGTCCCTACAGCCTCATTCTCCTTTGGCCTCCTCACACCTCTCCTTTGCCCCTCATTTGTCTTACCCATGCCATACTTTTTCTCCTTAAGAAACATCATGAACACTGTCTCCTTTTGAGAATACAGTTCCTGGATTCTCCATGTTCTGTCCTTCCGTTGTGCAGTGCCTTTCCTATTCTCTCAATAGCCCACTCGTCTTCCATCTTCTGGACTCCTTCTTTGGCTCTGTCTCATTCTTGCCTGGTGTACCCACATCTGTCATGCTCTGCCAATGTGTTACAAATTCCTCACTTTTCTCCTCTGGGCCCTGCTGAGGCTTTCTATTTATTTGTCTCTACTGCATAGTGAGGTACAGTCATTCTTTCATCTGAGAGATTGTGTTGTCCTCTTATGTGTACTCCTATCTTGACCTGTCCACAGGCCCCTGCTCTACCACATTCAATCATATTTACATCACATAAACTATACCAAATTTGTGTGCTCTACCCAGCAAGCGTACACTTATGTCCCTGTGGCCCCAAGCCATGGGTTCATTCTGACTCATCACAATCATAGTTCCTGTAACCTTTCTAGTGTCCATTCAGAAACAAATTCTAAAAACATGCTGGGGATTTGTGCCCCAATTCGCCTACCACTCTTGTCCCCACATGGCTTTTGTCCTCGGCCCTCTTCCTGATCCATACATGCCCATAACATACCAACAAATTCACCCACTCTCAACCTGACTTGCCACTGGACCTTACAACTCTCTCTTCCTAGACACTCATCCCACCCATCGCCTCTGTTCTTTCTGTTCCTCGTCCGTAGTCAGCTCCTCCATGAGCTCACCTTCAGTGCTGGCTCCACTCCCCTCTGCCCCTTCCTTCCCTGTGTGCTACCAGCCTGCTCCTCTCTGCCCACACCCACGCATCACCCTCCTGTGTGCCACCCACCCCTCTCAGCCTCACTCTTCCACCTCAGTCCTCAGCTGGAACCACACTGTTGGTGCTGCTGTCCCTGCCCTTGGCAGAAAACCCCCACTCAGCCTCCATCCTCCCAGGTGCCTCCCTGCTTCATCCATTTCCCTGGTCTGATGGGCCTTTCCTCCCATGATTGACAGTCATATCTCTGATGCCTCCACCTTCCCTGACTCACAGGTGTCAGGTGCTCACCCTCCCATCTCTGCCCCATCTCCTTTCTCCCCCCTCCACCAGTGATTCCCACCCGGGGATGCACGACACCCAGGTGGCCTATCAGAGTCATCTTTGAGTCAGTTTGTTGTTGCTGTTTCTGTTTGTGAGCAGATCAGTGCTCCCCCTGATGCTCTGATAGGCCTACCTGGGGGCCGTGCCCACAGCCCCCCCTGGTGGAATCCACCCCCCCCACCCCCGGTTAAGAATCACTGGTGTGGACGCCACCTGTACTCTCTGGACTTCACTCTCCCATCTCCTACCTCCACCCTTCCTCCAGTGGTGACCATTGGAGGTCCTCACTCCAGGATCTCAGCACTTCCCCCTCTGATTTAGACCTGGCACTCTCCACTGGGATCCACCCCATTCCCCTCCCTGTCTACTCATTCCCCTTCATGATCTAGGATCTGACCCATCCCAGCGTGTATGAGAGAACTGTTCTCTTGAAGGCCCTACCTCACCCCAGCCCTCCTGGACCGCAAAACCCATGAGACTACAATGCAGCTCTCAGTATATTTGACCCAAATGTGGTCCTCTGGGAGAATACTATTGCCCTTCTCTTAATCACTCCTTTCACTTAAGGTTCCTGGACAAGTGCTCCTCCACATACCACTTTGATCTTCCAGTCCCTCCGCCTTGCCTACAAACCAGCCCCTTGCCCTCCCTTCTACCCTCTCTTAGCTACTCTTGTTGTTCCTTGGGTAGATTCAGTAGTCTTCCCAGTCTCTAGTTGTTCCTTAACACAACATGGAATCATTCACCAGCTCAGTCAGTGAGGTGTCTTCTCAATGTCTGGAGCTAGATTCGTGTCCCCATCCTGAACTCCATTACTCCTCAACCCTGTCCTCCCATCTAACCAGTCAACCCCAAGCTAGTTCCTATTCCAAGTTCCATCCTTATGACCCACCCTTCCCTGCCAGATCCTTAATAAGGAGCTTGACACAAAATTTGGAGCCCTCTAAGTACCTTCATTCTGATTCTGGTATCGCTCCCTTCTCTCTCTTGCTCCCCATGTTGCTGACCAACCTGTCACTTCCATCTTGCTCTGTGTTTTCCATCCTGCCTCCCTTAGGTGACTCCTGTGCTCTGCATCCTCCTATAGCCACACTTTTTGCTTTTTTTTTACTTGTGATTCCCTTTTTTTTTATTTAGTTATAGGTAACAGAATATCTTTAGTTTATTTTTATATAGTGCTGAAGATTGAACCCAGTGCCTTACACATGTTAGGCGAGGGCTCTACCACTGAGCCACAACACCAGCCCTCCTTTCTTTTCTTTGTCTTCCTGGCCAAGGACAGGCTTCTTGCCTCATCTGTGACCTATACTTATCTAGTGACCTAGTGTCTTCTACATCATCAGATTCATGCCTGCCCCCCCAACACACACCCAGTAAGAGACTGCTCTCTTGAACCCACCCTCACTGCTCAATCTCTTTCTTCTTTTCCATATTCCTCTGATTTTCTAGAACTATCAGCTGTCACCAACTATATCTTTCATTGATTTTGACCTAGCCTTCCCCTGGTGGCCTTTTCCAATCCAAACTTTTATTCTTTTCTCTTCCTGTTCCATTAGGGTTTTGCTGGTTCCCTCAGAACTACAACCAGTCCTTAACTTCCTGCTCTGCATCCTTTCCTCTTCTTTGTCACTTCTGTTTGCCACCAAGAGGGCTCATGAAGCAAAGTGCACCCCTGCCCATTGCCCTGGACGCCACCTGTCTCTTCAGTGCAGATCTCCCATTTCTTCATCCTTTGTTACTGTCATTAATTTCAAAGCACTTTCGTTCGGTGTTTAACATTGTCTTCTTACATAGGGCCCACTCTCCAACCACTTCCTTCCTCTTTTCTCCTCTGAACCATAACTTCCAAAAAAGAAGCCAAGCCCCAATCTGTACATTCCCCACAGCCATTGCTTGATTCTGCAGTAATAGTTGGCTCTTTCGCCACCTTCTTGCATCAAAACTATAATACCCCTTCACCAAGCAGATCCCCCTATGGGTCTGTCTGCCAGACACTCCCTTTCAGCCACCCTTGAACAATGGAAGAACATGTTTAGTGGTCAGTGCAAAATGCCTGTTTCGCACTGGTTCCCAACTGCTCCTCTACCATTTGCAAGCATCTTTCTCTCATGTATTGAACTTACTCTGCCTGTGTCTACCCCATGTCCCTACAGTACCTATACTTCCATCTGTGTAGATGTCACTTGAAGTGCAGCACCATTTAACTCAACTCACTTTATCCCTTTACCCTCTTTCCCTAAAGGGCCCGGATCTGTAAACACCTGGACTTTTGATTCTTTGCTCTGCTTTGCTCTGCCTATAAGATGGGCATTAATAGCCCCCATCTCAACATCTTGCTTCATGGAATCTGCTGATGCCCTCAGTTTGCAAACTCTGCATCCTACTTTCCCCTTTTCCATATTGGCACCTATACCACACTGACCATTTCTAATGAAGTGGTCCTCTCCTGTCCAGACCATCTCCCATTCCTTTTTTTTTTTCTTTCCCTTCTCAAGTCCCTCATACCACCTTCTTATGGCAGCCCAATTGCTGTTTCTTACTTTCTACTCTAGATGTGGATTTACCACTTGCCAAGCAATTCTGTTGTCTTCCAGAAACCCTCTACTTCCTCTCTACTGTCCAATTGTACTTCCCTACATCCAAGTTAGTCCATGGGCTCAAGGTTCTTTCCCTCTGCATTTGCTTCCTTCCTGACTTTTGCTCACTGTGGTCACCATTGCCAGCTGCTTTGTTCCCACCATGCTCTATTAAATCTATCTGTTTTCCCCTAAAAATCTACATGCTGGAAACATTTAATACCCCTCTTGGAGTTGTTCCCTAGCCTTTCATTATGTCAATATGCCCTTCATTGAACATTGGTCCACAATATTTTTAAGGGGCCACTACTTGTGCTGATTCGCTCTCCTTTGGCCTCCTCTCATCTCTCTTGCATCCTCACTTGTCTTACTTATGTCATGTTTTTTTCTCATTCATGGGTTTATCAGGTAATTTGCCAAAGTTTGAGAGAAGAGTTTCTAGATTCTTAATGTTCACACCCTCTCCTTCTTAGCCTTGTTTCTCTAGGTGCAGTCCCTTTCCTGATGCTCCCAACAGCCCTCTTTCACAGCATCTGCTGAGACTTTACCTTCTGTTCTTTCTCATTCTTCTTAGCCAGCACATTATATTGCCTCTCTTATATCATGCCCCCTATGGTCTGTAAATTCCTCATCTGCTCTCATTTGAACCTAACTTTTTTTTTTCCTGCTTTCCTTTTTACTGCCTAGCAAAGTACTGTCATAACTTCCCTATCTGCATTCTTTCAGCTAATATTTGTCATTGCCCAACTGATTCTATAGAACTCTCAGGACTATTCCTTTCTTAGCCTCCACCCATACCCACTATTCCACCATATTTTAGCATCTTTGTGTCAGACAGAATAGCAAGTCCACATACAAATGGTGATATCCCTGTGGCTCTAGTGTGGGTTCTTTCCAGCTCCTCCCACCTAAGCTCCCGGTAATCTTCATGTTTCCTTCATATTCTTTCTTTCAGATCCTACTGAAAAATCTCTTGGGAACCATATTCTTGTTCACCTGCCACAATTTGCACAACATACTTTTTTCTTCTGCCTTCACTCCTGCCGCACATACCTGCAACACATTCTCCCACTCTCAACCTGACTTGCCTACCCCTGACAACTGTCTCTTCCTAGACACTCCCATCCATCCACCACCTCTCCTCCTCCTCCCTCCTCAATACTCATCTGCTCCATGAACTCACCTTCAGTGCTGGCTCCACTCCCCTCTGCCCCTTCCTTCCCTGTGTGCTACCAGCCTGCTCCTCTCTGCCCACACACCCACACATCGTCTTCCTATGTGCCACCCACCCTTCTCAGCCTCACTCTTCCACCTCAGTCCTCAGCTGGAACCACACTGTTGGTGCTGCTGTCCCTGCCCTTGGCAGAAAACCCCCACTCAGCCTCCATCCTCCCAGGTGCCTCTCTGCTTCATCCATTTCCCTGGTCTGATGGGCCTTTCCTCCCATGATTGACAGTCATATCTCTGATGCCTCCACCTTCCCTGACTCACAAGTGTCAGGTGCTCACCCTCCCATCTCTGCCCCATCTCCTTTCTCCCCCCTCCACCAGTGATTCCCACCCGGGGATGCACGACACCCAGGTGGCCTATCAGAGTCATCTTTGGGTCAGTTTGTTGTTGCCATTTCTGTTTGTGAGCAAATCAGTGCTCCCCCTGATGCTCTGATAGGCCTACCTGGGGGCCGTGCCCACAGCCCCCCCCCCCCCCCGGTGGAATCCACCCCCCCCACCCCCGGTTAAGAATCACTGGTGTGGACGCCACCTGTACTCTCTGGACTTCACTCTCCCATCTCCTACTTCCACCCTTCCTCCAGTGGTGACCATTGGAGGTCCTCACTCTAGGATCTCAGCACTTCCCCCTCTGATTTAGACCTGGCACTCTCCACTGGGATCCACCCCATTCCCCTCCCTGTTTACTCCTCATCTACAACCTACCTCACCCCAGTGTGTATGAGAGAGCTGTTCTTTGCCCAGACACCCACCCTCAGCAGTCCCCATGACCTACCTGATAGATTCTCAGGCATTCTATCAGTATATTTGGTCCTAATCTGATCTTTCTGTTTGCTAACTATTATCACTTTTTCTTAATCCCCCCTCTTTTTCTGTCAGAGACAGGAGCCCCTCCAGAGCCTTCTGCTTTGTCTGCAAATCTCTTCTTCCTTACTATAAAACCAGCCCCTTACCCTCACTTTTCCAGTCTTCCCTACTTGAAGTTACCCTGTCTTCCCAGAAGGTGTCTGTCTGTCTGAACAGTGGACATGTTATTGTCTCTTAAGATCGGAACAACAGGTTTAATTTCTCAGTGCCTGGCACTTGGCTCGTGTCCCTGACCCCAAACCCCACCCCCACCCCTGCCCCAACCTCCCGCCCCACCCCAGTTCCCAGCCCCACCCTTCCCACCAACCCAATAAACCCCAACCCTCCCCACCCACCCACCCACCCACCCTTCCCCGCCGGATCCGTAGTAAAGAGCCTGGCCTAAAATTTCAGACATTTCCCCTTGGCCTGTTGCTGTCCACCCTGTTTTGCTTTCCCTTCCCCAAGCCAAGCCTTACAGGCTGACCTGAGCACTCTTAAGTGCCACCATTTCACCTCTGAGAGCACTCTTCTCCTTGTTCCCTCTGTTGCTGTCCAGCCTGTCTCCCTGCTACCCTACTCTCCATCCTCTGTCGGGGCCTTCTGCAGTCACATCCTTATTTGCTGCATTCATTTGTGACCTGCTTCTTCTCTTTATCTTCCTGGCCAAGGTCAGGCTTCCTACCTCACCTTTGCAGCCTGTATTTAATGATCTAATACCTGCCATGTCATAACATTTACTCCTCTGTTCTCCAGAGTCTTCTTCCGCCCTAGACCTACTCTGGCTACAGAAACTTTCCATTCCTGTCCCTCCCTCTCTCCTGCAGCCATTCACTTTCATTAGTCCAGATCTTCCATTCATGGAACAGTCCCTTAGGTAGCCTTTCCTTCTATTCTTGCATGGCAACCTTTCTCCTCCTTTCTCTTCCCTTTCCATAAGCAGACTGACACAACACCCTACAGCCATGCCTGCACTTCTTGCTAATCTTCCTTTCTTCTCATCTCTTACTTCCATTTCTCCACAGAAGGGCCCTATAAAGTGACTGAAGCCCATTGTGATTGCCTCTCACCACCCATTTGAGGTCATCTTGTTCTCCCATTTCCTTCTCTATCAATACTGTAATATCTTCACAACATGCATGGTCACATTTTAAGACCCTCTTCTTCCACAGGTACCACTTTCCAATCTAATCTGCCTTCCTCCTCTCTAATCTCTAGATCAAGCCACCCAAGAAAGAAGCCTGGCAATTGAATACTTAAGCTCCCCACAGGGCCTTCCTCTCTTCCTCTCAGGGCCTTCCTCTACTGTGTACTACTATTTCACTGCCTTCCTTTCTGTCTCCCCTAAGCCTGTGAAACTCACTGGGTTGGAAGGTTCCTTCCATTCCTGGCTTCACTGTGTCCCTGCAGAGTCTCTGTTGCATGGTATACCTCTCTCCTTTTAGCCACCCCTGAACAGCAGAAGAACAGATTCAGTGGTCACTGCGAAATGCCTGTTCCGCATTGGTTCCCAGCTGTTCCTCTGCTATTTGGAAACCTTTTCTTCCATATACTGGACTCACTCTGCATGGGACCACCACATGTCCCTGAGGTACCTGCAGTGCTATATGTACAGCACCTGTCTTAATTAATATAGTTGCCAGTTTACCATCATTTTACCCAAGTCACTTTGGCCCTTTGCTTTACTTCCATCATAAGCCTACTCTAAAAACACCTGTGGTTTGCTTCTCTTCTCTGCTCTACTTCTGAGTCTGGCCTTGATAATGCTCACCTCACCTCCTTATCCATGAGATCTGCCAACACGCCAAATTTCAGAACTCTGCAGTCTCCCTACCCCCTATCCCATGCTGGTGCCACCACAAATATAACATTCACTCATTATCAAAGTGCCTCCTGTCCCTTTCTTTTCCTGTTAATTCCCCTGAAACAGGACATGTCCCACATACCACCTTCCCATGGCAGCCCAAATCCTGTGTCTCTCTTTCCACCATTGATGTGAATTTAACCATTACTAGGTCATCCCCTGCATTTTCTCCCACTTTGGTTTTCCAGGCATCTTCTGCTTCCTCTTCATCATCCAGTTTCATACTTCTCCTGCCACCTCACAGTCATTCCATGGGCTCAGGAGTCTTTTCTTCCATGTCTGTTTCCTTCCTGACCTGTCCTTACTGCTGCCACCATTGCCAGCTTCTTTGTTCACAGAGTGCTCTACTGAGTCTGTCTGCTTCTGAATTCACTCCTAACCATCTTAGCTTCTTGTTTGCACTATTTTGGTGACAGTCATCTCCTCTCTTAGAGTTGTTCCCCTTGATTTCTGTTCATCTTATCATTTTTTTAAGTTGTCAGTGGACCCCTATATTTTATTTATTTATATGTGATTCTGAGAATCAAACCCAGTGCCTCACATATACTAGTCAAGCTCTACCACTGAGCTCAACCCCAGCTCCTCGGCATGCTCTTTGATGACATAGTGATCCCAGCCTTTGCTACGTGCTGTGACTACTACAAACTCATTCCCTTTAGGCCCCTCCTATCTATTTTTCATTCCTGGCTTTCCTATCCAT
This sequence comes from Ictidomys tridecemlineatus, assembly GCF_052094955.1. Lineage (NCBI taxonomy): Eukaryota > Metazoa > Chordata > Mammalia > Rodentia > Sciuridae > Ictidomys > Ictidomys tridecemlineatus. The sequence goes on along the minus strand of NC_135478.1, from coordinate 208,014,006 downwards.
GTCATGATCTGTCTTCTCAGTGGACTTCCCTCATACTTTGCCCCATTTGCAGGGAAGAGGCTCTGAATTCCCCACATTAATTCCCCTCCTATATTGTCCTTGTGGTGGCTCTAATGGCACAGTGCCTTCTCTGGTCTTTTCAACCACCTCTTATCCCTTGACCACTAGGCTCCTTCTGGTCTTTCTCATTCTTGTCCACTGAATCACTGCCCCTTTTATGCTTTCCATGGGTTATAAATTCCTCACCTTCTTTCCTAGTGCACAAGTGTATAATCATTTCTCCTGCTCTCCTCTTTGACTGCATAGCAAAGTACTGTCACCATTCCCATCTGTAATTCTTTTAGCTTCCATCTGTGATTTGTCCAGTCGTTCAGCAGTCCTTTCTAGTGTGTACTATTCCTTGATCTGTTGGCAGCTCCTGACGAGTCAAACTATTCATTCCTCCTTCCATTACACACAGTGTACCAACTTCACATACTCTATTTGGTAGCTTGTGCTCATGTCTCTGTCTCCAAGATGTGTGTTTTTTTCTGGCTCAAACAACAATGGCTGCCTGTAACCTTTCAAGTGTCCTTTCATTTCATGTCCTTTCTTTCATACTCTTCTAAAAACGCTCTCAAATGTACATATGCCTCTAATTTTCCTACCACATACCTTTCCCCACTTCCTTTTGCCTTCTGCCATCACTCCTATCCCACATATGCCCGTCAACATCCCAGCATATTCACACACTCTCATCCTGCATAGACACTGGGCCTGACAACTGTCTTTTCCTGGATACTCCCATCCATCCACCGCCTCTCCTCCTCCTCCCTCCTTAATACTCATCTGCTCCATGAGCTCACCTTTAGTGCTGGCTCCACTCCCCTCTGCCTCTTCCTTCCCTGTATGCTACCAGCCTGCTCCTCTCTGCCCACACCCACACATTGTCCTCCTGTGTGCCACCCACCCCTCTCAGCCTCACTCTTCCACCTCAGTCCTCAGCTGGAACCACACTGTTGGTGCTGCTGTCCCTGCCCTTGGCAGAAAACCCCCACTCAGCCTCCATCCTCCCAGGTGCCTCCCTGCTTCATCCATTTCCCTGGTCTGATGGGCCTTTCCTCCCATGATTGACAGTCATATCTCTGATGCCTCCACCTTCCCTGACTCACAGGTGTCAGGTGCTCACCCTCCCATCTCTGCCCCATCTCCTTTCTCCCCCCTCCACCAGTGATTCCCACCCGGGGATGCACGACACCCAGGTGGCCTATCAGAGTCATCTTTGGGTCAGTTTGTTGTTGCCATTTCTGTTTGTGAGCAAATCAGTGCTCCCCCTGATGCTCTGATAGGCCTACCTGGGGGCCGTGCCCACAGCCCCCCCTCGGGTGGAATCCACCCCCCCCACCCCCGGTTAAGAATCACTGGTGTGGACGCCACCTGTACTCTCTGGACTTCACTCTCCCATCTCCTACCTCCACCCTTCCTCCAGTGGTGACCATTGGAGGTCCTCACTCTAGGATCTCAGCACTTCCCCCTCTACCTACCCTTAGGCTGCTTTTTCTTTCATCTCTCCCGCTCCACTATAGTTACTTCTCTGTTTCCTTTTCATTTAGCAGGTTCTACAGAAGTTATGATACCTCCTATGTTTCCTTTCAACCTCTCCTCTCCTCCAGTGTTTCTCTTTCCCCTGGATAGGGTCTCATACACTACTGGATAGGGCACTCTCCACTGGGATCCACCCCATTCCCCTCCCTGTTTACTCCTCATCTATGACCTACCTCACCCCAGTGTGCACAGGAGAGCTATTGTTTGCCCAGACACCCATCCTCAGAGTCCTCATGATCCACTTGATAGATTCTCAGGCATTCTGTCAGTATGTTTGGTCCTAATCTAATCTTTCTGTTTGCTAACTATTATCCCTTTTTCTTAATCCCCTTCTTTTTCTATCAGAGACAGGAGCCCCTCCAGAGCCTTCTGCTTTGATTTGAAAATTCTTTGTAATTACTTTTGCTTTTCCTCCAGGCAGCTAGTCTCTTTTTCCTTTTGGGGTAAATTGAATATTATTGCCAGCACTGGAGATGGAACCTTCTTCTAGGTCAGATCAATAGCGTTCTTTTCTCAATGCCTGAAGCCTGGCTCATGTCTCTTATCCTCCCTCACTCCCTTTCCCCACTCTCAGTCCACTGTTTCCAATCTTTCCCTCCTATTCCCCAATAAACCACAACCAAAATCCTATCCCTGCCACCCTCCCTTCCCTGCCAGATCTGTAGTAAAGAGCCTGGCCCAAAATTTCCATCCTTGCAACAATGCTGAAGCTTCAGGGCATATGTTCCTTCCTTTCTGTACTGTCCATTCCTTTTTTGCTTTTATTTTCCCACTCTGAGCCTTGCAGGCTGGTCTGCACATTCAAGTGCCTTCATTCGGACTCTAGCACTACCTCCTTCTTCAGGCTTTCCTTTACGGTCGAGCCTGTGTCCTTCCACCCCATTTTCTGCTGTCTGCCCTCCCTTGGTTTCTCCTGAATCCTGTCTGTCTTCCTTAGGTGACTCTCCTATTGTACTGCATTACTGTCCCATAGGCAAATTTTACTTGCCATTTTTTGCTTGTTATGTACACCTTCTCTGATGCATGAGCCTATAGAAGGCACCCTACCTCATCTCTATATCCCATATTTCTCTCAGTGACTTTTAGGACTCACCTCATCATCAGATTCACATCTCTTTTTTCATTATAGAAGCCTGCTCTCCTCTTGAACCTTCTGTCATGCTCAGACTGCTTCCTTCTCCTACCACCTTCTCTTTTGCAACCATCAGCTGTCACTCCCCAGATTGCCCATTAATTCTGGCCTCTACCTACCCTTAGGCTGCTTTTTCTTTCATCTCTCCCGCTCCACTATAGTTACTTCTCCGTTTCCTTTCCATTTAGCAGGTTCTACAGAAGTTATGGTACCTTCTATGTTTCCTTTCAACCTCTCCTCTCCTCCAGTGTTTCTCTTTCCCCTGGATAGGGCCTCATACAGGAAATGCACCACTGCCCATCACAGTTACCCTCCCAGTACAGAAAGACTGTCCAGGACTGCCTTGTTTTCTCTTTCTTACCTAACCTCGCTGCTACCTTCTCATACAAACTAATGCCTCACTGGGTTCTGGTTTCTACCTCCCTGTGGCTTTACTGTGTCCTCCGTCGAATCTCTTTGTTGTATGGTACACTTCTCTCCTTTCAGCCACCTCTTAACAGCAGAAGAACAGATTGGTCACTGCAAAATGCCTGTTCTGCATTGGTTCCCAGCTGCTCTTCCTCTTTTGCAAGCATCTCTCCCACATACTAGACTCATTCTACATAAGTCCACCGCATGTCCCCAGGGTATCTGCAGTGCCGTACATATAGGACCCATCTTAAAGAGCAACACTGCCCTGTTTCATCTGTTCTATACAAGTTGTTGTAGTTCCTTGCTCCACTCCTTTCTTAGAGCCCCACTCTGCAAATGCTGACTTTTGATTCTGCTCCTAAGGCCTGGCCTTGATACTGCCCATCCTACCAGCTTGTCCCTATGACCTACTAAAATCCTTGGCTTGGGAACTCTGCATTCTGCCTGCCCTCTATTCCATATTAGCTCCCTTACCTGTGTTGAGTCTACCACAGGCTCATATTCTCTTATGTCCAGAGTGCCATTCTTCCCCATCATCTCCCCCAAAACAACTCAAATCAAAGATACCACCTTCCCATGGCAATCCAATTCCCATGTCTCTCTCTTTCCATCCTGGATGTGGATTTAACCTTTGCCAGGGCATCTCCTGCATTTTCCCCACACTTTTTAATCTTCCACGGATCCTCTGATTCCTTTCCGTCATTCAGTGATATGTCCTTGGCCACTTCCCAGTCAGGCCATGAACTCAGGAGTCCTTCTCTCCACATCTGCACCTCCTAACCCACCCCTTCCTGCTGCCACCATTGCAAACTTCTTTGTTCCTAAGGTGCTCTACAGAGTCCATCTGCTGCCTGAATTCACCCCTGAAAATCCTAGCTTCTCAGTGCTGCCACATTTAGAGACAGTTGTCCCCTTACTTGGAGCCACTGCCCTACCCTTTCATCATCTCATCATGCACCTTGTTAAATAGTGGTTCCCAACATTTTCAAGGTACCATGATCACTATAGCCTCATTCTCCCTAGACTTCTTACCACTTCCTCTTCATTCACCCCTTATCTTGCCCATGTTCTTTGTCCTTGCTGGGCTTTCTTATGCTCTTTCCCTGCATTAAGACACAGTTCTCATATGTTTATTCACTCACATGTACATTGTCCTTGCCATCTCTCCCTTAGGACAGTACCTTCCCCAGGCTTCTCAGCATGCCTCTCCTCTCCCAGCTGTGGGCTCCTTCCTTTTCTCTTCACATTTTTCTTACCCAGTGGACTATAACAGCTACTATCATGCTGTACCCTACTGGAAAACTCCTCACTTCTCTTCCCTCTCCTGGGCCCAGATTGATCCTTTCTCCATCTTTCCTCCTTTACTGCATGACAGTATTGTTGTACCCTCCACATCCACCAAACTTTTGGCTACTGTCTGTGAGTCCTCTGATTCTCTAGTCCTCTTTGATGTGTACTCCCTTCTCAACCACATTCACTCAACTTGCATAACACTACTGATGTACACCTGTTACTCAGACTCTCATGGTCACTGCCTTGTGGCCCAGCAATGAAATCTTTCCAGCACCCCACATCCAAGAGTTCAGGTGACCCATCACATTGCCTTTCTTATCCTTTCTTACACTATCTTCTGAACCATAATCCTGATTCACATATCGTGTTCCTACTCCCTACACACACTTGTCTCCTGCCCTCACTCCTGCCCTGCACTTGCCACTATATCCCAATGCACACACCCCCATTCTCAGCCTAACTTGACACTGGGCCTAACAAGAGTCTCTTCCTGGACACTGCCATCCATCCCACCCATCGCCTCTGCTCTTTCTGTTCCTCATCCGCAGTCAGCTCCTCCATGAGCTCACCTTCAGTGCTGGCTCCACTCCCCTCTGCCCCTTCCTTCCCTGTGTGCTACCAGCCTGCTCCTCTCTGCCCACACCCACACATCATCCTCCTGTGTGCCACCCACCCCTCTCAGCCTCACTCTTCCACCTCAGTCCTCAGCTGGAACCACACTGTTGGTGCTGCTGTCCCTGCCCTTGGCAAAAAACCCCCACTCAGCCTCCATCCTCCCAGGTGCCTCTCTGCTTCATCCATTTCCCTGGTCTGATGGGCCTTTCCTCCCATGATTGACAGTCATATCTCTGATGCCTCCACCTTCCCTGACTCACAAGTGTCAGGTGCTCACCCTCCCATATCTGCCCCATCTCCTTTCTCCCCCCTCCACCAGTGATTCCCACCCGGGGATGCTCGACACCCAGGTGGCCTATCAGAGTCATCTTTGGGTCAGTTTGTTGTTGCCGTTTCTGTTTGTGAGCAAATCAGTGCTCCCCCTGATGCTCTGATAGGCCTACCTGGGGGCCGTGCCCACAGCCCCCCCTCGGGTGGAATCCACCCCCCCCACCCCCGGTTAAGAATCACTGGTGTGGACGCCACCTGTACTCTCTGGACTTCACTCTCCCATCTCCTACCTCCACCCTTCCTCCAGTGGTGACCACTGGAGGTCCTCGCTCAAGGATCTCAGCACTTCCCCCTCTGACCTGACACTCTCAACTGGGATCCACCAAATTTCCCTCCCTGTTTACTCCTTCATTCAGGATCTATTCCAATTCCAGTCTACATGAGAGTTGTTCTTTTGAAGGCTCTGTCTCCCACTCACAGGTTTCTTATCAATCTGATCCTTTAGTGTTGTTAATATCTCTTTTCCTTAATCTATCCTCTTCTTTCTAACCAGAAAAAAAGCCCTTACAGATCCTGCCAGTTTGGTCTCCAAATTCCTAGTTTTCCTACAGACCAGCTTCTTACCTTTTTCTTTCCTTTTTCCCTACTTAAAATTCCTCTTTCTTTTCTGAGTGGACTCTGGTCTTTCCTAGCCTGAATTCATCACCCTCAACAACAAAATGGAATAGTCCACCAGCTTGGTAGAAGATGATTATTACCTCTCTATGTCTGAGGCCTGCCCGAAGGTCCAAGTCCAGTCCTACCTTCAATACTAACATTTCTTCTCCTAAACATGTCCTCCAATACAACCCAGTATACCCCAACCCGATCTGTCTGAAACCTCAATCCCTATATCCACCCATCTGAGTATCCACCTTTCCCTATAATAGAGTCTGGCCCTAAATTTGCACCCATGCAACAACATTCAAGCCTTTAAATGCACATATTCTTCCATTCTTCCATGCCCAACCCTTTTCTGCTTTCTATGCAGGCTTGCAGTCTAGCCTGAGCACTTAAGTACCTTCATTGCAACTCCAGGACTGGCCCATCTCCCTACCACCCCTCTCTCTTCACTCTATCCTTTTTGAGTGTCTTCTGACCCTACTCCCTCTTTTGATGAATCATTTTACATCCTTTTTTTTTTTTTTTTTTTTGGTACTGGGAATTGAACTCAGGCACCTGGACTACTGAGCCACATCCCCAACCCTATTTTGTATTTTATTTAGAGACAGAGGCTCTGAGTTACGCTATCACTTTTGCTAAGGCTGGCTTTGAACCCATGATCCTCCTGCCTCAGTCTTTCAAGCTGCTGGGATTATAGCACGCCCAGCACCTTGCTGCCTTTCTTTCTCAGACCATTTCTTCTCTTTCTCTGCCAGAACAAGCGAAGGATCCCTGCCTCATCTCTATGGCCCATGCTTATCTTAGAAACCCTTAATCCCTAAATTGCAGAACTTTGCTTTCTCCTGCATTGCCATTGGGCTACCTCCATTACTTTCTCATATTAAACCCATGATGCCTCACTGGGTTTCACTGTCAACTTTGCACTCCACTCTGACTTCAGCATGAACTTCCTATGGTGTGGCCTAGTGCCTCCCACCTATTTGAATTCACTCTTTTCTCCCTATGAGTCTTCTCACTTCTTGGATGTGCTCTCACTGCTCAAACTCTTTATATTCTCTTCCTGTCCCATTTTCTCTTTCTGAACCTTTGACGTACCATTTCTTCCTTTGATTCCCTCCTCTTACTTTCCTTAAGCTTCCTGTTCCTACTTCTTTTCTGCTATAATTTCTTTCTCTTTTTTCTTCCCATTCCATCAAGCAAGTTCCCACAAAACTCTACAGTCAGTCCTGCTACTTTTTCCCGTTCCTCTTTTTCTCCATCATTTCCATTTTCCCCAGTAAAGCGCCATTGACCAAATGCACCCCTGTTCAAAGAGTTTGCCCTCATAGTACCCCTAATCGTGTCCAGAGTCCACTTGTTTTTTCTTTCCCTCTTGACATACAACCTGCACATCACTCATGTTCAAATTTTAAGAGTCTCTCCTTATACAGATACTAACTTTCCATCCTGTTCTCCTGCCTTCACTCTTATCCTCTGGATGAATTGACCCAAATTAGAAATTCTTCAAATCCCAAAGTTCCCCAACTCTAAAAACTTGCTTTCTCCTAAATTGCATTTGGCTGCCTTCATTACTTTCTCATATTAAATCCATAAAGCCCCACTGGGTTCCACTATCAACTTCTCCCCCCTCCCTGACTTTAGCATGACTCCCTGTGGAGTCAGCCCCCACAGGCCACATGTCCAGCCTTCTAGCAACCTTGGAATGGTAGAAGCACAGAAACAGTGAACACTACAAATTGTCTCATCTACATTTGCAAGCATCTTTCTATCCATATTCTGGAGACCCATCTGCATGGATCCATCTCCATGTCCCTGAGGTTACCGGCCAGTGCCGTCTATGCAGGAGCTATCTTAAAGTGCATTGCTGCCTGGTTTTGTCTGTTTCACACAATTCACTATGGACCGTTGCCCTACTACCTCTGTAGGGCCCCATTCTGCAAATGCATAGATTTTGATTCTGTGTTCTGCTTCTAAGGTCAGACCCTGACACCATGCATCCTACTGACTTGTGCCCTGAGATCTGCCAAGACCTCTATCTTGGGAACTCTACTTTGTACCTGCTCCTTTTCCTCACTAGCTCCTGTTCAAAACTGACCCCTTACTACTTTATGAGTCTCTGTCCCCATCATGTGCCTCCTATTCCCTTATTATTCAGCTGACTCTTGTACATAACAGATATCTCATATACCATCTTCCCATGACAGCCCAACATCCATATCTCTCTCTCCCCACCTTGGATACATACTTAACCCTTGCATAGCAATCCCCTGCATTTTCTACCATTACTTTTCCCGAGAGTCTCTACTTTTCGTTGTCATCATTCCTACTTGCCCTGCCACTTGCCAGATAATCCATGAACTCATGAGTCTTTTCTTTCTGATGACTCCTTTCTTGACCTGTCTTCACTGCTGCCACCATTGTCAAACTCTTTGCTCCCAGAGGGCTCTACTGAGTCCATCTGCTGTCAGATTTCATCCTTAATACTCCTAGCTTCTCAGTTCTGCAGTATTGGAGATAGTCATTTGCTATATCAGAGTAATTCTCTCAACCATTGATCACCTGATTCCAAAATGATACAAGCACTAAAACTTCATTATTTTCGACCTCCTCGCACCTCTCCTTCATGTCTTACCCATGCCATGTTCTTTCTGCTTGCCTTTGCTCACCCAGATTCATCACTTTCTCTCCCTCCTCAGTCCTGATGCGCCTTTCTTGGTGCAGTACCTTCCCCAATCTCTCAACAGCCTTCTCCTCTCCCAGCTGCTGGGCTCCTTCCTCTGCTCTTTCTCAATTCTTCTTGCCCACTGCTCTGCAACATGTTGTAAACCCCTCACCTCCTCTGCCCTCTCCTGGGCCCAGCTGATCCTTTCTCCTGCTTTTGTCTCTACTGCATAGGGAGGGCCAGTCATCTCCTCCCCATCTGCCATTCTTTCAGCTGCCATCTGTGAATCAGCTGGCTGATCCAGTAGTCCTCCTGTGTGTGCACACCCTTTTCGACCTGCCCTTCACAACCACTGCTCCCCCACATTCAGTGAGCTTTGCATCACAAAGATTGAACCAGACCTCCATGTTCTACCCAGCAGTCCCTGTGGCTGCAGGCTGTGGGTTCTATTTGGAGCTCTGGGTCCATGAGTCCCTGAAAACTTTCAGGTGGCTTTTCACATTCTTTCTTTCACATTCTGAAAACGCTCTTAAGAAGTGTATCCTGATTCACCTACCTTGTTCCTGGCCCCCCCCCCCCGACTCCGCCACACACACACACTTGTCTCCTGCCCTCACTACTGCCCTGCACTTGCCACTATATCCCAATGCACACACCCCCATTCTCAGGCTGACTTGACACTGGGCCTAACAACAGTCTCTTCCTGGACACTGCCATCCATCCCCACCCATTGCCTCTGCTCTTTCTGTTCCTTCATTGGCAGTCAGCTCCTCCATGAGCTCACCTTCAGTGCTGGCTCCACTCCCCTCTGCCCCTTCCTTCCCTGTGTGCTACCAGCCTGCTCCTCTCTGCCCACACCCACACATCATCCTCCTGTGTGCCACCCACCCTTCTCAGCCTCACTCTTCCACCTCAGTCCTCAGCTGGAACCACACTGTTGGTGCTGCTGTCCCTGCCCTTGGCAGAAAACCCCCACTCAGCCTCCATCCTCCCAGGTGCCTCCCTGCTTCATCCATTTCCCTGGTCTGATGGGCCTTTCCTCCCATGATTGACAGTCATATCTCTGATGCCTCCACCTACCCTGACTCACAAGTGTCAGGTGCTCACCCTCCCATCTCTGCCCCATCTCCTTTCTCCCCCTCCACCAGTGATTCCCACCCGGGGATGCACGACACCCAGGTGGCCTATCAGAGTCATCTTTGGGTCAGTTTGTTGTTGCTGTTTCTGTTTGTGAGCAAATCAGTGCTCCCCCTGATGCTCTGATAGGCCTACCTGGGGGCCGTGCCCACAGCCCCCCCTCGGGTGGAATCCACCCCCCCCACCCCCCGGTTAAGAGTCACTGGTATGGACGCCACCTATACTCTCTGGACTTCACTCTCCCATCTCCTACCTCCACCCTTCCTCCAGTGGTGACCATTGGAGGTCCTCGCTCAAGGATCTCGGCACTTCCCCCTATGATTTAGACCTGGCACTCTCCACTGGGATCTACCCCATTCCCCTCCCTGTCTACTCCTTCACATACAACATGCCTCAACCCCAGCTTAAATTACTCAATTGATGTTTTCTCCCCTTCATTTTCATCTTTTTTCCCTCAAAATCATTGTTTTAGAGATTCAGACAATTCCTTTTTCCTTTTAACCTATGTTGTAAGCTTTATCTTTCTTTTTTGTGTACCTGATCCATTGTGCATTTATACTTCTTACATTTACATTGTCATTGTTTTCTAAACTTTGATAAAAACCCAGAATTCTCATGGAAGCCTCCATGACTTGCTTGTGCCTTGTTCTCCCATTCCTTTTGTTTCTGCTTCACACTCACACTCTTTTAAGTGATTCCTCTAAAATATCTAGGTTGTAAACTTGTCCTTTCCAGAAGCTTAGATATATAAATGCTGCCCATATTCTTTCATATATATATATATATATATATACACACACACACACACACATATATATACATATATATGTGTGTGTGTGTGTGTATGTGTGTGTGTATTTTTTAGTTGTAATTGGCCATAGTACCTTTATTTTATTTATTTTTATGTGGTCAGCTCCTCCATGAGCTCACCTTCAGTGCTGGCTCCACTCCCCTCTGCCCCTTCCTTCCCTGTGTGCTACCAGCCTGCTCCTCTCTGCCCACACCCACACATCATCCTCCTGTGTGCCACCCACCCTTCTCAGCCTCACTCTTCCACCTCAGTCCTCAGCTGGAACCACACTGTTGGTGCTGCTGTCCCTGCCCTTGGCAGAAAACCCCCACTCAGCCTCCATCCTCCCAGGTGCCTCCCTGCTTCATCCATTTCCCTGGTCTGATGGGCCTTTCCTCCCATGATTGACAGTCATATCTCTGATGCCTCCACCTACCCTGACTCACAGGTGTCAGGTGCTCACCCTCCCATCTCTGCCCCATCTCCTTTCTCTGAGGATAGAACCCAGCACCTCGCTCGTGCTAGGTGAGCGCTCTACTGCTGAGCCATAACCCCAGCCCTAAAAGCTGCCCATGTTCTTAATTCCCTTTTGTCTTGTACTAACATTTTCTGTCTTTAAAATTATGTACCATCAAGTGTAACCAGATCCCGCATGTAGGACCATCCCTTACTGTCTACTTCTATCCCCATCACACATTCTTTTTAATGTACTGTAATATGGTCATTATCTACATTCTTCCTGTTAATCTACATGTTTCTTTTTTTTTCTTTTTTCTTTCCTTGTGTATATTGATATTTTTCTTTCTTGTTTTTCTCAGCATCTACTTTAATCCCAGACTTAGAAAAATCTAACATTCCACTCTGATACATATAGTTGTCTTCTCACTTTAGTGTCTCTTCTCACCACCACTCTTTTCTTCTTGGGTAACTTTGGTTTCTCTTAACCCTATGTCCATTTTTTTGGTTTACGCCCTTGTTTTACTGACTTCATTGTTTCTAGGTTTCCTAATTGTGATGCTATCAGCTCTATATTTATTCAAATTTCTCCAAAATGTTATCAAGTCCATACACTTTTCATTTCACTTAGTTTCCTCCTATATTTTTTTCTTGCTCCATTTGTTATAATTACAGTGCCAAATCTTGGCAATATGTCAACCTTACATGACCTTTATCTAAAAGTAAATTTTACATTGCTTATCCACTGGTTTTCTTCTGTTTTCCCTATTTAGCCTTGGAAAAACTATTTTTATTAGCACCTATATACTCTTGTATCACCACTATTCATTCACTGGTGTCTTCCTGTTAGGTGCCTCTTTTTCTACATTCATTGCTTGATCCATTTCTGAATCTCTGCTTTCTTATATACTGTGCTGAGTTGCTTTCATTCTGTCTTTGTTTCTGATAAGATTCCTACCACTTGCCTTGTTTTTTATCCACTTCACTGAACTTGTCACCGACTTTTCTGTAGATTAGACTTTTCTTTATAAATGCATTTTCTTTTCATCTGTCTTTAAAAACAACCACACTCCACAGTCCTCTTCTTGACTTAACTGCCATATGAGCACAGGAAAGTTTCAATATCCTTTGTGCTTAAATAACAGTTTTTGGTAATAAACATTTATATTGCATTATCTTAAATTTTAAACAGCTCCAATCCATCTCCCTTTAAAAAAACCTAACATAGTTTCCAAACCATCATTAAAACACTGATGAAAACTTTCACAAATTTCTTGGTTATTTTAAAGGACACCTGCCTCATTATCTTACATACATTTCATCAATAGTAGACATGTTTGTGTGTGGTACAGAAGTTCCCATACTAAAATAAAGATCATAATTGCATTTTCCTTTTACACTGCAAGGAACAATGACATAATTTCAAGATAAATAACAAAAATGTATTTTTAAACGAAATATATAAAGAAAAAATGTGGAAATGTTTACTTACCAATTAACGAGTTGCTTAAGTTGTCCCACTCATATTTTGGGGAGACGACAGGAATATTGCACATGTTTAAAATCCTTCAGAATAGGAAGCGAGCCTACTAATAGAAGAGCTATGGCCACAGCAAAAATGTACCATTTCAAGCAGGCTTATGTGCAAGCAATCGTTTTTGTTAGCACAAGAATGGTAACTCACTGTACCAAATTTTCCAATCACATGATGTTTTATATATAAGAACTTTTCATGTTAAGCAGTATTTAATTTGTGTGACAGGAGAGCTGGTGATACCTGCATTCTTCTTTCTGGTCTCAGTCTTATTTGCCATATGGTACCTTGCAGATTCCAAACCAAACCTAATTCATACATTTCCTCTTTACCCAAACATCTCTTCCTTCCCCTTTTCTCTCTCTTTTTAAAATATATGTTTTCTTAGTTGCTTCTCTCACTTTTAGCCAGTCTTGACATGATTCCTTAAACTCCCTTTGATCACTTGCCCTGTCCTATCTTAAACATTCTGAACTTCTTTCCTCGACAAACTCTGATACATAAGTGAATCTAGATTGATCTCCTGAGTTTTACCTCATCACGATTCCAGCCATCCTCAACTAGTAGAACTTATTTGTTATACCAAAACATTCTCTCATGTCTACTTTAAAAAAGTTTAATCCTAATGTTTTCAAGGCTTCCAGCAATGGTTGCTTCAGGCTTTATCTTAATTTCTAACATTTCCTAGCAAACAATCACTCCAGTCACTGAGATTTCCCACAGAGACCAAGCACCAGCCCATGTAATCCTTAACACTTTTTTTGACCCCTGATCTTCTCCATTCTACACAGTTCTGAGACTTGACAGCTTTGTCTTTTTAAAAATTCATGCCTAATCTATAGTCTTGTCATTCCTCCTTCTTTTTATTTTTTTTAGTTGTAGTTGGACACAATACCTTTATTTTATTTATTTACTTTTATGTGGTGCTGAGGATTGAATCCAGGGCCTCACATATGCTAGGTGAGCTCTCTACCACTGAGCCACAACCCCAGCGCAGTCATTTCACCTTCTTAAAAACTGCTAATTCAAACAATGTCCCTTTGCTTAGTGACTAGCCTCTATTTTTCTTCTGTCATGACCTTTGGCCTAAGTATGAAGCAACAGCCATTTGTCTCGTCAAACTCTGTAATGGTTCAAATAATGTCATTCTGTCTATTAACAACTTGGAACATGGCTCTTTTCTCTTTTTTCTCCTCCTTTTGCTGCAGACCCTTACATTTCCAAAATTTCTTATTTCAGCTAGATCATTCTAATGGACATAGTCTTTCTTTTGGATATGTATATTCAGCACTATTCAGGCTTCTTCTGTGTTCCTATTTCTGTACTGAATCTGTTTCCACCTTCCATGTAGTCTGGACTTTGCTAGGATTCCTGCTCTGATCCACATTAATCTCACTCCAACTTCTCATTCTATTTCTGCACCAATTGCTTCAAATCTTTTTTCCACCAAGACTTTCTGGGCAGCCAGATACCATTCTTCATTTCCTATCTTGCCATTTTCTTGCCTTCCTCTCATCTCCCTTGGTTGATATCTGGTTTCAGAGACACTCCTTTTAGAACTTTGGTTCTGCTATCCTTCGGTGTGTCTTGTCCTGGTCCTCTTCGATACCCTAGGTATTCTAACATTTTGCAAACCTGCATGCTATGCACCCCAGCCTAAATCCTAGGTCCCCTTCTCCTGACTTACATTTCAACTTCCATCTTTCTCTTTTCTCTCTATATATGTCTCAGTAGTTTCTCTTACACCCAGTTCTAACATGACACTTTGACTTCTGAACAAACTTGAACAGTTCTTCCTAGTTATTTTTTTTCAATTATTTGCACTATCTTATATCTATAATCATAGTAATGAATATATTATTCTTCTCTAGGCATGTACTTTTGAGGTGCACTCCTTTAATGGTACACTCAGTTCTTACGAAGTACAGATAATCCTCTTACCAAATAAACTACCCACCCACACTCTCTAGTCAAGTCAATGTCTTTTACATTGCTGTCAGTATCTTTTTATCAAAATTCATCTTAATCTTCCCCTATAACCTTTCTTATCAGCCCAACTCTTAATAATTAAGTTTTAATTAAAACCCAAAATTCATAAAACCCACTGCCTTACTTCATAACTTAGTGGTATTTGATTCAGATCTTTTTAAAAGAAATAAAATATTGCACATATAATCGAGACTTCCTGTCTTCCACTCCCCAAATCATTTACCACTTTCCTTTCCAAGAGAAATTCACTATCTTAATGTGCTTCTTAAAGTAATCATTTGTAATACTGTCTTAAGGGTTTTAAATTTATATAATTTTTTAAAAATTCCCATCAAGACTTCAAGAACTAAACAGAAAGACAGTAGAATGAATTGGACATAACTTTTCAATATTCTTATGTCAATACACCACCAGTGAAACTCCACATCTTATACAAGAATGGGATCTTCATTTGAATAAGTTATACTCCATGTATTATGTCAAAATACACTCTACTGTCATGTATATCTAAAAAGAATTTTTTTAAAAAGATATCAAGAACTAATCTACTTTCCAGAGCCAGATTTTTGCTCCTTTCATTATCTACACCACTCATTCCCTGCAATCTATAACACCAAACATTTAACCAGTTATGCCCCTTTTGAAATCTGACATATTTCTCAAGAACCTTCTAGGTCTCTTAAATCCATAGCTTCTTTGCCTTTTTACTGCTCTGACTACCCAGAACCCTGCTCTAATTCACACTTCCTCGTCTTATCACTAAAGTCCTTCTCTGTTTTCTTAATTATACTCTACCATAGCTCACCTGTTCATTTTGACCATCATTTCATCAGAGCCAAGGATATAGTATTCTCCTGAGGTACAAGTCCCTCGTGATTCACATGATTCCTCAAGAAATAAAATTATTCTTCTCTACAGACAGACCACTTACCTTGTAGACGCCCTAGCTGGTTGATCCTGATGTATGTTAATGTTGCTAGCAGTACTTGTTTAGAATTTATCTTACTAAAATACCCTTAAACTTTGCTCTTAACCAAAATTTTAATTAAAAATGTATCGCATCATGAGCTAGTCTACTAGTTCCCATTCTGAACCTCTGTTAGATACCCCATTCATTACCATTGAGTCTTCCCATTCAAGTTGACCAGTTGGGCCCAATTTGAGATCTGACCATTATGGATCTCTTTTTCAGACACTTGATCTGATCTACCTCACTGCCCCTCCATGAACTCTTTTGTATTTTGAACATCAGTCCTTAACTCAGCTAATAAACACTTCTTATTCCATCATAACCTAGGTTCAAATATGTGCCATAACCCGTCAGTCTACTTCTTCCCTTATTCAAATCATTCATCTTACTTTGTTCCTCCATTTCTTTCCCCTCTGTTTCTTATTGTATCCTAGAGAATTATGCAGCCCTATCCTTTGACCCTCCTTTCAGCTACCATGTACATGACATTCTTACAGATTCAATTGTTTCCTCTGGATACTTGCCTTATGTTGAACCCTCCCTGTGCAGTGCACTGCCATCTCCCCTTGTATCCTACTTTCTTTACTGTATTTGCTTGTACTCATAGTTCAGCCTAAAATCTGGTAGGATCTTGCTACTGACCTGTTTCTTATGCCCGTCCTACTTAGCCTCTTTCTTACCTCTCACTATATTGACCACACAGATAACCTCTAGTATTTTTCCAACAAAGCTTTCTGGACAGCAAAGCCTTACACCTCTGCCACATTCTTATCTCACTGTCTCTCCTTGTTAATACACAACTCTGACAAACTTTTAATTCCCATTTCCTAAAGTTGCTGTTCAGCTCATTTTCTATATTGTACATTCTGCTTCTAGCCTAATTCACACAATCCTCTCTTTTTATTTAGCATTCAATGTCCATCTTCTACTCTTTACTTCTTTACTATTTTTTATACAGATCTCCTTAGTTGCTTCCCTCACTTTTGACAAATCTTAACATGTTAATTTCTAAGTACATCTTTGATGTTCCTCTTATAGAAGGTTCTTCTAGATTTCCTTTTGGAGATTTCCCAGGTATATCCTAACCTTTCATAATGAAGGACACATATTCTTTTTGAGGTCTCCTCCTCTTCATGTCCCCACTCTCCCCTTCACTCAGAACCAATTTTCTGCTCTTTAGATGTGCTTTCCCCTTAGATAGCATCTAACTTTTCCTCTTCCTTTTCCATCATGATTTTTGGCCCAAGTATTTTGCCAGATCCCTCCAGTTAGTACATATTCCTCATATTCAATTCAACCATCTTCCTGGATTAACATAAAATCACTCTTCCAGACTTCCTTCACCCCTTGACTGTGTTCTTCATCCTGTCACTCTTTAATGCCCTTACCCATTGGCCATTTCAGCACACTACCAGTTGCACCCTCCATTTTTAGCCTTTTTTTTTTTTTTGCCATTTTTAGCCTTCATCCTCTTCATTCTCTCCTTCTCTCCTATCCTTTCATATAAGTTTCCTCAGTTGCTTCTCCAATTTTCAGCTAATTCTAATGACAGTTGCTAGAAAAGGTTCTATTTCAGAATTATTCTTAATCTGACTTTGTCTAAAGCAGTAGTCCCCAAACTATAGATTACTAAAGCTCAAACTGACAGGGGCTACTCTGAGTTTCTGATTCAGTGGGTCTAAGGTCAGGGTCTGGGGAAAAAAAATTTTACTACTAATAAATTCCTAGGTAATGCTGTCATACCACATTTAAGAAGCATTGCCATTAACTTTCCCTTCAGTCAAATCCTTTAATTAAAAAGTTTCCACCAAGACATCAAAAATAAGTCTACTTTTGATGCTTGTTGTTCAGGTTTTTGTTTTGCTCCCATATACTTATCGTTGTAATCTGGCCTTATACCTAGCAAATCTGACTACGCAGGCCACTCTGGATCTTACTGAATTCTCTGTGCAAATCTGACTATGCAGGCCACTCTGGATCTGACTGAATTCTCCGTTCTGGGAATCTTTATGGTGCTGTGGTCTTTCTTATTACCATTCCACCTCAGAATCATTCTCTAGGTTATATAGTGCTCCTCTAGGCTTTAATCCCTCTTCTTTTGGCCCAAATGAGGCCTTCTCCCTCCAGTCAGTATCTGGCAGCCTTCGGATGATCTTTTCATTTGTTGCTTTCCTGTGCCTGTCCTTCTTGATAACTTATCCAGGGACCCATGCTTAAGCTATAAAGTGTAAACAACAATAAACAGGAAAGGAAAGGGAGGAATGAACTAATGAAACGCCTTATTGTCAAGCTCCCTTCATTTAGAAACCTATGTTTCATTCAAATGGATTCAGTCTACTTTTGAAAAGTACTCCCTATCCAGCTTCTCTCTCTAGGATCTGACTTTGATTTGCCAAAAAAAACCTTCACATGATGGAGTTACTGCTTTTTTTTTTAATTCATTATATTTGCAAAACTTATTTATGCTTTCAGTAAAGTTTGTTTTTCAAAAAGATAATTGAATTAATGAGAAGGGAAATTTAATATAGTAAGTTTTAAATACAGGTTCAGATGATTTAAGGTGTTTAACATTGTAAATTGGAAAAATTATTATGTCCATTGTTCTCCTGTACAGCAAATGTTCCTGTGGTTCCAAACACAAGGCATGATTGTACTTCTGAACCTTTTTGTTGGTTGGTAGGCAGCCATGTGATCAATTCTGGCCGTCGGTATTACTTCCAAGCTGAAACTTTTCTTTGCCAGTGTGACATACCCTAATGCTTTCTTCCCTACCCCAAAGATGCTAGCAGAGAGAGCAGCATTAAGAAATAGAGATTCCACCCAAACAGGAGGGTCTCTGAGTGACTTACAGTATAGAGGTCCTCAATGACTTAAGTTGGACCTGTCATGACAGTTACTTCTATGAGTAACCTCAGTGCATCATGTAAAGAGCACGTTACATGATATTCATTTGTTATCTCCCTTTGGTGACCGAGGGTTCCCTCCAGTATCTTAATTACATATAGCATAAACTCATCTCCCATCTACACATGGAAATAACAAATGAAGTTTTACTCTTTAGTTACATTCCCAGCATGATCTCCAGACACTCTTGTATGGTAATCTATTCTACAGAAAAAAATACTAAGAGCTCTCTCCTGGTTCTTTAATTCATCTTAATTCTTGTCTTTCTGATCATTTTAATTAAAAATCTCTCACCAAAGATTGCCCTAACTGGTCAGACCCTTGTTCTCCCATTGCATATGCTGCTTTTTGAAGTCTGGCATTAAGAGCCAACATTTGACCAAAAGACTCACATTATAAGGTCTTACAGGGTCTCCTACTCTGGGAAACACCATTTCTCATCCTATCTCCCCATGCCATTCCTCCTGCTCTTAACTACTCTTCATATAGTGCTCCCAAAACTTAGTTCCCTGTCTTCCCTTTCTTACTTGTGATCTTTAGTATAATTATCATGCCATAACCTTCTTATCAATACCTGCCAGTGTTCAAATGACTCCATCTTTTCTGCATGCTCTTCCACTCTTTCCTGATTGACCCTAGTGAAACCCTTGTTACCTACACAATTGCTTTTTTCTTCAGCTGCCATCTTTAGGTCATTCTCATGGATTTGATAGTTCTTTCTTTCATCTCCCTTGTTTCCTACATTATTCTGAATACATTTGCATTCTTAGTTTAGTCCAGACCATAGGAGGGGTTCCGGCCACTGACCATGGCTCAGATCCATCCCATTTAAACTCCTTGGCCTTTCAGTCTATTGATCATAATTGTTCTTTGAAATATAATTTAAGCAAAGATTCTCACCCTCACGACAAAAATTCTTATTTAGCCATTTTTTCTTCACATGCTTTCTCCACCTATAGTTATAATCTAGCTTAACTCTCACCTACATATTCCTCATATTCAATTCTGCTATCTTCCCGTATTCTTCATTTTGGCCCTCTTTAATGCCCTTCCCTACCCACATTTTTTATTATACCTCCCAGACTAAATCCTACTTCTTTTCTCCCTTTTAGCTTCTAGCCTCCATCTTGTCCTTTGTGGTATTCTCCCTAGGAAATGTGTGTTGCTTTCAGCCTATCTCCCCAAAGCAGGATAACTTTTATGAGCAACTTTAATGACACACTCTATACAGTAATCTACAATATCTTAACCACCTGTCCTACTTTCACATACCATCTCGCTACAAAATAAATGGATGCAGAATTCTTTTCCTCAGATACATTTCCTTCCTCATAATCTTCAATCATTCCCCATCTAATAGCAGAAATCCATTCTCTGGACAAACTACATATTCATACTCTTGAATAAGAAAGCCCAATATCTCTGAAGTTGTCAGCAATAACTTTCTATTAGCAAATCATTTAATCATCTTCCTTATAAACTTTCCTTTCAACCAAGTCCTTTAACAGTTTCTCTCCAAAGTTTCAAGACCTAATCTCCTGCAGCCTCCTACTCAAGTCCTGTCTCTCACCCTATTTATTTCCCATTTCCTTTGTGCATAAAATGTGACCAACTAGACCTAGTTTGAGCTTATAGGATGCCCCATTTGAGATCTTTATTCTATACCTGCTTTGCCTATAGGCCTCCCACTATATATTAGTCCCTTCCTTTGCTTCCATTCTCCCTTATTTTTTTTTTAATTTTTTTTTTTTTTTTTTTAGTGTAGATGAACACACAGTATCTTTATTTTTATGTGGTAGTGAGGATCGAACCCAGTGCCTGACACATTCGAGGCAAGCACTTTACCACTGAGCTAAAGCCCCAGCCTTCCCTTTTCTTTCTTATTTCCTCCTGACTTTTGGCCCAGGAATGCTGCCTTATCCTCCAAGTCATCTGTCATTCATTAGTAACTGACTCCTTTACAGCGGAGGGCAACTTTAATGGTGTTTTTCTGTACTGTTCCTCCCTTCCTCCTGTTTGTCCTAGAGAAAAACCTTTTAAGTACCTTCAGCAGCCCTCCTGCCATTTGTGTAGCATGCCCAAGGATGGAAGACTGTCTTCTGGATAGGTGTCTGCTCATTTTGGCACTCACTGCTCAACATGCTTTCACCCTCCTGCAAACTACACTGCATCTATCTGTTCCTTCTCAGTTCAATCCAGATCTATGTGGATTGCTGCAGCTGGCCTGTTTCAGATCCACCCTTTTTACCCTCTTCCTACTCTTTTGCCCTGTTAACACAACCCTTTCCTTTAATTATTATCCCTACAAAGCTTTCTGGACTCTTTTCCTAACCCGCCCCCCTTATTCTGTCAGTCTTCCCTCCACTGAGGGATACCACTGGTTGAGACCTGACAATTTCCTTCCAAATTCCCCACTCTGACATTTGCTACATGATATGCTGTACACCCTAGCTCACTTCACATACCCCTCTCCTTACTTAATTTCTAGCATCCATCTTTTCTCTAACTCTGCCTCCTCTTCATACAAATCACCTCAGTAGTTGCCTCTCATTTTCAGCCAGCCCTCATAAGAGGAGACTCACTTCTGAAAATAATTTTAATGTATCTCTTCAGGGCATACTTTCCTTGTTCCCTTTGGTTATTTGCCTTTCTTATTTATTAAGTGCTCATCTTGATATTATGGTGGTGCATTTGGTATTGTGTTTTTGCCCTGGAAAAGCCACTCTTACCTCCTTTCTTCATCACCCAGTGTCAATCATCCTTTCTGACTACACTGAAATATTACTACCAGTGGTTTTTATTGGTGTTCATCTTAAATTCTCTGTAGCTTCTCATTGTATCAACCAAACCATTTAATTAAAAAAAAAAAATGCCACCAGACAGGCATGGTGGTACATGCCTATAATCCCAGTGTGACTTTGGAGGCTGAGGCAGAAGGAATCTAACTTCGAGGCCAGCCCTAGCAACTCAAGTGAGACCCTCAGCAACTTAGAAAGACCCTGTTTCTAAATAAAAAAATAAAAAGGACTCTGGGGATACAGCTTAGTGGCAAAGTACCACTGGGTTTAGTTCCCATTACCAAAAATAAATGCCATAAAAGTTTCAGGAACATTTTCCTGACCAGTTTTCTGTCTTTACTTCCACATTAAATTCAATCAGTTTTGTCTCCAGTCTGTGATCTAGCATTGTTTCTGGTTTTGTCTCTTATTCCCTTTCCTAGTTTGCCTATAGCCTCCCTGCTTAATATGAACACATCTCATTATTACTTATTGTGTATCCTGACTCTTCATACTTGATCATGACCTTTGTTCCTACCATAGTCCTATCTCTCTTAGCTGACCTGTGCTAGATTTGTGTTAACATACACTTCTCTCCTCTTCCTCTTGAAGAAAATCCTACCTAATTTAACCAGTTCCAAGAATTTGATCACCCCTTATAATAATGAAACAGATTCTGCACTCTTGATAAGTATACTCTTTCCTATATGGGTCAACTCACTACCATCCTTTATTTTCTGCATTCTCCTGAAACCATCAGACTCATTCTTAATAAGATTCCCACCAGTGGTTTGAATTAAGCACTCTCTTACCTATCTTGCCTCTAATCTTTCAGTCTCAGCTGCTCAAAGTCATCATAAAATAATTTTAAATGCAAGGTATTTCACAACTTGTTCCTAAACAAAATGGTTGCCAACTACCCATGGACTTTTCCCTCCTCTTTACTTTTGCTCTTCTACCAAGTTTTGAGATCCAACTGAACTGTTATATCCTGTCACTTAATCCTGTAAGCTCACACAGCACTTATTAAAACTTATATTATAGATAGATAAGTCACACTCCCACAAACCACACCTATTTAACTACAGCATAATCAGTTTTTAGAGAGGTCATGCCTCAGCCATCTTTTTTGTCTGAAGTGTCTGCCACATTAGCTTATACCTTTATGTGTAAATGTCAGTATGTTGGATGGATGAAGATGGATGGAGTTTAAAGTTAAGACTGAGTAGATGAAAGTCTTACTACCCAAACTGTCATGTGTAATCTTTACATTTGCATCTATTCTCCTTACCCATCCCCCAAACTAGTGCTCCAATTTCTAATATTTTTTGTACCTGTAAGCCTTTCCTAAACCATGGATTAGACCCTAAGTGCCTTCTGCCTAAATTCCCTCCTTCAAAACAGCTTAGATAGTCCTATCGTCCTGAAGACTTCACCTTCCAAAAATGTGCCCACAACTCCATTTCTTAATACTTCCACCAGTCATCTCAAGCATAAAAGTAAGATGCCCACTTGCTTTTCCATTTAAAGACATTGACTTTATCAATATTAGAACCTCGTTATTGACAGTAATTACTAACTGTAGGTTAAAAGTTGACTTTTACAGCAAGTTCATTCTGATGATCTGTGGACTCCCTGTCAGTCCACAGTCTAAAGATCGTATTTAATACTGAAACTGATGTACTTGGTCAGTGTAAATTTGATGATCTGTATGCTTTTTACATCAGTATTTTTTGCTTTGTCAGGTCCCGGAACACTGGTTGTTTTTATTTTTCAACATACACACCCTTTTGACAGGCATGGCAAAAAGCCCCCAAAAGTATCTCCCCAGCTACTTTGTTCACATCCATATAAAAACCGTTTGCCCATGTCATCTTTACTGTTTTAATCCATAGCATCATACTCAGTGAGACTGCCTTTTGGACCCATTCATTGCAGGCTGCTTTGATAACTATAACTCTAGAAAATAGGGCATGTGGGTGTGTAACTTGAAAACATGGAGCACAGTACTCAGTATGGATGGTGCTTCCTAAGTAGTGATAGAAACTTCAAACTTGCACTACCCACTGATGTGGGTTTGCCTGCTCTTTCTCTCCCAGTTGCAGTCACATTTAGCTGCACCTTGAAGTTTACAGTCCGGGACTGTGACCCTAACACTGGAGTTCCAGATGAGGATGGGTATGATGATGAGTATGTGGTGAGTCGACCCTGCAGAGCTTTGACACCTTTACAACACTAAGTGACTTCTGCCTTGAAGTGTTTTTCTAGGAACAGCTGACATGAACCCATGGGCTTCCTGTTATTAAACAGATTACAGCTGAGGATGACCTGAACTAATCCTATTCTCTAATGGGATTGCCTTAAGGCAAAGAGAATTAAAATTGACCACTTCAAGATTAGTTAAAACAAAGAAACTCAGCCCCTTTTTCCCTTATATCTTGGTGTTCAAACTAAAAATGGTTTGGTTGATACAATGAGAAGTTACAGGGAATTTAAGGTGAACACCAAGATATAAGGGGAAAAGGGATAATTAAGAGATGGAAATAATTATATGATTTTTTCATGAGATTATAATAAATGAGATCAGTTTTATTAAAAGTGGATTGTATTATTTCTGCTTCAACACTTTTAGTTTGCTTACTGCCAGATCAGGGACTGAAAAGCCTTCACAGAAAGGAGGGAAAACTTCAAATAAAAAACAAACAAACAAACAAAAAACCTGTTTGTGAATGTAATATTTAGAAGGTACTGAACAACCTGAAATGCATAGTTGGGTGTGGCAACAGGATTGCTGTGTACTTTAGGGCTACAGGTGGTGATCTGACAGATGACCTGTTTTCTTACTTGCTTGTGTTAAGGCCTACAACATTAGGTTTATACAGACTACATAACTTAAACTGTTGTGGTAACAGAGTTTTTCTTAGGCCCCAACAGGGATTTAACATAGAATGATAAATGATTATGTTCCTTCTCTCTTTGTTTTGTACCAAAAAGGATTTTTATTTATCGATCCTTGCTTATTACCCCTAGCTGGAAGATCTTGAAGTGACTGTGTCTGATCACATTCAGAAGGTTCTGAAACCTAACTTTGCTGCCGCCTGGGAAGAGGTGGGAGATACCTTTGAGAAAGAGGAAACCTTTGCCCTCAGCTCTACAAAAACCCTTGAAGGTGAGAACAACTTTGCTGCCAGTGTTATTGCCTGATAGCAGTATCAACCTAATAGACATATATATTATTCCATAACTCCTTTTTCTTTAAATCCTTCATAACTCATCTATTTAAAAGGCCAGGTTCCTGTCTTCATCATCAATTAAGTCAACTATTTTCTAGGCCAGTACCCTCCCTATATGCCATCTATACCCCTGTTTACCCCCAGCTCCCAAGACACCCCAGAATAGCGGCAGATCCCTGTGCTGAACTATTCTAATACTGTTGCATAAACCTTCTCTACACAGAAGCTGTCAGCAATATCATCACATTTCTGGGCATGCAGCCATGTGAGAGGTCAGATAAAGTACCTGAGAACAAGAATTCCCACTCACTCTATCTGGCAGGTAAGAGACTTGGATCACATTTCTCTTAAATTTTGTTCCAAATTTAATAGGAAGGGATGTGGATGAGCATCCTGTGCCCTGCTATTGTCCATCATCCCATTATGTGAGCAAGAATTTGAAGTACAGTCAAAATGAATAATTTGTTTTGCACGCCATTCTTAGGTTCTTTTAAGATGTATATCTGGCCCAAGATACTGAAGTCTCCCTCTGTCTTTTGAATACTCCAAATCAATATTATTCAATACCTTCTGTGTGCCTGGTCTCATGGGACTATTGTTAAAAAATAGAATTTATATGAAGGATTCAACTCTCACAAATTTCTAGAAAAGATAAACTAAAATAATAGAAAGGAGATGTAGGCAGAGCATGATAAATTTCATTATTTAGAGCTTGAGTTCTTAAATGTGGTTTTCCTCACTTTTTTCCTCTCAGGTATATACAGAGGTGGCTTTGACTTATTGGTGAGGTCCAGGCTGGCCTTAGCAGATGGAGTGACCATGCAGGTGACTGTCAGAAGCAAAGAGAGAACACCTGTAGATGTTATCTTGGCTTCTGTTGGATAAGTTCTTACTGGGCAAGATGAAGTTGATGTGTATGTATGTACATCACTGTCAGAGAGCTTTTAGGCTAGCGGCATGAATTTCCCAAAATCACACTTTAAACAAACTAAGTGCTTGGCTCTGAGCCAGCAGATTAAGCCAATGTCTGTCCTTGTGCATGGGTTTTGGTGTTCCTTGGTTTTGGATTTTTCCTTTCTCACTTGGTCAGCTCTGGTATGACAGTGCAGCTTTGGGTGAGCTTGAAAATCAAATATTATCCTATATTCCAGCTGCTTAACTTCATTGTATTCTTTTGTTTAATGTGTGAAAGCTCCTGGCAATGTTGGAAAATTTTATCCCAAAGGGGTGGTGGGGAGGGGAAGCCAGAATCCACTTTAGTCACAATTCATTTTTATTAATAGAAAATAAACACTTATTCCAGTTTCAAAGTTGTTATACTTGAAGTTCCTAATTTTTAAAAAACGAATTTAAAATTAATCACTTAATAATCCTACTTTGACTAAGACAGTGAAACTGTGGCTTAAAAAAAAACTATTCAGCACCATTTGCCTATAGGTCTTTGAGAATTTGTTCTTAAAGTGTCTGGGAACTATCCTGTCTGCTAAGTACAGGAACTGCTGAGCTGCATGAGAAAGCCTCTCTGGGAGAGCCAATGGAAAGCTAAGCCACCATCACCAGAGGAGTCAGTGTACTTCAGCAAGGTAACTCGAGTATATAAGGGTCCCCTCCCTACACTTCAGCCCAGGAGGGACATGCTTCTAAGCACTGAGGTATGAGTAGTTAGACTATTATTTGCTGTTAGAATTTATCTTTCCAGCTAATAACAGTAAATCTCTGGCACAGATGCAATTGGTTCTTAGTGTCTGTGATTTTAGGAAATTCTGTAAAAATTTGGATTTAGTTTACTCAGAAATTACACGTTTAATAAGGTTCACTACTTTGACAGAGTTAAGGTCTGCCATTTTAGTGTCCTTATAAACTATATACAGTGTGTAGGCATATCACACTCTTATACCATACTTTAAAATACTGCATTACTAAAACAAATATTTTAACAAAAAGTCTATAATTTGAAGCAGCTGATGAAACTAATCCAAAGTATGACAAGGGATATTCACTCTCTTAAACTATGTTGCCTAGAGAACTTTAAAAACCATGTAC
This sequence comes from Ictidomys tridecemlineatus, assembly GCF_052094955.1. Lineage (NCBI taxonomy): Eukaryota > Metazoa > Chordata > Mammalia > Rodentia > Sciuridae > Ictidomys > Ictidomys tridecemlineatus. Next base: position 207,987,543 of record NC_135478.1, on the reverse strand, counting down.
CCTTCAAGCCGTTCAAGGAGAGATAACAGGCCCCACTCCTCATTCTCTACTGTGGAATTCCAATTCGGGTTGGGCCAGAAATTAACACTTTTAGATACTTCAGGAAAGTTCCACAGAAGTGTTAAAAAGTCTTCTAAGCAAAAGAATGTCTAATGCCTGTCTCTCTGCGTCCATGAGAAGTCATGCTCATCAGAATTTCCTAATAACACAAAGACAAAGTCTATATACTTCATCAGACGTCAAAGGAATGAGGTGGGCTATTTTGTCAGAGTTTCTGCTGCCTTTTTTCTATACTCTGATCCATCAATGTGAGTAAAGTGGACTTTTGTAAGAAAACAGTGTTTGATTGCCAGGACCTCTTTTGGGCATTTCTTCCTAAGTGGAATACACAACAGATACGGGAGTGGGGGAGATAATACAGGGAAGCTACTCTTTCCAGCTCAGAAGGAGTTGATGAAGCCCATATATGCATTCAAGAAGCCCATGGGATCCTCTAGCTGTGGGTAGTGGCTAATGTGGTCATCCAGAATCGACACTGTGGACCGCGGCAGCGTTTTCCTAGTGGAAGAGAACAGCATGTAGGTGAACTTAAGGCTGGAGGGAAGGGAGGAGGTAAGCCAGTGGGAAGCCCCAGCAAATGCCCCTGCAGATATATACCACACTAGAAGGAACCAACAAAAAGCTTATTCGCCTTCTACTTTGGAATTATCTAAGGCAGATAAACTTGCCAATTCCACTTATGCAGACTAGTTTTTAATTGTTCATAATTCAACACACAACAACTTGAAAATATAACACTTTTGCAACAGTTGCAAAACAGGATGACTTTCAGCTCTTTAGAGAAGCATGAAGCATCAAACAAGTGGATCACTCAGCAACTCACTGCCCCAAGCAAAGATAACCAAGGACCTTCCTTAATTTCAGGAGGTGATGAGAGAGGGGATTTTGACTAAAATTACAAGCAAGCTATCTACTACTAGGCCATATATGTCCACTAGGCTATATGAAGGTATGGAACAGTCTTACATGACATAGTCAAAAAGATTTCATATTCCAACACCTTCCAAGTAAGTACCCAGAAAGCATAACAACTAATGAGAAGGCACTTTTCCTCTTAATCTCTCCTATCAGTCTGCTCAGTTTAGGTCAACAAACTGGCTTTACAGTCAGATTAAAACAAACATTTAAGATATATCCACTTTCATTCCTTGGTTCACATGATAGCTTTTTCTTATCTCTATACCTAGGAATATGAAATAGCCGTAATAGTGAAAACAGGCTATACACAATAAGAGAATATATAACTCAGTTTCTTGATCTTTCCATGATATGGTTTCTGGATGAACAGCCAGTGAGGTCAGAGACAATAGCTAGTGCCAACAGCCTCAACAGGTAATTCTGTTTACCCCTGTCAGGATGAAATACTGACAAAACACCTCTGAGCAAGACTCACCTGTACAGCTCCAAAAACTCTGGATAGGGATTTATAGGATCCAATGGCCCATAGATAAAATGAACTAAGAAACAGAAGAGGGATGAATTACCAACAGCTCTCATTTCTGTTTTCCTACTGCCATCCTAAAATTAACTCCCCTACCTCAAAAAAAAAAAAAAAATTTCTGCAAATTAAACAAATTTTTTTCTGATAGGAAACCAAGCTTCTTTTAATAGGTAAACTACAAAGAAAATGGGAACAAGTCAGTTGTTTCATTTGGCACACTTTCTCCTATATACAGCCATTTTATCTTTCCAGGTCTTCTGTTTCTGGACCAAAAAGAATAAGCTTTCAACATTCTCATTTTGTAAATCCAAGATATTGTCATAGTTTAAGTCTCTAAAGTTATTTGAAATCAACCAATAATTTCTTGAGTACTAACTACTGTATGTGAGGCCTATGTCAATATTTTCATTCTGTGAGAGTGAAGACACCAATGAGCTCAAACCACCTATATCCTCTTGATTAGTAATCTCAACAGCCTCCTGTCACAGTAGTTCACCAATGCCAACTACATGTTTCAGTGGTTTATACATTTGACTCTACATACATACTGGTGTTCTAGATGTTAGAAGTAGTATTGCTAATGAAATAAAAGGACACCAAGTTAAATTTGAATTTCAGGTAAAAAACAAAAATTTTGGTTTTCTTTGTTGATACTAATTCTCAAAATATAGTTACTGTTTAGCTAAAATTCAGATTTAACTGAGTTGCAGATATTTTAACTTAAGTTTTCCTATCAAAAGTAATGTAAGAATACTCACTGGGAATAGTTACAGAGGCAAGAGCTCCCACCCAGCGTCTTCTAAACTTCTTCCTCTGATTAATGTACTGTAAGAGACTATAGGACAGGTAAGTCAGCAGGAGCAGAACAAGAAACCTTGATTATTAGTGGAACTCCAAAGCCTGATCTGAGCCACAAGGAACACTTTTGCATCTGGAAGCAACTTAGATGTCCTGAGAATGGCCCACTTTATCCATTTGTATTAAGTACCCTCTGGCTACAGCAGTGATCATACCTCTCATATCAACAGAAGCACAAATGGGCCTATGCATTTATTAAGCAGGGAATGAGAGTTCAGGAAGGCTGAAGGTGGCTTTGGAGCATATGTGACTAAAACCTGGACTTAAGGTTCTGATTTTAACTCCACCACTAACCAGCTCAATGACTCAAAGTTATAACACACATCTTCTGATCTCAGTTTTCTCTTTTTTAAAATAGGAGGAATGAACTACATGATCTCTAAGTTGACATCGTCCTCTAAAATTAAGTGTAGAAGCTCATGAACATAAAATGTCATCTCTATACTTCATCTGATCACAGACAGAATGGGGAGAATTCCTTTTCCTAAAGTGCAAAATGTTGTAGCCACATTTCAGCTCTCAGATTCATGCACTGTTCTTCCTGGCAACTCCAGGATGATGATAATAATAATTATTATTATTATTTGTGAACCCAAATATCACCTCTAACTTTTTTGAAGAATTTTTAAGGAGATCATGTTTGTTCTTCAGTTTTTTATATTAAAAACTAATCTTGAAGGATTTCACAGGGACTTATGTTAGGAGAGGAATGACTCCTGCTAACACACAATCCCAGCAAAGCCATCAGTTAAAACACTGATGCTACTTGACCCCACTGATAAAAAAGACAGGGCCTCAAGTAGTTATGGATATTACCATCTCTAGGTCCCTCAGTGAGAACCAAGGCATGGCAGTTCTTGGTATAAGACAGAGAAGTCTTGCATCTCATTCCCTGTTGCTATTGAAAAGATATGCAAAAGAAAGAGCCTAGATACTTTTTTGAGAGGTACTAGGCTCCTTTCACAACTATGATTGGACATTTTGAAGCATTAAAAAAGACCTCTAAAGTGTATCAGTCAATTAGCATTAGAATTCATAGCTATTTATCCACCCTTCTTGCACCAAATGGTTAGCCACAGGGCTCACCATATCTATTTATTTCTTTTTGAAAAGCAGAGACCAAGACCGGTTTTCAGTTTGCCTCATAGATCCTAACCAGCCTTCTTGTGATAGGAACAAGTCATCAAATACAAGCAATCTTGCATCTTGCCCCACTTTCCAAAAGAGCCCAAAGGAAAAGTTTATTTCTTACCTGTCAATCACCAAGTTCCCGTCATTGTTTCGGATCCCTGCCCACATATCCCACAGCTCACTTTCGGAGGGTCGAGTGTATGGTCCAAAGACGGGAGTAAGACTGAAAAGAGGCCAGAATGCAGGAAGATAAGTGTGGAGAGAATTCAGAATGTTAAATATGGCTGGAACCTCAGAGGTCATGAAGTCTGACCCTTAACTGATTTATGAATTCCTTCTACTACTTTCCTGGCAAGTGGCCAACACCTTTGCCTGAATATCTCAAACCCCAGGATTTGGCCCTGAATTGTAATGGCAGCAACTTTTCACTACAGCGTTCCCAGGCCATACTCCATCTTTGATAAAGACTTACCCTCGAGAAAATACAAAGAAGTTCATCAACCTCGTGAGGATGGGTGACAGCACACCTCCATCTTTAAGTAGCTGTAGATAATAAGTGAAAGTAAAAATCAAGAATCCAGAGAAACCAACTCATCAGGACAAAAAGTTTTATACTAGGAACTAAAAAGCTCCCCCTGAAAAGTTCCATGGTTAGCTTCAGTTTAGTTTTGTCTACCCACATTATTCTCTCATAGAAGACAAATATATTTCTAATTATCATTACGATTACACTTCTATACTTCACTAAACCCCTAATATACTTTTTTCTTTTTCTTTTTAAAGAAGCAGTATCTCAGGCACTGTGGTGCACACCTGTAATCCCAGTTACCTGGGAGGCTGACGTAGGGGGATTAAAAACATAAGGCCAGTCTGAGCAATAGAGTGGGACCCGTCTCAAAAAAAGAAAAGAATCAGGGTCTATGTTGCCCAGGCTGGCCCTAAATTTCTGGGCTCAAGACATTCTCCTAGCTCAGCCTCCCAAGTAGCTTGGTACTATAGGTGTACTCCGTGGCACCTGGCCATAAATCCTTAGGGCTTTTAACTTTTGTGTATTCAAGCTTAGACTAGGATCCCAGTTTGTTCAGATATCATACTTCATACTTGTGACACAAATCTTTACATAGTTCATCTATTCATCTCATTCTCAGAAATAGTTTTCAGTTTTATGTAGGAGCCACTTCCACTGCTTTGTTTGCCTAAGAATTCATAAGGAGGAGAAAAATAATTGTAGCTCATTACAGCAGGTATAACCCTTAAAAGGTTTACTTTACTTAATATCAACATAAGCCTTAAAATTGAGGACCTCTTCAGGGAAGTAGCCAACCTTTTGGAGAAGGAGAGGCCGGTGAGTCTCAGGAAAGATACCTGTAGAAGAAGAGATTTCTCTTAGTCATTTACCATTTAAGTCATTTACCAACTCTTAAGTCAAAAGAAAGACTGTTATCAGAAAGTATCCACCCTATCCGTTGTCACCTTTTGGGCCGTTAGCCAAAATGGATACACAAATAAAACTTAGTACAGCCACGCACTACATAACAAATTTCAACCAACAGCGGACTGCATATATGTGTATCCCCCTCATTAAGCAAGGCATGACTATTATTTTCTATGATTACTTCTCCAGAGTGTTTTGTGTTTACCTAATTAAATTATATCCTACTGGAATTTTTTCCCCCATTTTAAGGATGGGAAAAATAATTACAACAACTATCCATAATGCTGATGACTAGGCTGACTCCACTTAGCATTTCCTCCCACCACACAGAACACAGTGTTGTTAATGATTTGGGCTGTAGAAACACAAGATTCTTTCAGTAAGTGAAGGTCCTAAAAGAAAATGGGGGGGACAACTAGTTTTTTCTTTTCCATTTCTCTCCAGAATCAATGGAAGAAAGACATAAATATTGCTGAAAAAGGAACAGACTTAACTCTTCTCCCAAGCTGCCCTTAAGGCAGTCAAGGGATATTTGGATATTCATGGATTTAAAGCCGTGCTCAATGGCACACAAAGAAAAAGAAATATTTCCAAAAGTTCTAATCTGGGGCCCACTGACTTCCTCCTGAAACTTGGTATTGCCATCAAATAAGAATTTTAAGACTTTAATACTTATACCATATATCTATGGTATCTATGACTTATTTTTTTCATAACCTACTATAGTCATTACAAATACATCAAAGCAGCACTTACCCTCCTCATTTCTTCTAATCAGAGTGCTACCAGACCCACCATTAGATCTCACTGTCTAATGCACTACAAAAGCAGTACATATTACTGTGATACAGGTTCTTATTGACTGTATGTCAACATAATCACTTTCCTTTGTAAGCCTATTTATTTTTCTATATTTAAAATCATCCTTTTGAAAGGGGGTTCATAAATGTCATCAACCACCAAAGCAATTCACGGCACAAAAAAGGTAAAAGATCTTCAAGATTGTGTCTGTTTGCAGTATCATCAGATTATACTTAGATGTCCCTATATCATCTAAAGATGGCCCTCCTAGGCTATGCCCCACTTTTCCACCCTCTGCCAAGACAGTTACCTCCATTTGACAGACAGAGACTCTTTATAGTAAGCCGGCCAGATCGATTTTGCTTGTACCTAGAGCAGGGGATGAGGAAACACACACACTTAGCTGAGCAGACTGACACCAACGCAGCAGATCACAACCCCACCCCCCCACCCCCACCCACCCCGGCCCCGGAAAAGAATAGCAGGGGGCCAGGAACAATTTACTTTCCCAGCATCTTAAGCTAGTGTGCAGCCTGTGAAGAAGCAGAAATCTGGCTTCACTGACCTATACAGCAGCTCCTGAGCAACAATGTCTCCATAGTCGTGAGACAACAGGTTGATCCTACGGTTCTGGAGTCCTAGATGGCGCAAAAGCGCCTCCACGATGCTGGCCTGCTCAAATATGGAATAGTGGTGTGGTCTCTAAGAAAAGGAAAGGCCAGATACACAGGATAAAGTCACGTACAGGTCTCTCTGCCAGCCTGACCCCTCCATCCACATCCTCCCCAGTCCCAATACTGGTTCCATATAGGTGCTTCTCACCGGTTTGTCACTGAAGCCAAAGCCTAAGAAGTCAAGGGCAATCACTCGATGAAACCTCAGGGTCAGACCTTCCCAAATCTATAGAAAGAAAGAATGATTTGGATTTTCTGCTCCTGCGCTGCGCCTCCCCTCCCGTGACCCACAGCAGCACAGAAGCTTCATCCCTATCCCAGCTTTACAGATGGACTTTGATAAAGTGAAACCTCATGAAACTACCACTAGCCACCCCCGAGTTGATCCTCCTGGAAAGTGCTTGATTCCTAGTGATTAATCTATTGAAGGTGAAGCTCCAGCATTGTTAACTTCGCAATGAGCCTTTCCAGACTGCCAAAGTGTTTTTTACTCCCTTACAGTAAATGAGAAACAGTTAGATGTTTAATGCTATTTCATAAAGTGATTTAAATTTTCAAGAGCCTTGTAGTGCTAACAAGAAAATCCTTGATTTTTGTATTTTTTAAGACATAGTAGGACCTAGAAATCTGACTTCATTACCTTGTACCAGTCATAGCTGGAAGTTGGGAAGCCATGTAAAAGCACAACTATCTCAGGACTGCCAACTACACCCACAGAGTCTGGAAAAAAAGGCAGATCGATTAGGCCAACTCCCTATAAAAATAACTTTGAATATGTTAAAATCTTAACTAATATGGTATAAAGGACAAAAACCTATAACCAAGTTAAACTGATATATTGCTTTTTAAAATGAAAGCTAATCGCTTCAAGTAATAACATGCACTTTTTCTTTTAATCTGTATATTGAAAAATTATAAATAGGATACTTCCTGTGAATGAAGGTAGCTTGCTTTACTTAAATTTCCTTTGAAAGGCGTATCTATATCTCCCTTTATTTTATATTAAGTTAAAATACAAGCTTATTCACAGTAAAAAGTAAACTTTCCCAGTTAAAAATGTATCATCAACACATAAACTAAAAATTTTTTGTAATTTATCAGTAACTTATTACAAAAATTCTATAATACTGAGCGATTCTTCCTGTGAGCCTTTAGAAGAAAACCAATCTGGTATCAAAAGCATAATGTTCAAACTATTATACAATTATATCGACTACAAAAAAGCATTAATCAATACAGATAGGAACATTTTTTAATGCATATGATACTATGGAATAATTATACTTCTTTCAGATTAGCCAGATAGACAATAAAATGCCTTACTAATAATACTGGATTAAAATGAATACATTTATATATACTGCCTGTGGCATGAAAATTCAGTAATAAGATTTTTTTTAAATAATTTACAGCAATTAAAAATGTTATATACTTTAGCCAAGGAGCTTTATTCTTAATCTGTACAAATGATCTGTGCAACAACAAATATTGAAGATCTAGAAATAAACCAAACCAATATAATATATACTTACTTAATTGAATATAGCAAATGAGAGGAGGTCAGGAGCAATAATGAAAAACGGTTTATGACAAACATTTTTCGTTATTGCTCTTGACCCCCGCCCAAAAGAAATCTTTTCCAGTCTGTTTCCCAGTTTCTTCACCTATAAAATGAGATTAATGGCACCTATCTCCAAATACTGTTGTAAAGATTCAATGAAACAATGAAGGTTGAAAATGTAACTCGATGCCTGGCATATGGTTATTACTTAGTAAGTACAGTCATAGTAATTATCATTAGCAAATTAATTTATACAACAGTATAAGACTTAAATCACATTTAAAAATCTTTATAGAAAACAATTCAATAAAATTAAATCAGGAATTGGGGGGAGAAAAACAATGGTAGTTACATCTCTGAATACTGTACATATAACCTGACACTAGGGGTGCTCAGAAGAGAAAACTAATATCTGAATACAAATCAAGCCACACCAAAAAAAAAAAAAAAAAAAAAAAAAAAAACTTACTAAAAAGTCATATACAGAGATTGGACTCTTAATTCCAACCCCCACCCCCACAGCTTTCTGAGTCTCCAGGCTCTCCAGTGAATGAGGGGAATTAATCCACGCCCCTCATTCCTTCAGGGACACTAAACAGAGAAAGGGTTACTCCCCTCCATCACTAAGGGGCAATAGAGACCAAGGGACACAAAATAAGTACCTTGGCTGGGACCTACGAGGATCACTCCCATAGGGTATTCCAGTAATCCAGTCCTTACCCTGGTAGAAGATGCGCAGTCCCTTGTAGGTGAAAAACTTGCCAGAAGTCTTCCATGAGTGCAGCGCAGGAGAGAGCTGAGGGGGTGGGATGTGCAGGTACGCGGCCAGCAGGGGCACGGCCAGTAGCCCCACCTGGACCCACCACTCCCTCATCCTGTGGGAAAAGCAGTTGGGGTAATATGGTACACTTCCACAACCTGAGCTGGGAGCATGGAGTGGGAAACTTTTGTACCATACAGTGACTATATTGCCCACCAGCCCCCCCACCACCACCAAGGGCAAAAAGTTTATCAAGTAGAATTAGATCACACCTCTGTGGCTGTGGCAATCACCATAATTTGCTCACCACTCTACTTTTAAGGGGAAAATATATTATTTGAGTATGTAACCTTCTACCTACCTTCAGCCACTTTAACCCCTCAGCTCCCCCATACACACACACACACACACACACACACACACACACACCCTTTGTGCTCTTCCTGATATCTGCTAAAGAGGTTTCCCAAGGAAAAACATAACTTCCTGCATATTGTAAAAACTCTAACACCTATTCAACAACCCCTAATGTTTAAAATACATATACATGCTACTAATGTCTTAAAATGTGTGTGTGTGAGAAAGAGAGACTGACTTATCACATGTCCTTAAATAGAGAGCTGCTTCTGATTTTAAATACTTGTCAACCCTCTAATCCAAGTGAAGCTCCCTTTAGCACTACTGTCCAGATTTGGGCTGAGAAACCATTTAGGGTAAAGAGTCTGTAAAAGCAACAAGACAGCTGCTCCACTGTATATTCCAACATAAGCAGCTTTGTTATGAGCCTGCATATCTAATCTCTTAAAAATAAGTCTGGGCAACAGATTATATTCCTCCTTTTCTTAGCAGACTCTAAGTACTCATTTAGTTAATTTCATGACACCCTCCACCACCACCCCAACCCCCCCAACACCCCAAATATGACAGACCCAGCATGTGAGAATTGTTTTTTTCTCTTTGGAAAGAAAGCACTGGTTCTACACCCAGTCTTGCCATGCCCAAAACTTCAAAGATCCAGATAATTCATGCACACTGAATTAGAAACCTTTTCCTGTGTCCAGTCTTCGACTCCCCATGGTCACCAGGGAAAGAATTCCCAGTTGTTTTATCAAACAGCCAGAATGGAAACAATATCCTCCAAAACTTAAATAAGAGATGTCAATAAAATTGCAATTAAAATAGCCACAAATAAAGGAGATCAATTGCTCACACCTTGGTGAAACCAGCTTTGCGTCTATGCGCTCACCCTGCCATTGTGTTACCCGTAATCTGGCCACAACCCCTACTCAACGTGAGCAAATCCATTCACAAAAATGCCTTTTTTTTTTAACTAAAAAAATATACCCATGATTCCACTATGCTAAAATAACCATGTCCCTTAAGCTCAGTTTCCTGCATATGGTTTTTAGCCATCACTAGGGTAGTCTTCCCCGCCCCTGAAGTACCTGCCTATAAAACAGAAACCAAGATTTAGTTCTACCTTTCATGGTAATAATAGAAACGATTGGAAAAGTGCTGGAACAAGAGGGTTATATCATAATCTGCGCCGCGCAATAGCGGCAGGCTACATCCCAGTACCGCCTCCTAAATAACAAAAAAACAATTGGTTTTCGTTATCATTTTCTCAGTGCTATCTGCACTATACCTCAATTAATTTATTTTTCAAATCATCTCTCCTGGCATCCATTCACAGTCCCAGCAGCAGAATCTGCAGTGACTCAGCAAAGCACCAGGGAGGGGCTCCTTTGGCAGCAAACCATGGGGGGGGGGCGCAAAAACCCCACGCCTGAAACCCACGTTGCGCTCCTGCACAACCCACCGCTGGCCCTCTTTTACTCTGAGAAAGCAAATCAGCCCCTTAGAGAGTTATTCTCTGTCTTAATTGCCTCGGTAAAATTGCTCCACCGACATTTTAGAATTTTTAATAGTGAAGCAAGTACGTAGATAAAATGGATTAACATTTTAATCCATTTTTTTGTCAAATTCCCATTATTTGATGGAGTCATGAATCAGAGTATAAATTTAACAAACTCCAGTAAAAACTATGGAAATTAATCTCTCTGAACCTTGATTTCTTCATCTTGTACATGGGAAAAATGCATTTGTCTAATATTACCTGATGGCATCGCTGTGAGAGGACGAACTGCTCTGTAAACCCACTAAATCAAACATTGCCGGTTACAGCACGACAGTTTGGTCGCATCCCAATTACCCCTCGCACGTCTCGTTACTGACCTCTGAACAATACTTAACATCTTGGAGATACGGCGCGGCAAGTTCTAGTCACACCTTTGCGGTAACACGCCACCGAGACGCCAGGATCTGGAAATCTTAAATTGCGCTACTGCAATAGCGGGGTCTAAATCACACCACAAATACCAGGGGTCTGGAAATCAAATCCAGCAGGGCAATACTGGGGTCTAGAAACCCCAAGTCACAAACCAGTGAGGGTCGGGTCTAAAAATCCTAAGTCAAAACGGGGCATTACCAGGATCGCGAAATCATAAGTCACGCCACAGCAATGACTAGATCTGGAAATCCTAAATCACACCACGTCAATGGTGGGGTCTTAAAAATCGTAAACCACACGAGTGATTCCAGGATGTAAAGATCGTAAGTCACACTACAAAGATGACCGGATCTAAAAATCCTAATTCGCAGCAAGGCGATACCGGGGGTCTGGAGATCATACATCATATTGGGGTGAGCTCATGGTCTAAAAATCTCAAACCTTAACTGAGCGACCCCGGGGTTTAAAAATAAGCCAGAGACCCCAAATTTGAAACATTCTACGGCTGACAGAAGTGACCCCACTAACACAAGGAGACAGAACGGTGGCCGGCTGGGTGGGGTTTTCTTTACAAGGCAGCTGGGCACTGCCAGGCAGAGTCCCCAGCATCGGCCAGCACCCGAGACTAGGATCAGCCGGCCACACCCCCACGCGCCCTCCACCGCAGCCCGCACGCACCCACCTGCGGAGGCGATCTCGGCGCACCATGGCCGCGTTATCCCATGCCGCCCGCCGCAGGGTTGCAGAGCACTGGGCGCGCTGAGGCGCCTGCAGCTGTGCAAGGTCGGTGGCGGCAGGAACGCTGCCCACCGCCGGCACAGGGCAGCCGGCAGCGGCGGCAATGAGCGGCCACTTGGGCGATGCGGCACTGCTCCGACTGGCGAGGCGCGGCTGCCGCAGAGGAGGTGCCCGGGCTGCCGCCGCCTGCCAGGAGGCGCTGAGAAGTGCTGGTGGCCGCAGCAGTGCCGAGCGAGCGGGCACCGACTTTTAGAGCCCACCCGCGCCCCGCCCCTGGACCGCCCACCACACCGCAGCGCCCCTCCCGAGCGCGCCAGCCGCAGAGCCCCTCCCTTCAGCCCTGCCACCGCCGCAGTGGTGGGGTGCCCCCCTCACGCGCCTTCAGAAGTGTGGATCGCCCCCAGCACCCCACCGCTTCCTCGCAGACCCCCAAACCCTGAGTTCGTGATTCTGCTGCAGAACCCTTCCTTGGAAGTTAAGGCCTGAGGCAAAGATGGCAGACCCCTGAGACCCCAAAACTCCCCTAACAGTAACCACAGGCCCCAGCCCTAGAGAGTGGCCGATTGACCTAAAGGAGAACAGGGCTGTGGTCCTTGCCGCGGCGCCTATTTGCATTCAATGCCCAAAGTGTGGATGTCAAATCCTATGAGTGCCCATGTCCGAAAGAGCGGACCGCGAGCACCCAACATCTCCCAAGTCTCTAAGTATGGGTGATGACCAAGGGAACCATAAGCTCTGTGGGACTCTCCAGGTTAGGGGGAACATATAGGATGGCTACTACGGAGCAAAGCAGGCCAAAGTTGCACAAAGTGTGGTTTCCTTCGGGCAACCGCAGCAGTGCGGAACACGTTTCCTCTACAGCAGTGCGACGTGGTTGGCAAGCCGGAGGCCACCGCAGCGCGGATTCCGCGCGCGGCACTGGACCTGCCACACAATCAGGGCAGCAAGACCCCCTTTATGTGCAGCAAATCACAATGCAGAGACACCAAAGGTGCAGGAAAGAGGAAAGGGATTTTCTTTAACCCATAGCCCTTTAAAAGGCATCTATTACACCTTTGAAAAGAGAAGTGTCGAACATCAGAGTATCTACATACATTTTCTGGCTATAAATTGAAATTTTGATGGCCGCGATCAGGCTGAGCGTTAACAAGCGAGGCAGCAGCCCAGAGCCGGCCGGTCCAGCGGGGGCGCTGCAGACCTCTGTTCCGCACTGGGCAGAAGCCTTTCCAATACTTCGCGGAGTCTTAGGCCAGCAGTGCAGACAGCACCACTCGGCAAAAGGCTGGCCACAGGGCTAGCCGAAGCTGCCGGTATCTAATCGCACCAGGAGCCTAGGGCCACCCACCAGACTCTGTAGACGCCAGCCTTAGGAACATGTCATCAGAACGTGTGGCGCATAGAGGGTATACCTACCAGGGTCTGATTAAGAGGGGCATGAAACAAATGCTTGTTTAGCACGTAGAGTGCACTAAGAGCCGGGTACAAAATAAATGAGAAAGGGCGCCTGCCCCAGAGAAAGACACTGGCCATCTGGAGGTGGGGGGAGAGATAAGAATTGATGCTTTTAAAAATTTCCTTTTGATTTCCTAGCAACATTTTGTTACAGATCGGCGCCCTCAAAGACCAAACCCAAGTGTTATTCACCTTTTGTATCCCCAGAGCCCGCTGCGGTGCCAGTCACAAAGCAGGCCCCTAACAAATATTGCATGAATAAGTACAAAAATTTGAGGGCGCAAAGGGGAGGAAGTAATTAAGAGGAGGGGGGAAGGGTTGTCTTGAATGATGAATAGACTTTTACCGGGAGAGACAAAGAACATTCCAGCCAGAGGGGACTGCATTCGCAAAGCATGGGAGGCTCAGGATGCACAATCATTGGGGAAAAAGGCACGACCTTTGGGCCCCGGGCCCCAACCGACAAAAAATTAGGCTAGAAAGAGTAGTCCATCGGAAAGAGGCTGGAATTTGTCCTAAAGAAAAAGAGAAGCCACAGATGGATTTAAACCCTAAAAGGCCTTAATTGGTTACTTAACAAAATTTAAATGAGTCTCTTTACAAGTTGAGGATTACCTATACTAACTAGCCACTGCCACTTTTTAAAGACTGAATTACTTAGCAAGATTTAAACTGGTCCTTTCAACAAAGTAAGGACATTCCTATTTTAACTATTGGAAACAATAGCAAGAGCCTCTGCATTATATATTTCTCATATTTATCCTCAATGGAACCTTTGAGACCTACAAACAATTCCATACTTTCATTCTCACAGGCCAGAAGCACCAGCATCCAAGATGAAGGCAATTTTCTAATTAATGGACTAAATGCCCCACAAAGGATCCTATTCTGAAGGCCACAGAACATATCTACCCACATGGAACAAGTGTGTAGATTGGGGGAGAAACAGTGTAAGCCCCTAGGGGAAAAAGGAGGGCCAGGGAAAGCTCCCAAAAACTAACAGAAATCCCAAATCTGATGGTGAGGAGAAATCCTCCCCGCACAGAGTGACTAGGAAAAACTTCTTTGGAGAAGGGGAATGGAGATCGATAGCCATGGAGCCCAGAACTTGGTTAAATAGAAAAAGCATTCCAGTTGGGAAAAATCTCTGCACAATAACAATGAGTGGGAAAAATGCAGAGCATGCTATGACAGATCAGCTTGGTTAAAGCCGGGAATTTGCCTTCGGAAGTAGAGGGAGAAAATGCTGACCATGATGCCCCAGGAGTCAAAGAGTTAAGGAATCTTCTAATGGTGCCCGACTTAATTCCAGAAGGAAGCTTCTCTGCAGAGGGAGAATCTGGCCCGAGGTATATAACCCTTGGAAAGAAAACAGACCGTACATAAATACTAAGTCAGCCTCTGGCTTGCTCTCAGGGCACCCCTTCAGTTCTTCCAAAGGGATCCTATCTTGACCAACATCACACGCAGCAGTATTTCCTCAGACAACAGCTTATCAGACATTCCTATCACATTCCAACTCTATCACAGTAAGACCTCAGATTTGTGCAAAAATTAGTGTAGAAAGCTCTGCCTTTTCCATCTCATTGATGCACAATAGCGTTAGGAAATCGGCAGGGCTGGTTCCACAGGCTCAATAATCATACTTTTCTAACCTCAATTTTAGACCCGAATTCAAGGATATTTACAAAAACAGCATAGAACTGGGGCTGCCACTTTTAAGAGCAGTAATTATAGATCTGAATAAACTAAAAAGGTGCAAAATGGAAGAAACCTGAACAGCAGCATTTTGTAAAACTTAGGATTTCAGTTAACAAAAAAAGTTTAGTAAATCAATGTGATACCGCTCCAAAAAAACTACTGATTGTAGACTATAGAGAAGTATTCAAAATAAGCTAATCCTACACTGTTCTGCTAGCTAGACCTCACAGAGTATTTTATTCTGTTCTACAGAGCAGATATTAAGACAAACAGACAAACAGCAGTGTGTTCAGAGATCAACTAAAATATACTGCAAATCATGTCATAAAAGGTGTAACAGCTCTCATACTTTAAGCTCCTACTATGAGCATGGATCATCACCCAATTTATCCCTAATCCTCTCGGGAACCCAGCTAAATGAGTATTTTCATTCACACATCTCAGAGAAAGATATAGCAGCTCAGAGCGCTAAGTGTTAGTATGTGAAGGGACTGGGAACGGAATCAGATGTGTCTGGCTCCAGAACTGACGTTCTTTCCACTGCCCCACATTGCCTCCCTGTTTGAAATAACTGGGCATGTTTAGTTTGAAGAAAAGAAGCCTTGTGGAGTGAGTGGAAGAAGGAAATGTGTTAGCAGTCCTCAAATATTTGTGGAAGCAGCATTAGACATTTTACTCTGTATGGCTCCAGTGAGTGCAAACTGTGGAGAAACAGATGTCGATTCAACATACAGAATTTTCCAACAGTCAGGAAGGAGTGTCTAGAGGGATGAGGTGGCTTGGCCATTTTGGGACATGACAAATTCCCTGTCACTAGAGGCTGGGTAACCCTATGGAATGTATGCAAGCTCTGGGTATGTGGCTGAATGACCTTTAAGTTCTTTTCCTTCCTGATAGAAACTAAAGTTCAGAGAAGTGTTGGAACTTGGCCAAGGTGGTCCTTCTAGCCAGGAGACAAGTCTCCCTCAGCCCAGCACTTTTGTACAACCGACTGCTTTCATGCTGAGGGGAAGACAAATTGAATAAATTGCCAATAAAATCACATCATCCTCTCTCTCAAATTTAACCAACATATTCCTAAAGTGACTATTGTCTTTCTCCCTCTTTGGAACCATATGTGGATAACAATCTCTGCAGGAAATCTCCAAAGATAATGGTAGAGGGAAACAATACAGCTGAATAACCCCTGTAACCAGGATCAGATGAACAACAACAACAAAAAAAAAAAAAAAAAAAAAAAGGACGGATACTGTAGTTGTCTCCATATATTACAGAATTACTGGGCACCCCTAAATTATCTTTATACACCCTTTACATTACTTCACACACCCCACAATCCCAGTCCTGGGACTACTACCCCATAATTCCACTTCTGAAGACCATTTTAGCCACTCTAACGGATAAATAGGTTGAAGGATCCTAATAGATAATAGTATCTTACACGTGTACAGCTCTTTGCCCTTTCACATATCTCATCTGCCGCTCACCACAGCCCTCTAAGAAAACCTTCTTTCTGATAGGCAACTTCTTCCTAGGCTACAGCACAGGGCTCCTTCTCGTTTTCCCCCCATTACTTTCCATATTAGATTATTCCTCCTAGCCTGGATGAGTCAACCCACTAGCAGGTGTTTCGGTTTTCCTCAACTGCTCTCGTCATCTCACACCTTCCTCAGCTGTACTGCCCCACCGCCGCCTGGCAGGGCCCCCGCCCACGCCACCAGTGCAGCTCTCCTGCCCTGGGCGCCCCAGCCGGTCCGATGCCGCCGCTGCAGCCGCAGCGCTCGCCCCGGGAAGCCCCCGCGCGCCAGGCTGCCGCGCTCCCCCGCTCCTTCCACCTCCCTCCCTGGCCCCCGCCTCGCCCTCCACCCCTTGGTCACATCAGTGTGCCTGCGACCTCTCCAGACACAAAGGCCGATCCCAAGAGGGAAAGCGCAGCCCCCCAGGGCGCCCGGGAGGGCTGGTCAGACTGCCCAACGGAAAGGGGAAACGCTGGAGGGGAGCCAGGCCTCGGGCGATGGCTGGGGCCCTTTTGTGTTCTGGTCCAGGCCGAGATCTGGGAGACGACGACCGAGGCCCTCGCCCATGTGGCAAGCCTCGTGCGCGCACCCACACACCCCCGGGCACCCTGCGCTCGCCAGATCCTCGCACCCTTAGGCCACTGTCACTCAGCTGGGTCCCAGGACAGGCGTAGTCCATTTGCACCATCCATTTACCCCAAGTGGGGCCAGTCCCACTCTTGGGTGGGCTGCGAGGGGGAGGGTGGAGGTTCCATTCCTTTCCCGCCCGTCTCTTACCTGACTCAGGTAAGACCTGGGCTACAGGACTCCATGTTTGGGGGACCGGGCGCGCATGCGCTCCTTGGGGCCAGAGGTTCTCGGCCTTAACCCAGTCCCCAGGGAAGACTCAGCCAAGCCACCGAATATCAGGCTCCGGGCTAGAGCGTCGCCTCCTCGGCACTCAAGCCCATCGTCCCCGAGCCCAGCATGTGCTGCCGCCTTCTCCCTGCCAGGCGTCAGCGCCACCTATTGCAAAGGGTATGAAATGGCAGGCCATGCCTTGGACAGGGGTCTAATGCGTGGATAAAGGAGAATAGAATTATATAAGGCCTGATCTGAGTACTTTCCGCGTTAGATTATTAAAGCGAAGGCCCAAGAAGCGATATTTTGATAGTTACTAACTAGGGAGAGATCCTGGTGAACCTCCCCTACCTCACCCATTACACTAATTTCATAGTTACCTCAAGACTATCATTTATTTTTTAATCCCCAGCCCTACCCTCTTCCCCCACACTATAGATCGGAATTATTTGCCTGCCTTCTCTTTATCTTCACATGACAACACACAAACTTTCATAACTCGACAATGGCTAGGTAAAATTCACCACCTTTTCTCCACCTGCTCTTTGCCACACCACAAACTGACCCCTGTCTCCAGAATCTTTGCTTCCTTCAGTATTCTCTGTCTTGACTAATGGCACTACCATCCACTCAAGTTTCCCACACAAGATCGCCAGAACTCAGGGCATGATGGAATGAGACCCAGAGTTCAGGCTGTCAGTGATTTCAATCTTCCTGGTCCTTTTCATCTGACCTCCCAAGTCTCTCTTGAACTCCTCTTGCTGCCCTCCAATTCTACTGCCATCTGCACTTCTTCAAGCCTCTTTATCTCTCATCTGGACTGTTGCTTCCTGATTGGCTCTCCACCATGACACCTTTCTAGTTCATCATTCACACTCTGGGCAGTGATTTTTCCAAAATGCAAACCTGAGCACACCTCTTTTCTAAAACTTTCTACTGACTTTAAATTCAACCTTTTTATCTTGATATGCAAAACACTTCAAAATCTGGCCCTTGCCTTCCTCCAGAATCTTCTCTTTCATTCCTTCCATCTTGTCCATCCCCCAAAACTTCATAATTTGACTTCATGTTACTAATTCTAGTTCCTCCCAAAACACCATCCAGTTTTCTTTCTCCACATTTTCATGCCCTTTTCCCTGACCAAATATCCTTCCCTGCTTTGGCTACCTAAAAAATTCCTAATGTTCTCTTACATGACTTCCAGGAAATCTTCTACAGAAAGAACATCTCCTTCCCTGTGCACTTTGTCCCTTGGACACACTTACACAGTTGCACTTATGCTGTTTTACAGTGATGTTTGCAGGTCTACCTTGTCTCTTCTACCATATGACTGAGCTCCTTGAGAAAAGGGACAGTGTCATTGATTTCTGTGTCCCTTTTCTCAACCTAACATTTTATCATGGTGAGAAGAATGAACAGCAAATGTTTGTTGATCACTTGATGCCAGACACTGCACCCAACTCCTCGTGTATATTAGTTACTTCTGGTGATTACCGTACAAAAGAAGAACTGTTATTATACTAATTTTGCCAACAAGACAGCTGAAAAGGCTTTGGCAGATTAAGGAGCTTAGCCAAGATTGTAGGGCTTGTAAATTGTGGAGTCAGGATATGAATCCAGATCTATCGCCTCATGTTTATCCATTTATTGAAAAGTATGGTAGAATTAAAATGATATTTGAAAAATCACAGATCATTTCTTGAAAGTATAAATGCTTACAGAATTAATTTATCTTTTAAGGGGAAAGCACATAGCTATTTTAGTCTAGTAGATGGAAATAAAGTGTTCTAATTTAAACTAATGGCATATAAAGCCAAATAAATATTCTTGATGTCAGGCTAAATGAAAAGACAATCCTTTTATTATTCTATATCATGTCCTTATTATATAAATGTTATGAGTATGTTTGCTAAGGGACTGATGTATTGTAAACCAATACTTTTTTTTTTTTTTTTTTACAAAAAGCTTCTGGAGGGGCTGGAGTTGTGGTACAGTGCTTGCCTGGCATGTGTGAGCCCTGAGTTCAATCCTCAGCACTGCATACAAATAAATAAATTAAATAAAAAAAAAATTTAAGCTTCTGGAGAAGTGGGACAAGAGGAATCTAAGTTGAAAATCAATATAGACTTTTCAAGAAGTTGCCAGAGATGGCAATATCAAGATATTGTGAAGGATATGTGAAATCTAGATGATTTAACATATGTAAAACACTCAATAGAGTGCCCAGCACATAGGAAGCCCTCTATTATCACTCTTACTGGTGTTGTTAAGAACTTCAACTAGTTTCCAGTTCAGAGTAGAGATAAACATCTAGCTGACAACAAGCAATGTGAAAAGTGATATAATGCATCCATGATGGAAATTCTGTGGGAATTTCAAAGAGATGAGGATCTGTCAGGGAATCAGAAGAATGGTAGGGAAACAAGATGGTAGGCAGAGATCCCGTGATTGAAGAATAAGCAAGTTGCTAGAACCAGAGAAATACTATCTAGCTTTTGCAAAAATATTTGTTAGCAAAATATTGTACTACAAGAGGCTCAGTTTCTTAGAAGCCATCAGGTTTAAAATGCCCACACCATTCCAAGCATTCCTTTGTGCCTGACAGGCAGGAGGCTTGGCCACTGGGCTAAGGAGAAAGACTTTCACCAAGATGATATGAGAGATGGAAGAGGCACATAAGCTTATGGTGGTATATCTCAGTACCCAAAGAAAGTTCCAGCCCCACCGGTAGTCTAAATGGGAAAATTAGACTCCATGAAGGGAGAGTACATTCCCATCCCCCAGGCTCCAGTACCTCCCTAGAGAGGAGAAACAGTTGAGCACAGACATGGTGATGTGTACATTAAGCAAGAGGAAAGGGGTAGGCCTTGGAGGCTGTGGTCCAACTTGGCGAGCGCGGCCCAAGAAGGCCCACCTCTTTCCTTCAAACCCATGCCAGGTGTCTAGCACACTAATCCAGTGTTTCCCCAGCCAAACGACATGGAAGGCTGCTTAAAAGTCTACATTCTTTACCACAGGCCATTAACTTTATGTAGGCAAAACATATTTATGTTCCTGTAGTTCTTCAATAAACAGAGTAAAGAAACTTACTGTGGGTAATTCACTCTGGCCCAGGGAAAAGAGGGCAGCTATTCTGATGGGAATAACTAATGAGACACATAAGGGGAAAAAAGTTCAAAATTAAACAGAGGAACACTGTTGGTAGAATTCAATAGATACAACTTTTTTGGAGGGTGTTTTGGCAGTGGTTATCAAAACTGACCCAGCAATCCCACTTTGCAAATTATCCCATGTGTATACTCCCTGACATGTGTCCAAGGATGAACAATGCTGCAGTATTTGGAATTTTTTTTTCTAAACTAGAAATAACCTTAATGTCCATCTATAGGATACAATTTATGATCCAGTATTTAATACAAAGTAATCTAATATGGAAAGCTTCTCAATGTTACATGAAAAAGCTAAGTTTAAAACTGTATGTATGGGCTGGGGTTGTGGCACAGTGGTAGAGCGCTTGCCTAGCATGTGTGAGGCACTGGGTTCGATCGACCGCACCAAATAAAAATAAATAAAATAAACGTCCATCAACAACTAAAAAAAAAAAAAATTAAACTATGTATATTGCAATCCTGCTTGTGTAAAAACATGTATGTACCATGTTATCTAATATCTGTGTCTATGTATATATATATATATATTTGAAATGCCTGGAAAGACCTAGAAGTAGAAAATTGACAGTCCAGGAAGAAATGTCTGCAGGAAGATTTGTTTTATAGGTTGGTTGGTTTTAGATTTAAATTTAAATACCTTAAGGAGGAGCCACCTTGCAGTCCCTATTCCTCCCTATTATCTTATACCCCCTTCTTCCCTCAGTTGTTATTTGGTCTCTAAATTCACAGGAGAAGAGAAATGAGGGTGTGAAGGCAAGTGAAAGTGTGCTTCTTAGTCTTTACTTTCCATTTCTATTCTGCAAGCAAACATGACTTTTGTACCTTTAGGGAGTGTGGGGCAGGAGACTGCCATCTTTGCCCGTCAAGGAGATTTGGTACTGGAGGAGAATAAAGATCCTGAAAAAGAGGTACTGGTTTAGAAGCTATTGCGATAGCCCAGATAAGGAGCAAAGAGTATCTGAACTAGCTGGAAAGCAAAGATAAATTGTGAACCCTAGATTTGAAACCTTTAAAATTCTTTCTCAGCTGCTGTAATTAAAAGAATGTCTGGGCTCGCTGTCCCTTCCTTCTACCCCCTGGAAATTATATCCTGTAGTTTATCATCTGAGTCATTGGGCAGCTCCCCGGTGCACTGTGGGAGGCCCACTCTGTCTGATCCTAGTCATCCCTGAGACTACCCTCCCAGGAGTGCTCCTGCCTGGGAGTTCATTCCTCCCTCTTTGCTCTGTGTGCACCAGCTGTATAGGAAGTGGGCATTGTCAGCACCCAAGGTTTGGTTGAAATCAAAGGGGAATGATCCTGAGTCAAGGTCTGCTCATGTTGTCTGGAAAAAAAGAACCAGTGGTTCCACAGTTAACTTCAAGATAATGAAGAAAAAACAACAACAACAACAAAAACTCTACAGTCTGCAAAGAATGACCTTAACTTTATTCTTTTTAAAATTTTTATTTTTTAGTTGCAGTTGGACACAATACCTTTCTTTTATTTATTTTTATGTGGTGCTAAGGATCGAACCCAGGTCCTTGAACATGCTAGGCAAGCACTCTACCACTGAGCTACAACCTCAGCCCCTACCCTAACTTTAAACTAAAACAAAAAAACACTTCCAAATAAAACATCCTCTCGTGTGGGGGGTAGCAGCTAAAAGACTGGTGAGATCCATACTAGGCATTTCATCCACTGAAAATTCTTCAGTTGAGGGGCTGGAGTTGTGGCTTAGTGGTAGCGCACTTTCCTGGCATGTATAAGGCCTTGGGTTCGAGCCTCAGCACCGCATGTAAATAGGTAAATAAATAAATAAATATCCATTTACAACTAAAAAATATTTAAAAAAGAAAATTCTTCAGTCGAATTATATTATTTATTTGAAAAGATTTCACTGAACGGAAGTTGGTATGTCAGAGACTTTCTCATCTGTGGTCTGAACAGTGGGGAATTTAACATGGCACCAAACAGGAAAGACTGAAACATGAAGAAAGCCAGACCCAGGATTTACTTATCTCTTTGACTGTTTCATTTCTCTGAAATGAACATAGAAGGGTTAGTTCCCATCTATCACTCAGTCCACCCCCATTTCCACTATCTCTGTCCCACAACACTGCTTCTCAAGAATGTTCAAGTCCTTTAAGTCAAATCCACTGAATGTTCATGAACTGATAAGTGGATCAACAAAATGTGGACTATCTGTACAATGAAATATTACACAGCAATAAAAGGGATTAAAGGGAGCTGGGGCTGTAGCTCAGCGTGCACAGTGTGAGGCACTGGGTTCGATCCTTAGCACCACATAAAAATAAACAAATAAAATAAAGACATTCTGTCCATCTACAACTACAAAAAAAAAATTTAAAACAGGGATTGAAGGAATGATGGATAATATGATATGGATACATGTTGAAAATATGCCAAGTGAAAGAAGTCAATCACAAAAGAACATACTTTGTATGATTCCATTTCTATAAAACAACTGGAAGAGGCAAATCTCTAGTGACAGAAAGTAGATTAGTAGTTGTCTGGAGTTGAAGGAGAAACAGAAGGGAGTGATTACAAATGGATACAGGGATTTTATGGAGCTGGAAAATATTCTAAATTGATAGTGGTGATAATTATACAACTCTGTGAATATACTAAAAAAACATTGAATTATATATTTTAATAGGTGAATTACATGTAAATTATATCTCAATAATAATTTTATTGAAAAATAAAATACCTATATCAAGATAATTTAAAGAGCAGAAAAGCATAATTGACATTTAAAATTTTTCAGAACAAGGAATACTACCATGGATAAAGAAAGACTTCACAATAAAAAAATGGAACCAATTTACCAGAAAAAGAAAAAGAGAATCCTAAAAATGTATAAACTTGTGACAATATGACACTAGACCTCAGAGTAACTGAAGCAAAAACTTAGAGAAAAAAAAGGTAAATCCACAATTTTAACTTGAGCAAAGTAAACAGAAGAAAGGAAATAATAGAAAAGTGATGAAAAAGAAAACAGGAACTCAATATAAAAAAATCAATGAAAATAAAAGCTAATTCCTTAAAAAAATCAATAAAATTAACAAAACTAGTTGGACTAATCAGGAGAAATAAAAAGAAAATTACTACTATCAAGAAGAAAAGAGGTATTGGAAGTGTATCTCAGTGGTAGAGGACTTGCCTAGCATGCATGAAGTCCTGGATTTGATCCTCAGCACTGAAAAATAAATAAATAGAGAATACTGCAGATCCTCAGACATTTAAAAGGTGAAAGGGAAATTTTATGGACAACTTTACACCAATAAATCTAATCACTTTAATGAAATAAACAAATTCCTTGAAAAATACAAACAAATGAAACTCATTCAAGGAGAGATACACTGAATATCCTTATATCTAACCAATAAATTGAACTCATAGTCAAAAACATTCCCATGAAGAAATCCCAAGCCTAAGACGAGATTTCATTGGTGAATTCTACCAAACATCTCAGGAATAAATGATCCCAAAGTCTCCTAGAAATGGAAGAGGAGGAGATACTTCCCAATACATTTTATAAGGCCAGCATTATTTAGTTACAAAAAAAAAGGCATTACAGGAAAAGAAAACTGTATGCCAATATTCTCATGAACATTAATTCAAAAATCCTTAACATTTTTTTTGGCAAATTGAATCTAGCAATATATAAAATGGATGATAAATCACCACTAAATGGGGCTTATCTCAGAAATGTCAAAATTGTTTTAATATTCAGAAACCAATTAATGCAGTTCATCACATTAACAAACTGAAGAAGGAAATACACCTCAATATATTCAGGATAGCATTTGGCAAACCCCAAACTCCATTTTTTAAAAAAACTCTCAGCCAATTACAAATAGAGGGGATCTTCTTCTATGTGGTAAAGGATACCATCTATGAAAAACCTACAGCTAAGAGGATTCTTAATGCCTTTTCCCTAATATAGTGAATAAGGCAATGATATCCACTTTTCATACTTTCATTTAGCACTGTATGGGAAGCCTAAACAAAGGAATAATGTAAGAAAAAGAAATGAAATTTATGCCTATTGTAAAGGAGGAAGTAAAACTGTGTCTATTACATACAACATGATTGTGCATGTTAAAGTCTCAAAAAACTTAGGCAAAAACTTCCAAAACCAGTAAGTGAATTTGATAAGACTATAGAACACAAGGTTAAACAAAATTAATTGTGTATCTGTTTACCAACAAGGAACAATTGATAATTGAGTTTTAAAGAATATCATTTACAGTAATATCTAATAATATTGAAATACTGTGAAAACATTAAATATTACTCCAGTCTGAGGGGTAAAGATTCACTCCCAAGATGTAGGCTCTCTATTCACCTCACAAATTGTCTCTTTTGTTGAGAAGAAACTTTTTAGTTTGAGCCCATCCCATTTATTGATTCTTGATTTTAAATCTTGGGCCAAAGGAGTCTTATTAAGGAAGTTGGGGCCTAATCCCACATGATGGAAATTAGGGACTACTTTTTCTTCTATTAGATACAGGGTCTCTGGTTTTATTCCTAAGTGCTTGTCCAGAGATATGAAAATATGAAAAATTGATATGAAAAATTGTGCTCTATATGTATAATAAGAATTGTAAGCATTCTGCTGTCATATATAAATTTTAAAAAAGAAAATAAATAAATATTACTCTAGCCTGAAAACATTGCTGAGAAAAACCAAGGAAGATCTAAATAAGTGAAGTTATGCCATGTCCATGTATTAGAGGACTTGACCTTGTTAAAAATGCCAATTCTCTCCAAATTGATCTATAGATTCAACACAATCACCATAAAAATAACAAGCTGATTCTAAATTCTATGTGAAATTCAAAAGATATACAATAGCCAAACCAATTTTAAAAATAAAGAACAAACTTAAAGAATGTAAATTATCTTATTTCAAAACTATAAAGCTATAATAATTAGGAAAAAGATATGAAAATAGACAGGTAGGACCATGTCACAGAATTAAGAGCATAGGAACAGCCCCACATACATATGATCATTTGATTTTCAACAAAGTTGCCAGGGCATTTCAGTAGTAAAAGGATAATATTTTTGGAAAATGGAACAATTGGATATACATATGCAAAACACACACACAAAAATGAAAAAAAACCTAAATTACAAAATTTAATTCAAAATGAATCACGGACAATATTAAAAATATATTCAAAATGAATCACATACCTAAATATTGTAAGAACTGTAACTATTTGTAATAGTAGTTACAAAAGAAAACTCTTACTGGGCTTTAGTTAGGCAAAGACTTCTTAACCAGAACATAAAAATATTTTTAAAAACACTTTGGTTCACTTCATTATGTATTTCTATAGTGTTAAATCTGTGTACAAAGAGACTTCTATATTAGTCAGGATTCTTCTGGTTACTAATAACAGAAACCCAAAATGAATTAACTTAAGAAAAGGACGAAGTTATTGCTTCATGGGTCTGAAGAGTCTGGGGGTGGATTCAGACATAGCTGAATCCAGGGCCCCTGATAAATATTTTGCAAATAAGGCTTTACCCATCTATTGGCAGCTCTTCCTTCTCTTCAAGTCTTCATTCTCCAGCTGTCTCTCTCCCCCTGTGATGATGACAGAGCAGCCAACAAGCTTGGAAACCCCACAGAAGAACATATAGAGTAAATTCTGGACCAATTCTTAATGGCCCAGCTTAGACACATGCCCTTCCCTGAGCACTGATACTGATGGACAGGCCCAAGTCACAGGACCATCCATAGCTGAGCAGGAACAGGGCTGAATCAGCCCCACACTGAGGAGTGGTTTCCAAAAAGCAGCGGGTGGGTAATAAAAGGAGGGTCTGATATCAGAGTAGGCAGCTTGTCAAACAGAGGCAGCAGGTAATCTACTAGTTTTGCAATCAGAAAAAAAGAATATTATTTTTAAAAAATATTTGGAATAACTAAGCCCAAGGCAATATCCTTTGGTGATCTTAAGACAGCATATCATAGATGGGGAGGGATTCACTCTTCAACCCACTTACCAACATTATCTGAAATGGATCGGAAAAGATGCCCTCCAAGGGGAACTCTTTTCTTACAGAAATGGAAGATAATTTGTAGAAAGAGGTGGACGTACGACTGGGCTTGGAGGGCATTAGTAGAGTCGTCCCTTGAGGGAAATGACACAGGAAGTTAGCTCTATAGATGAATAAAAGGTCTCTGAGCCAAGCTGAGTGTGGGTCAGATTGCATGAAGGAATGCCCTGGGGTGTGGGGATGGATGGGATGAAACACTTGTGGGGTCACTTCTTATGCCATCTGCAAGAGGTACACTTCTGAAGGTCACACCCATTTTGCCTGATGATCAATCATTTGAAACTCTTTTAAGTAACACGAATAGAAATATATTATGAAGGCAAATACAAATGTTGCATGATTTTTAAGATCAAACTTTCAATAACCCCTTCAGATTGCCTTTCACTCTCCCCTTCATGTAAATTCAGGATGTTCTCTGCTGTCATCTGAAGACTTGGGGGAAACATTTGAGAAGTACCTCTTTAAGGAATAAGGAATAAGGGCTGGGGATCAGGGATGTTCTTGGATTTTTGTTGTTGTTGTTTTGTTTTGTTTTTTACAGTATCCAGACACTTTGCCAGAAGAGGAAGCCAGGCAAGGATTCAGAAGGAAAGGTTTGGGATTTTGAGGACAAGGCTAACATCTGGCTGCTTTGGCAGAACCAATATAAGCATATGCATGAGGGAATGAGGTTTGGGGGCTGCTCACACAAACCCTCAGAGCAGCTGCATTCCTAGGTGACATCTCATGTGGAAAGCATGGGATCCTGCCCTGGCTGAGGGTTTGGACGAATGTCTCTTGGTAGGAGTAGGAATCTAGTGTTCTTGGAGAGGCAGATTCAGTTCTGGGGTCAGAGAAAGTTCATCTCAAAACAAGCTCTAGTGAGCCGGCTCTTAACTTTAGAATTGGTGGAAGACAGAGATGGAGCCCAGAGGCTTCGAATTCACAGGTTTAATAAAATATGGGAACTCCACAAAGGGTCATAAAAATAAAAATAAAAAATCTTTAGACAAAATGGAAAGTGATAGTCCTTCCCCAGAAGAAAAAAGTCTATTAGCTGACACCTGGCCTTTTCTTTTCTCTTTCTTTTCTTTTCTATTACACAGGCCACACACAAAAAAAGAATCTTTATTATAGATCACATCATTCTGAAGGATGGGAGTCAGTGACAGGATGAGTTCTCTCTTCATGCACTCTGGGATGATATAAAAATTATCCCAGGAGGACTGTATTCAAAACCAGGCTGACTCATTGATTAACTTGCTTAAATAAAGATTTGCCATACCACCATTTCTGTATTTGAAGTACTTATTGAACCTAAAGACAATTACTGTTACTAGTTTATATGTTAATTGTATTAATTTAAATAAATTATAAGTTAAACATATAATAAAGAACTGTATTGTATTTTCAGCTTAAAAAACAAAACAAAACAACAACAACAACAAAAAACCCTGGGCATGGTGGTGCACACCTGTAATCCCACCAATTCGGGAGGCTGAGACAGGATTGCAAGTTCAGAACCAGCCTCAACAACTTATAAAGGCCCTAAGCAACTTAATGAGATCCTGTTTCTAAATAAAACATAAAAAGGCCTGGTGATGTGGCTCAGTGGTTAAGCGCCCCTAGATTCAATCCCTGGTACAAAAAAAAAAAAAAAAAAAAGCCAAAAGACCAATTCCTGGAAATCAGCATGAAATCTGTGACGACAAGATGTCCAAGGACACTGCCAATTCTGTCTCTCTTGGTTGGGGGTCTTCTGAAAATTTTAATCAATAAATCTTGATTATCACCGTGTATTTTAAAGGACAGAGAATAGGAACAGGTGAAGTGAAGTGGGAGAATTAAATTGGCAATATAGCTTCTTTGACTGAGGTGTTGAAAAAATTAAATAATTATAAACCCAAAGGGGGGAAAAGGAGGGATAAGGAGGGAAAAAAAAAAAAGACAATTAGCTTCTACCTGGAACATTAGGTTCTGAAAATCCAATTTGCACATAGTGTAAGGGCCTTTGCCAAGGAGGGGCCAGGGCTGAGGACTCGCGGGGGATCAGAGGACCGTTGCCCTGGAGACAGTCTTAGCTTGGAAATGGCAAATAGGAAAATAACAAGGGCTTAAGGGAGAAAGAAGAAGGAGGGGAAAAAAAAAAAAGGCACTACTTAAGATGGTTGAACTCTTAGAAACCAGACGAGACTACATGAAAGAAATATACTTAAAAGGACAAATAGAGATTTATCTGCTTTGAAAAATGAAGTTAGGAAGAAGGAAGCTGTTTTCGTTGTTTCCATTTAGTGGTGAAGATGGGTGATCAGACACTCAAGTGATTTAACAGAAGGGAACAGGGAATCTGCTAGGTGCACAGACTGGGATCTAACTGCCTGTCTCCTTCCTCCGCCCCACAGCATACCAGCAGAATGTGCTCATGCGAACCACTGATAGAAAAGTAAGAATAAAAATAAATTCCAGCACCTTGTCCCTGATACCCACAATGATAATCTGAAGTGACAGATGAGAAAGGAGGAAATCGGGAGCTAATGTGAAATGCACTGATATTAATTGGCCAGTTTGAAGGCAATGATTCATGAGAAATGGCTTGGGAAAGTTGGTCAGGAAGTTTGTGTTTGGATTCATTCAGAGTTGGTTTGAACAACACCCTGCAAGGTGGCTTAGGGTTTTGGTACTGAATTTAGGACTCTGAGAAGCCAGAACCAGAGAAGGGGATCCTACCTGGGTAACCTGGAAAAGGCAGAGCCAGAGAGACAGGTCCAAGAGCTTAGAGATAAAAGTGAGAGAACAAAGCCAGAGAAAGAGCACAAAGGACAGATATGGAGCTGAAAACAGTAACAATGACAAAGGGAAGAGCAACACGGAGGTTGGATAACCATCAAGAAAGGTTGTGGAGGGGCTGGGGTTGTGGCTCAGTGGTAGAGCACTTGCCTGGCATGTGTGAGGCCCTGGGTTCGATCCTCAGCACCACATATAAATAAATAAATAAATAAAAGATCCCTTTACAACTAAAAAATACTTTTTAAAAAGAAGAAAGGCCATGGAATACTGTTGAGAATGAATTAAAGCTGGGGTTCTCAAAGTGTGGTCCCCTGTCTAATCATAGCAGCAGCACCTGGGGGTTTAGTAAAACACAGATACTCAGTTCCCCCCGCATCAGCAACTCTGGGGTCAAAAACCAGCAGCAATCTGTGTTGACAAGCCCTCAAAGTGATTCTGATATACTCCAAAGCTTGAGAACCACCCTATTATATAGCAGCCCTGACTGCTGGGCTCAAGATAGCTGAGGGGCAGGACTCCCTTAGAACTCCAGACCAGCCAGCACAGTGACACACACCTGTAATCCCAGGTACTCACGAAGCTGAGGAGGAGGATCACAAGTTTGAGGCCAACCTAGGCAGCTCAGTGAGAACCTGTTTCAAAATAAAAAATAAAAAGGGTTGGGGATGTAAGCTTGGTGACACAAGGACCCTGAGTTCAAGTTTAGTACCTCAAAAAAAAAGCAAAAACAAAAAACCAAACAAATAAACAAGGAAATGCTCTGGGTCAGCTTAAATAGATAGCAAGACTCACTAACTGGGAGCCTCAAGAAGCAGAGTCTGGGTTTGACCCAGGTGTTGGAGTGACAGGGGAGACAGCAATTAGCCCAATCATAGAAGAGAAATAGACAGCACCAGCTTATGCAATAGGACTTTGGAAAGAGTGACCATCTCTCCCCTTTAGAAGAACTAATTATGGAAAACTAAGGGTTTGTAATGAAAGGATTAGTGAGCCCAGTAACAGAAAAAAAACAAAGGTGACCCGTGATCTTAATATGGAGCAGGTCTACAGATGAGAGGCCCATTAAAAAAAAACAAAATGGAAAAAGAACATTTTCAGCTTGGAGTGATCAGGTAGGAAAGCAACAAGAAGTTTCAGACATCAGGAACCAAAAACATGCAGACATAACAGGATGGGGTCAGGGCACTAATGGAGAAGACTGTAAATGACTGTCATTTTCAGAACTGTGAAGCCATAAATTGCGCTGGGAGAACTGCCTGCTATTAGTGTAGCACTCTATGCTCTCAAGATGAAGCAGCTGGAAGCTGTGGAATTGGTTAAAATGATTCCTGGAAAAAGAAAGAAAATTGCATATGAAGGATTAGAGGTGGGGCCCAAAGCCCTGGATACAGGGGGCAGAGACCGTCATCAGAAGTGAGACTGTCTTCTGCAATCCAAGGATAGAGTTTTACAGCTAAAAACTCAAGGACATTAAAAACAAACTACCTGTTCTTGTTACTATTCAACTTTTGGGTTCACATAGATGTAGTAGAAGGGCCCAGCCAGTGGGGATAGGGACTACAAACAGGACATACATAGGGAACAAACACTTGCTCTGGAAAGGGTCCTAGCTTTGGAAACGAGAGAAGGCAAACTAAAGACATAGTGGGGGCTTAGCAAAAGATTGAAGAGAGTCTTCTCCAAGTTCTACCCCTGTAAACTGCTGACATTGCAATAGGAAATAGAAGCTAAGACACAGAGCCAAAATGAGGGAGGATCAAGGCCCCAGGAAATCCAATGATGAGAACTAGGCAAGTGGGAAAGCCAGAAATGGGTGACTGCCAGAGAATAAGTCCATCTAAAGCTTTTCTCAGCCCTCTCTCCACTTTTTTTTTTTTTTGAGTTTTTAACAGCTGTATGGAGAAATACCTGAGGTATAATAAACCACAACTATTTGGGCTGGGGGTGTAGCTCAGTGGCAGAGTCTAGTGTAGCACTCTATGCTCTCAAGATGAAGAGCATCTTCATCTTGTGATGAAGCCAGACTCTTGTCTGCCATGTGTGAGGCCCCAGGTTCAATCCCTAATACCTCAAAGAAAAAACACCACATATTTAAAGCTATGTCATTTCATGAATTTCAGCATGTGTATACGTACTTCTGAAATCATCACCATATTCAAGGTAATGAACAAATCCATCACTGCTCCCCATGATTCCCTGTTTCCTTTATAATTCATCTCTTCCTTTTGCCCCACCTTTTATCTACTATCCCTATCCCCGGGTCATTGGTGATCCAAATCCAATTGCTGTCTTTATAAATTAGTTTGACTTTTCTAGAATTATATATATAAATGAAACCATGCATTATGTGCTTTTTTTTTTGGACCCATTTCTTTCAATTAACATAATGGTTTGGAGTTCCATCCATGCTGTTGTGTATATAGCTTACTCTTTTTTATTGCTGAGTGTATTCCATTATGTGGAATCAATTATATAGCCGTCAACAATCTGTTCATTTATTCATTTATTTGGCCACTCATAGACATTTGGCTGTTTCCATTTTAGGATATCATAACTAAAGACATTATTCAACATTCATGTGCAAGGCTTAGTGCAGACATATTTCTCTTAAGTAAATACTGTTGATTTATTGTTTAATTTATGTTCACGTTCTTAAACCTTTGTTAGGAATTTTTGTGTCTAATCATGTACAACCACAAGAATGGGAAGTTATGCTCAATGTATGGACAATATGTCAAAGTACACTCTACTGTCATAGATAAAAAGAGCAAAATTTTAAAAAGAATTTTTGTGTCTATGTTCTTTACAAACTTTGGCATATAATTTTCATTTTCTTAAAATACTTTTGTCCAGTTCTAGTATCAAGGTGATGCTGACCTAACATAACAAGATGAGTTGGGAAGTGGTTCTTCCTCTTTCAGTTTATGAAAAATTGTGTGTAGAACTGGTATTATTCCTCCTTCAAATATTTTATAAAACTTGCCAGGCATGTTGGCACATGCCTATAAGCCCAGCAACTTGGGAGGCTAAAGCAGGAAGATGGCAAGTTTGAGGCCAGCCTCAGCAATTGAGGAAGACCCTAAGCAGCTTAGCAAGACTCTGACTCAAAATAAAAAATGAAAAGCGGTGGTAGAGCACACCATGGTTTCAATCCCTGGTACACTAAATAAATAAATAAATAAATAGAAATTTAAAAAAGAATTGTTAAAACTTATCTGTGAAGTCATCTCAGCCTGGAAGGTTTGTTACTATTGTTTGTTTTTTGTTTGTTTCTGTTGTTTAGTTTGCTTTGTGGAGGAGAAAGGTTTTTAGTCTGCAAATTCAATTACTTTGCCTAGCACAGCAGTGCACACTTATAATCCCAGCAATTTGGGAGGCTGAGGCAGGATGATCACAAGTTGGAGGCCAGCCTCAGCAACTTAGCCAGACCCTTTCTAATTTCAATTCTCCATACAATAATTGAAAACAATTCAATTATTTTAAGAAAGGTATATAATAATTCAGGTAACCCATTTCATCATGAGTGTGTTTTGGTGGTTTATATCATTATCAAATTTATTGGCATACAGTCTTTCATAACTGTCATTATCCTTTCAATATCTGTAGGAGTAGTAGTGATATCCTCTCACTCATTACTTATGTTGGTACTTTATGTTTTCTTCCTCATCAGGATGATTGTAGCTTTATCAATTTCATTGGTTTCCAAAGAACAATGAGCTTCTAAAAACAAGATTCCAGGAACCTGGGCCATTATTCCCCCTTATCACAAGAGCATTCCAGTCTAGTATCTAAAGGGACTTACCTAATTGGTACAACTAAAGTAACTCAAGTTGTTAAGAAATTATGCTTGAATATAAATTTACTATCTATCTGGATATATGAGTCCCCAGAAGGATCAATAAGATTGGCTTTCCTGATGCTAAGAAATCTAATTCTAGTCCAAAGTAAAAATTCTACAGGTATTCTTAGACTAATGTTTGAGTTCAGTGCATATTGTATAATGTTCTAGGAATGTCAATACTCCTTGAATGTCCCAAGTGACCCCTCTCTGTTAAAAAAAATAACCAAGAAAAAAGGGAGCAGATACAAATTACCAATATTAAGAATAAAAGAGGAGAAATCCCACAGATATTAAAAGAATAACTGAGCAATTTTACAAGTAACTCTATCCCTTCAAATTCAAAAACTTTGATAAAATGGACCAATTCTTTTAAAGACTAACAACACTTGCTACAGAAGAAATAGATAAATATAGTTCTGATAACCCTATATCTATTAAGGAAATTAAACTGGTAATTAAAACTTTTCCCCATAAAAAGCTCCATATCAAGATGGTTTCATTTAATTTAAGGAAGAAATACCACTAACTTTACACACTCTTTTCTACAACATTAAAAAAACAGAAAAATCCCTGAGTTATCATTATAAGGCCAGCATTATCTTAAACATAAAAACTAGAAACATTACAAGAAAAATCATAGACTAACACCTTTCACAGACACAAAAACTCATAACAAAATATTAGCAAATTGACTTCCTCAAGTTTTAAAAAGGATAATTCATGTGGTTTAAGTGAGATACATATTAGAAATGCTAGTCTGGATCAAAAGTCAAAAATCAATGTAATTCACTGTACTAATAGACTAAGTGAAGGAAATCACATAATCAAATCAGTAGATGTAGAAAAAACTTTTGGGAGAAGTCAACATTAATTTATGATAAAACTCTCAGCAAACTAGGAGTAGGATAAAACTTCTTCAACCTAATAGCTAAAAAAAGAAGAAAAAATAAAAGCCCTATAGCTAATATCATACTTAATGGTAAGAGATTGAATATCTTTCCCCTAGGATATAGAACAAGGAAAGGATGTCCTCTTTACCACTTCTATTCAACACTGTAGTCTCAGCTAGTAAAATAAGGTAAGAAAAAGAAATAAAAGCTATAAAGATTAGAAAGAAATAACTAAAGCTGACTTTGGTCACATGTAATATGATTGCATATATAAAAATCCCCCCAAAAATCTACATTTAAAAATCTGTTGAAACTAACCAATGAGCTTATAAAAATTGTTAGGATCCCAATTTAACCCACAAAAGTCAACTGTATTCCTATAGTCGGAGACTGAATGATTAGAACCTGAAACAATGAAACAGAACAAAACAGTACCATTTACAATAGCACCTTCCCATTGTGGTGGGGGAGGAGAAAGAAAAAAATGGACTTGATTATAAATCTAACAAAATATGTGCAAAATATATAAGTGAAAAAATTTAAAAATGATGAAAGATATAAAAGAAGATCTAAATAAATGGAGTGATATACCATGCTCATTGATTGGAAGACAATATTAAGATATTAATTCTAGCCCAGCACAGAGGCACATGCCTGTAATACCAGCAATGTGGGAGGCTGAGGCAGGAGGATCACAAGTTCAAAGTCAGCAATTTAGTGAGGCCCTAAATGACTTAACAAATCCCTGTCTCAAAACAAAATAAAAGGGGCTGGGGATGTGGCTCAGTGGTTACAGTATCAAAAAAAAAAAAAAAAAAAGGTATCAATTCTACCAAACATGCTCTATAGATTCAATGAAGTCCCAATCAAAAAAAAAAAAAAGCCAGGTGTTTGGGTTTGTTTTTTTTTTTTTGGTAGCTTTTAATATATATTTTTTAATTCACAAGGAAAGTCTCAAGAATTAGAATTGTCAAATAATTCTGAAAAAGAGGAACATGTTACCTGATTTCAAGACTCACTATTGCTGTAACACTACAGAAATCCTGATAGTGATTAGATGTAGATACAGATAAAGATCAGCCAGGTTGTTGGAGGAATCCCAGAATGGAATGTCAACTATTTCAATAAATCTAACTGTACTACAAATATATGGCAAAACCACTCTTCACGGTGTAGAGAGAGAGAGAGAAAAAAAAGAGCTGCTGAAAGTAACCTTGGAAGTTTAGCTGGAAGCTTTAAGGCTAGAGACAAAAGAAACTGTATATAAACACTGTATCCTAGATGGTTAATTAATTTCCCACTGGAGTACAGATTAACAATTCTGAAATTGTTCTACATGTATAGGAAAAAAGAAAAATTAAGTAGGTGGATGGTGGATGCTGGAAACCAGGTTTCTCACTGTTGGAAAGGGAAGTGACAGAAAAGCAAGACAGAAAAGGTGGAGTGGACTCTGATGCTGGATGGACAGGCATCAGTATGGATTCACACACACAGATGGAAAAACAATT
Organism: Ictidomys tridecemlineatus; assembly: GCF_052094955.1. NCBI lineage: Eukaryota > Metazoa > Chordata > Mammalia > Rodentia > Sciuridae > Ictidomys > Ictidomys tridecemlineatus. Next base: position 207,952,031 of record NC_135478.1, on the reverse strand, counting down.
AGCGGTGTATTTGTATTTATGAATTTACATACATACATATATTTTCTAGCTTTGTCTACTCAGAAAGTCTAAAAACAATGATAGCCTAGCAGTAACAAACAGATCTATTGCTCAGATTTTGGTTTCTATGTAACATTTTCAAATTAAAACAAAACTGGACTGGGATATACCTGAGCGGTAGAATACTTACGTAATATTCATGAAGCTGCGGGTTCAATCTACAGCTCTACAAAATAAGAATAACAATGATAATTAGAATGAAGTAAAACAAAATACCTATCTTGAAAAAAAAATACTGATTCTAAGGGCTGAGCAGGGGAAAATCCAAGGTAAACCTGGAACATCTTCTTGTAACAGAAATTAAGAAAATACTCAAAATCTCCCAAAATAAGGCCCTGCCAAAGGAACATAAGGTATCATCAACCCTAAAGACCTCCCAACTGCCCAAAATCAGGAACAATTTGAGCAATAACACAAATCAGCATTGAATTGTAATCCAAAGTACAAAGCAAACATATTGGAGTCCCTAATGATTAAATGAATTAATTAAATACATAACAAACAAAAATAAAATAAAATGAAAGCAAAGAGATCAATCTTCTTTAGATATGAAATAAATAATGTGTTTATCTTTGAGGACAGGATACCTTTAGGCTGGGAGTCCCTCCTCAGGTGGGTTGGCCAAAACAGCTTGGATCCAAGATGGCTGCCAGAGTCACCTCTAGACAGCCTCTGACTTCATATAATTCCATCTGCAAGCTCAATGACACACCCCTCAGCACCACGACAGTGGACAATTGCCATGCCAATGACAGGAAAAAAAATACAAAAGGAACAAAAAGCAGTAGCACCTGAATTCCTGGAAAATCTCCACTCATTCCCAGTAAGGACCTGAATATTCCTCTCTTTGATTAGTCTATCACTCCCCCTCATTTCTTTTACCCTGTATCTGTAACCTCCTGACCCCAAAAGGGTTGAGAAATGGATCTGTGAGTCTCTCTCTTGATTCTCCTATTCTTGACTAAGAATAAAATTCTCCTGGTAGAGTGAAACCCAGAAAACAGGCAGCTTCTCAGCAAGGTGAGTGGAAAAAAAAAAAAAAAAGGCAGGGAACTTTACTGGAATTTAAAATTGAACATTCAAAGCAGATCAGGGATTCAGGAGGTTGGATATAATAAAATAAGGAGAAATTCCCAGCAGCACAGCCACTTCTTCCTTCATAATCATCACATCCATATCACTTTTGTTCTCTCTCTGTCCACGATTTGAAATCATAAACCATTTTGCAAATGTACTGTTTTCATTGTAGGCAATAACCAATCAATATCTTTTCTGTTTATTGTGATAATGAACACTGTAGATGTTATAGTAGGAACTATTTGGTTTAATGCTGTATATTGTTTGCATTGGTTGTTATTATTTGTCTTCCCCTAAACAGTGGGTGGGATACTGGAAACCTTCAGGGACACTATAAGTTCACAAGGTAAAAACTCTACTGCCTCAGATCCATACTGTTAGATGGGTAGACACATAAAGAACATGAAAAGGCAAGGGAACAAATCACCCCAAACAAGCCAAGATACTCCAATAACAGAATCTATCAACAATGACAGTGGTAGAAATGTCAGAGGAGGAATTTAGAATGTTCTTAGTTAAACTGATCTGCAAAGAAAAGGATGGTCTAAGAAATGAAAATACAGGAAGTGAAAGATCATTTCAATAAAGAGGCAGAGATTCTGGGGGGAAAAAAAGCAGAAACTCTCAAAATGAAGGAATCAATAAAATAAATTAAAAATTCAATAGAAAGCATCACCTACAGACTAGACCACTTGAAAGACAGAACCTCAGGTAATAAAGACAAAATATATAATCCTGAAAATAGAGTTGACCATGGAGAGAAAATGTTAAGAAACCATGATAACTTCCAAGAACTATGGGATAAGATGAAAAGACTAGGGCTGGGGCTGTGACTCAGCAGTAGCTCACTTGCCTGGCATGTGTAAGGCACTGGGTTCAATTCTCAGCACCATATATAGATTAAAAAAAATAAAGGTCTATATAAAAATATTTAAAAATTTTTAAAAAATGAAAAGACCAAATTTAAGAATTATTAGGATAGATGAAGGCACAGAGATACAAACCAAAGGAATACACAATTTTTTCAATGAAATAATATCAGAAAATTTCCCAAACCTAAAGAATGAGTTGGAAAATCAAATACAAGAGGCTTACAGGACCCCAAATGTACAAAATTACAACAGGCACATTATAATGAAAATGCCTAACGTACAGAATAATGATAAAATTTTAAAGGCTACAAGAGAAAAATATTAGATTACATAGGGGGAAAACAATTTGGATCTCAGCTGATTTCTCAACCTAGACCCTCAAAGCTAGGAGGTCCTGGAATAAAATATACCATACTCTGAAAGAAAATGGATACCAACCAAGAATCCTGTATTCAGTGAAATGAACCTTCAGATTTGAAGATAAAATAAAAACCTTCCTTGAGAAATAAAAGTTAAAAGAATTTGCATCTAGAAAGCCTGCACTACAGAACACTCTCAACAAAATATTCCATGAAGATGAAAATGAAAAAAGAAGAAGAAGAAAGAAAGAAAGAAAGAAAGAAAGAAAGAAAGAAAGAAAGAAAGAAAGAAAGAAAGAAAGAAAGAAAGAAAGAAAGAAAGAAAAAGAAAACCAGCAAAGGGAGGAACTACACTAAAGGACACTAAAGGAATAGTCAATCAAAGGAGAAACTAATTCAAATTAAAAACTACAAGTAAATTCAAATGACCAGGAATACAAATTAGATCTCAATAATAACCTTGAACATTAGTGTCCCAAACTTACCAATCAAAAGACACAAAGTGGCAGATTGAATTAAAAAACAAGACCCAACAATATGCTGTCTCAAAGAGAATTACCTCTTAGGCAAACACATCCACAGACTGAAGGTAAAAGGATGGCGAAAAAAAAAAAAATTGTGTGGATATGGAAAAGGAGCAGGGGTTTCTATCCTCATATCAGATAAAGTGGACTTTAAGCCAAAGTTAATCAGAAGGGACAAAGAAGGACATATACATCAACAAGACATAATAATCATAAATATTTATGCCCCAAACAATGGAGCATCTACTTACATCAAACAAACCCTTCTCGATTGCAAGAATCAAATAGACCACAACACAATAATACTGGGTAACTTTAACATGCCTCTGTCAGCACTGGATAGATCCTCCAAACAGCAACTACTAAAGAAGTTATCAAAGTAAAAAATACAATTGATAATTTAGAATTAACAGACATATGTAGAATATTTCATCCATCAGTGACTGAATACACTTTCTTCTCAGCAGCACACAGTTCCTTCTCTAATATAGACCATGTATGTAAGCTATCACATATGTTGGCATACAATTGTAATATTACCTTAATATTTTTTTAGCATCCATAGGGTCAATTTGATAGCTCCCTTTCCATTGATGTTAATTTTTGTGCTCTTGCTTTTTCCTTGATTAGATTTGTTTGATTTTTTTACTCAAATTTTGGCTATATTATTTCTCTTCTATTTTATATATTTCTCCTCCTACTCTTATTTTTCCTTCATATAACATAACTTGAAAATAATTTGATTGTTATTCTAGCTTCTTTCTGATACAAGTATTTTAAGTTATAAATGCTCATATGAGTACTGTTTCATCCCAGAGACCCTGGTATTTTAAACTTTTATTATCACTTAGTTCAAACCACTTTTTATTTACTTTTCTTATGCTTTCTTCCTTGACCTCTGAAATATTTATAAGTGTGCCATCTAATTTTGAAATAGTTGACATGTGGGGGTGGGTTCTATATATCTTAAGGTGATTTATTTCTTTTTTAAAAATATTTTTTAGTTGTAAATGGATTGTTTATTTATTTATTTATATGTGGTACTGAGGATCAAACCCAGGGCCTCACACATGCTGGGCAAGTGCTCTACTACTGAGCCACCACAACTCCAGCCCCAAGGTGATTGATTTCTAATGTAATAAATCATGCAGGAAACACAATCTGAATGATTTCAAATTTTAAAAACAGTAATGGAGGACTGGGGTTGTGGCTCAGTGGTAGAGCACTTGCCTAGCATGTGTGAGATACTGGGTTTGATCTCATTACCACATATAAAAAATAAAGGTCCATCAATAACAACAATAAAATTTTTTTAAGTAATAGAAATGCTCTTTATATTCATTGTATTGGTTACACACATGTCAAAACTGATCAAATTGCATACTTCAAATATGTGCATTTTACTGTACTTCAATTTTACCTCAATAAAGCTAAAAAAAAAAAAAAAAGAATTAGACCATCTATTTCCATGCTTTTATAACAGGGTAATTTTAGGAAGCAACTTAACCTCTCAGAACCACTGTTTCTGCATTTGTGAATTAGAGAAAATCATTCCTATTTCATGATTTGTTGAGAGTTAAGTCAGATAATTCATGCAAAAGCATTTAAGCCAATATCTTAGTATGTGGCAGGCATTCATTAAACATTTAATTCCCTCAAAATTATAGCAGGTGAGAGGATAGTAGGACATAAGGTACACATTTTCTATGTCTTCACCAACCTTGACTTTATATGACATTTCATAAAAAAAAAACTCCTTTGCTGATTAAAAAAAGAACCAAATAATATATATAATAACATATATAGACGCTCTCAACTCCAGCAGGATGAAATTAAGCCCTTCTTTCCTTAACTTAGTGACTCACTACTAAAAACAAAAATAATCAAGTATGGAAAGGGAGGAATATTAAGTCCACCACAGAGAAACCTACAAAATACTGATTTAAGCAAGTCATCAAGGTTAATATCACCAGAGATGTCATGTAAAAATGATGTGCTTCTCAGAGGATTCAACCAAAAGGGCTCTTGACCTCTGTGGCCTTCCTTCCAAAAACCCATGGCCCTCATCCAATCAGGAGAAAAATACAGAAAAACCCTGACTAAAGCACATTCTGTTAAAAAAAAAAAAAAAGAACACACACACACACTAAACCATTGCTGTTCAACATTGTCAAAGTAATACAAACAAGGAAAGACTGAGAAACTCTCACAGACCAGAGAAGACTAGGCACACATGACCGCAAAATGCAATGTGGTAGAGGGAAAAAGAAGACATTAATTGAAAACTGCTGAAATGCAGATAGTCTGGATTTGAGTTATTAGAAATGTACCCATGTTGGGTTTTTAGTTTTAACAAATGGACCGTGGTCATGTAGTGTTAATCATAGGAGAAATGGTCAGGGACGTAGGGGAACTCCCTTTTATTTCAAAATAGGTTTTAAAAATGAAGATGAAATAAAGATATTTTCAGACAAACATGAAGCTAAAAAAGTATGTCTCCAGTACTACCAGACCTCAACATTTGTTTATGAAAGTTTTCAGTCTGAAGGAAAATGATTCCGTCTTGAGGAAAGGAATGTCAGTTCTCTACCCACAACACACAAAAAAAGGAATCTGTAAGTGTGTAGGTCGAAATAAATTTTTCTATTTTTGTAATTTCTTCAAATATAATTAACTAACTGCTTAAACTAAAGTAATAGGAGTGTTTTGTGGATGTATGTGTAGAAGCAAAATGTATGAAAATAAGAACATAAAGTACCAGAAAACTCTCCATAATGTACAATTGCATACTTAATGTGACATGATATGACTTGAAGATGCCATGTAGTAAGTTAAGTATGGATATTGCACGACATAGAACCTTGACTGGAAAATAAAGCAAAGAGCCACAGCTAGTAACACAACAGAGAAAACACTAAAAAAATATACAATCAAAGCAAAAGAAGGTGGACAGGGAGGAAAGGATCAAAAATTTGATGAAACAAATACAAAATACCAAGGTGGTAGACATAAATCAAACCACACATGTAATTAAATTAAATGTAAATAAATAAAAATAGCTGGGTGCAGTGGTGCAGGCCTGTAATCCTCGGGGCTTGAGAGGCTGAGACAGGAGGATCATAAGTTCAAAGCCAGCCTCAGTAACTTAGTGAGGCTTTAAGTAATTCTCCAAAATCCTGTCTCTAAATAAAATATAAAAAAGGGCTGGGGATGTGGCTCAGTGTTCAATCCCCAGTACAAATAAATAAATAAATAAATAAATAAATTCAATTATCGAGTATAAATTATCAGAGTGCATGACAAGACTCAAATATATGATTGCTACAAGGAACACACTTGATATATAGACTAAAATTAAAAGATGAAAAGAAATATAACATGCAAATGCTAATCATAAAAAAATCTACGGTGACTACACAATATCAGAAAAAGTAGACTTCAAAATGAGGAGTATTGCCAGAGATAAAGAAGAATTGTAGCTGTTTTCTATTGCTCCATAATAAATTACTACAAGCTTAGTTGTTTCCCATGCGTGAATTCAGAGTTCTGCACATGGCTGGATTTTCTACTCAGGTTATTACAAGACTGAAATCAGCCAAGTTGATCTTTATCTGGAAGCATACTCTTGTTGTTGGAATAATTCGATTCCTTATGGCTTTATGACTGAGTTCCCTATTTCTTTGCTAGCTGCCAGTGCTCCCAGTCCTGCCATTCTTGACATGTGGTCCCCTCCAAATGCAAGCCAGTGACAGGACACTGAATCCTTCTCATGCTTCAAATTGTTGACTCCTTCTGTGATGTGCTACCTTCAAGTGATTAGATCAGACCCACCAATAATTCTCCCCCTCTTAAACTCCATAGTGCCTTTCTAACATAATCTCATCCTGATATTAAAATCCATTGTTTTAGAGTCCTGGAGATTATTCAGGTCATGTCCACTAGAGGGGCAGGAAATTTTGTGGGTCATCTTAGAACTCTGTCACAGATATTTCATAATGCTAAACTAATCAATTCTTCTCATCAGCAAAACTTAATGTGTTTATACCTAACAACAGGGCTTGGAAATACATAAAGCAAATGTTAATGAAACTAAGAAACACACTTTCTCAGTAATTAGTAGAAAAATAGAAAATTGGTTAAGATACAGAATACTTGAATAACATAATTAATTAGACTGACCTGACATTCTAGAACATATTCCCAGTTATTTTAGCATGCCCATTCTTTTTTAAAAAATATTTTTTAGTTGTTGATGGACCTTTATTTATTTATTCATTTATATGTGGTGCTGAGGTTGGAACCTAGGGCCTCACCAAGGCAAGCACTCTGCCACTGAGCCAGAGCCGCAGCCCAACATGCTCATTCTTTTCAAGTTAACATAGTATATTCACCACGGTAGACTGCATGTTGGAACATGGAAATTTTCAATAAATGTGAAAGGATGGAAATTACACAGAGTATACTCTCTGGCCACAAAGACATTAGATTAGAACTCAATAAGAACCTGTTATAGCAATTTTACCATGACATAGAAATGCACCAGCTTTATGATTGGATGTCAACTTGACAATACTCCTTTGATATAATCAAAGGAATATTAATTACTCACATAGAATAGAAATCCCTGTGTGAGTGGCAGAAAAGATGGCTTTCTGGGAGAAAGCTCAGAACACAGAAGAAGCGTGCACAGGGAATAGGTGACATTTTATAAAGGAGAAGTCCTGCCAACATGATATCCGAAAAAGGTTTCACCTCGCAGGAGATTTCAGAGAGTAGGCAAGAAGATACATGTGCCTGTGGGACCTAGGGGTACCTGAACTTTATCATGATGCTGCAGAAGGCAACCAACCCAGGCAGGAAAAAACCCTTAGAGGTGTATAGTACTAAGTAAAATACCAATAGTCTTTCCTATGGTCTTCATAACTAAGTCGAAAGAAATTAAATGAGAAAATTTATAATAAATTCATGAATCAAGAAGGAAATCACAAAGAGAATAAGAAAATAATTTGAGCTGAATGTCAATGAAAATGCAATATATTGGAATTTCTGGAATGCACCTAAGGCAGTGTTCATAGGGAAACAGACCCGACCCAAAGGAGAAATACCTGAAATCAGTAACTGCAGCTTCTGCCTTAAGAAACTAGAAATAGAAGAGCAAAGGCAGCTATAATCCACAAAAGTAAGAACCACAAATTAACAAGGAGAGAAATAATAAGGTAAAATTAAACAATGTAAAAAGGAACTTTTATAAAAGCATCAACAAAACTGAAACACCTTTAGCTAGATGGATCAAGGAATAACGAACACATAACACTAAGATCAGGAATGAAAAGAGGCCATCACCACAGATCCTATAGAAAGATTTAAAAAAAAAAAAATGGCTGAGTGTGCTGGTGCATGCCTGTAATCCCAGCAGCTCAGAAGGCTGAGGCAGGAGGATTACAAGTTTGAAGGCAGCCTCAGTAACTTAGGGAGGCCCTATGCAACTTTAGCAAGATTCTGTCTAAAAAAAAAAAAAAAAAAAAAAAAAAAAAAGGCTAGTGATGTGGCTCAGTGGTTAAGCACCCTGGGTTCAATCTCTGGTACAATAATAATAATAATAATAAAATAATATTATCAATAAGTTTATGCCAACAAATTTGAAATGCAATGAAGAAAGTCCTGAAAAATAAAAGTTATAACTAATACCAAAAAACAGTATTCACAACATAGATTTGAGACAAAGGACTTATGTTCAAAATGTATATAGAACTCTTTTTTAATATTTATTTTTTAGTTGTAGTTAGACAATACCTTTATTTTACTTATTTATTTTTATGTGGTGCTGAGGATCAAAATCAGGGTGTCGCACGTGTGAGGGGAGCATTTTACCACTGAGCCACAATCCCAGCCCCAAAATGTATGTAGAACTCTTAAAAGTCATGAAAAAGAAAACAAGCTCTCCACTTTAAAAATAGGCAAAGGATTGAAGAGATCTTCACAAAAGATGATATACAATTAGCCAATAAATACACACAAAGTCCACAATATCATTAGTTATCAGAGAAATATGAACCAAAACCATAATAATTTACCACTATTCAACCACTAAAATGAAGACAGTTTTAAAAGATTATAATAATAAGTGCTGGAGAAGCTGTGGAGAAATTGGAACTCTCATATATTGTGGATGGGAATGGAAAATGGTGTAGTCACTTTGATTTGTCCGTTTCTTATGAAGTTAAATATACACTCACCATACAAACCAGCAATTCATGAGAGAAGTAAAAACATAGCCAGGTACAGTGGCACACACCTATAATCCCAACAGCTTGAGAGGCTGGGGCAGGAGGATCTCAAGTTCAAAGCCAGCCTCAGCAAAAGCGGGGCACTTAGCAACTCAGTGAGACCCTGTCTCTAAATAAAATACAAATAGGGCTGGGGATGTGGCTCCGTGGTTGAATGCCCCAAGATCAATCCCTAGTACCAAAAAAAAGTGTGCCCCTATATAGGTTTGTACATGAATAAGCAGCTTTATTTCCAAAAGCTAAAATCTGAAATTAATCCATTGTCAATTAAAACATGCATGGATACACCAATTGTGGTCTGTCCATACCCAGTAACAAAAAGAAGTAAGGACTAATACCCAAGGTAACATGGATAAATCTTAAAAAACAGTAAGATGAGGTGACAGGCAAGTTAACCTTTTTTTTTTTTTAAGTTGACTTTTAAAAATTTTTTTTTAGTTGTAGATGAACATAATATCTTTATTTATTTATTTTTTAATGTGGTGCTGAGGATCAAACCCAGTGCCTCACGCATGCCAGGCAAGCGCTCAACCACTGAGCTACAACCCCAGCCCCAAGTTACCTGATTTTACACAATGTATGTATGATTGAAATGTCACACTGTACCCTATAAATATGTATACTTAATGTATGCCAATTTAAAAATAAAAATACACTTTTTTTAAAAAGTATGATTAACAGCAGTAATCATACCCTTATGTTTCTACATAGATGAAATTATAGAAAATGCAAAACTAATCCACCGTAACAAAAGCAGATCAGTGGTAGCCTAGGACTACAGAGAGGTACGTTGCCAGGACTGAGATGAAGGGAAATTTTGAAGGGTGATAGAATTGATTGCAGTTGTGGCTACATGGATGTATACATTTGTCAAAATTCATTGGATTGTATGCTTGAAGTTGGTGCGTTTTATTGCTTGTAAATTATACTCAATAAAGTTGAGTGTAAACAATCTTTCTACAAGAAAAACTCCAGGCACAGATGGTTTCACTGGTTTCTATTAAACATTTAGGGAAGAAATAATACCAATCTTTCAAAAAAATACAAACTTTTTCAGAAATTAGAGGAGGAACACTTTTCAAGTCATTTTATGAGACCAGAAATACTTTGAAGCTAAAACCCATGTATATGATAATAAAATAAAACTCTAAACCAATATCCCTTATATAAACCTAGAAAAAAAATTAATATAGTGAATGGATAATTCCTTTTAAGACAATACATCATGAACAAGTAAAGTTTACCCCAAGAGTGAAAGATTGGCTTGACATTTGAAAATCAATTGATAGAATTCACTACATTGATTAGACAAAGGTAAATGAGACAGATGATTTTGTAGATTCACTCGATACCTTTTAAACAAGCCTCCCTCCAGCAGAGTCTAATTCAATATGGCCTTTACCCCACCTGCTGATTTGCCTTACACCTCATCACCAACTCTATTTTGAAAGAGCTTTGCCTTATCAACACCCAGGCTCACACCTGCAGGAGGGTGAGAGCACGCATTCAGAGGAGAACCTTCCCCTTGCTTTGACTGCTTCCTTGAAAGATCCCTTTCATAGAAAGGGTTTGTAGTACTGACAAGGTTTCTCAATTTACGTGCTTGAGTTTCTCAATGAGCAACACTCAGATATTTGCCCCAGGCAAGGAGAATTCCTTTCTGGTGTTCCACTCCACCAAAACCAAGAAGATATCGAAATGAGCTGCCTGCCTCAACCCATGGAATCCAAAGAGTTCTTTTGACTAAAGCCAGAGTTTGCATTTATCAGCCCCCTGAATCCTGAGAATCTGCTCTCCCTCAGCTCTTGGAAGCAGGATTTGGCCTTTGTGCCTCCAGCCCTGATCATGTACCTAAGTTCTTGAAGCCAATACGTCTCTTCCCGCACCTCCAAAGGAGCATCAGACAGACTGCAGACTCCAGAATACCATCCAAGCAGCATTTCCTACACTCAGAGAACTCAGTACCACAAATCCCAAGTTGTATCCTGGCCCGAGGAGCCCAGAGAAGGATAATCATGTGGTAATCTTACCAAGGATAACGGGAAATGTCTGCAGGAGAGGAGGTGGGCCTGAATTCTCCTGCTTGCAGAGCAGCTGGGAGGAGGACCTGGTGATTACAGTGTAGTAACTCAGAAGAAGTCAGTTTGAACCAAGAACTCCCCTGAAATGGAGGCCCCAAAGATACCTGAGAAATCATGTGAAACACCTCTCTGCATTTATTGGGGCGCTATGCTCAGACCTTCCAATTGCTCAACCCCAGGCCTATTCCTGGTGCCAGAATGGCCTCCCACGTTTTCCATTCTTAAAGCAGTCTCTGAATCACAGGTTGGCTTCCCTTCACCTGCTGCTCTCAACAATTAAGTTATCATCTACACTGGGACCCCTTTTGAGAGGAAAAAGTGGATACTATTAATTATAATACTGTGATATCAGGTATAAACTGTAATTGTCCCAGGAAACCAGGCATACAATCACTGTAATAATTACCTCTCCATCCCAAGGAGTCCCCTCTCTCAAATCTAACCAGAAAGCCACATCACAATACTGTTCTCTTTATTTACACCTACAAAAATATAAACAAACTTCTCATTTTAAAGGTTTTATTTGAGCTGGGTGGACACAGTGGTGCACACACCTGTAATTCCAGAAACCCGGGAGGCTGAGACAGGAGATAAGCAAGTTTAAAGATAGCCTCTACAATTTAGAGAGACCCTGTCTCGAGATTAAAATAATAAAAGGGCTAGGAGCATAGCTCAGTGGGAGCTCTTCCCTCAGTTCAATCCCCAGTACCACAAAAAAAAAAGATTAATTGATTAATTAATTAATTAAGGAATTTAGGTCTAGTCAATAGATGTAAAGTATTAGTGATCACTGAAATAACAAATAAGGGAAAGTTTAAAAAATGATACTAGTTCATGGTCCCTAGTTTAAATAGACAAAATTCACTCTGAGATGAAAACTGAAGTTCTAAGGAACTTTAGTTTTAGATTTTATTTCTTTTACTTTATATATAAATGACCATTTATTATTGCAATATATATTATGTATATTGGAGAAAAATCAGAAAATTTAACAAACTGACACTACAAAATAAATTACTATATGACCATCACTAAGAGACTAACATTGCTGGTAATGTTAACAAAAATAGTGACCTAAGAACTTAAAAATCCTCTCCGTCATAAAAGCAATAGAAAGACTAGAAAAACACTCCAGAATCAATTTTTTTTTCAGAACTCCAGAAATTAACTAAGGCTTATAGCAATTAAGAGAGCATTTATTTAAGAAAAACAGATGAATCTCAGTCAAATCAGTGAGTTTTGTAATAATTTAACTTGCTCCGTTTCTATTCCCCTCTTCCCAGTTCCACAGTAGCCTTGAAAACAAAGAAGCCATGATTGCAGTGAAGATCAACAGCCTAGCAGATACAGAGAGGGCAGCACTCCCCTCTCCCCTCTTTGAAGGAGTTAGAGCTAGTTAAAAGCCCTATTCACAAAGAATTGTCATTATTTTACCTATCGAGTGTTTCCCTGGGAGACTCCACTTGTGAGGCTTGCTTTATTTGATTAGAGTTCATCAGTGCAAAAATTTTTTTTCCCTAGGATGTTTGTCAAAAACAATTACAGATAATTGTTTAACTTCATGGTGGCTTGAATCAGTGAATAATGGTTAGGCCAAATAATAGACTAACCAAAAAAGCTTAAAAGAAAAATCTGGGAATGAAATGTCCCAAGGGGCTTTAAAAAAGATCTCTATGTTCTTGGGAAAGCTGTGTGTATACATACAGCATGCTCATGCCCAGAGCTGTGCACGTGATCAGCAAAGACCCTTCGAGTTTGCTTGTATTGACACAAAAGAAATACAAGTTTTGCACAAAGAAAACTATAAAATATTGTTTAAATAAGTGAAAGAATACCAAAAGAAATGAAAACACATGCTGATTTATTATTGTTAGATGGCAAAACTCCCCAAATTTATTTACAGATTTTATACAATCCCTAGGAAAATCACAAAGAAGTTGTGTTTTTTATCCCCTCCTGCACAGATTGGCAAGCTGATCCTCAAATTGAAATGGAAATGTAAGAGACCTAGAAGAGGCCAACAATCTTGAAAAAGAAGAACAAAACCAAAAGACTCACATTTCCACTGCCCAATTTCAAAACACTAAAACCACAGTCTTGAAGGCTGGCTGGTTCTGCCAGAAGGATAAACATATAGATGAATAGAAGAAGTTTGAGGATTAAGAGACAAACCCATACATTTATGGTCATTTGATTTTTGACAAGGGTGCCAAGACAGTTCAGTGGGGGAAAATAATCCTTTCAACAAATGTTTCTGGGGCAACTGGATACCAACATGAAGAAGAAGAAAGTTGGACCCCTACCTCATACTATATACAAAAATCAACTCAAAATGGATCAAAGACTAACTGAACTATAAAAGCTAAAATATAAAACTCTTAGAAAAAAAAAACATAGTGGTAAATCTTTATATAGAGTAGCATAGCTTTTTAGGTTTAACACCAAAAAAAAAAAAAATAGGGGCTGGGGTTCTGAATCAGTGGTGGGGTTCGATCCTCAGCACCACATAAAAATAAATAAATAAAATAAAGGTATGTTGTCCATCTACAACTAAAAATATTTGAAAAAAGAACTATTATAAAATAATAGATAAATTGAATTTCATTAAATTTAAAAAATGTTTGTGCTTTGAAGGTCAGTCAAGAAAGTGAAAAATACAGAATAGGAGAAAAGATTTCCAAATCATATATCCAACAAGGATCTTGTATTAAATTGTATGAAATAATTCTTATAACTCAACTATTTTTAAAAAAGACTAATTCTTTTTAAAAAATGTTTTTCAGTTGTCAATAGACCTTTATTTTATTTCTTTATATGTGATGCTGAGAATCCAACCCAGTGCCTCACACATGCTAGGCAAGTATTCTGCCACTGAGCCACAACCTCAGCCCTCAAAATAGCCTAATTTTAAAACTGGCAAAGGACTCGAACAAACTCTTCTTAAAAAGAAGATATAAAATGTCAGGGCACTATGGTGCATGTCTGTAACCCCAGTAGCTCAGGAGGCTAAGGCAGGAGGATGGTAAGTTCAAAGCCAGCCTCAGCAACTTAGTGAGGCCTTAAGCAATTTAGAGAGAATCTGTCTCAAAATAAAAAATAAAAAGGGCTCAGTGGTTAAGCACCCCTGGGTTCAATCCCTAGTGACCCTCAATTCCCCCCCCAAAAAATATATATATACATATATATAAATGGCCGATAAGCACATGAAAAGATGCTTACTGTCGTCAGTGGTAAGAAAAATGAAAAGCCAAACCATTTATTGTGTGTATACAATTACATACACAGTAGGATGATGGCTATTATCAAGGAAAAAAAACAGAAAATAATAAGTGTTAAGATTGAAGATGTAGCTGAACTGGCAGACTGCTTGCCTAGAATGCCTAAGGTCCTGGGTTCAATCCCTTACCACTAAAAAGACAAGAAAGAAAGAACAAGTGTTGACAAGGATGTGGAGAAATTGAAGCCTCATACATTGCTTGGTGGAAATGTAAAATACTGCAACTGCTTTGAAAAATAGCATTTCCTCAAAAAGTTAGACACACAGGTACTAAATGACAAACAAATCCACTTCTAGGCATGTATCCAAGAAAACTGAAAATATGTTCTCACAAAAACTTGTACATGAATGTTCATAGCAGCATTCATTAATCATAATAGTCAAAATGATACAAGTGTCTATCAACTGATGAATAGATAAAGAAAATGTGGCATATCCATAAATGGATAAATCAAAAAAGGAATAAAGGTAATGATTCATGCAACAATATAGATGAAATTGGAAAACATGCTGAGTGATACATGTCAGACATAAAAGGCTAATAAACTATGCCTAAGACCTACATCAATATCTTTTAAAATCTTTCTCTACGCCATATGTATTTTTTAACTAAATGATAGATTACTACCCTGAAATCTTGTTTTAGTAAGTTTTCCTTTCATCTAATACTCATTCCACATTCGAATTTCTCATTTGTTGAAAAAGTGTTCTTTATAGCTAGTTTGCTCAAATCAACCTTTGACTCAGGACACTACTTGACATCTTGCTTTGATGCCCCAAGTCTCTTTGAACATAGCACAGTCCCTTTTCTATGAGTTTGACTTGTTGAAGAGGCCAGGGCATTTAATACACAATATCCTATTCTCTGGACTTGTCTGGTTGCTTACTCATGGAATTATCCAGTTTTTTCCTCCATCTCCTATTTTGCATATAAAATAAAAGTGATATTTTGGATGGGGGATGTAGGTCAATGGTAGAGTACTCTCCTAGCCAAAAGATGAGAGAGAGAGAGAGAGAGAGAGAGAGAGAGAGAGAGAGAGAGAGAGAGAGAGAGAGAGAGAGAAATTGATATTTAAACTATATGAGTTAAATATATTTGGCTAGAACACACCATAGATTATATTGTGTATTCTACATAGTCACATCAGAGGATGTGTAATATCTACCTTATTGACTAGCATTTGTAGCATTAAGATTGACACCCAGATATGAGGGTGAGGAGAGCCTTATTCCTTTATTGTATGGATTGCTCCCCTTTGCCTCTACAAAAAGTATTGTGTTTTAGCACTGCACAAGTATCTAACTCCCCAACAACTGTTCACCAGTTTTTTAACACTAATGAATGAAGCTCTTTGCCTGAGTCAACAATTTCATGAGGGCTTCCAAAATATTTTTTCTTATTGTATAATTTCTTGTGCTTTTGATTGCTAACATTCTTCTGGTGGAGCTTTCCTCATCAACTATTTGGTGCCATGTTTGAATGGGTCCCTCCAGAGTTCTTGTATTAGAACTTAGTTCCTCAATGTTGTAGTGTTGGGAAGTGGGACGCTAGAGGGAAATATTTGGGTAATGGAAGCAGAACTCTCATGAATGGATCTATGCTTTTCTCAAGGAAAAAAGGTAGTATTCATGAGAGTGAAGTCCCCTTTTCTCTCTTTTGTACAAGCCCACTTGCCTTTCTGCTTTCCACCATGAGATAACATAGCACATGCCCCTCACCAGAAGCTGGAAAGATATTTGTGCCCAGTATTGGATTTCCCAGCCTCTAGAATTCTGAGCCAAAATCAACTTTTTTTTCTTTATAATTAACCCCAACTCAGATATTCTGTTACATTGTCAGAAAATGGACTAAGTCAGATGGGCTATTTCCTACCCCCAAATCAGTCCTTAAAAGAAAAGGATAAATGCATACTCTCTTCCATTTCGTACAAATTTCCAATTTTTTTTCTTAGATACTAACTCCATCTTCCTTCTCTCTATTCTCTGTATATCTTTGCAGTCTTTCTCCTGACCAACTGTTGATCCATTTGGCATTCCCTCTCAGAGATCCCATTAATTTAGCTCCTAAACCTTTCTCAGAATTCAAAGCAGCTCATTGAGACAAAGCACCCCAGAACAGCCACTGAACTACCCAAGTTATTAGTGGAGGCCTTGGTGCCTACAGAATTGTTGAAGCATCTATATGACTAACTCAACCAGGCAGAGGTTGATCACCTCGTTCTTCTTCCTCCATCCTAATTGAATCTGAGCCCTTGATACCAAAACCATCTCAACTCTTAAAACTCTTAACATGCTCTTTGGAAGTGTTTCTCTTAATTCCTAACCTTCAAATGTGATTGCTAAGATGAAGGAACATACTGTCAAAGAACCATGGGAGAGTAAGAACTGTATTGTGAGCAGAGACCACCACCACTAATGGTGGGTCCAAAGCTCTTTCTTGGTGGGGAAGAGGTAAGCCTGAAGCAAGAGGGACTTGACCCAGGGGAGCTGTGGCTCATTCGTGATGCTTTGTCCTCCACCCAGGCTGAGGGAGGGTGCAAACAAAGGAGAACAGGACTTCTGGCAGTCTTAGCAAGAGCTGGGAGAATGAGCACCTCTGTAGCCCCTGGGGTGTATAAACTGACTGATGTATAAACCAGAACACCAATGCATTCATATACAAAGGGAATGCTTCTTGCCAAATGGACCAGATGTTCATGTTGACTGGTCAGCGCATTCTCTCCAATTGGAAAATCTACATGGGAAGCCAAATTATAATCAGGAGGTTGTTTGTGAGCATGAAATCAGAACAAAGGGAGGGAATTGGATGAGCTCTGTGGCATCCATAGGGATGTAGGGTGGACTGCATATTTGTGTCTAATGGTCAAAGAACAGCTCTTTCCCTTGACAGGGCTGGAGACATGATGACAAATGTTTGTTCCTTGGCTTCACTTTTCAGCACTCCCTACAGACCACCCCCCTTCTGCTCCCATATTCTTTCTTCAGCTGTTAAGGCCATTGATTAGGTTACAGCTCGCCTTCACATTCCGTCATGCCTTGATTAGATTTCCAGGCGCTGCTGCATCCTGTTTCCTAAGATGACATTTGCAGACATTTCTTCACATCCATTGTGTGCGGATCTCATTATTTTAACAAGCAAAGGATGATATTACTTATTGATTGGGGAGATACTTCACCTCCACTCTTGATGTCCTGATATTCTAGACAGCAGGAAAAAAGGTCAAAAATTACCAGAGTGATTAAGGGGGAGACTTCCCATGTTCGTGTCTCCCGCGTTGACAGAATTTCATTCTTGACAAATATTTATTGAGTTGCCTTCCTTATGCCAGATGCCCTACTAGGCTCTGGGATGTAAGGAATGAGGATTGATATCCCTTCCTTCAAGGAGATGATGGGGTAGTGAAGGAGACAGATGAGGAAACCATCTATCACAGCATAGGCATTTATTTATTTATTTATTTATTTATTTACACCAAGGATTGAACCCTGGATGTTTAACCAATGAGCCATATACCCAGCTCTTTATTATATTTTTATTTTGAGACAAGGGCTCACTAATTTGCTTAGGCCCTCGCTAAGTTGCTGAGGCTGGCTTTGTACCAGCAATCTCCTGCCTCAGCCTCCCAAGCCACTGGGATTACAGGCCTGTACCACCATGCTCAACTAGAGGCCTTTTTAAATGACTATGTTGAAGGCATTTAAATAGAGCACCTCTCAAAATCTGGGATGCGGGTAGGGGATAGCAGGGTTCCCAGAAAGAGGGGATTTCATCTTTATTCTAAAGAATGGGTAGGAGATCGCCAGATGAAGAGTGGGAGGACTTACCAAACAGAAGGAATAGCCGACACAACCAATCAGGGCCAATAGACCACACAGCATGTTTGAAGTGTTGCACTTCAAAATGGCTAGAGCCTTCAGGATGGCAAGGAATTGGGCTGAAACAGTGGGCAGAGAACAGAATCTCAAAGGCCTCATTATGGAGAATCTGTTCCTCCAAAGCTCAGGTGTTGGAAACTTAATTCCCAAATTTATATGTTAATGGAATTTGAGATGGGGCCTGTGGGAGGTAATTTGGATTAGAAGAGGTCACGGGGCTAGGGATCCTATGATGGCATCAGTGACTTTACAAGGAAGAGAGAGTTGGCACACTTGCTCTGTCTCACCAGGCAATGTCTTTTCGCCATGTTACATGCAGCCAGGAGGCCCTCACTAGGTAATGAACAGACACTGGCTCTGTATTCTTGAACTTCTCAGGAACTTTGAGCCAAATAAACTTCCATTCTTTATAACTTGCCTGATCTCAGGTATTTGTGATACCAAGAGAAAACAGACTAAAGCAAGTCTTTGATCCATTTTGGGTTCCTTTTTATATTTAGTATCAGGGAAGGGAAGGGTCCAACTTCATTCTTTTGCATGGAGCTATCCAGTTTTCCCAGAATTATTTCTGAATAATTTTTTTTCTAAATAGTTTTTTTTTCCTGTCCAACTTTCTTTCGATTAGTATTTGCATAGATAACGTTTTCTATTCATTTTAACCTTTCTGTACTTATCCACTTAAGGTGTATTTCTTGCAGATAACAATACTTGGTGTTTTTTTTTTTAAATCTAATCAGACAATCTTTGCCTTTTAATTGGGGTGCTTGTACTAGGGATTGGTAAGCTTTTTCTATAAAGGGCCAGATAGCAAATATTTTAGGTTTTGCAACTCATCCAAACTCTGTTGTAAGTTCTGAACTTTGGCATCATGAGAAAGAAGCCATACACAATACATAAATTCAGGGGTGAAACTGTATCCCACCAAGACTTTTCTTACAACAGACAGCAGGCTAGCTTGGAGACAAGGGTCATTGTTTACCAACCCCTGGTTTAGATCATTTATATTTGTTCTAATTCTTGATGTGATTGGATTTAAACTTAACATCTTACTATTTGTTTTCTACTTGTCCCATTAGTCTCTAGATTTCTCTTTTTTATCTTCCGCTATTTTCAGAAAAAAAAAAGTGGAGTCCTTTTACTTAATTTATGTTATCTTCACTGTTGCCTGATTAGTTGTTTCTCTCTCTCTCTCTCTTTCTCTCTTTTTTAAACTAGTTGCTCTAAGATTTTCGATATGTATGTTAAGCTTTTTGTGTTGTATGGTACTGGGAATTAAACTCAGGGCCTCAAACATGATAGACAAGCACTCTACAACTTAACTACAGCCCTAGCCCTTTTCAAAATTTTTTATTTTGAGACAGAGTCTTGCTAAGTTTCTGAGACTAGCCTTAACTTGTAATCCTCCTGCCTTATCCTCCCAAGTAGCTACGATGATAGGAGTGCACCAACATGCTTTGCTGTTCATATTAAACTTTTTACCGTCTACCTTTAAATAACATATCATTTCATGTATAGCTTAAGGACCTCATGAGAGTAAATTGCCACTTCTCCTAACCTCTGAGCTAATTCTGTCCTACGTTTTAATTCTAGATGCTATAAATATCATACTCAGTATAATATTGTACTTGGTAAATGTTCTTTGAAAAAGACTAAAAATTAACTGGAAAACATCTCTCTCATTTACCTTCATTTTATCATTTTCATTACTTATTTCTTGATGTATACCAAAATTTCCACTAGTAGCATACCTTTTCTTTCAAAGAACTTCCTTAACAGTTTGTAATACAAGTCTGCTGACAATGAATTCTCTCACTTTTGTCTGAAAAATATCTATTTCATCTTTATTTTAAAAAGATACTTTGTCTTGAATATAGAATTCAGGGTTGATTTTTTAAAAAAACTTTCTGAATTTAAATAATGTCCCTCCATTGTCTTCTGTGTTATAAAGTTGTTGATCAGAAGTTTGCTCTAATCTTATCTTTGTTCTTCGGTATGTAATATATCTTTTTTTCTCTGGGTGACTTTAAAATTTCCTATCTTTGGCTTCCAGCAGTGTGACTATGATGAATATATATGTTTTGGCCTTGATTTGTTTTGGTTGCTTTTATGCGGTTGAACTTCTTGGATTTTTAGTTTGTTGTCTTTCATTAATTTTGGAAAATTCTTCACCATTATATCTTTGTTTCTTTTTTTAAAATATATTTTTAGTTGTTGATGGACCTTTATTTTATTTATTTTTATGTGGTACATAAATTGAACACAGTGCCTCACACATGCTAGGTAAGTGCTCTACCACTGAACTATAACACCAGCCCTATGTCTCTATTTCTTCTGTCCAATTCCCTCTTTAGCTTCTCCTTGATATTTTCCCACAATTTTTAATGTTCTGTAAGCTCTTCCCTGATTTTTTTCCTGTTTGTGTTTCCTTTTAGATAATTTCTACTGTTTTTCTGAGTATGGAGGAGCATGCCTCTAATTCCAGTGACTCTGGAGGTTGAGGCAGGAGGAACACAAGTTCAAAGTTAGCCTCTGTAACTTAGTGAGGCCCTAAGCAACTTAGAAACTAAAAGGAAGTGTCTCAAAAAATAAAAAGGGCTCAGGGTGTGACTCAGTGATTAAGCAGCCCTGGATTCAGTCCTGCTACCAAAATAATAATAATAATAATTATTATTATTATTATTTCTGTTGTTTCATCTTCAATGTCATTGATTCTCTCATCAGCTGTATCCACTTTGTTGATAATTCTATTACAAGAATTCTTGATGGGTGCAGTGACACATGCCTGTAATCCCAGCAACTCAGGAAGCTGAGGCAGGAAGATTGCAAGTTTGAGACCAGGCTCAGCAACTTAGTGAGGCTCTAAACAACTCAGTAAAACCTTGTCTAAAAACAAAAAATAAAAAGAGGGCTTGGGATATAGCTCAGTGGTTAATACCTCAAATCCAATCCCCAGCATTTAAAAAAAAAATAGAATCCTTCATCTTTGTTACTGTTACTTCTCACATTGACTGTTTTAAATAAATTATATTTTCCAAAATGCTCCATATATTCACATATGTGTTTCTAACTTTTCTACTAGAACTTTTACCATATTAGTCATAGTTATTTTAAAAATCCCTGTCTGATGGATCCTAATTGCTAATTCTCTTCATTGCTTTATCTCCTGACAATAAGCCTCTCTCTCATTTTTCTTTTCTTTTAATGTCATAATTTGATATTGAATGCAGAACATTATGTGTAACAAGCTAGTAGAAACTAAAAAGTGTATTATGCTGGTAAATGGTCATGTCCTGTTTTCTGCTAGGCTTCTATTGTTAGGGGTTGAGTTAATCTACTCAGAAGCTGAGCTGGTTCCACTGTGGGTTTTGCTATCATTACCCTCAGTGCACCGGACAGGGCTGTGATCTCGTACTTGGTGTAGGGAGTAGGTCACTGCAGGGTTTGCCCGGATATGCCTGCCTGACTTCTGGCTTTCAAGCTCTGGAAGCTGAGGCAGGAGGATTGCAAGATCAAAGCCAGCCTCAGCAAAGGCAAAGCACTAAGCAACTCAGTGAGACCCTGTCTCTAAATAATGTACAAAATAGGTCTGGGTATGTGACTCAGTGGTTGAGTGCACTTGAGTTCAACCCCTAGTACCCACACCCCCAAAAGGGGTTTTCTTGACCACCAACCCCAGCCCCATGTGAAAACAGCTTTTGCTTCTATCTTCTTGATGCTTTTCTTTCTTTCCTCAGATGTAGATGGATTTTGTTTCTATCCCTCTCCGGGGTCACTTCCCCTAATGGCCTAAGGTTTTATCAATTTAATAAGAGGAGTGTCATAGGATATGGCACTATGGATTGAGTTTGCCCGAGCAGCAATCACTTCCTGCAAATCTATACCACTAAGGGAGCCTCTGACCTCCTGCCCTGCCCCCAATCTTTCTTTGAGGATTCAGGGACACTAATGGAGAAAACATTACAAGTGAACATAAACTCTTGTGTCTGGGGCTCTATATTGGTCGAAGTTATAAGCAGTGTGTGTGTGTGTGTGTGTGTGTGTGTGTGTGTGTGTATGTGTATGTGTAAATATCTATCGAGACTATGGAGGCTGGCAATTCCAAAGGCCAGGTGGGCAGGCTAGAGACCCAGGGAAGAGTGCTGGTAAAATTTTCTTTGCCCTGGGGGTAGTCAGTCTTTTTTTCCCTAAAGACTTCAAATAATTGAATGAAGCCCACTCATGTTATAAAGGGTAATCTGCTTTGCTCAAAGTCAACTGACTTAAATGTTAATCTCATTTTAAATAGCCCCTTCATAGAAACATCTTCCAAAGTTTTTGACCAAATATCTGGGTATTACGGCCTGGTCAAATTGATACATAAAATTAACTCGTATAGCCCCCCCCCTCCTTACTCCAAACTGATCTTCTAACCCAAACTCAGCCTCCAGGTGATGGTGAACATTTTAGCTGATTTCTCCTCTCCACTTCTTTTTCTCCAGTGTTCTACCAAATGTCAAAGTTGGGTGTGTCTCTTCTCTCCTCAGTGGGGCTTGTCACTTTTTTGATTCAGGTTATGTGACTGACTACCTTGTGACCTTAGCTCTCCGAAGGATTCAAGAAAATTTAGCACATGAATTTGGGGATTAAGTCGCCAACACA
The DNA here is from genome assembly GCF_052094955.1 of Ictidomys tridecemlineatus. Classification (NCBI taxonomy): domain Eukaryota; kingdom Metazoa; phylum Chordata; class Mammalia; order Rodentia; family Sciuridae; genus Ictidomys; species Ictidomys tridecemlineatus. The sequence goes on along the minus strand of NC_135478.1, from coordinate 207,928,980 downwards.
TAAAATTTGGGGGATGGATTTTGCAAATTATTCATTTTTCCTATAGTTAAGACGGGAGTGATGTTCCCTTGCAGCTTTTCATATTCCAAATGAAAGCAGAAATACCATTAATATGGCTTTTGCTTTGTTTTTAACCTGGGTGTGATCTTGATTATTTAAAAATCATGAAAAACAGGAATTATATTTGCAGAGTTTAGCACAGTGGTTGTATATTAGTGGCCTGTAGATTTCACATAAAAACCTAAGTTTCTAAATTATTTTGAAAAATTGATGATCTGACATCGAACATGCTTCATCCACACTCGCTGGCCTTTTCCTAGGGCACCGGCTCTCCACTGTGTCCCCTCTGTCCACTGTGTCCAGAGTGTGACAGGTACCTCCCAACCTCATTCCTCCTTCATGTCCTCAAGGAAGATCATCCTGAGACCCAGGTCGGTTCTTCAGAGACAAAATGGATCTAAGGCAGAACATTATTCTTGCAAAGCCCAGGCCAAAAGCTGGAATATGACATAGGATAACCAAATGCTCTGGGCTCCATCTCAGGTGGTCAGGGAGATCTTGGATCTCCAGAGAGAGGACTCCAGGTATCCCTTCTACCACAGCCAGGCATTCCCTGTAGCCTACTGCTATGTTTGAATGCATCCCCCAAATTTTATGGGTTGGCGACTTAATCCCCAAATTCATATGCTAAAATTAGTTGGAGGAGGAACCTGTGAAGTGATTAGGTGATAAAGACTCTGTCCTTAAGAATGGATCAATCCATTCAGAGATTAATGGGTTGATAGAATGATGGGTTATTAAGGAAATGACTTTGTTTTAAAAGTGACTTCTCTTGGCAAGATTGCTCTATCTTGCCATGTGATGCCCTCTGCCATGTTATGATCCAGCAAGAAGGTCCTCACCAGGAGCCAAGCAGATGATGACACTATGCTCCAGGACTTTCCAGCCTCCAGAACTCTGACCTAAATCTGCCTCAATTCTTTATAAATTACCTGATCTCTGGTATTTTGTTATAGCAACAGAAACAAATTAAGATGCCCGTAGAAGTAGCTGTAGAACTGCATGAGTAGGAATGCTGACCCCATAAAAAAAGCACTCATAATGTCAATTATTTCAATTTATTTGTTGAAAGTAATACCATCTCCCCTGTGGGGAGATGAAGGGATGATTGAGGCCTTTGGGTCCAGACTCCAGCCGGAGGGAGGAAAGGCCCAGTCACCTACTCAGAGGTGGGTATGCTCATCCCTTGAACGCATCTCACCACCAGGAGAATGACACCAACTTGTTATCACCGTCAGAGGGACTTCAAGACAGGATGAGCCTGCAGATCTTTGGGTTCACTTTCAGGCCTGCCTCAGCTGCAGTTTCATTTTGGGGGCCAAGGGAATGACCCTAGGATTGGACTGGATTGAGCAGAATTGTCTCCTTAATCATCTGGAAGTACATGTCACTTAGGAAATGAGGATAAATGAAGCCAAGAAAAGGAGCCAAGGCTCATATCCAACAAGTAACATCATGAGACAGGCCTGAGGGGAGGGTGCTGGGAAACCACGCTTGACACCCAAGGGTGGAGGGATGGAGAGCTGACAGGGTGGAGATGATGAGACTGGACAAGCATAGGGACCCAAGATGGACAGTCCAGAGGATTTGAGGCATGGGAAACGTCCAGCCTGCTTGACAGCAAAGTGCTCATTTAGTTCTACGTAGGGGAGGCTAGGAATTGACCAGATCAGAAGCACCTAAAACACAAACTAGCCTTATACTGACCTCTAAGACCTACCTGGGGCTCCTCCCAAGTTCTACAGAGACCCAGAGCTTTCAGGAACCCATACAGGGTTAAAAAGAAGACATCAAACAAATGGAAGTTCACAAGAGCACTTCTAACTTCAGGAAAAATAAGATTAATCAGTGGAAGTAGGAACTTTTAAAGAAAAGAATCAGAACTTCTTCTCTTACAAACAAAGCTTGAACCTCTTAGCAATCACGACTCTGATTGCAAGGATCTCGTTCAAGTGCCTGGAGAGTCTTTTACTGCCAAGAACTGCGGCACTTCACATAGAGGAATTACTCGGAATTCAGCTCTGGTCTAAATCAGCCCAGACAAAAGCCTTAGACAGTTTCCAGACTGAACTCTGCATCAGGTTTTTTTGTTTCTTAGAGGGAAAATGTGATTTTTAAAGTATAGCCTGAATTCACATTTACTGGAGAAAATCTGTGAAATACATAAAAGTATTAAAAATAAAATAAATACCCATATTCCAAAACCTAGAGATGGTTTACATTTAAAATTTTTTTTTCAATTTTTCCATGTGCATACCTATGCTTTTTCTGCTTGAAAATCCGGCATCATATTACATTTTTTAAAAGTTGCCCCATCCTCTTTCAGTTACTATACCAGGAACATATACTATACCATTCCTTAATTGATCCTTGAGACAAAACGTTTTCATGGGTCCGTAAGATTGTTTTTTATTTATATGCCATTTTAACCATTTTTACTAGATGATCAATTAGGTTGATTCAATTTTTTATCATTTCAAATCAGATTCCAATGAACATCTATGGGTATGATCCCTGAACATCAGTCTGATAATTTCCTTTGGAGAAATTTTTGGAATATTAAGAATTGAGGATTTTTTTTAAAGACAAGAAATTGGTTTATTTATTATGTTTGTGTTCCAGGTACTCTATTAGGACTTGACAAGAATTGAGGACTTTTTAATACCCACTCTCAGATTGCTTTTCAAGATGGTCATATTCTTTATATTCACACTAATAGTAAACAAGTGTGTTTGTTTCATAAATCATTAGTGATCACTGAGCATTACCATCAAAAAGAAGAGAGAAAAAATACCCTTTGTTCATTTGTTAGTTGGAAAATAGATCTAGCATTTTTCTTTGTATTTCTGTAATTATTAGATACTTTTTCATATGTTTATTTAATGTTTTTATTCTATGGATTATAATCTTCATCATGTACCTATTTTTTTCCCTATCGAGGGTAATCATTTTAATATTGATCCAGTTTTGGCATGGAAGGATCCAAAAGGAATCATGATGTTAAAAGCCTTTAGGTTATACCTTTAAACTTTCCAAAGATTTCTCTGAAACATAATGTGAAGGAAATAGGTGGCTCTTCTGGAGCAGAGAATTTCAATGCAAGGCTGTTGAACCCTTTTGCAAAAGATTCAAAGTTGGGAGCAGGGAACGTGAATGTGAATTGCTATACCTTCACACACAGCACAGATTCAAGAACTCACATTCCCATTCTCTCCGTATGCTTCGTATGCAGCCCCAGTTTGACAACTATTATGACTGTTAAGGTCAATGAACCTGATATTCCCATACCCTCAGAACCAAAGAGGAACCCAAACACTTGTACAAAGGAGTGAGCCAAACAGTGAACAGAAGCTAAATGTGCTTTTTAGCCTCTTGACCATTATTCTTTTACTTGATTATTGCATTACTATCCATTTACTCAGTCTTCCAAGTAAGAAAATTATAGTCATCCTCGATACCTTCTTATTCCTTGTCCCCTTTGTTTTCTCATGTATTAACTGTTTATTTGCCTACACATATCTTTTAAGTCTCTCATTTTCTCTTTCTCATCACCCCTTAGTCACTTATTATCTTTCTTTCTGCTTTTTCCTGTTTATTCTACTCATAATCTCTAAGCACCCCCCAAAACATTCTAGGTAAGCAGTCTATTCTAAATAGTAATTTGTCTGGAAGCTTCTGTTTGCTATGATTCTAAATGAGCATCCTCCTCACCTCCCACCTTTCCAGTTTTTTGCAACCCCAAATCCTTCCTTATTCTAGTGGAACAATGAGAGACTGGAACTTTTAGAGATGCTAAAGGATCCAAAAGGAATCATGATAAACACCAGAGAACATTAGGGAAGTTTGATTAAGTATGAAAGAGTAAATGCAGTTCAAGAAGCAGCTGTGACCATAGTTCAAGACCCTGGAGATCAAACAGCTCTGAATGGCTACTCTATCGAAGGTATGGCCCTAAGAATGGGTTGCTGAAGGACCTGAGAGGACAGGGACATGCGAGACTACATTGTTGAATGGGTCATATGCACAGACCCTGAAGAGGCTCACATGTATGCTATTATTCAGAGAACCAGTGAATATGAACAGCTCAGGGTAATCTTTTTCCATTCCTGGAAAAAACAACTTAGAACAAAGGACAAAGGGTTACTGTGTTGTTCCTTCCATGTAAAAGGAAATAATAATTTTGATGGATTTGGTGGGACATTTAAGAGCCAAGTCAAACTGTGTGCGTAATTGTTTTGTAAAGGTGCTAGGACTTAATTTTCAGATCTGGAATGAGAACAGGTGGTGGCTGGTGGCAGGAGTCACAATGGTTTCCATGACGACGGGATTGGGTTTTAGTCATCTTCCCATCCTCCACAAAACCTACTGCAGCTTTTCTCATAAGGTGCTTATTAAATACTTGTTAAATGAATGATGAGCCACTGAATGGTGTGTGTGCTTTGCAATTAAAGCTGCCGTTCTTTCGCTAGCGTAAAAGCTTTTAAAGTAACAATAATTACTGTATTTACTCATGATATTTTGCATAATTTGCATAATAACTTAACCTGAAAACAATAAACTATATACTCTCATTCCTGCTTCATATCGTATTCCCTATTGGGGATGTTTGATTAGAATGGCCTTAAGAGCGGGGAGTGGGCTCCAAGGAGGTGCGTCCCAAGCTGCATTCCTGCTCCCCCATCAGCTAAAATGCCCCTTCTGTCGCCACTATCGAAACCCTCCCCTGCCTTGGGCACTGCGCAGGCGCCAATCTGCTCCCTCCGGCCCCCTCCCCGAACCCCACTTCCCGCGCTAAGGCTGGAGCTCGCGGTCCAGCACGTCAGCACAAAAGGCCGGGCTAGCTGGCGTCCCGCGTAGTCCTTAGCAACCATTGATCGGAGGCTCGCTCTTACACGACCCTGAACTGAGACAGTAAGCGGAGCAGCCATTGGCTGGCCTGGGAAGACAGGCCAATCGGAGAAGAGATTATAGGGAGGCGGCTGAGCGAGGTCGGGGTAGGGGTTGAAAGCTAGGGTTAGAGGCAACCCGTGAGGCTAGAACCCCGAGCGTGGTCGGTTGGAGCAAATATGTCTTTCCGGAGGCACATTGGGAATCCTGAGGTGAGGGCCAGGTCCGGACCTCAGAGCCGGACGGGGCGGGCGCACCGGAAAAGGCGCCACGTGGACAGGGACGACCAGACAGCTACTTCCGCCGCCCGGAAGGCGGGAAGCGGCCGGCGTGAGGAGGGGTCGGAGCTCAGGGCCTGGGGCGGGGGAAGGCCTGGGGCTCCAGGCCATGTTTAGCGTCTGGTGGTGACAGTCCCCAAGTATGGACTGGACGTCCAAATATGGTTTGTCGCCGCGAGGAGCGAAGTACATAAAGTCACAGCCCCTACCTTCAAAGGGCTTACAGTCTAGGAGTGACAGTTGCAAAACTAGTGAAATACAAAGGAAGCTCTGAGCACTAGAGAAACCAGAGGAAAGGGAGCCGTCATTTAATGGTGTTGGTACAGGAAGAGCAGAAACAAGCAGACCAACCCATTGGAAAAGGGGACAAAACAAGGAATTACTTTTACCCCCCCCCCCCCTAGAACCTCTAACTTCTTCATCTATCTCACCCTAAGTGCTTTGCTGCATTCGTGTCCATCTAAGGTCAACAAATATTAGATGCCTACCACGCAGTAGGTGCTAGACTTAGAGAACAAGACGAAGCCTCCGCCCTTTAGGAAGTCAATCTCCAGGAGACCTGTAAACAAGATTTTAATACACATAAGACCAAGGGAGGAAATGAGAGAAGGGTCCTGGGCATTTCAAGGCCATTCATTAGGCTGGTGAAAAAGCATCCCTGGTAGACCAGCATGAGCAAACAGTTGAGTGTTGAGCTCTGAACAGTCCCCTGCAGGAGTCTATAGAGACTCAAATTGGGAGGGGTCTTCTATATCTTGCTAAAGTTCTTAGCCTTTATCCCAAAGGCGAGTTGCAATCCTTTCACCTCCGTGAATCCTTGGTACAGTGTTGAGAAAGGCTGAGTTCAGGCTGTTCAGAATACCATGATCAATTAGTAAATCTAACTTAATCAATCTAAATACTGTATAATCTCACATGTGAAATCTAAAAAAAATCCAACTCAGAAGTAGAGAGTAGAATAGTGTCACCAAAAGCTGGGGTTGGGAGGTGGGGTGGGGAGATGTTGGTCAAAGGGTATAAGGTTTCATTCAGTTAGGAGGACTAAATTTTTGAGATCTATTGCACAACAGAATGTCTACACTTAATATATTGTATATGTTTCAAACAGCCACGAGTGAATTTCAATGTCTCACCACAAAAAAATTAAGTGAGGTATTGGATAGGTTAATTAGGTTGATTTAATCATTCCACTGGGGTGTGTGTGTGTGTGTATGTGTGTGTGTTGCCCATGCATCAAATTGTGCCCTATAAATATATACAATTATGGTTTGTCAAAAAAAGTAATGTTAGTAAGAAATGTCTCTGGGGAGTAAGGGGGGTAGATTACTAGACTACTAGAGAGTAGTAGTTTGCCACATAATGAATTCTCTTACCTGCCGGTCAGAATTTGAAATGCTTTTGAAAAGTTTTAGTAAGGAGTGACATGGGTATTTACATGGTCAGATGACTGTAACTGCATGAAGGAGAATGGACTTGTGGAGGCCACGACTAGAGATAGAGAGATTGGTGAGGTAGGTTACTTGATACAGATCTAAACTGAAGCCACTGAAACTGGAGACAGAATTGGGGAGCAATATTTAAGGGGCATATTATGGTTTGTATCTGGAATGCCCCCAAAGTCTTATGTATTGAAGTCTTTGTCCCCAGTGAAGCCATGTTTGGAGGTCAGGTGTTTTGGGAATTGATTGAATTATGAAGGCTCTGATTTATTGGTGGATTAATCCATTGATAACTGAGTGGACTACTGGAAGGTGGTAGAAACTGTAGACAGGTGGGGCTTGGTTGGGAGCTTGTCCATGGAGACTGTATCTTGTCCTAAGCCCCACTTCCCTGCTTTTGGCTGCAAGGAGCTTAGCAACTTTCCTCCATCACATCCTTCCACCATGTTTCAGCCTTGGAGCCATCTGACTAAGGACTGAAACCTCTGCAACAATGAGCCCAAAGAAAACTTTCTTTAAGTTCTTTCTGTCTAGTGTTGACTATAGCAATGAAAAGCCTACTAACGGGGTGAAATCATGGAGACTCCTTAATTAGCTTTGGGAGAGTGATGGATGACCATCTAAATGAGGAACTCCCATTTTCTCCATCCTTTGTCTTAAATTAATTATTCTGATATTGCATGTACATTGCTGGTTCTTTAATTTTTATTCTTCACTTTTATTTCCTATTCTCCTTATATTTGTCTTTTTTGCTTTTTTCAAGAGGTTAACTTTATCTACTAATCCTTTTATTGTTTTTAATTTCTGCCAATATGTTTTTAATTTTTAGGGATTCTGTTTTAGGACATTTTGGTTGTTTTCAGTTTGGGGCTTTTAAAATAACTATATCAACATTGGGTGTAGTTCTTTTTCTGGGATAGACACCCAGGAGTATGATTGCTAGGTTGTAAGGTAAGCATATGTTTAGTTTTATTAGAAATTGCCAAACTATTTTCCAGAGAGACTATATATTGTTTCTACCAACAGTGTATGAGATATCCACGTTTTGTAAAATCTTGGTTTTACAACGTTTGATGTTGTCAGTGTGGCTGGTGGTGGTGACTGTGTAAATATTATTTCAGAAATAATCATTGAGATTACTTGTCCTTTCTTATGTTTCTTTGTTTTTCCTAGAGTTTTTGCCTTTACTTTATTCTATGTTTCCTATGACTAATGTAAGAAATTTTTTTACATCACTATTTACAATGTTTCCATTTGCCCAGAGAAAGTTGGTGTGTGTGTGTGTGTGTGTGTGTGTGTGTATAGAAAGAGTTTTATATTGTAATTTTGTTTTACATAAATGTTATAATATTATACATATGGTTATTTGACTTTTTTTTCCTTAATATATCTTTCCATGTTAGAAAACTATAGCTCAACTTAATTATTTTCTTTTAACTCTTACCTAAGTACTTGATATGGTCATATCATAGTATTAATCATTTGTTTGTTTGTTTTTTCTGGTTATATTAAACCTAATTTGTGCAAATGGATTGATATTTAATTCTTCATAGTCTCCAGTTATAGTTAATTTTAGTTCTTATTATTTTTACCTTCCATTCTTCTCCCTTCACCATAGACATCTGCTCCCATACATTTAATGTGTATCTTTCCAATTTACAGGCTTTATTTTTCTTATATGGCATACAACATTATTTTCTGTGCTTAAACATAGTAAAAGTAATATGCTATTTATCTTTACAACTTTTATCATGCAAATTATGCTTGAGTTCCATCCATATAGATGGATATATCTACTTTAAAACTTTTAACTGCCGTACAGTAATGTAGCATTTTATTTATTCATTCCTCCATGGTGGTCTTTTAGGTTGTTTCTGACTTTTTGCTGTTATAAACAATGATGCAATGAATATTTTAAAAATATTTATATTTTTATTTGTTCTAATTAGTTATACATGACAGTAGAATGCATTTTAACACGTCATACTTAAATGTTGAGTACAACTTCTCTTTCATCTGGTCATACCATGTAGAGGTCATGTAATCATATATGCACATAAGGTAATAATGTCTGACTCATTCTGCTATAATTTCTACCCCCATACCCCCTCCCCTCTCCTCACTCCCCTCGGTCTAGTCCAAATTACCTCTGTTCTTCCCCCCAGCAGTGAACATTTTTACTGTTGAGTTTTGAGAGCTCTTTTTATATTTGAGATACTAGTTCTATACTGGATATGTGCTTTGCAAATAATTCCTCCTGGTCTGTAGCTTAATGTTGTTTCTTTCCTTTTTTTTTTTTTTTTGGTGTGTGTGTGTGTTGTGTGTGTGTCGGGAATTGAACCCAGGAGTGCTCTACCATCAAGCTATATCCTGAGTACTTTTAAATTTTTTATTCAAGATGGGATCTCACTAAGTTGCCCAGGGTAGTCTCTATCTTCCAATTCTTCTGCCTCAAACTTGTGAGTCACTAAGATTACAAGCGTCTATCAGTGTACCTGGCTGTAGTTTTTTTTTTTTTTTTTAAGAGAGAGGAGAGAGAGAGAGAATTTTAATATTTATTTATTTTTTTTTTTAGTTTTCGGCGGACACAACATCTTTGTTTGTATGTGGTGCTGAGGATCGAATCCCAGCCGCACGCATGCCAGGCGAGCGCGCTACCGCTTGAGCCACATCCCCAGCCCCTGTAGTTTTAAAAATCCTGTAGCAAGGCTGTTTTTGAAAGAAAAAGGTTTTAATATTTTTCTCTTTTTACTATTTAAATTTTATTTTTTTGAGGGGGGTGGGTACCAGGGCACTTGACCCCACAGGAGCACTTGGCCACTGAGCCACATCCCCAGCCCTATTTTGTATTTTAGAGACAAGGTTTCACTGAGTTGCTTAGAGCCTCGCTAAATTGCTGAGTCTGGCTTTGAATTCGTGATCCTCCTATCTCAGCACCCAGATTACAGTTTAATTTTTTATAGTAGAAGCTTTATAGAGATGGTAATTCACATAATTTAAATTTACTCCTTTTAATGATCTATAGAGATGTGCAGTCATCACTAGAGTTAATTTTAGAACATTGTTATCACCCCCAAAAGAAGTACTGTAACCTCTAGCTGGCGTCAATCCTCCCATCACACCTTCCCATCCAGTTGTGGAAATCACTAATCTATTTTCTAGTCTGATATTTCATGTAAAAGAAATCATGAAAAATGGTCCTTTGTAACTGCCTTCTTCCACTTAGCATGATATTTAAGATTTGTTCTTGTTATTTCATTCATCAGTACTTCGTTCCATTTATTGCTGAGTAATATTCTATCACATAGATATACCTCATTTTGTTTATCTGTTCTTCTATTAATGGACATTTGGATTGTTTCCATTTTGGGGCTATGAATAATGCTACAGTGAATATTCATATATACATTTTTGTCTGGATATGCTGTTTTCATTTCTCTAATGATACATTATATGAATATATATATATATATATATATATATACACACACACATACATACACACACACACACACACACACACACACACACACATACATATGTATTTCCCCTTTTGGGTGCTGAGATCCAGGAATAGGTCAACAAAGGATAGTATTAGATAGTATTGGTTAGGGTGTTTTTTGTTTTGTTTTGTTTTTTTAGTTATAGTTGGACACAATACCTTTATGTTATTTATTTATTTTTATGTGGTGCAGAGGATCGAACCCAGGGCCTCGAATGTGCTAGGCTAATGCTCTACCGCTGAGCCACAACGCCAGCCCTGGTTGGTTTGTTTTTGCGGTACTGGGATTGAGCCCAGAGGATCTCTACACTGGGCCACACCCCCTAACCCTTTTATTTTCTTTTGAGTAGGGTCTCACTGAGTTGCCAAGGTTGACCTTGAACTTGCTGTTCCCCAGCCTCAGCCTCCCAAGTTACTAGGATTTCAGGTGTGGGCCACTGTACCTTGCTCCAACTAATAATAGCTTATAAAAATGTTTTTCCCCTGTATAGTCTCTGTTTCCTCCAAATATCTGTTTTTCTTTTTGTTTTTATATCAATCAGCTTAGACTGCCATAACAAAATACCATAGACTGGGTGGCTTAAGCAGCAGAAATTTATTTTTCATAGTTCTAGAGTCTAAAAGATCAAGATCAAGGTGCTCACTGAGTCCAGTTTCTGGCGAGGACTCTCTTCCTGGCTTGTAAATGTGCTCACAGTGAAGGTGAGGGGTGAGGGAGTTCATTGTTGTCTCTTCTTATAAGGACCCTAGTCCTGTTAATTCTATTGGATAAGAGATAATGATCTCAGGCTTCTTTTAGTTCTTAGTTATTAATTTGTGTTTTTGAGTAGGAGATTTATTTTTTATTTAATTGGTGCATTATTCTTATATGTAATAGTGAAATCTGTGGGCTGGGGATGTGGCTCAAGCGGTAGCGCGCTCGCCTGCCATGCGTGTGGCCCGGATTCGATCCTCAGCACCACATACAAACAAAGATGTTGTGTCCGCTGAAAACTAAAAAATAAATATTAAAAAAAAATTCTCTCTCTCTTTAAAAAAAAAGGAAAAAAAAGAAATTTGTTCTGTTTTCTTTATATTTGGACTGAACATAATTTAATCAATCTTATTTCCTAATATCTTGCTATTCCCTCTGCTCCTCACTACCCCGATCTGTTTGCTCTTTGAGTAAAAGATTTTAAAAGGTGGTTGAGGTCTTTGTATATTGGGGAGAGGCTTGCAAATGGTGAGCTTTATTATAGAACAATATCACTAAGCTATGATTTAGGAACTCCCCCTTTCAACTCTGCACTCTTAGCCTTTCCTCTGTGCCTGGTCAAATTCTCCAGGAAATTCCTCTGGTCTCCTGAGAGTAAAAGCCTAGATGGATGCCTGGTGGGATTATACCTAGAGATTAAATCTCAACACTAATGTGCACCATTCACTTATTCCTCTCATTTTCAATAAAGATATCTCTGCCTTCTACTGTGTGGAGACCTCCCACTCCAGAAATCCTTTCCAGGAAATAAATCTATAGATGTCTGCTAGGATGGGCACGGGGCAGTCACACAGAGGAGAGAGGGATTTGGAGATCTAGCTGCTTCTCAAATAGGCTTCCACCAGTCCTTTAGCCACTTCTTTTACTCCCCACTTCTGGAGGTGCCTGAGTCTGTCAACTTCTTAGCCTTTTAAGACTTGTTCTTGGCTTCTTTCCCTATTCCTTCTTAGTCTTTGGTTATCTTGAGTACATCAGGCATTTTCACTTGTTGATCTGCTTTCTAGAGTTCAAGAATCTAGTGTTCCACTGCTGTCACTTCTCCCACTCTGTTTGATTTTGGGTGGGTGGGTATAATACTGAAAGGTAATAATACCCTTTCAGTGAATGTTTTGGGTGGGAGTGAAATAAAATGCTTTAATTTAGTCTGCTCTCTTTGCCCAGTATAGGTCATCTGTAATTATTGTATTTACTAGTTTGCTTTCTGGCATACTTACAAGAACATAGGATAGGGACCTCCTGTGCTGCATTGTCTCATTACCTGCACACAATAGTATTTCATAAATATTTGTCAAATAAGTGGATAAACATGTATGATTGAGATCTATCTATCTATCTATGTATCTATCTCTGAAGCTGAGAGAAGTCAAGGCTGAAAGTTCACAAATCAGAAATTAGATGCCTATAAATGGAAATAAGCCTAAGTGTTTGCTCACAGAGAACCTATTGATTGAGAAGGTGGAATCCTGGGGAGCACAGTAATTAAGTGGCTGACAGAGAAATGATCTGTATGTCATTAGAGAATCAGAGAATACCGCCAAAGCCAAGGGAGTAGAAACTGAAGAAAGTGGGGATATATGTCAGTGTCATGTGGTATAGAAAAATAAGTTACACTCTGAAGAGTATCCATTATATTCATCAAATAGGGTATCAGATGTTGGGTAGCTGTGGTAGAATCTTCAGTGAGCAGCACTATAATGGACCAAAGAGAAGGGCAGATATGCAATGTACATTATTATTCCTAAGAAGCTTAGCTAGAGAATAATCAGGGAGGAGTGATGTTCTAATTATATATTGATTTCTTTTGAACCATTTCCCTATTTTAAAAAAGAAACCACCATTTTACTATTATCCCTCATGGTTCTGAAAATTCACTGGGCTCAGCTAGGTGGTTCTCACTTGGAATCTCTCATGTGGTTTTGCAGATAGATGGGAACTGGAGCTAACTTACTTTGAAAACATCTTCATTCACAAAGGTAGTGTTATTGTTGTCTATTGGCCATGCAATGGGCTTTTCTGTGGCCTTTCCTATCACATGATCACTGAATTCCAAGAGCAAGTGTCCTGAGAGAACCAGGTAGAAGCGGTACTTCTTTTATGATCTAGCCTCAGAAGTCACATGATATCACTTCCATCACAGTCCCAGACCCACCCAGATTCTGCAGAGGAAACATAGGTTCCACTACTCAATAGGAGGAAGGTAACATCACACTAGGATGGGAAATTTTCTTGTGGCTATCTTGAAAAATGCACTTGGAGTGCTTTTTCCATCCTTCTTCCCCATCTTTTTATCCACAGATGTTCAACCCTGAAACACAGCTTCAGTGCCCACTCTTCTGTGAACTCTCTTCTCACTCTACAATGTATGAGCCATTTCCTTTCAGATTTCCAGAGCCCCTGATGTCTGTGTACCTACATAGGCACCAGCATGCACACTGATGTTGTTCAGGTCTTCATTTGGCAGGTACTTTCTGCTCTTTCACTAGTACAAGGCTTTGTAGCAAGTACAGAGATGTACAAGATTGAGCCCCTGTTGGAAACGCAGGGAGCGAGATGTGTGAATGGCACAAAGAGAAGTAAAATCTAGGCAGGGAAGATATTTCCCTCTGATTGAGGCCTTTTAAAGGAGAATTCCTAGGAGACATGTTTGTGCTTGGTTTCAAGAGTCAGAAGAAGTGGAGTAGCTGGGTAAGGAAGGTACACAGGGAGGATATTACATATTGTTTCACCCTCCCTAGAGATGTAGCCCTTACAGGGTCTTTGACATTTTCGGTTGTTCTCAGAGAACCTGTAATAATACCACAAACATCAACTTAACTTCCTGATTCTTCTTAATGAACTTCATTATGACTACCTATCTTAAATTTTTATTTTATTTTAAATATATCCAAAGCTTCCTCTTCTACCTGAACCTCTGCTCATTAACCTATAAACATTCTCAAATTAATTTCTCTCTCTTTCTGTCTTAAAGAAAAGAAAACAACAACAAAGATTATCCCTTAGCTCTTGGACTGGGGAAAAAAACAAAAAGACCATCTGTCTACTTACTATCCTTTTCTTTTCTTCCTCCCCTCTCATACAGGGGACCTGCTGTTTTTGCATCTGCCCTTGTCAATTTACCATAACTGCTTTCACCAGGGCCATCTACAATGTCCTGTTTTGCTAAATCTAAATTCACCTTTCTGTTGTTCTTTACTTGACCCTCATTCTTGTTCACCTGTTCATGCTTGACCTCTAGTTCTCTGACGTGACAGCTTTGTTCCCTGTTGACCCCTCCTTTCTTTCTGCAGCTCTTCTTAAGTTTTCATGACTCACTTTCTTATGGCTTCTTCTGAGTCTCAGAAGTTGCATTTTATCCACCTAACTTTCAATGTTGAGGTTTTTCTTCTCAGTTTATACTTTTTCTAGAGTGGGTTTTGGCCATTATCATGATTTCTTCAGTTGCCTATAGCTGATAACTCCCATATCTTTTTTTTTTTTTCATAGACTACATCTATCTCCCGATTTCCAGATCCATATAGCCAACTAGACACTTCCATTTTAGATAACCTACTAAGATATCTTGTACTGTTCATGCCCTAAACTGCCGCAGCCCGGCTGGCTGGGCAAAATAACTGAGGGGTGACGAACAACACTAAACTGCACATACCATGTTTTTCCATATATGCTTCCTCTTCAACTCCCTTGTTGGGGGCATGGTACCACTGTCCTTTTGTTACAACAGGCCATTGACCATTGTTTTGATTCAACATTTTAAATGTTTCTTGAAATGGTTTCTGTTCATCTCTACTGCCACTTTCTCAGGACCAGAGTTCCTCTTAGCACAATACCCTCCCACCTGATTTTCTTGACTGTCTCCCTTTTTGACTACAAGCAAATTTTCCAAATTGCCGCCAGAGATTATTTTTTTTTTTTAAAGAAAGAGTGAGAGAGAGAGAATTTTTTAACATTTATTTTTTAGTATTTGGCGGACACAACATCTTTGTTTGTATGTGGTGCTGAGGATGGAACCCCGGGCCACACGCATGCCAGGCGAGCGTGCCACCGCCTGAGCCACATCCCTAGCCCCAACCGCCAGAGTTTTTTAACAGAGAGCTTGTTAAAAAAAAAAAAAAAAAAGGAAATATAATCTCATCACTGCTCCCTAAACTTTTAGTGATTCCCCATCATCTTCTCTTGGGTTTCTTAACTTTGGCATTATTGACATTTAGGCTACTTCTTTGTTATGAGGGCTGTTCTGTCCATTATTGAATATTCAGCAGTATCCTTGACCTTTATCCATAAGATAATAACAGCAACCCCCAACACCCAGTTGTGACAACCCAAAGTGTCTCTAGACATTAACAAATGTTCCTGGGCAAAAGTGCACCTGTTTAAGACCCACTGATCCACAGGATAAAAATCCAAATTTGTTAGCCTGTATACAAGGCCCTTTATGATCTGCTCCTGCCTGCCTCTCCAGCGTCATTCATCCTCATACTACCCCCAGTGTTCCAGGTCTACCAGTTGCCATTAGTTTTCTTAAAGCTGTCCATGCCTTCTCTATCTCTTTACTTGCCCAGGCTTTTCTCTCTGCAGCCCTGTCTCCCACCCACTCCTCTGTGTACTTGAAAAACCTTGGGTCCTCAGAATTTAACACAGAAGGCACCCTTTCAGAAAATGGTTCTTGACACTTAATCTGGATTAGGTACCATTTTTGTGCTCCCATCACACCCCTGCTTCCCTCTCCTTGTTCACCCCACTGTCTGACATGAGTGTATCCAGAAGTCAGTGACAGCTGAATGTGTCCTCAGCATAGGGGTCTGCTCCTGGTGGGCATTCAGTAAGTGAATGGCTGGTGCTCAATAAGTCTTTGTTGAAGGAATGAATAGTCTTCCTTGAAACAGCTGCTTTTCACAGCTCTTTCACTTTCCACCATTCCAGCCTGTTTATGTCATCGAAATAAAGCCAGTTGGTCAGTAGGTCAAGAAGCAGTCACCCCAAAAGCAAGAATTTTAAAGAAGAAAGTATGGCTGTACTGTAAACACGCACTGTGCTGGCAGTGGAGCACAAATAGCTTTACGTTGTGGTTGGTACTAGAAAATCAGCAATAAAAAAAAGTTGGACTGAAATGGGAACATGGAAAAGAAACGCTACATTTTTCTCCTGCAGCATATGGATTTCTCATTAGTCCATGTAAGGGAAAACCGGGGGCGGGAAGGGCTCAGTGGCTGCAGCTGTCCACACTCTCCCCTCATCATTCTGCCGCCACCACACCTGGTCCCCAGAGATACCCTCACTTCTTAGCTATTTTGGCTTAGGTATGGACAAATCCCCTTGGTTCAGCAGAGACTGGCCTGGAATTTTTCAAAAGAAGCTTTGCTAAGGAAACTGGTGGGAAAAACAAAACAAAAGTAAAAACAAGAAATAAAGTATAGAAATGATAAAAATATATCGTGCCAAAAAAAAAAAAGTCTCTTAACTTCAGATAACTGAAATCTAGAATTTGCTTTCTTTGACTCTGTACTATTTGTTTCATTTTGCCATGAAATTGTCTCTCTTTGGGGAACTTGTCCTAAATCTCCCTTTTCAGTCTTATGTTTATTTTCCTTCTATTACTTAAGAATCATCTCCATTTCATCTAGGGAAAATGGAAAGGAATTGGAATTGACGTTATAGTCACTTTATCCTATAGACAGCAGATCATAATGAGAAGTGATCAGTAACCATTTTCTAAGGATGAAACAGATCAATGCTTGCAAAAAGAATCTGGGGACCAGTGCTAACTGTTCATAATAAAGATTTTACTTGCCAGGTGTGAAGCAAAAAATGAAGACCATGTCATATGAGTTTTTTAATATTACTTAAGAACTGAACTTTAAAAAAAATTTTTTTGTAGTTATAGATGGACAGAATACCTTTATTTTATTTATTTTTATGTGGTGCTAAGGATTGAACCCAGTGCCTCACACATGCTAGGCAAGTGCTCTACCACTGAGCTACAGCCCCAGCCCAGAACTTAACTTTTTACTCTAGGATTTTTTTTTCTACCTTTTAGGCATTAAAATAGCAGATGGCAGGTCTGGATGTAGCTCTGTGGTACAGTCCTTGCCTAGCATGTGCAAGGCTCTGGGTTCGATCCCCAGCACTAGGGAAAAAAAATAGCAGATGGCTTATGTTTTTATGTATCAGCTAAAAATTAAATTAAAAATTTAAAAATAAACAATTCTTTAAAAATAAAATAAAATAACAGATGGTAGTTGTAAGGTTTTGCTTTGGTTTTGTTTTTTGTGTTCTTACTTGGCAAAATTAAAAGTTGATAACTCTCTGTAGGTGCCCCCCACAAGTTTTTAAAAATTATTCTTGGTCTCTGAAATCCACAACTTTGACCAACAGATATTTTGTTCAGACATAGAAGTATCCTACTTTTTTTTTTTTATGCTTGTAGGTCATTTGAAAAGGTATCTCAGTATGCAATTTATTTTGCAATCCTCCCAATAGGATATGCTATAAATTGTTTTCAAAAGCAAGTGGTGTAATTTTTTTTTTTAAGTTTTAATGTTCTCTCCTAAGGAACCAGATAGTTGGCTGTAATTCAGTCTTTATTCAGATACTCATTTATTGACTGAATATCAGTAAGTACACTTAGTATGTACTGGATCCTGGGCAAATATAAACCTTTAAGGAAATCCTAGAGTAGGGAAGAAGTTCTAGTTGTAGCCAGTAGGCAGGTATTGATACTCTGGGGGATAGGAGAAGAAAGTACCTAATTCCACTTTGGACAGCTTTACAGAGGAAATAAATTTTGTCCAAGGACAAGTTGAGGAAAGGCATTCTAGGCAGACATCTCCAAGACTGGAGATATTACGGGGACATTCCTGTCCATAAGCACATGTGCAGAAGATGAAGTTGGAAAGATATTACCCAGTTTTAATTGCATATTTCATATTCCACAGCTACCTATACTGAACATATGGATTTCATACTTAGAGGCTAGAAAAAGACCTATAAAAAAAGCCATATTTTGTAGTGTCCTTTTTCTTTATCCTTCCCTTCCTTAATGGCTTTTGCACTCACCACAGGAATTTAATATGGGTTAATGTCTTGTGCTTGGATTCAAAGTGTTAACTATCAAAACACAGCACAAGGGAGACCTGGCAGGCATTTTTACTAACCATGAACTTATCCTGAGCCTGAGATGAGCCTCAGCTGCCACAAGAGCCAGTCTGTTGGCAGTGACACTTGTGGAGCCCCAGACTTGGAGGAGCAGTGTCAGAGTTTGCCAGCACAGGCCCTGGCCAGACAGCATCTGGTCAGGTCTGGATCCCACCTGCTATATTTTAGATGATCTGTGGATAAAATCTATAGGGTGTCCCAAAGCCTTCATAAAAAGAGTAACATTAAAAAAGAGGGGCAGGATAGCTGCCTTTCATTATCTTAACAGGTTTCTTGAGGCAGGGGTAGATGATTCACTCTGTTACAACAGTGGATTAAAAAGAAATTGAAGGGAGATCAATTTTGGCTCAATGTAAGTTTTTTTTTTTTTTTTTTTTCTTTTCTTGTAGTACCAGGGATGAAACCAAGGGTTTCCCACATGCTGGGCAAGCACTGTGCCACTGAGTTACATCCCCAGCCCAAGATTATTTTTCTTTTTTTCTTTCTTTTTCCATATATTTTTATTGGTAAGTTATAGTTGTACATAATGGTGGGATTTGTTGTTGATTACTCATATGGGCACACAATATAATTTGACCAATATCATTCCCCGGTATTTCCCCATTTATTCCCCTTTCCTCCCTCTGGTCCCTCTTCTCTACTGATCTCCCTTTGATTTTCTTGCGATCCCTCCCACCTTTTTCTTTTTCCTCTCCAGCTTCCACATATGAGAGAAAACATCCAATTCTTGACCTTCTAAGTTTGGCTAATTTCACTTAACATAATGTTCTCAAGTTCCATCATTTTCCTACAAATGATATAATTTCATTCTTTTTTCTGGCTTAGTAAAACTCCTCTGTGTATATATACCACATTTTCTTCATTCATTCACCCATTGAGGAACACCTAGGCTGGTTCCATAGTCTGGCTGTTGGGAATTGTTGGGAATTGTGTAACTATAAACATCACTATAATGTGATGACTTTAATTCCAAGGTAATTTCTTTTTCTTTTTTTAATATTTATTTATTTTTTAGTTGTAGTTGGACACAATACCTTTATTTATTTATTTTTATGTAGTGCTAAGGATTGAACCCAGGGCCTCGCATATGCTAGGTGAGCACTCTACTGCTGAGCCACAATCCTAGTCCCCCAGATAATTTCTAAGAGCTTTTTTTTTTTATTCTTATCACATAGTACTCTGAGATTATTTTAACAAAATGTGTTTTGACAGAAACAAGATAACTGTCTTCACCTGAAGAAATGCCATAGCAAAGAGTTCTATATGGTAGGGATGGTTAGATCTCTAAAGTAGCTTTCATCCTTAAAGTCAATGAAATTTTATTATTTTTCCCTATTTTTAAGTATCTGATTCTTTCCTGAGTTTGCCACCTTTATCTTTACATTAACCCAATTAATTGTGGATTTTCTTATTTTGTAGTATTTGACTAAAAGGATACCACAGAACCCAAAATATCAGCATGTCAAGTCAAGACTGGACACTGGTGAGTAAAGATTTAGAAAGTTAGAATTTTTTTTTTTAATACAATAGCTAATGTTTGACAGAAAGCAGCCCATCAAAACTGGTATAAATCACAGCTAAAAGTTTCTCACTTTCTTGTCTGATGTCTTTTTGGGCTCAGGACTTATCTTTGAAAACTGTTTTTCAAATTATCAGTAAAAATTTGCTCATTTTTCATTACCACATTAGAAATAATAGAAATTGAGAAAATGAAATCCCAGAAATGGAAACCATTGTTCAGTAAGTTATGACGCTGATGCTAAGTAAATATCAGGAGGTCATCTTCTGTTTTGAAGTACCTTAAATATATTGCTTCAAGCTTGTGGTAATATCCACGTGCATGTTTGTTCTGTTCGGTGTTCACACAGAAGGTACAAGTGAAACTGTGGACTTTGGGTGATAGAAAGATGAGTGTGGATTGTGGTTTTTGCAATGAAAGAGCTTAGATTCAAGTGATGGCAGACAGACTTGAATGAGTAACTAAAATATCAGACAAAATTTAATTAGTGCTGCAATTCAGGTGAAATATGGTTTACAAGTACCTTCCTACTTATTTCCTTGCTGTTCACATCCTTCAGTGTCGTGATGAGGACTGCTGTCCAGATCCTGGTGGATTTGCAGTCTTGTGAGGTTTGAGTTGTTTGTTTTTTTCTTTTTCTACCCTTTAAATCCTGTTGTGGAAAATTTACCTGATTAAAATGGCTTTGCTAGGAGATTGGGGGACTCTCTACCTTTAGCAGTACTGAATTTTCTACCAGTACCTCAAGACAACTGAGGAAAGCAAAAGGGGGGGGGTGTTATCCTTGTTTAAATGATCTCATTTATTTTGTCTTTCTCTTTCTGCAGTCTCCTTAAAAATCAATATCTTTCATTGCACATGTTTCCTCAAATAACCTGGACTTCAATTAAATGTTTCAAATGCAGATACTATTTCTTTTTACCTTTCTTTCAAACATCTCCTTGTCATATAGATATTTATCCTTGCAAATATCCTGTTTGATGGGCAGGTGAAAATATTATCACTGTTTTACAGGAGATGGAAATTGTGGCCTGGAGATTTTGTGGTTTACTCAGAGTTCAATATAGAAGCTAAAGCCAGGATTGTCTGCAGAGTGAGAAAGTCAATACCGGAGAGTAGGTGCCAAATCTAGTGTAGTGTCTCACCACCCTGTGTTTCCCCCAGCCTTGTTTCTTCTATCATTTGTACTCTGAGCTCCTTCACTTGTACCCACCTCCCCCCTTAATTGCAATAGTGGCCCACCCTTCTGAAATAAGTGATATGGAGGTAAGCACCAGATATGGGAGAGTCCAGAAGTGATGTTAAAAGACTACTGTCCTTGAAATCTTTATAGCTTTGAAATTAAAATTTGTAAAAACTGAGATTTATCTAAGATACTTAGATTCGTCTATGCCTTTGTAATTTCTTTTTCTCTTGAAAATCAAACTGGGGTTTATGCCACCCCATTCTTTCTTTTCAGTTTCTTAATTCATAACTAAAATTTGATTCACTAATAGTGCCTGAAATTAATTTCAGTTTTTGTAATATTGAGATACTTATGTTGGTTTTTATAATATATATTAAATACCTATATCTAGTATATCTTGAGAGTTTTAAACTACTTTTTTAAAATTAGCTTTTTATTCTGAGATAATTGTAGAATCACATGCATTTTGTAAGAAATGATACAGAGAGATTTCATGTACCCTTTTCCCAGTTTCCTATATGGAAAAATCTTAAAAAACTATATTGTCACAACTGTGATATTGACATTGACATGTCAGTCAAGGACACAACATTTCTATCACCCCAAGATTCCTTATGTTGTCCTTTCTACTCCCACTCAAATATTTAACCCCTCACAGGCACTAATCTTTCTCTGTTTCAATCATTTTGTTTCACAAATAGTATATAAATGGGATCCTATAGTATGTAACCTTTGGATTGTCATTTTTTTCCTCAGCATAATTCTTAAGATTCATGCAGGTTATTACATGTGTTGATAGTTTATTCCTTTGTATTACTGGCTGGTATTTACCTGTTGAAGACTATCTGCATTGTTACCACTTTAGGGATGTTACAGATGAAAATGCTATAAACATTCATACAGATTTATTTATTTATTTACTGCAGTCATGGGGATTGAATCCAGGGGTGCTGCACCACTGAGCTACATCCCCAGCTCTTTTTATTTTTTATTTTCACACAGAGTCTTGCTAAGTTGGTGAGGCTGGCCTCAAACTTATCATCCTCCTGCCTCAGCCTCCCTAGTAACTGGGATTACAGGTGTACACCTCCTTGCCTGGCTTATGTACATATTTTGAGTGATCATAAGTCTTCATAATTGCCCAGGAGTACAATTGCTGAGTCACATGGTAGTTTATTTGTGTGGTATAAGAAATTGCTGAACTGTTTTCCAAAGTCACTGTACTATTTGATGTTCCCACCACATTGGTTAAGTGGTTCATTATCTCTGATAGCCATTCTAATAGGTGTGTAGTAATGTATTGCAATTTTACTTTCCCTAATTGCTGATAATGAACATTGCATTTGCTTATTTGCCTTTTGTATATCTTTGGTAAGATGTCTGTTCATGTCTTTTGCCTGTACTAATTGAATTGTTGGGCTTTTTGCTGTTGAATATTCGAGAGTTTCTTATATATCTCAAGTTACTTAGGAGGCTGGGATAGGAGCAGTATAAGTAACCCTTTTTATTTTTTTCAGACAAGGTCTTTAGGTTGACAAGGCTGGCCTCAAACTTACATTGTTCCTATCCCAGCCTCCTCAGTAACTGGAATTGCAGACATGAACCACTGCATTCAGCAAAAGTTTTAAATTTTGATGAGGACCAATTTTTCAGTTTTTCCTTTTATGGATCATGATTCTGTTATCAATTGTAAGAACTCTTTGCCTATCCCAATGAATTTTTTCTAAAAACTCTCTAGTTTTAAATTTTACATTTAAGTCCATGATACATTTGAGGGTGATTTTAATAGAAGGTGTGTGACTTAATCAAGATTAACTTTTTTTGCTTATGGGTATACAGTTGGTTCAGCATTGTTTGTTTAAACGGTTACTTTTCCTCCATTGAATTACATGGTCATTTTTGTCAAAAGTCAGTTGGGCATAAATGTGTGGTTCTGTTGCTGGGTCTCTGTTCTGTTCCCTTGATCAGTATATTTGTCCCTCTACCATTATCGCCCAGTCTTGATTACTGTAGCTACATGGTAAACTGGATTAATTAAAATTGGTTATGCTGATTATTTTTCTTTACAAAATTAGCTATTCTAATTTCTTTTCAGACAAATTTTGTGATAACTTTATTTAAAATTTGCTGCGATTTTGATAGGAGTTGTTCATCAATTTGGAAAGAATTAACATCTTTACTTTGTTGAATAACCGTTAACATGTTTTCTAAATCCATGGACTTGTCTACTCTGAAAATTTCATAAAAATGAAATCATATAATAAATATATAGCCTTTGTGTCTGTCTTCTCTCATTTAGTATAGTGTTGTCAAGATTCATCTGTGTTATAGCAGGTGTCAATACTTCATTTCTTTTTATTGCCAAATAGTATTCTGTTGTACATCTATTCTGTGTTTGTTTATCTACTCATTAGTTGATGGACATTTGGATTATTTACATTTTCTGGCCAAAGTGCTGCTTTGAACATCAATGTATACAAGTTTTTGTGTGAACATGTGTTTTCAGTTCTCTTGAGTATATGCCTAGGTGCTGAATTGCTGGTCATATGGTACTCTATGTTTAATTTTTAGAGAAACTGCCAAACTATTTTTTCAAAGCAGCCACAGTTTACATTCCCATCAGCAATGCAGGAAGGCTCTGTTTCTCCACATTCTCACTAATGCTTGTTATTGTCCATCATTTTGATTATAGCCATCGTTGTGGGTGTGAAGTAGTATCTCATTATGGTTTTAATTTGTGTGTTCCTAATGACTAATGATGTTGAGCACCTTTTTTATGTGCTTGTTGGAATTTTTATATCTCCTGTGGAGAAATGTCTATTCAAATCATTTGCCTGTTTTAAAATTGGGTCATTTTTCTTTGTATTACAAGAGTTCTTTTATTTATTCTGGATATTAGACTCTTACTCTGTTCTATTCCCTTGATCAGTATGTCTGTCCCTCTACCATTACCACCCAGTCTTGATCACTGTGGTTACATGGTAAATTGAATAATTAAAATTGGAAAAGTAAACTGATTATTTTCAGTTTATTTTTATTTATAAAATATAATCATTGTATTTTCTCCCATTATTACTATTGATTATTATTATTTTCATTTTATTTTTATTTACAGAAATATAATCATTGTGGATATTTTCTCCTATTCTATGAGTTTTCTAGCATTTTTTATTGTACTCAGCTGGAGGAGTAAAGTATATCTACCATCTTCCTGCAAACAAGAGTCTCCCAAACTAGTTTCATAATAGTTTTTGGAAGGGCCAAAGCATGCCTCAGTGCTTTAAAGCTCAAAATATTTTAAAGTTAGTGTGGGAGAGAAATCTTATTCTAGGACTTGATTGTGTGTGTGTGTGTGTGTGTGTGTGTGTGTGTGTTTCAAATTTAGAATCTATTTTAAAGTCCACTTAGGGGAGAGATTTTATTGTAATGTTGGTATTCTGTTCTGTACATTTTTGTGATTGACTTCTCTGTTCAGAGGAGGTCTTCTACCTGGTGTGCAGCACCTGTGGTTATGTACCAAGACCCAGAACCCATCATCCTTTGAAGCCAGCAGGGCCTGGGGCAGCCCAAACCCCAGCGTTTTGTCCAAATATTATCATTGCTATTTGTGGCATGAGGTGGAAAAGATGAGGAGTCCTGGGTAAGAAAACACAGGACAGACTTTAGAGCCCAAGTAAGAGTTAGGAGTTCTCATCTACAGAATGTTTTTAAACTCTGCAGTCAGAGGAAGTAGGCACAGGAATGAATGAGCATTTCCTATTTCAAGGCTAAATGGATGGGTCTTTAATCTTTTCTTACCAGTGAGCAAATCAAGAATTAATCACAAATCATCTTGATCAAGAACCAAATATCTCTGATCTTCTCCCAAATCATCTGCTGAATTCTTCAGAAACTGATATTTTCCTCCTACATAAAGATTATTTTTTGTTCCTTTACTTCTGACTCCTCATAGAGACCTGAACACTGATGTACAACCATGGCTAGAAAACTCAGAATTATTTTGAACTTCCAACATTTCTTTTGTTCTATAGGTGCCTGAGTGTATCTTCCCAGCTCCCCTGCACTGCCAAATCCATGAGTGGATTATGATCCTGACGAAACCCCTGCCGGCATTTTGTTCAGCCAGCTCGGCAGGGCTCTTGTGTGTTCTCAAGCACCCTCACAGGGTTTCTGTTCTGCAGTGCTGCAGACTGATTAAGGGACACTTCCTAAGCCACAGGGCTCTCCCTTTATTTGTCTCTTCTAACTCTTCTGCCAGATGCATTACCTCTTACTTCAGTCTATATTCAATCTCATTTCACATTTCTTTGCACTTTCCAAATTTTGCAAACTTTCTCCATTCAGTCTTTGCTTATTTTTATTTTTATAAAATTTTCCTTCCTTTAATTATTTCTGCATAAACTAGAATATTTCATTTCCTTTTTTCTTCTTTAGTTTTTACTTTTCCTGAATACTTGCTAATAGCCTTAATCTTAAGCATTCAAACTCATTATAGACTGGGTGCTCTTCATTTTTATTTGGTATTTAATTCTATCTCTTACGTCAAAGGAAGAGATGTATGTGAAAGGCTTTTATAAACCAGGGTGCACTATACACACGTAGAACTTATTGAGGTTAACAAAGGACCACTGTGCCTCTTTTCACGCTTTCTGCTAATTCTGAGCCAAAAGAACTTCTCCTCAGAGGAGGGAAATATTGAAGAAAAATAAAGCCTTAGAGTTGTCTCTTAGCAACTGAGTTCATGCCTTATAAATCTTACCCACCTTAGATTATTGCTGCTCAGAATCACTGGCTTTTCTTACAGGCTTAGTACAAATAATGTTATTAAATTATAGAGCCGCAATGGAAAAAATGTCTAATGAATGAGTCACTCGGTTAATCAATTGTACTCTACCTTTGCACAGGACTATTGATAGAGTTGAATTGTTCCTTTCTCTTGATTATAATTGTAAAACTTTTGTTACGTATCTTTCATTGCAACTTAAAGTTGTAACAAGGCAGAAGCCAAATACCACTTTATGTACTTCTCAGTTGCCTGAGTCAATATCGGTCATATGAGTAGTACTAACAAAACATAATTGTTTATATATCAAATTGTGCATAGTTTAAATAAAATCAGCTGTGCAAAAACTCAAGCCAGATTAGAACGTGATTATTTACATTATTAAACAACTTACTATTAGGATTTTTCAAAGGGTAGATCCTTATAGTATATTCCATTCAGCAAATATTTTTGAGCATCTCCTCCACTAGACAATGGGAGGTATAAAGGTTGTGAGTGTATGTGTTCATGTGCACAGATAAATAATCTTGGACTCTGCATTGAATAAAGTACATAAAACTAATCTAGTCCAGTGACAGATGCTTTGTGAGTGGTAAGCCAGTGCTTTAGGAGTTCAGAGGAGGGAGCGGATTGCTTCCTGCTGGGTGAGCTAACAAGGTATTATGTTAGAGAACCTGAGGCTGACAGGAAGTTTGTCAAGTTTAATAATTAAGGCAACACTGAAGGAGGTGGGTAAGTTGGCATCTTCAGTAGTAGAGCAAGAAGTTTTAGACAGTGAGTAATGGAGAGCCTCTGTCTTTTTTCTTTTAAATTAGTCTTATCTAGCAAAATTTGGCAGTAACGTATAATTTCAAATATTTTTTTAAAAAATAGCTCTCTAGTAGTTTTTAAGACTCCTTTTACATATTAAAAATGTGTTTATAAATAAGTGAATTATGAAGTTGATTTTCTTCCAGTCTTTTAAAAAGGTAGTCAAAAACTATTTTCTGGGCTTGGGTTGTGGCTCAGGGGTAGAGTGTTTGCCTGGCACATCTGGGGCCCTGGGTTCGATCCTCAGCACCATATAAAAATAAATAAATAAAGATATTGTGTCAATCTACAACCAAAAAATAAATATTTTTTAAAAAACTATTTTCTGGTGCAATTAGATATAGTTGGATAAGGCACTTAGTTAACATATAAGTTTGTACAGTAGCATACAACACTCTGTTTATACTTTCTAAAATCACATTTAGAGATTTTGTGTTGATTTGGGGTCAGTCATCCTAAAAGAAGCAATATGGAAATTCTCCCTTTCCTTTTCTCCTCCAAACTTTTCTCTTCCACACTTAGATAGAATGAATGTCTGTAATAAAAAGAGCTTCTTATTAATGGGCCTCTTGAATTTTTCATAAATTTGCCAAATATCTGCATAACTGCAAAAGATCTTGTCTGTCATCTCCTTTGATAGGAAAACGAAAGGTAGGCGGCACAGCTTACCTCAGAACCTCGAGGGAGGGTCTGCTGATGCAAGATGGAGTGCTGTATAAATACACTGAAAATGTTGATAATTAATAAGGAAATTAATTTTAGACACTTCATTAGTATAAACCACTGTCACTTGGAAATATACTCTTTTAATAATAAAGACAGTATAAATGAGGTTGGCTTCTATTTTCCATCCCTCAGGGAATTAACATCAGATGGTCCCCATCTCTTTTGGTCTAGGAAGTGGCACTTCATACCTCACAATGAATCGTGTTTTTAAAACACAAGGGCTGGGGACGTGGCTCAATGGTAGGGTTCAATTTCTTTTGGGGGGGCGGGGGCAGGGAAGGGGTTCAATTTGTAAAAATGAGTAAATACTAATAAAACAACAGAGCTCGAAAAGCCAGGTGTTTTGTGAGCCGTATTAGAAACCGGGAGATTGGGAATGGACCTGGCTTAGTTACTATTTGCTGTGTCACTGGAGAAATTTATTTCCAAATTTCTGACTGGACTGCCTGAAGCTTCCCTAGCCAAAGGCACCAAAGACCACATCAGCACTGTGCAGCTCTTGGGGAGTCAGGGACATACAACCAAAAGCTCCTCTGAAATAGTTTAAGAATAAGGTGGTGGGAAGCTGAACAGCATACTGATTTGCTGTAGTCTTCTCTCTTTCCATTGATCAGGTAACTCCATGACCAAGTTTAGAAGTTTAGAGTTGCAGTGGGGAGGAGGGATGTGTAAGTCCAGGAAAAATTTATGTTTTTTTTCCTCTGGAGTTCTGATCACTTCTTAGGTCAATTGTAGGCTGAAGAACCTAGAAAAGATCATATTTGGTTTTAATCAGTTCTTTGGTGGTTTTTGTGCCTCTTCTGACCATACATCTCTTTTGAGAAGCCTCAGGCCTTCTGAGTAGTCCTAACTGACTTCATCTCTCTCTCAGCTTCTGGAAGAACACAGTGTGGGTCTAGGACTACACTGAATCTTTGTTTCTAGTCCCGATAAAGAGTGTATGTCTTGCCAGGAGCAGTGGCACATGCCTGTAATCCCAGCAGCTGAGCAGGAGGCTGAGGCAGGAAGATCACAAGTTCAAAGCCAGCCTCTGCAAGGGTGAGGTGCTAAGCAAGTCAATGAGACCCTAAGCAACTCAGTGAGACCCTGTCTCTAAATAAAATATATAAAAGGGTTGGGGATATGGCTCAGTGGTTGAGTGCCCCTGAATTCAATCCCCAGTACCAAAAAAAAAGAGTGTATGTCTTAAAATGAAAAACAAAACAGTAGATTTTTATTCCATAATGAATTTGTGATAGAAAATTTATAACAACAAATGAAGTAAGTTGTGTTTTGACAATGTATTTGGGTTTTCAGAGCAAGGTTTTTCTCTCATTGCTCTGACCCAAACATGAAGAAAAGTTTAAAATAATCCTTGAAAACATCAATCCATGTCATTAATTGGAAGCATTTCTTTGATCCGAACTTGGGATCTAGTTAGATTTAGCCTAGTTAGATTTAGCCCTCTCAAGACTTAATGTTAAGAGCACAATTTTAGAAATGTGAAATTATTTTGAATGTTTTTCTTTTGCCATACTTTTTAGGTGCCAGATAGAGCTTGCTGTGCTGAATTGAATCAAATTGCAGCATGCCCAGTAAAAAATAATAGTCCCTGGCTTGGGAGCTAGAATTTAATTCATTTGAAGACTAGAATGATTCTGGTCCAGTTTTAAAGTATGAAAACTCTCCAAACCACCTTGGCTAGAACCTAGTATTATAGAACCAGACCATAAAACATGAGGGCTGGGGACTCTCTATAGTAGTGGGAACCTGCTGTTTTTTCTCAGCAAATCAAGCCTATGGTGAATACTAGCATCCAAACTGTGTGGTCTAGTTCAGGCTGCAACATCAGCATGAATAGTGAAGACCAAGTTCAGGAAAAAGGAGGAGACCACAAAGACAAAGCAGAGAGGAAAGGGTTGCTTGGGTAGCCACAAGGGCACACTTCAGACATCCAAAGAAAATTGCTTCTTTTTTTGGTGGTCCTCTATGTATCTTCCCCACAAACAGACAAGAGGGGTATAGGGAGGTAGAGAGCTTTCACTCAAAAAGGGGAAAAAATGGATATAAATAATCATTAGTATTTTCTGAGACTGCTAAATGTTTTTCCGGGGATGCACCCTAGCTTAAATGCATTTAACCAAAACATTTTCCTCAGTTCCAGAACTTTTAATGATGCTGTGTAATCCAAAAGGCTGTTTACTGTGTATGGCCCATTGGCCCACTGTCCAAAATCCCATAGGAACAGGCCAGGGATGCTCAGGAAGTACTTGTTTTCCATTCTGTTTTCACAGTGTTACTCATTTTCTTCCATTTATAGCATATCTAAAATTCTTCCTTCTTTTTAGGTAACAGTATGACGAAATACATTGAGAAGCTAGAAGAGATCAAAAAAAGTGAGTAACACTATTGATGGCTTGGAAAAATGGAGCTCCATAATGTTCTGTAAGCTGGTTATCAGCTAACCACCATACTCTACAGCTGACATGTGTGGAGAGCTGTGGGAGTCAGGTGAGCCTGGCAGCTGCCTAGAAGTATGTGGGAATCACTGGGTACCCTCCTGGCCAGCTGCTAAGATGGTGGCCTGTGAATCTCAGTTCTGCCCAACTTGTACCCTTTAGGGGATATCATCATTGGAATGCAGAGTGGGGTCTGGTGGAGTGAGCTCTGCTTAAGTGGTTCATACCCGAGTTTCTAGGTGCATTGTGCTGCAGCCTTCGTGGCTTTTTACAAAGTACTTAATCTTTTTGCTCCTCTTATTTGGTCTGTACCTGAGACAGGATAATAATCTCTCTCTTCATAACATTCTTATGAGTATAAATTAAAGAGTATTCATGGAAGACATAAAGGTGTGAGAAAGAGCGAGCTTATTCACAGTGTTCGGCATTATCCATTCACTGCAGTCTGTTTTCTCTTAATTAAAAATCATATTTCATGTACATCCTTTTTTAAAAACTAATCTACTGCAAAGATATCTTACTAAGTCACAGAGTATATTGCCCTTGCACAAAATCATGATTTTTCAATCTGTGTTTAAAACTGATGTAAAATATACATGCCTTGGCCAGAATTAAAGAACTAGAAACATCTGTTTCCTAAGATGGATCTGCTTGTGTCTTAAGTAGGAGAACCCAGTGCTAGGAGTATTTAGCTAATGGTAATGAAGTGTCCTATGGTCACAGTCCAGCATTTGACTCTGGTAAAATATATCTTCTTGGAAGAGAAAATTACAAATCTAGAATACATGAGAATTTTTTTTTTTATACAACAGACCTTTTAATTTAAAATGATAATGTTCCTTTTGAATTGTTGCAGTGCAGGGAAACCCTGTACTATAGATGTGGACTTAGGAGCAGCTTTGTACTGACTGCCTTTATGTACCATGTTCAGTTAGAAGAGATTGTGCTATAAACACTTTTTAAAAATGTGTAATATTCCAGGATCCTCCCCTTTTCTTTTTATACATTTTGTGTTATTATTTAAGTATATACATATGTGTCCATAGAAAACATATATGAAATATATTGAATTTCCCAACCATGAAAAAAATCTTGTTTACTTACCTACTTTTCATTGTTGTCATCCTCAATTCAGCCAGAGCAGGTGACATCCAGCCAGCCTGCTTCTATTGGGGTTTGGTCTCTTTTGACTCCCTTTCCATTTGTAGCTGAGTGTAAGCTCACATGTCCTCATCAGAAATTGTCCCATAAAAATGTCCCATTCTACTCAAATTGGTAGAACCTTGCTTAAAACATTTCTTTAGAGTATAGTGTGATATCTTGAATATCTAAACCCTTAGTGTAGGTTCTCCAAAAAGAAATACTCTTACAATAGCATCCTTGAAAATGTTCACTCACCTTCCTCCCTTAGAAGTTGGGGGCTTCCTTTTAATAAGGCCAGAGTTTCCACTTAACTTGATCACTTGCTTTGTGCTCATTTCGACAGAATTGCCTTAGTTCTGGTTTGGTATCTACATTTTGGAAGCTATTTCCTTCTCTCCTCCCTTGTTCTGTTGTAAGGGTTCTTTGGTGGAGAGGGAGGTAGTTGCAAGATACTCTAGCTAGACCCATCACTGCCCACATTACCTCAGATGCCACGTCTGTCTGTGAAATCAGACCTTGTCCTGGTACTTCCTTTGATTTGTCTTCCACTGTGAGCCCAACTTCCCTTTTATTTGCTAATAACACATTTTAACAGATGCCTGCAAATGCAGAAATCCTTTGTAATCTGAACATTCTTTCAACTCTACCTGGGGAAAACAGACACTGTGACTATTGACTGTTTACAAAGCCTATTCTTGGTGCTTGGTAGTTAAATGACACTAGTTGGACCCAATGTGAAACATCCTAGATAGTCAGGTCTCTGTCCTTCCAGTAACTCGAGAGAGGCAGACTCAGATCCTAGGCTCACTGGAGAAGCAAACCTTGATAGCACATCTGAGCTGGAATTTTCTAGTCTCCTACCAGCATCTGAGAGAAGCCTCAGTAGCAGAAGCTCCATTCTTAAAGCTGTTTGCTTTTGCGAGGAAGGTTGACAGAGCCTTCCAAGCCATCCTTTTGATAGAGTTTAAAACTTACTATAAGACGTCTAATTTGATCTTTTATCTCAAAGTAATAATGTCAGAAAGTTCTACTGATGGCTCTTCTTCTAAACCAGAACCAGGTATGTGGCATTCAGGCTCCAGGGTGCAGTGCAGGGGGCTTTGTACAGAGGACGATAGGATGCAGCAAAGCCTGGTGTTTGTCTAATGTAATCTCTGTTTAGTTAAATGGGATTTTAATGTTTAATGCTTTATGCTTAAAAGTCTTTGAAACTATGTAACCATACTAAAAGAATTTCAGTGGATAAATGTACAAATGACTTGAAAGTTATCGACTTTTTCCATGACTGAGTTATTGCTGTTTTGATTTACGGAGGTGTCTTTTGGTGTGAAGTTGGTGGCAATGGAGGGGAATGCTGTAGTTATTCACTTCACTTTTTGAAGCTTCTGCTCAGCCTGTTCAGATGTTCATCCTGGCAGATTTTGGAAGCTCTGTTGAGCCTTATTACCTTACTATATGCTGAAGAAGTTGCTCTAAGAATTTTCTATAAGTGATAGTTTATTTGCCGAATTTTTCTCCTCAAGACATTTTGGAACAGAAGTTTTAATTCCCTGCAAGAAAGAGTCTTGAAATATTTACAGAAGACTAGTTTTTAAGGTAGTGTCATCTCCTGACTCTGAATATCAAGGTATTTGTTCAACCAAGCTTACATTATCCTCCAAAGTAACCATCCGGTCTATGCTGGTTTTTTTGAGAATTCGTGGAACTGATTAGCAACACCAAGCAAATAATCTTAAATACCTTTAATCCTTTCCCTTGTTGCTAGGAGTCTTGGTTTATGAGACATTTATGCTGTGAAGGCCATAGCAATTATCCAGCTAACCTTCAGTAATTCTGAAATAATGAGACAGTATTTAAGGAGTCTTGGACACAAACACAAAAAGCTAGAAGAGGAGGGAAGGATAAGGGTGGGCAGGGTTCAACACTGAAAATGCTTCAGAATTGACAGTCATCTTCAGAAGTTTAAGGAAACTAACTTCTAACAGATATCTACAGGCTATATACTTGATAAAGTGACATTGGCTCAGTTTTTAGTAACTGTTTAATGTGATATGAAAAGTATTAACACAAGTATAAAGTACCCCCCATTTGAGTTATAATAAAAACTGTAAAGATAGCACTGAATAAATGTCATTGTTTTAGGTTGGCTTTTACTTTTTTGTTTAATTGAGATAAAAACACAAAATATATAATTTGCCATCTGAACATTTTAAGTATATAGTTTAATAGTGTTAAGTATATTCTCATTGTTATGGAACAGATCTTCAGAACTTTTTTGTCTTACAAAACTCATTTTTTAAGAGAAACATATATTATCAGAACCAGTCACAACTTCATGCCCAAGGTGCATTTGTGCATGCACACACGTTGTCCCAATATCTCTAGCATAGTTTCAACCACAGGAAAAGGATTGCTCTCTTTTGAAGCCAAAGTCAGAATAGTAGGCTATAAACATTGTATTAGCCATTTGGCCTGGGGTAACTCAGCTTCTCTGGATCTCTGTCCTTCTTTGTAAAATGTAGACATTTATTCCCTGTTTGTCCTGAAAAGGATTTGAGGCAGCTTACAAAAGTGCATGCCATATAACATGACCACAGTAGAGACAGCTTAGTAAAAGGAAAATGGCAGACTGTGCTCTTGATGACCAAAACCAAGGGGGAAATGAAGAGATGGTAGCATTACATGCCTGCCTGGTTCTGAGCATATCATGAAGATCAAATGAAATAATACATGTAAAAGCATATAAATGACTAGAAAGATATAACATATGACTTGATGACTAGAAAGTCTTAATCTCTAAGAAAGCAAAATAGACCCAGATAAACATGTCTTATTCTGCTTTTCAGATTATAGATACAAAAAAGATGAGCTTTTCAAGAGACTAAAAGTTACCACTTTTGCCCAGCTGGTAAGTTTAATGATCTTTCTATTGGAGTTAAAACCAACTTGTGCTGCTTTATGTGAACATTTCTAAATTCAGCTCTAGGGGTTGTTTCTGATTCTTCAAATTTCACCTGTGGGAGGATTAATTGGTATGCGGTCTGAATGTTTACATAAAGATGGTGTGAAATTTTTCTTTTCTTCAGTAAGAATTCTGTAAAGTAAGTAAATGTGCATTCTGCTTTAAATTCTTAAAATTTATGGCTTAGGTTTTATTTTACCTTCTACGTTTAACTCAATATTTAGAATCTAGAATTCCAGATTCAGAATTTTTTTGAATATTGTCCCCTGTGGAACCCAAGTGATTTTCCTTTTTCTATGACTGAGGTCTTTTCAGTTCCATTGTAATTTATTTTGTTACTTTGGGCAAGTCATTTTCTTCTTTCATTTTTAAATGTATGGATAAGCTACCTCTCTAGCCCCCAAACAAGAGTTACATTGGCATAACTCAAGTTGGATTTTGGGCCTTATGAGCTACGTTATGAGAAAAGCATGAAAAATGAATACTGTATTTAGGTATAAAGTACTGTAACTTATTATATAATAAGTATATTCATAATTACATTTATTTCCTCATTACATGAGCATTGTCAATACTGTATACGTTTTTGTAGGTTAGTATTGCATTTTTAAGAAATACTGTGTCATGTTGAGACCACAATATGTTGAGAACAGATGTAGTTTTAAGCTCTTATTCATGTTTCTTGTCCTAAGTTATCCTTTTGGTCTTTTAAGTTTGTCATGTAATATTTTACATGAATCTCTTCTTCTGGAATGATCATCTGCAATATAATTACCACCCTGAAAGTAGAAAAGCCTGAGACTTAGTCTATAGTTCAAGACACTGACAGCTGCTTAAAACAAGAGATCTTTGATCTTTGATGTTTCCTGGTCTTTTGTAAAAGACAGAATTGTCTCTGCTTAAACAAATATACACACATTTACACATTTTGTTCTTTTTCTCTCAGGTCATCCAAGTTGCTTCTCTATCTGATCAAACACTGGAAGTGACAACTGAGGAGATCCAAAGGCTAGAAGGTAATGAGAATCCAGGACATGGGGAAAACAGAAGATTGACCACTTTATTGTACTCATTCTACATTTGCTGGTGTGTTTATAAGGACTCAGGACTTTGATATAACTATTTTAATCCTATTGTTACTCCTAGAAATGTTGCCTGGTGCTTAAATTGTTAATTCTTATTTCTTTAAAAAAAGCCATCTGGTTTTCTGGGTCTAACACATGTAGAGCATGTCTAACACATCTAACATAGATTTGTTTCATATACTATTTACTTTTTTTCAAAATATTTTTAGTGTTTTCTCAATATATACAGGTCACAGAATTCAGGGCTCTGAGACACAGAATGGAACCAAACAATTCTGTTTATGTGGAATTTGTAGTCACATGTGCACACATGCATACCAGTACGTGCGTTGGGTGAAGAGAATAAACAGTACAATAGAATTACTAATGCAGCAGGATCTAATAATGGAAAAATGAAAGGCAACCATCATTTGTTGAGTATATGTTGCTAGGTACTTCATGTTACTTTTCTTAATCTTCTCAAGAACTCTGGAAGGAGCATACACTTTATAGATAAGAAGACCAAGTCTTAGAAGTTAAATCTCTTTCTCAGGGTGATACAGCTAGCAAGGAATGGACCTGGGACACTAATCCAAGTGTCTGCTATGTAACCAGTGTCTTCTCACTACCTCATGAAAGGATTCTGGAAAATTTCTTGAGAAAGATGCAGTTACTAGGGGAGATACAAGGAAGGAAAAGTTCTTTCCACTTGGAAGACTGAAGTAGGATTCTTCAAGGCATTCCACAGAGGCCTTGTGGGAGTGCAAGGTTAAGATAAGAATTTTACAAGTTGAGGAACAGCCTGAGAAAGGCATAGAGAGGAAAGGACACCAGGCATGTTTAGGGAATCAATTCATCCAGTCTGACTGTGGACTAAAGGAGGAGTAGGCACTGGATAGGAGATAAGGCTAGAAAGATAAGCAGGCTCCAGATTTCCTTTCTTAAATACGGAGTGGAAAATAAAACCTCTGTAGCTGTACGCTCATGAAAAGAATACATAGACTTCAGGTCTTGATTTTATCCTGAAGTACCCGGCAAATCAATGTGTGGCTGTTTACTGAAGGAGAATGTGTTTGTTAAGGTTGATGTAGGTCAGGAATTTGACTTCTGAATTCAAGACAAGTTTCTCAGGAAGTCTGAACACTGGTTTTGTGCAACTCAACTGTCATTTCCCTGGGCTGGTTTTTGTTAGAAAGAATAAAGAGAATCTGAAAACGACAGGAATTTATCTTTGACAGATGCCTCTCACACGGCAGAGAAATAAGGGCTCTTTGTAACAGAGATAATTGAGTCTCCTCATACAAGTACTCCCAATTTTAACTGGGTTATATAAGAACCTAGATTTGGTCCTTTAATTCATTGTTGAGATTGCAGCACCAGAACATATGGGCACATGCAATTTTCTCTTCTGAGATAAATTTGCGCAGCAAAATAGGCTCTTGTAAAGTAGGACACCATAATGTGTGAGTAATATTAGTGTTTTTCTAGTGCTCTACACAGATAATAACTCACTCAGGAGTGCCTGTAGAACAGATCCTATCTGAATGTGTACTGGTCATCTTTGAAGAATTCTGAAATCTCCTTTTACAATGTTTATTGCTTTTTTTCTAACTTAAAAGTATTTTCCTAGTAAATTATAAAACTAAAAAATATATATAAAGAAGAAAAAATAAACAATAATCATTGTTAACATTTTGGTCCATTTTCTCCTGCATCTTATACCTCACCCCAATCAAATCCATATTCTTTGTGTATAGTTTTGTATTATACTGCTTTTAATTAACATTTTTCAATGCATACTTTCCTATGTTTTTAAATAGACTTCAAAAGAATGATTGGAAAGGTTGTGTTGTCGTAGGTTTATCCTAGGGATATACCATAATTTAATTATCCTCTTATTGTTGGGCATTGCATTCTTTTCTGATTTTTCACTTTAATAAAATGCTGCTGCAGTATATATACATAAATGCTGGGCTGGGGATGTGGCTCAAGAGGTGGCACGCTCACCTGGCATGCGTGCGGCCCGGGTTCGATCCTCAGCACCACATACAAAAACAAAGATGTTGTGTCTGCCAAAAAAAAAAAACCTAAAAAATAAATATTAAAAAAATAAAAAATAAATAAATGCTATGACTCTCCTTATTCTCTGAAGATAATTTGCTGCAGATGGTTAAAGGGTAGAACCATTATGACTCCATGCTGACTGCCACTTTCCAGCATGGCTGTACCTAGATGCACCCCATTGGGAGTGATGGGAAGACTTGATTCTCCCATCCTATCCAGTGCTGAATAGTTATCATTTTTAAATATATTTGCCAATTCAATGGATGAAAAACGGTATCTAGTAGTTTTATTTTTTACTTCTTTGATAATGACTTTGAGGGGTGTATGTGTATATGCATGAGCACATTTATTTATTGAGTAGTTATACATACTTCTTTTTTTAAGCTCTGAGCTTTTTTAATAGGATACTCTTTGTTTTTTCTTACTGATTTGTAAGAGCTCTGAATAATTGATATCTTTATATAATGGAAATAAATACAACCTTGAAAATAAATGAGAAAAATCTTTACTTGATTATTTGGAACAATTTCCAAGGTATATTATTAAGTGAAAATAAAACAACACCAAAATAAAAACCCAAAGTATAGAACAGTATGAATGAAATTATCCTGGCTATGTATAAGGGAGAAGAAGTAAAATACATACACAGGTTTGTAGTTGTTTTATTTCTGGAAGGAGGGTCTGGGAGGGCTTTCTATCCATAGCAACAGTTTCATCTGGCTTGCAGTTTCACCCTGTGCACATGATCTTTATTCAATTAAAGAGCTAATTTTTAAAAGCTATAAATTAAGCATATACATCTTTGTTACAAATACTTTTCCTAATTTGTTATTCACCTTTTAATTTTCTTTGTGTTGGTTTTTTAAATATATGAAATTTGCATTTTTATGTAATCAAACCTATTAGCCTTTATTTTTGTGTTTTCTTTTATTGCTTTAGACTAATAATCTCCAAAATAAGATAAAGTGTTTGCCTGTATCTTCTTCTATTGGGGTGTTTGTATGTGTGTGTTTGTGTGTGTGTGTGTTTTCTATATTTAAACTATCTGTTATATATTTTGGTATATGATGCAAGGTGATTATCTAAATTAGACTCTTTTCAGATAGTTGAGAAATACTTCCAGCACCCATTTAGTAGTTTTCACTTTACCCACTGATTTGAGCTGTGCATCTTTAACTTTTTATGTATGTTCTAGGATTTGTTTCCAAGTTCTGTGTTATATTCCATTGTTATAGTTCTGTACTATTTTGATCATTTATGTTACTATTTATTTGATAAGGCAGTTTGTTGAAATTATCCTTAATTTTATTTATGTATGTGTATGTGTGTTCATCTTTAAATTTTTTTTTTTTTTTTTTTTTTTTTTTTTAGGGCTGGGATATGGCTTAGTGGTAGAGCACTTGTCTAGATTGAATTCAATCCCTAGCACCACTTACAAAATCTATTGTGATTAGTATTACAAGATGAAAATTAAGTTTGAAAAGGATTAACACCATTTCACCTTTAGACAACCACTCAGAAATATTCAAGGTGTGGCACTTTCTTTATTGAGGTTTTCTTTAAGACCCCTAAGTAAAATTTGTCTTAAGTCCTGTAAGTTTTATAAATCCTTTACAGTTGTTTTGGTTTATTTCTATGAGAGTTTATTTCACAGCTGCAGGTACTGTGTGATTTTTTTTCATGTTCAAATAAATACCTAGGAAAAATATTTATTAGCATTTAAAAAATCTTAACCACATGTTTAGTGTCTATATTCTCTTGAAGTTTCTAGGTATATGATCATATCATAGGCATATAAAATTTTCATATCCTTTTTTAAGTGAAGCCTCTTATTTCTGTTTCCTTTCTTCTTGTATTGGTTAAACTGCAAATTCCCAAACATTTCTATCTCATTGTCCTTCTTCATTCTTAAAAATTATTGAGGACCTCAAAGAACCTTGGTTAATATAGATTATTTCTATTAATATTTAGTGTGCTAACTTTTTAAACTGACAACTTAAACAGTATTTATTATTTCAGTTAAAAATAACAATATTAAACCCATTACAAACACAAAAACTTAGTGTGTACGTTACTGTGGTTTGAACCTAGAGCCTCATGTGTGCTAAGCATGTGTTCTTCCACTGAGCCACATCCCGAGCCCATAAAAACGCATTTTAATGAAAAATAACTATATTTCTAAAACAAAATTTTACAGAGAGGGTGGCATTGTTTTACATATTTTGTAAATCTCTTTCATGTCTGGTTTAATAGAAGGCAGCTGATTCTGACATCTGCTTCTACACTCAGTCTGTTGTAATGTACTATTTGGGTTGAAGTATACGAAGAAATCTTGCCTCACATGGACCTGTAGTTGGAAGAGGAAGAGTATTTTAATAGCCTTTTCAGATAATTCTGGATATTTTTCATTGATACTACACTAAAACTTGACAACTTGTCATTTCTTAAAGGCTAGCTCTAAAGTAGAATCTAAATCAATGAACCATTCACATTTGGTTACATTGAAATCCATTGGTCTGTTTTGCACGTTCAATGAATCTTTTACCCATGCATGATTTTATATCTTGCAGTGGTCATTTGGAAAATATCATTTCACTGAGTTATGGTGATCTTATATTGACATATTTCTTTACACACTATCAAAAAAAATCACATTTTTAATCTCACCATTTATTTTCCCAGAAACGTCTATAAGTATGGGGAAGCAGTTCCTCATACTTCAATGCCCGATGGCAAATACAGTTTCTAAAATCCTGGGTTTTGCTCAAAATTTAATCACTGACAACAAATACCATCCGTTGTTTTCCTTGAATTGACAGGCTCACTTAATTCATGTTTGAGGCAATGTCTACAAAATACACAAGTGTAAATAACAAGAGCTTTCGTGTCAGTTTTCCTTCTAAGCAAAAAAGGTGTCCACGGCAAAAACAGCTGGCTCAGCTGCCACTCAGCAGTCACTCTGATGCTTTTTCTTGAGATAACCACGGCAGTGACATATGTAGCATACTTATGTGGACTCCCCATTTCATCACACAGAACATTAAAAAGATGTGTACTCACTTTAAAGTGAGATTTAATAAAGTTATTAATTATTATTGTTTATCAGGGACATTTTTTATGTGACTGCTGTACTTATTTTCTGTGAGTGCACACATGAGAGTGAAAATGGGATTGCTAGTAAAGTTTGGTACCATTGCCTTTATTCTTGCTAGAGCTAGTGTTTTATCCACTAATTCTTTTGCACCATTAGTACAAATATCAACCTAGTAAAAAAGATAAATAGCATCTTATAAAAATAGTTTTCACCTTGCAGACCCCCGCCCCACTGAAAGGATTTTGGGGACTCCTGGGGTCTTCTGCATTTTGAGAACCTGTGCATTACAACTTCTAGAACAATTTAATAATGGTGATAAGATTTTCTTTTCTTGACTTCATTTCTGTGGAGCTACTTAATATAAGTAAGTACAAATTCTGAGGTTAAGTTTAATTGTCTCATTTGCAAATTTTAGACAATGATTCTGCAACTTCAGACCCCGATGCTGAAATTGCTGCCAGGACCAACGGAAAAGGAAACCCGGGTGAGCAGTCACCCAGCCCTGTCCAGTTCATCAACAGTGCCGGAGCAGGGGACTCTAGTCGCTCCACTCTTCAGAGGTACTCTCATCCAAGTCACATTTTACTTTCAGATTAATCTAAACACCAATTTCAGTGATTTAATTACCTTAGAAAACAGAGCTGGCAGTAGTGAGGTCCTATATTTTAATTCTGACCCTTCTACTTTTTCTTTATTTAAATGCCATCTCCTGAATCTTTTTCACCGCAGTCTTACTGAATTAATATAAGAATATATTAGCCAGGCACAATGGCATGCACCTATAATCCCAGCTACTCAGGAGGCTGAGGCAGGAGGATCGCAAATTGGAGGCAATTTAGCAAGATCCTGTCTCAAAATAAAAGATAAAAAAGAATGGGAAATATAGTTCACTGATAGAACACTCCTGGGTTCAGTCCCCAGTAATGACTAAATTAATACAAGAGTACTCATTTTCCCTCCCAAGTTCCATTCTCAGCCCTTTTGTAGTAAGTTTATTATTAATACTTTATAAGTACTGTTTTTTCATTCAGAGTAGGATTTTTACCCCCTTATCTGCCTACTGCTGCTTATAATTGCTCTAAAATCAGAAAAATAAAGCCCAGAGTACAGCAAAGGAGAGTGAAAGCAGCAATTTGTGTTGATTCTTAAATTGCACGTGACTGGTTTTTCTTATTCCTTGGGCTCTATTTCATGTAGCACTTTCTCACAAATATTAACCACTGATTATAGCACTGGAGATGATTTTTAGCATATATTCATCCCTCCTACTGGTAAAACGATTCTACTAGAGAAACTAGGTTCTACTAGAAAAAGATTGCCATCATCAGTATCTCTACTATGAAAAGACTCTAAAAATGCATTCAAGAAAAGATAGGCCTAAAGGACTTCTACTGAGGATGCAGTTCTATATGAAAGAGAGTTTCTTCATCTTTGGTTCAACAAAATTTGCACTATATAGGATACAGTCATAGTGTTTATTAGATTTAAATGCACAATTTGATGTGCTGTGATGGAAGAGGAAATACACCACATACTAAACTGTGGCTTAGACACACACTTATGTGTCTTAATATTCCTAGGAAAGTAACCATCTTCTCAGTCCACTGCAGATATGCTCACCACTTGCCATTTTGTTCATAACACCTCGTCGTCTTAGTCCTTTGATTCATGTTTTCACCACATTTCCTCTCTAATATTAAGATGGCAACTAATTTTAGTAGTTAGATGACCTTAGAAATAGAACTGTCAGTAATGAATCTCTCAGTTTAATCCCAGCTCTTCCTGTCTCATTTATATGAATGCCACTAAATATAAAAACCTCTTCAGCTTCAACATTGTAATGTGTCAAATGGACATAAGTGCAGATAACTAACTGTTCAAAGTTTTAAGGTTCAGTATCTTGTGTAAGTACATTCACATGTCACTTAATGATGGAACATTATGACAAACATGTAGTTAGGTGATTTTGTCATGGTGGGAACATCATAGAGTGTACTTACACAGTGACCAAACTAAAATGGCAACAATATGACAAGGCAATATAATCTTATGGGATTACCATTGCATATGATCAGAATGTCATTATGTGGTGTTTGGCTATATAGGAAATATATAAAATATTATTGCCACTTTATATATGTAATACGTACAGAAACACCTTTAGTTTTTTCCTGTCCTTATCAATCTTTTTTCTGCTTTCTTATACTCCTCAAAATCCTTTGGAATTAACTGTTCCCCTCTTTCTTTCTCTGTATGCTGCCCGACACTTTATACCCCCTTGACCATGTCATCACCAGGCATTGTCTGGAGGTAATTATGGATACATGGATTCCCCTCTTGGGGTCCAGAACAATAGAATAGGAATCCAGAGGATCCTGCATTCAGAAGCAGAACACTGTACTCATTTACCTTCTTCTTTGAAGTGCCTTTTGAAAAGACATTGAGCACTCATCTCACTGTTCTAAATGCATTTGACCTTTAAGCCACCAAACCCTGACTGTTTTCTCCTGACCTATTTTTTCCCCTTACAGCGTCATCAGTGGTGTCGGGGAACTGGATCTAGACAAAGGGCTAGTGAAGAAAGCAGAGCCTAACACCAAAGACAAACCTTATTCTGACTGCCCCTTCCTGCTGCTAGATGTTCGTGATAGAGATTCTTACCAGCAGTGCCACATCATTGGAGGTAAGAGAGAGAGGGCTTTATAGTACCTCACTCCCAGGAACAGAGCCTGTTCTTGAGTCCAGGCAGGCTGAACCACAACCAGCATTGACAGGGAGTCCGTGTGTGTACTAGATCCATTATGGAAACCTCTCAGGTTGACTCCACCATGTGCTCTAAGAGAGGCTGCTGATGCTTCTCAAATGGCTCAGGGCTCACCAGTACTAAATGTGAACAGTGAAGTGAAGCTTCATTCTTTGTTCATAATGTCCTGTTTCTTTTTATTCCCCAGTGTATTTAGGTTTATGGCTCATGATTTTGAAAATGTATTTACCTCTTAAATTTTAAACCAGCTGGGAACTAGGGCCAAGTTGTACTGAGAGCTACAGACTTCTAAACATTTTCTTCTCTTCACAGCTTACAGTTATCCAATTGCAACTCTGTCTAGAACGATGAACCCCTATTCAAATGATATTCTTGAATATGTATCCTTTGTTGTATTTTAAGGAGTTGGATAGGGTGAGGATTACAAGAATCAAACGTACCATAAAATGTGTTCCCGGTGAGAAGGCTGTCAGGTTAGCATATTCAAGACTTTGGATTTCTAACTGTTGCTTAGAATCTTGACGATGAAGGCAGATGCTTTCAAACCATGCTGCACTGGGCCAAAAAACATTAGGTGAAAGGTTATGATCTGTTGAAAGGTAGTGCTAAGATATTGTCCCACCAGAAAGCTTACCCAAGTAGAACTTAAGAAATAAATATTTTTCTATTTTAATTTTTTCTCCTTTAAAATTTTTGATTTAAAAAAAATTCCATTCACAAAAATTGTATAAGTAGAAAATAATTAAAATACTGAAAAATATAAAAAAGAAAATGGAAATCTCCCATAATCACACAGTTGGAGCATTGGCTCTTATTATATTATTGGTATATTTTATTCTGGATTCTTGTGTGTGTGTGTGTGTTTGTGTGTGTGTGTGTGTGTGTTTGTGTGTGTGTGTTACAAAGTTGAAACCATACTGTATGTATAGTGTCTTGCTTTTTTCCGCTTCTTATTACAGCATGTCTTCCCATCCTAACATAAGCTCTTTGTAAACTCCATTTTTGATACTGTATTATCTCATCTTCAGATTTACTATAATTTATTAAACCATTCCTTTATTTTGGACTTTTGGATGGTTCCACCTTTTTACTATTATAAGGAAGACTTCAGTGAATACATTGGATATAGAAGTTTTCCAGATTCTTTGTTTGTAAAATGGATACTAGAGTGTATAGTATTTACTTCCTGGGATGAAAAAAAACAAAGGGTGTAAATAAGATTATGTAACTAGTACTGTCTCAGACTATGGTAATACTAGTTCACAAAAGAAAAAAAAACTAGCTCATGTGGTTTCCATGACAGGAAATATCCAGTAACTGCTGGTGTGATGGGTAAGAATGGACTCCTCTGACATTTCCTGAACTCAGAAGGAAGAACTCTGGGGGTTTCTTATAATCTAGGAGCGTTAGCTCAGTGCCTGGATCCTTAACTTATGTTTTAGAAAAATGCTCACGGCAAGATCATCATTCTGTATGACGACGACGAAAGACTGGCCAGCCAGGCGGCCACCACCATGTGTGAGCGGGGGTTTGAAAACCTCTTCATGCTTTCTGGAGGTGAGCAAGGCCACCTTCTCCTTGGGACTTAAAAGATAGATCTGTGGACTCACAGTCCTTCAACCCACCCTATCACCTTTTCTTCTCAGTGTATGGAATTTAGTGTTCTCAAAGGAACTAGGAGTTATGTGAATTGTCCTTTAGCTCTATTGCACATGTTTTTAATTCCTAAAATAACAGTGTTGCTTCAGGGCTCTGGAAGAATGCTAAAGATTTGAGCAAAAGGATTTCTTGAGGAATTCTCAGAACATTCCCGTGTAACATTTTCTGGTGTAATTTGCTTAATGGTGAAACCATTAGGAAAGATTTCATGTCCTTGTGTTGGCTTCAAC
The DNA here is from genome assembly GCF_052094955.1 of Ictidomys tridecemlineatus. Lineage (NCBI taxonomy): Eukaryota > Metazoa > Chordata > Mammalia > Rodentia > Sciuridae > Ictidomys > Ictidomys tridecemlineatus. Next base: position 207,884,466 of record NC_135478.1, on the reverse strand, counting down.
TTGGTGACCAAAGATTAGGAGACATGCAGGCTTTTTTTCCCAGGGTTTGATGTGGCCTTACCATGTTAATCTTGTTTTTGTTATGTTTGTTTATTTGTTTTGATGCTCTTCTATGTCTAGGTCTAAAAGTCTTAGCTCAGAAATTCCCAGAAGGACTGATTACTGGTTCCCTGCCAGCATCTTGCCAGCAGGCCCCACCTCCTGGTTCTGCCCGGAAACGATCCAGCCCCAAAGTGCCACCCCCACCGGCTGAGAACAAATGGAGATTTACCCCAGAAGACTTAAAAAAGATAGGATATTATCTGGAAGAGGATCAGGGTCCCACAGACAATCCTAGTAAGATATTTTGACCTTTGTTTTCTATGAAACTTGAGATTTGTAGCTTGAAATATTCCCTCATCATATGAAAAACTTCACTTTCCTATTCAGATTCTTAAACTATCTGAAAATATGGCTGATCCAGGTATGAGGTAGGGGTGACCCCTGATAGTGGTAAGAATTAGACATAGAGAAGAATTTATCAGTCAAAGGGTGCATCTCAGGCAGGGTTGAGCGCAGCATAAGGCATTCAGATTCCTTCTCAGGAAGTTTTCTTTTCCTTCCATTGCTTCTGGGTACATTTAAGCCACCACCCAGCACTTTCTGGTTTGTCCTTCTATCTTACTTTTGCTCCTCTTTCCTTCTTCTAATCACCCCTCATCCTGTACCCCTTTCCACCAAAGGAAAAATGAGAGACTAGGTTTGTTGGGGATAACAGTGAGAAAGCAAAAAAGCTATCTGAGCTTCATTCCATCCCTCCCCCCTTCCCCAATGCAAGTGGATCTTAAGGATGAGGAATAGGTCATCATTGGCCCAAAGTACATGCTGCACCAGGCTTCATTAGCTTAAAAGTGGTGGTAGACTAGGACTTCATTAGCTTAAAAGTATACTTGGCGGATTGTTCCTGGAATCATTCTTGTTGCTCAGCTCCTCTTTCTTGCTCCCTCCAGGCCGGCTGAACCAAACTAACTCCTCTGGAAGAGACTCCAAGGTGACTAGTGCCCGCAGTAGTCAGAACCTGCCCACTGGGATCCCTGCTGGCCACTTGAACCCCCGAGCACTTGGCAGTGGCCACCTGCAAGGCAAACCCTGGAAGTAAAGACTTTATCTCACTTAGTCAAATAAATGTTTCCCCTCCTTTCAGAATCCCTGTGCAGTTCCCAAGTTGGTCATTTTCAGAACCGCTATAGAGAAAAGCCCATGCCATGTAGAGTAGGCCATCTTCCCTCTCCCTGTCTCCCCCTCCTCTCCTTGCAGCCAGCTCGGGAAGGATTTTGACAGATAACCACAAAAACCAGAGGCATGAAAGGCTCTAGTGTCCTCCCTATTGTTTACAGAATATTTAAGTCTTTTGAAACTAAATAGGAAAAAAAGGACCTCTCTCTCTTTTAAATAAGGTCCAGCTTGTTTGGTCTATATCCAGTGTTGTTTTGTAAATATTTCAGTCACATCTGCTGGTATGTTATTCCCAACCAGTTTTTTTGTTGTTCATTATTGATTTCATGAAGGCTTCTCCAGGTGGGCTTGGCGTGGGCAACAGTCCCCAGGGTGTGTATGAGCCTTGGTTCCAGCCACCCATAGGCCCACACCAGGTGTGAGTGGCTTTCTGAAGAGCTCTGCCCAACATGCTGTGGCTCTGTTGGGAGTTCAGAGTCTGGTACCTGTGAGCATGGCTTAATTTAAGATTTTGTAGAGAAACACTACTTTCTTTAGCACTCCCCCTCGTTAAATGGTTTCCTGGGGCCAGAAAGGTGTGCATTCTCCTGTCTTCACATTGGGAAGAGGGATCACCTTGGCCATTGTACAGTCCTATGTTGGGAACCCCTAGAAGCCACGAGAACGGTCCCTCACTTGTAGTCTGTATATCAGTTGTAAATTTCCATTGCCTGATGGAGTTCATCTGCGTTAGATGAGTAGAAATTATGACCACTTGAAAACACGAGTTTCACTCAGGCAATAGGAACACACAAGGTGAGGAGGACTCTGAAGTCCTTTGTCAGGCTGACAACCCTTAAGCCCTTGCTTTAAAAGACAGTATTAGTCTAATTGAGTAATTAGTGCAATTTCCTGCTTACTTTTCATTCTCACGACTGAGCTGTGATTAGGAGGTTGTGATTATAGATTCTGGTTTTGGCCGGAATTTTGAATCAGCATTAATTGAATTGCTAGATGACTGACATTCATTCTATTTAATTGGGGGAACAAAAGACCTCAGGTAAGGATGAGGAGCTCTGAAATCATACAGAAAAGGAAAAGAGCCTTGTTAATTTTTATGGTCTGTGATCGTAGCTGTGATAAGGGACTAAGGAATAAATTGTGTTCTTCGTCATGGCAACCAGCTTCTGAAAGCCAACTGAAAATTGCCTATCCTTAGGTGGTTACTGCTGCTGGGTAAGATTTGCCTTAAAAGTACTATTTCTCACCACCAAAAAAAAAAAAAAAAAAACCTCCGCAGTATTTCTAACGTGGGGGCTGTGTTTGTAAGAGAAATAAACGTAATAAATATTTCATGCAGACATATGGAAAAATAAGTCAGATGCAGCCCAGTTCTGTTTTAGAGTGTGTTTATTCTTCTCTACTTGATTTTCAAAGTGCAACATTTTCCGATGCTTTAGAAATCAAACAAACCAGGGACATTGTTCAGATGTCAAGCCGTGCCCAATTTTCCACAAGATTCAAGAATCTTGTATAAAATTCAGCCAATGTACACATAGCTTTAATGAGAAGCCCGTCATGTTTCCCCATAAATTTATTGCCTGAGAACTTAGTTCAGCCTTTTGCTAATGCCAGAATGCTCTGGCTTTTTATTTTCTTTATGGCATAGATAGAAAAATGCAGATTTTTCCACACTCAACTTTCCCCTAGCGTGGACAAGATTTTCAGCCATCTTTAACACATATACATTTTTAAGGAAAAATATTTTTCTCTGTAACAAAGTTCTGGTTATGCCATTTTAAAGTTGGCTAGTCAGGAGACTAGACTACCCCACCGGATTCTATTTTGAAAGTAAAGGATAGTTTCCCCTGTTGCTGTTCTGCAGTTGCAGCTTCATATGTTAGAAACACTATGTATATATTGGAAGTCAGAATTGCTGTGTATTCAGCAGAGAGATGGAGCAGGTTGAATATATTTATGTGTGTTTATCTATAGTGCTTTGTCCTATTGGTAAGGACTTAAAATTTTCAGAAGACCTGTCAAGATTCTGCACTTTGAGTGTTAAATGTTATTATCAGACATTTTTTTATAAGCTCAAGCTATTGCTTTTAACATTGTACCTTACTCCTTTCTTCATTAGATTGTTTGACATGTACTATTTAAATGATCAGTGATACTTTGTGCAATTATGAATGTTGAAGATTAAAGAACATAGTTACATAGTTACTAATTTGTCGTTTGCTATTAATGTGCTGAAATCTGCCAACTTCTCTCTTCCTCCCTGTCAGGATGATTTGGGGGAGCCCCAGGAGACTGGAGTGATTGGAAATAGTACCTTTTTTTTTCCCCTGCATCTCTTAGAAAGGCATATATTCTTTGTATAAATGAATCAGGAAATCATTCCAATTAGAGTCAGAAGGCCTGGTTTCCTGTCATGCTCAGGCAGGGACTGATGGCCAGATCATGTCACAGCTTCCTTGTCAGTGTTCTGGGCATTCATTCCCTACCCTTGCCTGAGACCCCTGAGAAGGAGGACACTTTACCAACATGCAGTAACCGCTCTACTGTGCATCAGTGATGGTCAAATTTTAATAATATGTTAGATGCCTCAAAGAGATGAGTACGTCAGAATGAGAAGAGTGGAGGAAGGAAGGAAGCAAGAAACAAAGAGGGAAGGGGGAAAAGAGAGGCAGAAAAGGAGGGGAAAGAAAGCTGCAGGACTCATTCAAAAACTGAGAACTTCCTGGGCTGTAATAATGTCAGGTTCAGTCTGTTGAAAACTATAGAATGATTCAAATGAACTAAAAGTAATTTTCATTTCATTCATTCTGCAATAGGAAGCCAGAACCAACACAATCATATTGGACCTGGTATAAATCAGGATTAAAAGAGAACACATAATGTTCATTAGTCACTCAGGGACTTTTCCTGGGGTGCTGTTTAGATTCTACAAAAATTCTTAAGACTTTAAGCTACTCACCAGGAAAACAGAACAAAACAAAAACCTTTTCTTCTGTAATTCCCTCGTGGAATATAAGTGAAGCCAGAGTCCTAGGCTGGAAGAAATATGTAGGTGATTTTTCTTGTGTTGGTTTTAGTTTCTGTTATGTTGTTTATTGGTTATAGAGTCTGTCTTTTATTTTATTTGACTTTTTTAGGAGGATAACTAATTTCTGTCTACCTGGATTCAAATCCATGATTACCTTCTGGCTCTACTCTGAAGATAATCATTAAGATCCTTTCTTTCTCCAGTTCCAAAATTGAATGTTCTCAGTGTCTTTGATGTGAGTTTATTTTCTTCACATCTCTTTCAATGATGTCTCATAATACTTTCCTTTTCCAAAACCTAAGAAACATGTGGATTATAATTCATAAGTTTAATTACATTGGGCATGTTAAATACATGCAGTCCAATTTTTTGATTAGCAAATATATTTTTCATATAAAAGCAAAAATAAGACACACTGTGCTTTAAAAAGTGTTCAGAATACATTTGGCTAGTAATACTTCCCTAGATTTGTAGTGATTATTGGAATTAATGTGATGGCATTCTTAAATTGGTATCCAGGTCAGTTATCACATAAAAAAATGTAATGGTAGAAATTGTCCATCTCAAAATTCTGACAGAACAGGGTACATGATATTGTTGTTTTGACAAAACTGTATTTGTCACAGTATGATCTCCTCATGGTGTCACTTTCTGGTACGGATCGTTGTTGTTTTGAATGCAAAAGCAAATTCTCTTTGTGTAACATCCTGAGGCACCTAGTAAAATGTGTGGCCCACAAGATATCGGTTATTAAATGCTATTGACTCATGAACTACATTCTGTTAAAGGAGATCACTGTGTCTTCCCTTTGAAATCACTTAGACCTTAATAATCTCCTAGAGGGTGCAGATCACCAACTCTGTGACAGTGGCCCTTAAGTAAGTGTTCTTTAATACATAAATCAAGACTGAAGTCCATTATGGTGGCCATTCGATGCCACTATATGTTCTGGAGGCTTAGGAAGCTTGTTTTGACCCCTTGTGCATCTGGTTTTTGGATCTTCCTCTGTGGAAGGTGCTCAGAGGGGCTAATTGGGTAGTTGTTCCCTGGCTGACTGCCACCTGCCAGGTCTGTTTTCACTGTCTTCTCAGTAGCCTTCTAAGTTGCTGCTATCCCCATCAGAGAGATTTTTTTCCAAATCTTGAAGCTTTCCAGATACTATCAGACACTTATAGAGCACCTACTATGTGTTAGGGTAGCACTTTCAGATACTCCATTTTGTGTGTGTGTGTGTGTGTGTGTACATATTTAGTTGTAGATTGACACTATCTTTATTTTATTTATTTATATGTGTATGGAGGAGCAAACACAGTGCTTCACATGTTCCCATAGTCCTTCCAATGTGTTTTGACTCCTTTAACTCAAGCAGTCCTGTGGGGCTGGTGTCTACCTTTTCAGCTGAGGAGGCTAAAGTTTGAGTGGAATGAAGCAGCTCACCCTGAATCATTGAGTAGTTGATGGGAAGCTAGGACCCAGCCTGAGGATGTCGGAGCATGTTCTCGTAGGCACTCTACCCTGAGCTTCCCACTCTGGGTAGGCACAGCCAGGTTTGGTCCCCCTTGGCAGTACCTCTGTTTCCCAGAGAAAATGTAGCCTGCCCTTGGCTTCCCTTCCCTCCTCATCACTGAGATTCCTCAGGAAGGCTTCCTCCTGCCACCTGCACAAAAGGCAGTGGAAAATTAGGAACTAAAAACACCTGTGCCCTGGAATAATATAGTTTTTTCCACTGAATATGTCAGTGTACAGGGTCCTATCTTAAAAGAAAATTGATCCAGAGTTTCTGAGGTTTATTTTGTCAGTGGACACTCATGTCTTCTACTTAAAGAATGAGAGTTACAAACTTTTAACTAGATTGGGGGGTGGGGGATTAAGCTGTTTTCCACATGGATTGAACTATTCATTTAATAAACCATCTTGATGTGCTTTGTGTCTATCTCTTCTTTCCTTTGTCATGATGTTTCTAATTCAAGCTGAAACATAAATTGTGAAAACTGACCCATGACCACAGGCCTGAGTTTCCTGGGGAAACAGAGGCAAACCTACAGCCCATGTCAGCAAAGCCCTTATTTCCACTGCACTGTTCTAAAAATGTAGCTGATACCACAGCTGTGGTTAAGCAGAGACTTTTAATTTTCTCCTTTTACTTTGGCAATAAACACTTGGCAGTCTTGGTCTCTGGGGTTGTTAGATGATGCTCGCAGTTTGAGTTGCCAAATTAATGCGGATCCTGAAAGCTTTGGGGAAGAATTCATTACCCTTTGACAGTTTTTCAGATATAATGTGTGCTCTGTTCTTTTCTCAGAGACCTTCCTTGGCCTGACCACTCTGAATGTATGGGTTGGTCATACCAGTTTCCTCTAAAAGTAGCATCTGGATCTTAGTGTGTTCAGGGAATAATGTTCCCATAGTCCTTCCAACCAGAGCCCTTGTGCATCCTCAGATCCACCTAGTCCCACTTGCCCTTGCAGAACAATCGCCAGGATGATGAATAGCTCTGCACTGGATGAGGGATCAGTGAGGTCATATCTGGATCTTATTCAATGACTTTTCAATTTTAACTTCAGGCCAAAGCCAGAGAACTAGAGGTGCATATCTGAGTGTTAATTCGGAGACTACCTGAAAGATTCTTGTGGACCACCAACCGCCCCCAGCGACATTTGAGAACCATCTGTAGTGGTGTAAGGAAGAAATAAAATGACTTCACTTAAAGATCTTTGAGGGGCCCTGGAGAATAGGCGTTAGCATAATCAATTCCCAAGATTGTGAAGGAACTGAATGTGAGCAGGAAGGGCTCTTGGGAATTTCCACTGGGACTACAGCAGAGTGCTTAGGGAAGGGCTTAGGGGACCTCAGTAATCCCTGTTCTGATAGTAACACTGCTGCTTCCAGCTATATCTGGAGTGTAAATTTTTCTGAAGATAAGATAAACTGCAGTGTTCCGGGAAAGATGGTGAAATAAGAGGCCAGAACAGAAGAAGTGAGATTAGACAAATTCTAAAAAGAATCTGAGCAAAGACTAAGATGCCCATTCAGATGTTTGATATTGAAAAGAAGAGGATGTTAGGGCAGCTTTGTGCACAGATTCATTATCTGGTGTGCTTTGGGGATAAACATCCCCAAATAAACATTGATTATTAAAGCTCATTGTAAGAAATTCTGAAAATCATAAAGAACAAATCTACTAGCACTATTATTGGGGGATATGTCCTGAGTATCACCTGTTTGTGTTTTTTAAACAAAAATGAGATTCATATTCAACAGTCAAATTATTTTTTTCCATATTTTTGTTAGTACATTATAGTTGTACATAGTGGTGGCATCTGTTGCATATGCATATATAAACACAATATAATTGGCCTGATATTCCCCAGTATTTCCCTTTTGCTTCCCATCCTGTCTCCCCCTGGTCCCTTGTCTTTATGGATCTCCCTTTAATTTTCATGTGGTTTCCTGCTCCCTGCAACCTTCTTTTCCTTTTTCCTTTCTAGCTTCTGCACATGAGAGAAAACATATGACCCTAGACCTCCTGAGTTTGGCTCATTTCACTTAACATAATGCTCTCAAGTTTCATCCATTTTCCTGCAAATGACATATTTTCTTTATGGCTGAATAAAACTCCATTGTGTATATATACCACATTTTTTTTTTTTTTTAGTCAATTCATCCCTTGAGAGACACTGAGGTTGGTTCCATAGTTTGGCTATTGTGAATTGTTCATCTATAAATATGTAGTATGATGACTTTATTTTCTTAGGATAAATACCTAGGAGTATACCTAGCTGGGTCATATGGTGTTCCATGCCTAGTCTTTTGAGGATCCTCCATATTGATTTCCATAGTGCTTATACTAATTTACAGTCCCATCAAGAGTATAAAGGTGTTCCTTTTTTTCCACATCCTCTCCAACATTTATTATTGTTTGTATTCCTAATTTGACCAAATTATTTAAAAAAAAACTCACTCTATATTAAGTCCAAATCACATGCTGTCAAATTCACCCATTTTAAGTATGCAAGGACTTTTTAATGCATTTACAGAATTGCACAGCCATCACAATCCAGTTTTGGAATGCTTCCACCTGTAGCCAGCTTCTTTCTCTTAAAGTGCTGTGAACATTTTGTCCATGTCAACACAGATCTTATTGCTTCGAGATTTTATTCCGTCGTGGGCGTGTGTCATACTAATCAATACTGATTGTTCTTTACATTCTTTCCCTTTTTGTTTGACTTTTCACTATTCCAATCTTGTGCCTACATATTTTTTAACTTGTCCAAATGTTTTTATAAAATAAATTCTTCCATGTGGATTTTCTGGGTCAAAGAAGCAATATATATAAATGTCTTATATTGCCAAATTTGCCCTCCAGAAAAGTGGCACAAATTTATCTTCCCACTGACAGTATGTGACTATCCTTACTCCTTCCTGCTGTTGATAACACTGAGTCATCAGTCTTTTATTCTAAGCCAAGCCAATGAGAGAAAAATGACAACTTTGTTTTTCTTTGATGTGCAAGGAATCACTGAGGATCAGTATCTTTCTTACATTTACTTTTTCTGTTTCTGCTTTGGGAATTGCTTATTTATCTTTTGAACTGTTAGTCTTTTCCTTAAACCTCCCTTTACTTACTTGTACTTTTAACCCCCTCAAGATCATTAATATTTTCATGTAAATTATGATATTTTCTAAATGCATTATTTTATGTTTTTATTCATAATTTTTACATTTGATAAAAATGTTTGCAAACAAAATGTAAAGCTCTTCCCACAGCTGAAAAAATTTTTAAGTATTCATAACTTCCATGTCTCCATTTAATAAGCATTTATTATGATTGATATTAATTGATTTATTACTAAAGTCATCTTACTAAATTTTCTTTTCTTACCAGGCTTTATTAAATAAAAGGTGATTGTCTTCCTACTTGGCCAAACTAAGCAGTGAAAACAGGTTGAGCTGATCTACGATCTTCTTTTGTTTTGTTTAATTTTTTTTTTTTAGCTGTAGATGGACCCAATATTTTTATTTTATTTATTTTTATTTCTTTTAATTTTTATGTGGTGCTGAGACTGGAACCCAGAGCCTCTCATGTGCTAGAAAGTGTTCTACTACTAAGCCACAAACCCAGCCCTGATCTACAATATTATTGTATGGGTGGAGGAGGATGTTTCCCAAAACATAACACAAAGGGAATATTTTCAAATCTTTAGGTTATCCTTCTATAGATACCCAAACACCTTACCTTGTCTCATAAACTTATGTATGCAGTTTATATATACTGTATGTATAGTCAGCCTTGTTCTTGTTTTTCAGAATGTTTGGTAGCAAAAGCACTATTAAAATAGAACTCCAAGATGAAAACTCCCTCATATCCCTCATAAAATGACAAAAAAAAAAAAAAAAAAGTTGACTTTCAGATCACCTTTTGTGAAAAAGACAAGCTTCAAGTCAGTAGAGCTGGAGGCAGCTTGAGATCTGAGCTGGCCAATTCGGGGAGATGTCCCCATCCTCACCCAGACCCTAGTCCAGCGTCCCCAGTGACTTCTGTGGTAGTGACCCCAGCTCCACATTTACATCTTAAGAAATATGGAGAAAGAAGCAAAAAAGTAGAGTCTTATTTTTTAAAAAGCTGGGGTACTCTGTGTGCCATGGTGTTAGTCACTAGTATACTGCCACAGTCCTCAGGATTCCCAAGCCCAGGGAGGGATACCAACTTCAGGCCATGTAGGGAATATGGGCAGGAGAACAGAAAGTCAGGGGGTGGGAACTGGAGGGAGCACAGGTGATGTGCAGGGGATGCTGAAAAAGATATTGCAAATGAAAAGTTAACCAACCACCTCTGCCCTTAAAGGCAGAACCTTCGGGCTATATTACAATTAATAAAAATGTCCCTGGATTGGCAATTCATTCTTTATCTTCAGCGAATGATTTCATTTCACCCAATTATTTTCTTCCAATGTAATTAAGGAGTGGGAGGCCATATCTTGCTTTATAGTAATCTGTTTGACTTGACTGCAACATCTGCAGTCACCAGTATTATTCTCTCTCACATTCCAGGTTATTGCTTTTGTAGACAATGGCTACAACCCCTGAATTCCTTGTCACCATGGGGTTCTGGGCATTTGCTTCACAATTGTGGCAGCTGCCTGCTTCCAAGATATGCACAAATCGCCCCTGAGGAGATGAGCTCAGGGTGATCTAATTAAAATAGATACCACTTGGATACAGGATCCTGGAATACAGGGGAGTTAGGGGTCCTTTAGTCTAACCACCCACATGTTTCCAGTGAAGTCTGCAGGAACTAAATCACTTCTGCCCCAACTTTCAGAGGTGGATGTGCCCCATGCCCTCCACATACGAACCCCAAGATTCTGCACTTTGTATTCTCAAACTTTATTTGGATGGGGCCAGAGAGGAGGGAGAAGGGTGCCAAAGGGCCAGTTCAGTAGGGGTGATTCAGGGTGTATTCCATGATGGTCATAAGTGCCAGCCATGTCTCCTGAGCCGTAGGGACAATCTGAGAGGCTGGCAGCAAGAAGCCATAGCGCCCACTGTCCCGGAGCTCGAAAGTAAAGGAGTACTTGATGCCCTGGTTGTAGGTCCAGTCAACAGTGCTTCCACTGGCTTGATCTGGGGCCAGAGTGAAAACAGAGGAAGGGTCAGTCATTTTGGAAACATTTACATAGGCCAGTGCAATGCCAAGATTTGTGCAATGCCAAGCAGAGTCTGTGTCTAGCAAGGTCTGCTGTTGACCAAGCAGCCTGGCTTCTAAGAAATTCCTGCTGGGCCTAAGTCCAAAAAGCCCAAAGAGGAGGCCAGCATTGGTTGCCCCATTCATTGGGGAACACACTTGCAAAAGCCTGTCTGAAAAGTGTCTCCATCCAATAGTCACCTCAGGGACACCTCGAAATATAACAGAATTTTATATATATATACCAGAATTCTCCATTTAGAAGAGGAGGTTTAATTCTCTGGGGGCTCTGGTCTGCAGGTAAAAGTGCAAAGATTCAGAGTCAAAGTGAAAGCCCTGGGTCTGTCTTTTAGGGAGAAAGTTTTCCAGGTTTGCAGTGAAATGTGGGTAATGAAGCCACTTTCAAATTGAGCTGGGGGAGAGAGAGGCAGGCTGCATATCAGAATTTAACTTGACTGCTGAGCATCATGGCGCATGCCTGTAATCCCAGTGGCTTGGGAGCCTAAGGCAGGAAGATCACGAGTTCAAAGCCAGCCTCAGCAACTTAGCAAGACCCTGTCTCTAAATAATATATATATATATATATATATATATATATATATATATATATATATATATATATATATATATATGGCTGGGGATGTCACTCAGTGGTTAAGTGCCCCCTGGGTTTACTCCTCAGTTTAAAAAAAAAAAAGAATTTAACTTGATGATATCAAATGCAACAAACTCCTTTAGGTTCGAACAGTTTCTAAAGAAGGTCTGGAATCAAAAATGAAGTTATCCCCGGGTAAGACTGTGATCCACTCACCCCCTAAAACCTGGGCACACGGGCCAGGAAGTACATGAGGTGGGTGTGCAGTCCACCCCTCTGTTCCCTGTACCCCACTTCTGACTTCCAGTACTCCAATTCAGTTTCCTGGCTATTCCCAAAACACACCAGGCCAGAACACATAGTAAAGCCTTTACCCAGAAAGTTCTTCTGCCTGGAAGGCCCTTTCCTAGATAGATATCCTCTTGGTTTCCTGCTCATTTCCTTCAACACTGGCCCAAATTCCACCTGCCTCCAGCCACTTGCCTCTAACCCTCAGTTTTTAACCTCCACACTGTGCTGCCCGATTCTCCTCACCCAGCTCTGGGTGCCAGTTTTTCTCACCAGCATTTTTTTTGCCTAACCTGAATTGTTTACTTAAGATGGTTGTCAGTATCCTCTCCTAGAGCATATGTTTTCTGAACTTTGCTTATTTTATTCATAGTTATATCCCAAGCACACAAAACAGGGCCTGGTGCAGAATGGGTGCTCACTAAGCATTTGCTGACTGAATTCCATTTCCGTGTAGTAATGCTTCTCCCACGGGCATCGCATGTACAGTATAAGCAAGTGGGGAAAAGATCAAGTATATTCCTTAATTAAAGGGTGATGGATAAGTGTTTTCTTTAATTAAATTTCCTGGGGATCTGTGAGTTCCAGCAGAGCTCTCCACCTCATCCATGCATGAGTCCTGACAAGCTAAAGTGACAAGTGTGCTCAAAGGAACCCACAATTGAAAGCGTTAAAGGTTCTGCCAGAAAAAGGTTCTGCGCACTTCTCCAAATGACCAAACCAGAAGTTGTCAGGCATAAGGGACCTGGGTGCACACCCATGCTCCCTGGTCCGGGTGCCTTTGGCTGCTTCCTTCCATGAGGGATGCTCCCTTGGGCAGGAAGAGCCAGCTGATGTTGGTCTGGGGACCAACCTAGAAAGATTGTAAAGCCACTTACAGATTGTTGTGATGATGCTGCCATACTTGAATTTGGTCCCGTACAGAGAGGACAGAGCTGTCACAGCAGACTTGGCCAGTTTATCCTGTAAAACACACAAGCAAGGCCACTATCATGGACAGAGTAGTCCAGCTGGCAGGGTGGTCCCAGGGCAGCACCTGCAGAAGGGGGCCCATGGGAGAGAACACAGAGCCTGTTCTGCCCCACAGGTGATCAGCAACGCCATGGTCCTCTGTTCCTGCAATATGGATGGCTGTCCCTTCCCCTCCCTTTAGTTACAGTGCACCTCTGAGTGTAGTGCTGCAAGTTGAAAGTCCAGCCCTGCCCCTTGCTCAACCACTCTGTGCCTCAGTTTCCTGGAAAGAAAGAAAGGCTAGTCCAGTAGCTGGTCTTTCTAAATCATCAGGGGTATAAGGGAAGAAGGGGTGCTGAGCACACTGGCTCTCAGCCATCAGGCAGCTCTGTTGGGTGAAAGCCCAGGCCTGCCCAAAGCTGCCCTTGGGATGAAGGGCAAACAGGCAGCACCTACCAGCTCTTCCTTGTCAGGGGCTGGTTCTGATGTGTAGCCATAGGGGTAAAGGAGGAGCTGGGAGTAGCTGTGGATGGAGATGAAGGCCTTGATGTTCCCGTGGTTGTTCACGAAGTTCACAATGGACTGGACCTCCACTTCTGAGTTGGGGAACTTGCCTCGGTACTGGTCGGAGCAGGGATTGCTGCTGGAGCCAGCATCTGTGGGAGGGCAGAGGGCAGAGCTGGCATTTTCTAACCAAAGTGGTATGGCTTATAGGGCTTCCACAGTTCCCAGTTCTTTATATGGAGTTGGGAGAGGTAGGATCCAGGTCCTCGTTAAGGAAAGACCAAAGCCTTCTTATAATCTGGGGATCTGCCTCCCTTACCAGCCAGGTTTGGCCTAAACTGAGGCCAGTTTTTCCAGTGATGTGGCAGAGACAGGAAAGAGTTGAGGTTAGGAGAGAAAACCCTGAGATGAACTTTCAGACCTTAGTTCTATCTAGAAGGAACTTCCTTTTACAGACAAGGACCTCCAACTCTGAAAGCCCAGGTACAGGGCTAACACCCCACTTGTTAGCTTTTCCTCACTGCTTGTGCAACTAGCCAGGAGGGTAAGAAGCTGTTCTGGGTGGTCCCATGCCTGCCCCCTAAATCACACTGGGCCTTACTCCCAAAGCCAGCGTCCCAGTTCCTGTTGGGGTCCACACCAACACAGAGGGAGTTTGATGTGAGGGATCGAGTTTTGCGCCACATGCGATTCTGAGGAAAGAAAAGGGATCAGCCAGACCACTGTACTCTGCATCAGAAACTATATTTGTGTTAAAAATAAAAGTAGGACCAGGAAGCAAGGTCTGGGGTGGTGTGTCTCAACTGGGGACAATTTTGTCCATCATTTTATAGTATCTGAAGATACTCTGGGTTTTTCCAACTGGAGGGAAGTGGGAGGTGCTACTGTATCTAGTGGGTAGGAGGAGATGCACAGGTTGGCCCCCACAACAAAGAACCACCTGACCAAAATGTCCATAGTGTCAGGCTGAGGATCCTGTCCAGGAGGGCAGTTCTGCTCACCCCTCCCACAACTTAGGGGGCTGGGAGAGGGTGAATCGCTTGTGGGGCTAAGGCCAGAGGACATCCCACTTTCCTCGAGAACAGAAAGATTGTACCTTGCTGTGGGTGAAAGCAAAACCGTCAGGGTTGGTAACAATCTCCAGGAAGATGTCCATGTTATTAAGAATGTTAGTTAAAGCGGGGTCCTGGCCATAGTCTTGAGTGATCTGGTGGGAGGAGGCAAGAGAGGGAGAGGGCAGAGTGCTCCAATCAGGCATCTGCCATGCTGAGCAATGAACACCTCTGGGGTCACTGCTTCTGGAAGGGAAAGGGGATGCCAGGGTTTCTGTGGGCCTGGGTACCAGTCCCCACCAGGCGAGAGCTCTCCTCACCTCCCCAGACCTACCTTCTTTGCAAACCAGACTCCGCTGGCCTGAGTGACCCACTCCCGGGAATGGATGCCTGTGTCAATCCAGATGGCAGGACGGTTGTTCCCTCCAGTGCTGAACTAGGGAAGGGGCAGGGAAATGGGCAAGGGGAAGGTGGATTCCCCAAAGGGAAATCCCCCCAGGCCAGAGGCCACCTGTTCTCTGGTATCTCAGGTTGAAGCTTTGTTTGTGGGACCACCCCTCAGGTGGGTTGAACAGAGATCCCACAGAGCTTGACCTCCCGCCCCCAGCCCCAGCTTGGAGCCAATATGGCTCAACCTGACTTGCAGGCCCCTGCTCTGTACAGTTCTCTGTGGGAGGTCAGCAACAAAACTCTTGCCTGTGCTACCCAGAATACTTTCCATACTGTGACACTTGGTTGAAAACACTTGGGTCACCGAAAAGTTTAAATTGTGTGTGTACTTGTATATACACACCTAACACACCCAGGCCAGCCGGGAAGCTCAGACCTTCCCAAATGTCTACACAGGGAATCTGTATAACAGTGTGAGACCCATGCCCATATACAGATGCCCATGGTGGGGGCTATGAACATCTACATGTGCCCGAGAACATCTACATGTGGGTACCCTTTTACCTTCAGCACATAAATGGGTCGATCTTCATAGGTTTTGCCAATCTGGATCTTGCTGACAAGCTGTGGGTGCTCAGCCACCAGCAGGTCCAAGAAGTTATAGATCTGAGATGGGAAAGAAGGGAAGAAGGAACTTGGTGGCTTCTGGGTGCCCAGACACCTCCCTCAACAGTCCTGCAATGTGATGGAGCCATGACCTGGATCACACCAGTCACATATAGACAGAGCAGGTGCCTCCCACACTCAGGTTGACCCTGACTCGGGTCCATGCTCTGCCCGCTGTGAGGAAGAGAGTGGTGCCTGAGGGGAGTGGCCAAAGGGCTGCCCTCACCTCCTCAAGGGTGTGGTAGGTGGCATAGTTAAAGGTGTCGGTAGATTGGACCTGGGCCCGGAAGGCAAACATCTGCTCCTGTTCCTCATCCAGCAGTGACTGCAGGTCCTCGATCATGATCTCGTACCTGATGTCCTGGGCCTCCAGGAAGATTTTGACAGCCTGGAGACTGTGAAAGGGCACTCGGATGTCGATGGGCGTGCCAGGCCAGGTAGGGCCTTTCCAGAAGTCCAGCTGAGGAGGACAGAAGCCGGCACTGTTTGAGTGGGCTAGAGACATCAGCCAGGAGAGCAGCCTGGGACAGGATGAGCTTGGGAGAGGGTGTTGGTGCCAAAAGCCTCAGTATAGAGGGGGATGGAGCATGGGAGTTAGGGGCAGAGATAAGGAAATGGAAAGGGGGTTCTGGCACTTTGTTAGATGCTCCAGGGCAGCAAGATCTGAAACTGGGGGATTGAAGTCACTTCCTAACCGGGCCCATTCAGTCCAGTGACTCTTTCTGGGAGGTACCAGTGACTAAAGTCGGGGAGTAGGGAGCCCAGCTGGCCTGGGAGGTACCATGGGGTCTCTGGGTCTCCCTGCCTCTGACCTGCAGGTGCTGCAGGTCCTCCAGCTCCTTCACCTTCTGCACCTGGGCTTCGTCAGCTGCAAAGATTCGGAGCACCTGGTGCCTGGGCAAAGTGGGAGGAAAACTGAGCACCCCAGCCAGTTCCTGCCCTGGCTGCCAACACTCCCCAGAGCAGGAAAGAGGCAGCCTGGGATCCCCAGTGTGGGCCTGGGTCCTCTGGCTTGAAGTAGGAAGAGGCACCAAAGTCTCTGCCATGGGAATCCAGGCTCTCCCCATCTTGGAAAATTCTAGACTTGTTGCTGTCCCCATCTATTTAGATTATTTTTCTCTCTCCCAAGCTGGCCAGGCCTCCTCTCTCTTCCTCTACTGCAAATTCCTCCTCATCTCCAAGGCTCAGACTGTCCTGAGAGACCTGGACCTCCGCCAGCCTGCCGCCCCAGGGTGGTGCCAGCCGTGCTCTCTGGCTGGTTCCTGCATGTCTGTCTCCTCCAGACACTGGCTAGGGTGAGTCCTCCCCGTCTCCCCTCTGGGCTCTCGTCCTCCTCCTCTCCACACTCCTACCCCACAAAGTCCTCATTGCCAAAGACAGTTCCCAGCAGCACACTCAAAACCAGCAGCCCCCTCATGCTGCAGCCGTAAAGGTCAGACTGAGGTTGACACTGAGATCTGGGCCTTTTAAACCCAGGGCAGCGTTCTCCTGGCTGTGCCCGAGGGCTGTGCTCCTCTTGCACCTGGACCAAGTCTCACAGGAAGGGGGGGTGGGGGTTCCAAGCTCTGGCACCTTCTCACCCTCCCTGATATGATAAAGTGGTAGGGAATGGGGCAGCTGGAAAGATAAGCCAGGCCCGCCCTTGGCCATGAGGATCAGCTGGGCCTGAGGTCTCCCAGCTGGGACTCACCTGTGGCCCATAGCCCCAGGCACCTGCAGCTGGGCTGTGGTCCAGTTTGCTTAGGGTCCAGTGGAAAAGGGGCCAGGACTTCCAGAGGCGACACAAACTGGGGCCTTATGTGAGGTGTCTCCTTCTCCCATACCCCTGAGTACCAGCTCTGTTCTTAGAATAGAGTTGGGGTCCCCTGCCTCACCCAGCTCCTGCATCTGCTCAGCTCCTTGCCTTCCTGGTTTTATGCAGCCCTGTGCAGGGTACATCCCCTCTGGGGTCTAGGCCATTGAAAGGGACTTCCCAGCCTCACTCCTGGCCAAGGTGCTCTTGTAGGAGTCAGACTGTAGCAGCAGCAACTGAATCAGAAACCCAGTTCCAGCCAGCATTGCCCCCCACCCCACCACCATGGGTCCCCAGGGTCTGTGATGCCCTTGGTAGAAACTAGAACCAGAGGTAATCTGAATAGAAAGGGCTGTGGGAGCAGGGCCAGACCCATGCTGGGATAGCACAGTGGACAGGAGAGCTGGGAACTCACCAAGGGAATTTGCTTGGCTCTGGTTGCTGATCTCATTGCAGAGATGTGTAACCCAAATCCACCCTAATCCACAGGGCCCCCAGGGGTTCACCAGCACCACCTGGGGCCCTGCTCTGTATCAGGGGCTTGGCGGGTAATGACGGCACAGGAGGTCCTTTCTGGTTTCAATCTGTTCCCTTGGCCTCCTCACCACACCCACTTCTCGGTCAGCCCTGCTAGTCCAAGGCACGGTGGCCCATTGTTTATGCACGCAACTCTGTCTGGAGCCTAGGAAGACCATAAACTTGGATATCCCCTCAGCAGACTTGAAGTCCCCCCGCCCCTTGCCCTGCCTGAGCTCCAGACCCAGGCAGGGCTCACTGCCCTGTGAGGCTTCCTCTGCCGCCTTTCTCCCCAATCTGCTCCTTGTTGGATGAGCTTGGTGAAGCTGGTTAGGAGAGAGCAAGAAGCCGACTGCAGACCCAGGGCAAGAGGAAACTCACAGGCGAGCCAAATCTGCTCCTTCTTGGAAGGACCACCCCTTTGTTCATTCACCTTCTGGCCCAGCCATTGAGCTCCACCCTGCCGCAATGCCCAGTCAGACCGCCTTGACCTTGGGGACCTCAGGGTCTAGCAAAGCAGAAGGAACCGGCTAACTGGGGCCTTGTGTGAGGTGTCTCTTTCTCCCATACCTCTGAGTACCAGCTCTGTTCTTAGAATAGAGTTGGGGTCCCCTGCCTCATCCAGCTCCTGCATCTGCTTGGCTCCATGCCTTCCTGGTTTTGTGCAGCCCTGTACAGGGCACATCCCCTCTGGGGTCTAGGCCATTGAAAGGGACTTCCCAGCCTCACTCCTGGCCACAGTGCTCCTGTAGGAGTCAGACTCTGAGAAGCTGGTCTCTGAGAAGCTGGCGACGACACAGACTTAGACCTCCAGGGACTCACTGGGGCTGCTGTCCTCACTACAAAAGACCCTAACTGCACATTTTCTGTGATGCTATATGAAAAGGTTCGTGAGGGCTCTCAAGGAGAGGGTTCATCAAGGGGTAGCCTTTGACCTGGATCCCAATGGGAGGGAGGGAAAGGGGAACTGATACTTGAACGCAGAATTCACATTTATTTCTCCTTCATTGTTCCTGGGGTGTTATTCTTGTCTCCTTAAGGAGACTGTAAACTTCCTCAGGCCAGGAGCCTAGTCCTACCCATTGCTCAGGGTTGTCCCTCATCCGGCAGTACTGGGACCTCAAGCTTCTGTTTCACACTAGGAAAGGATCTCAAGTTTGAGGTTAGCCTGGGCAATTAGTGAGACCCTGTCTCAAAATAAAAAGGGTTGGGGATGTGGCTCAGTGGGGTCCATACCTAGTACCACACACAAAAATAGAGTGCCTCATTCTGCCTCCAACCAGCCATCAAAGATGCCCCCAAATCATACAATGTATATGAAGCGGGAAAAGATGAGTTCAATGCTATAAACTGAAATTACTGGATAGGAGGCTGGCAGCATACTAGTAGGGGACAGACTCAGGGGGAAGCTAAGCCTGGGTCCCTCCAGAGCACCTCAGGAAACTACAAGTTATCTCTTGCTAAAGACTAAATTCTAGAATGTAGCTGAGGGGTGAGGCCACAGCTCTGCCTGCCCATGCCATGGATTGTTTCATGTTGGTCCAAAGCAAGGGCAAAGTTGGGGACCCTTAGGCCCAAAGCTGGGGGACAGGCAGAGCATCAAGGCTCATGACCCAGAAAGAAACCACCAGGCTGGGATCTATACTCAGGAGGAAGTCACTGGCAAGGGCTGGATAAAATTTGATTTGTTTTGCAGGAAAAAAAAAATCAAATGTCCTAGAAAATCATGCAGTGTCACAGCTGGACAGGTTTTCAGTAAATGTCAAGAGAAAGCCCAGATCTCAGAATGGAGGCCTGCAGCAGAGAGGAGCTAAGCCAGGACAAGCCACCATGTACAAGGACAAATAGGGAGGGTGCTTCTGCTGAGCCTGAGAGGAGAGTTGGGAGCATCCTGTGGGGAAGAGCACTAGGCAATGTCAGAGCCAACAGAAGGTCAAGAAAGGCAAAGACCTATTGGGATTAACCCATGAAAGGACAGGAAACACCAATTCTAACACCAGAGATATCCAGTGTCCAACTTAAGTGGTTCTTTTTTTTTTTTTTCTTGTAATGTATTTTCTTTCTTCATCCCAAGGACAAGTTTATAAAATACTCCCCCATAGTGTCTTAGCTATGGTTTGGGGAACTGGGGGAGGAGCGCTGAAGGGGAAGGGAAGTGGAAGGAGAGCCACAGAGCTGGGCGAAGGTGGTTAGGAGAGAGCAAGAGGCCGATGCAGACCCCAGGACAAGAGGATACCCACAGGCAAGCCAAATGGAATGGATTTGCAAGCATGTTATTATTTCCAGGGAATGTTCCAAATACTCAGAGAAGAAACTTGGAAGACCAAACAGGCTACAGTTGTTCTTCAAAACACCAAGAAGAATATTTTTTGCCCCCAAGCTTGAGATGGAAGGCAGTCATGTCCCACTCAGGCAGGCCACTCTTGGGGACAAGGCGGAGGAGGCTGGCAGCCTAGCTGCCACATCAGCAGCCCACATCAAGTGGAGTCAGTAGAACCCACAGCTGCAGGCCAGGAAATGGACTTGTTGCTGGGGAACAGTTGGCAGAGCCCACCCCAGCCTCCGTCCCAACACACTCATGACTGTGTCTGGAAAGGGCAGCAGCTAGGCCTGGCTCTCAGACATCAACAAAGTGACAAGCAGTGTTCCTCTGAGGAGGTTGGAAGGACAAATCCAGGCAGCCAGATCAGCCTTCGAGGTTCTCAGATGGGACCATCCTTGGGAACGGTAACATGTTCCACAGATCCATCCCATTGGGCCTGCCCTTGGCTGACCTCCTGCCCTGGTCTGCAGCAGGCCTCTCACTCCCTCCTACGCATCATGTCGGTCTACTGACCAGCTCTGAAGCACTTACGCACCCACGTTCCCTGGATTCTCTCACAGCCTGTACCAGCTGACTGCCTGGGCCTTCTTGTTTTTCTAAAGAAGAATTTTACATTTAAAAAAAAAAAATTTTTTTTTTTTTTTGTAAAGTCATTTTCTTTCTGGCCCAGTGTCTATCTGAAGTGATCAGAGGGGGGATGGAGGAGGATGGGGGAAGTGGACGGCACCTCACTGGCCTCTTGGATGGCGGCCATTGGCCCATCACCCTCGGCCTCTGCCGCTGGCTGGCCTCACACAGGACTCTCACATTCCAAACTGCCTGGTTGGTTTGTTTTCTTAAGAAAGCAATAACCGCAGCACATTCGCTGTGGTTCTTTATGGGTTTCCATATGTATAATCGCTCTTTCTCTCTTCAGATTTTCCAATGTTTTTTTTCTTTTAAATAAATGCTCATAAATTTTACCAGTGAAAAGGATGAAAAAACATACCTAAAAAGAGTGGTTGTCGGGAGGAAAAAAAAACACCATACAGAATGTAGAAAAACTGAGCTCCTATTTAGCATTATATACTTAAGAAAATTTAAAAAAAAATTTCAGGTTTTATAAAACATAGAAAAATTCTTCTATAATTTTTCTAACTCTTACATGCCTAAGTCTTGAGGTTTAGTTTCATATACTTAAACTCCCAGGCATTATTATCTCCTTTGGTTTGCAGAGGAGATAACATACAGGCTACTGTGTAGGCCGCCTCTCAGTCCTGGGGGAAGCAGCAATGAGCCGGAACTGGGCATGAACCTGGCTCTACTCTTCTCTCAGCCATTACAGTCACACGGGCCTTGTGTAAATTTCATCAACCAGAAGCCCCAATCTTTATAACTGCAAAATTAGAGGATTGGTCTACAACATCTGGAAAGTTCTATGGCTTCATGATTGCCTACAGCAAGAGGCCCTTCAGATTCTCCCTGCCCCCCAGAAAAGATGTCACAGGCTCTGTCGACTGCCTTCCCAACATCTGTTCTCCCCTTCCTCCTTAACAATGGGACTCCACTTTTATTTGGGGGCAGCAATTTGCCCAGCTGTACAGCAATTTCTCAGCCTCCCTTGGAGCTGGGTGTGGCCACATGACACAGTTCAACCAATAACATATACATTGAAGTCTGTGGACCAGCCCAGTCAGCTGGCTCGCGTTCTCCCCCTTGCTCTTCCTGCCTGGAATTTAGTCTTACGATGACGGTAGAGAAGCCATCTTGCAACCTGTCAAAATACAAGAAATGTGCTGCACAGTGACATTGAGGCCAACCACCAATGACAGGGGTCCCATAAGATTATAATGGAGCTGAATTTTTTTCTTTTGCCTAGTGACATGTAGCCATTGTAAGGTGGCTGTGGTATACCGCATTGCTCCTGGGTTTGCACTGATGTAACAAACCTCCCAGCTGCCAGACCTGTACAAGTAGAGCACAGACAATTATGTGGAGTAATAATACTGATCAAGACAGTCAATGACTGTGCTACTGGTTTCTGTATTTACTACACTCTACTTCTGATTATTATTTTAGAACATACTCCTACTTAAAAAAAAAAGTTTACTGTAAAACAGTGTGACTTTTATACCAGGAGCAGCTGTTCCTGAATCTCTGGATTGCATCATTTTCTTTTGTGCCTGACTTAATCTCTTGTTGTGTTCATTACTGCCCTAGGAGTTGATAGGCTACTGCGCATGCATGCTCGCGCATGCATGCTCACACACACACACACACACACACACACACACACGCAGTAGTGTATGTGTGTAAAAGTCACCTAGGTTTGTATAAATACACTCTAGGATGTTTGCACATGATAAAAATCACTTAATGACACCTTTCTCAGGACTTGACCCCATTGTTAAGGTTTATGTGACATTGCTAGACACATGTATAGGAGAAGGCAAAGCAGAATAATTTAGAAAGGTTTGGGTCCCCATGAAGGAATTACCAAGCCAGTCCACTG
Organism: Ictidomys tridecemlineatus; assembly: GCF_052094955.1. NCBI lineage: Eukaryota > Metazoa > Chordata > Mammalia > Rodentia > Sciuridae > Ictidomys > Ictidomys tridecemlineatus. The sequence goes on along the minus strand of NC_135478.1, from coordinate 207,861,970 downwards.
CGGAGGACTTCTTGCTACATGACAAAAATAAAACCCCTAATGGGTTAAGCCACAGCGAGGCGGGTTTCTGTCACATAGAGAAAAACTTATTTGAGACTGAGGAGGAGAAACAGTCCTTCAACAAACATTGAGTCTCTTCTGTGTGCCTGGGGCTACCAGGATGTCTACTCCCAGTGGATGGTCCTAGGACTTGAAGGGGAAGAGTGGGAGAAAGAAGTTTCCAGATGAGGAGCAGCAGCACAGGCCCAGGCCTGGGGCTGGGAAGCAGCTTTGGTGCTGAAGGAAGCAGGGAGGATGCTACTGAGGTTGGAGCTGGTGAGCAAGTTATTGAGACAAGGAGGGAGAGCAAGACAGGGGGTCCTGCAGCTCTTGGAGGGGTTTCATTTCAAGCCATGGGGGGATTTTGAAGATGCTGTTGCCTTATCAAAAGACCTCCAAAAGCAGTGTCAGCTCCAACTTTTGTGTGCTCATTGTCTGCCTAGAGATCTAGCCAACCGGGCTGCAAAATCCAGTTCCCAGTAGTCCTAAGGGGCCCTGGGCGAGAGTCAGCTTCAGGGTCTGGAGGCAGGTGGGGAACCATGTGCCCTTCATCTGCCAAGCTCTTAGGACCTGTGCTTCTGCTTAGAAAATAAGGACACTCATACTCTCCTCTTACAGTTAAGAGAAGGCCCTGTGCAGAATCGCATAATGTCCTGAGAACCACGCTTGGGACACAGTAGGTGTTGGAAAAGAAATTACCATGTCCATGGCTCTAAGGAAGACCATCAGAGCCCAAATACTCCTTCCTCTAAGCTAGAGCTTCCCCAACTCTGCAAGAGAGTCATCAGGCCCCATCTCAGGCAACCTGTGTCATCTGGGGGATAGAACCGAAATACCACCACGTTAAACAGCTTTCCATGCTCTCTGCTGCAGGCAGACCACGGGCCACATGTGGACAAACAGTGACATTGTGGTTTTGGAGTTAGAAAAGTCCAAGTTCAAATTGTCCTCAACTTTCTATCTGTGTGACCTTTAAAACTTCTTCACATCTTGCTTATCTCAAAAAATGAGCTTATTAATACCAGTAATACCCCACCTCCATGACGATACAATACAAATATTTGTGTAAACTGGCTGTGGTGGCTAATGTCTATAATCCCAGCAGCTCAGGAGGCTGTGGCTGGAGGATCATGAGTTCAAAGCCAGCCTTAGCAACTTAGTGAGGCCCTAAGTAACTCAGAGAGATCCTGTCTCTAAATAAAAATAATAAAAAGGGATTGGGATATGACTCAATGGTAAAACACCCTCCCCCCAACCCCACAGGGTTCAATCAATCCTTTAGATATAGATAGATAATTATAGATATAGAGAGAGATATATAGAGAGATATATAGAGATATCTATGTATGTGTGTGTATATATATATATAGATTTAGATATATAGATATATATAATTTGTATAGAGGACATAAAAGAAATTATAATCTCACACTCCAGTGTGTAAAGGTAGAATTCAACTTTATATTTTGTATTAATTTTTCTCATGACGGCAGAAAACTTCAGGTTGGAAAATCCATCTTACTTCCAGCTTTAAAAACAAAACCAAAACAAAACCCTTGGTCTCCCTCAGCCTTGTGGAAGATTTTAACCAGAATCAGGATTTCCCCCTCCTCTGTGGCTGGCTTTTCCCCTGCAGATTGTCCAGGTTCTTCAGGGACTAAGTCCCCTGCCTTTCTTAGGGCTTCCCCAGCAGAGCCCGTCCTGGGCATTCAGATGCCTAGCCAGTGCCCATTGTATCATCGTGGCAGCTGGCGCATGGCCCTTGGACTTGGCCTTCTTGCCTCTACCATAGGCCTCCCCACCCGAGACCCGAGTTCTTTGCTCAGAGCTCCTAACAGCCGCACCACTGTGGTGCACTCAGCCCATAGGCCTCTAACGTCTATGCAGCCCCTCCCTTAGTCACTTATTAATCTGCTGCTCAGACGCCATCATGGATATGGGCCTTGCCTGGGGTTTGATCATCTCAGACTTCCTCCTCCTGCCAACCAGCCCGACCGCTTCTCCTTTTACAGGCTAGGGAAAGGGAGGGGGCGCTTCTTAATTCTTTCTGCTTTTGTCCCTGTTCTCCAAGGACTGGTTCATGGTCATCCACAGTTCCTTCCTCTCACCTGTATGCACACACACATACACAGAGAGCCTGGTTCTTGCAAATGGAGGTCTTACTCTCAAGACTAGAGTTTCTATCTCAAGATACTCTCAACCCCACTCAGCTCTTATTTTCTTGCTTCTGGGGAGTCTCTGCCTCCCCTAGTAGCAGAGCAGGGAGACCCACGATCCCAGCTCCCCCATGGTAAGGGAAGGTCAAGGTAGAAGGAAAGCTGGGGATGGGTGAAGGCACCCCATGAGGCTCTCATGACAGCACCCCCTTTAATTTTCTTGTAGAAATGTGCCTTCACACATGACTTGGCCTGGAGTAATTGTTCCATGGTCACAAACCAGTGACTTGTTCATATTGGGCTATGTGGTTAGTGGGATCCTCTGAGTGGGCACCTCTGAAATACACACCTGCCTTCTCTTCTTTATGGGGAATGAAGCAGGCGGAGGATGCCTGTCTGGACCCACTTCTTCCTCAAGGGCCCAGAAATGCCATCTTTACAGATCCTCTCCTTTAGATCAAACATTTTCCCTCCACATCATGTTAAAATGTTAATACTGCTGAGACAATGTGTATTTTAGCAGCTTCCCAGGGGTGAGGTCTCAATTTCTGGCTCTGAGAACATTCCAAAATAAGAAATGATGCAACCTGCAAGTCCCTCATGTTCCTGAAGGTAGCAGTGGCATGAAGAAGTGTCCCTAGGCATGAGCAACTCTCTGTCCCCTATTTAATGCTGAACCCAAAAGGGTAGCAACCAATACTAGAGACGGGAAGCCTGTTTAAACTTGCATTTATTTCCTAGGGATCTGGGAGAGGGTGCAGGGAGGGGATATATATAACTTGGGTTTCAGGAGTCCCAGGCCTTGGGGAGGAGGGCGAACCCCACCTGCTCTGGCTCCAGTAGTGCTGCTAGTAGGGGTGATGCAGGGCATGCTTCATGATGGTCAGTATTGCCATCCACGTCTCCTGGGCTGTGGGGACGATCTGTGTGGCTGGCAGCAGAAAACCATAGCGCCCTGTGTCCCGGAGCTCGAAACTGAAGGCATACTTAATGCCATTGTCGTAGGCCCAGTCCACAGTGATCCCACTGGCCACATCTGCAAACCAAAGGGCCAACAAGTGCCCCCAAAAGGAAGGAGAGAGTATGGTCACAGGGGTCAAAGGAATCCTGAGTTGAAAGTGGGCCCTGGGAACCAAATCCCCAGCCAGCCCAGACAACACTAAGCTTCTAGGCCCAGGCCTCCTCCTGGGCCACACCCTGCCTACCCAGCCCATCTCTCCCCCTGCAAAAGGAAAGCCCCCAGAGGCCAGCAGACCATCTTTCCCCTGAGGGAACTTTGCTGTAAGCCAGGCACTGAGAGCTGTGCATTGCTGCTGCAAAGAAACAGCTGCCTGGGCACCACGGTCCACCCTTCTCTCCAGATGTGGAAGGCAGCTCTGAGCGGCCCAGCTAGCTCTAACAGTACTACCCTGTGGCTGACCAGATCTGCCAGGCAGCCCAGAGCCTGCACCTGCCTGATCCCCAGGTGGATGTGGCATCTAGGGCAGTAGCCAGGGAGGCTCACTCACAGAGGGTGGCGCTGATGCTGCCAAAAATGTACTGGATCCCGTGCACCTGGTACAGGGCCTTCACTGCATCCTGTGCAAGACTGTGCTGCAAGATGGCGGCCAGAGGGTGAGAGGCTAGGGCTCAGAGTGGCTCCCCACACACCCCAGCACCCTCAGCAGTGGTGAGAAGCATGGATTGAGGAGTCCCAGAAGTCGATCATGCGGATAGCTCTTGTGAGAAGGTAGCACAGCACCTCCAGCTTTGAACTTGAATGAGAACAAGCTCCCCCTCCTCCCTACCACAGGGCACATTGATCCAGACTGTTGTTTCAGGAGAGCCAGTACCCCTGGGAATTGCCAGATATGGATTTTCCTGGAGGAGGGACCTCTTCCTCCCCCAAGCTCAATCTTACCAGCTCCTTCTCATTTGAAACAGACTCCATAGAGTGGCCATAAGGGTACATGAGCATCTGAGAGTAACTGTGGATGGAGATCAGAACTTTGAAGTTCCCATGTTTTGTGATAAAGTTCACAATGGCGGCCACCTCTGGCTCTGACTGTGGTGAGGGCCCATGATAAGTCTCTGAGCAGGGGTTGCTGTTAGAACCATTTCCTGGAAGTAAAATAAAATCATCCAAAGGGTTGGAATTCCTGGTTGTGGCTCACAAAACACCCACATGCTCCCTCATATCTCCCAGATTCCTCTGCAGTTTGGTTGAGGTCATGTGACTACTTCTGAACAACAAAAACATGAGCAAAAATGATGTGTCACTTCTGGTTAGAAGCAAAATATTCTAGAAAAAAGCGGCATCCTGTGTCCCTCTGTTACCATTGAATGAAAACTGCTAATGGAAATCATCTGCCTACATTAGACTTTGTGCTCATGTAAAACAAACTCTTATTTCAGTAAGCCACTAAGATTTGAAGGGGTGTTTGTTATTGATGCATACTCTGGTCTCATACATCAGAGCACTGTAGCCACATCATGACCCAGCAACTCTATAAACTGAAGGAGCCCCCTTGGCTTGCTCTTCAGGTAAGACCTGACTGTGGTTCCATTGGAAAGGCAGGCCTGCTTCAGAAGATGCATCTAGGAGAAACTCTGGGTTTCTGCCCCAATCTCAGCTTCACCTTCAGCTGCTCTTTCTTGGCTTCACTGATGTTGAGGGCTCAGACCTAGTGTCTGCTCAAGCTTTGCCCCAGACATGGCCCCAGGAGCTCCATAGACTTGGGGGGCCAGGAAAAGAAAGCAGATTCCCATATTTGCCTGAATCTGAACTGGGAAGCACAGATGCAAGAAGTCTTTGGGAATTCTTCTTGAGGACCTACTTAGGGGAGATGACAAAGAGGAGCTGTACCCTCCCCCCCCATATATTTTTGACAGTTTTAATCTGTTCCCATCTCCTCCTAGATTCTTTGCTCCCTCATCCTTTCTTCCTCTTCCACTCCTCTGTGCTCCTCACCAAAAGCCACATTGTGGAGGGCTGAACCAGGCTGGTCAAGATTTGTGGGTTACAGTCTCATGGACAAGGAGCTATCCCAGTTCCCCTATCCTTTTTCTTCCTGAAAATAGCTGCCTTCAAGCCTGGTTCAGAGGCTAGGGATCCCCCCAACTTCTGAAGCCTCATGAGGATGCCAGAGCACCCCTCTTGCCCCCAGGGCCAGCACGGTGGCCCAAGGACCAGTTCAAATGAGGATCTAGGAATGCAGCAAATTGATCCTCTCCAAAAGTGCACAGTCTCCAGACAACCCATGATGCAGCAATTAAATTAAGGCAATAATAAAGCCATAAACAAAATCTTCCCACCTGAGTCACCAACTCAGAAACTTGCTAATTCTGGTCACAGGCTGCCCAGAGACCGTTCTGTCACTGGGGAGCCCATCACCTCTAGGTTGGCTGGTCCTGGCCTGGGATAGGGGACCTCAGGTAGAAAGGGACATGTCTGCAGAGAGCAAGGGGGTGCGAGGCAGCCCCCAGGCTGGCTAACAGTGGCCCTGTTTGTTGTGTCTGCCTGCAGCTTCTGCACCTGCTCCACTTGACGAATGACAAATACCAACAGATGAGCCGAGTGGGACGGGCTGAGAGCTTTGTCTGTGTTTGCAGCCCACGCAGGGAAAGCAGTTCCCCTGCCAACGACCAGGTGGCTTTGCCCAAATATGGAGAAACACTTCAGGCCATTAGTTCTGGTTCGAGCTAAGCAGAATAAACTAATCTTCCCCTGACCAAATGGGAATTAGCTGCCTGCCTCTCTGACGTTCACAGTCAAGGTCCTCTGAGCCTTCCTGTTTCACAAGTACCTGCTAATGGATTCATTAGCTATTTATTTTTCCTTCTCTAAAATGTAATTTGTAGCAAGGGGAAATCTCTGGAAGGACATGGTAAATTATTAAAAGCAGTAATCTTTGGGTAGTGGGATTATGGGAGCTTTTTGGCCCCTCTGGGTTTCTTTCTCCCTAATTGTTTTTAACATTGTATATATACAGATTTTTTTTGTCCTATAAGAGAAACCCACAAAAGTTATTTTCTTTAAGAGGTAATTTGTCTTTCTACTAGCTGGGCTACCCCAGGATCTGCGGGCATTGAACTGCAGTTAGTTCAGAGGGGTTCCCATGGATGTCCATCCAGGGCAAGCATCTGGTCATTTGGAGAAGGAAACATCTAATTTTACATGGTTGTGTTCCTTTACAGCAGTGGTTACATGCAGAGCTCAGACCCCCCAGGCAACATCTACCAGGAGAGTTAGAGGCCTCACTCCCAGTGCTTCAGAACTACCTTAGTTTTCAATGAGAACAGACCCCTAAGAAGCTAGATTTTCAGGACAATGGACATCCAGATCTAAAATGGTCTACATCATTGGTTTGGCCACCAGCCTAGAGATCTGCTTATCAACAGCAATAGAACTGTCCCCTGTGGTGTCAAACCCACCCTGCACCATGGTGGAATGTGGACACCGCATCTGGGGACTGAGGACTGTGTGTGCTCTGGAGGCTGTCCCGGCTGTCCCCAGCATCCCACCCATCATTCTGCTGCATTTCTGGGGTCCATGTACTGTCTCTTGGCTTTCTGGAGAACCCAGTTTCCTCATCTAGTCCTTGCGTTCATGGCATGGTGAGAGAGAGAGACAGTCAAGGAAGAACACCACGAAACTTGGGAGAAAGTTGCCCACCCAGCAGTGGGTCCACGCAGCCTGCAGGTAGGCACTAGCCCACCAGCCTGCCAGCACAGAGTCACAAAATAATGGCTCAAGAATAAAAACTAGGCTTATAAAAAAAAGAAAAGAAAACTAGGCTTGAGTAGGCAAGGATGATAAGGACTTGGTTCATTCTATATTGAACTACTTCTCTGATCTCCCCAAGGGGTAAGTCTCAGCTCTTGGACAATGGGTTCAGAAGCATGACCTTGTGTTGTGTTCCCTCTAGAGAGAAGCCAGGGACACTTGGGGGACACTGTAAACTCTGGATTTTGGACAACGGGTGAAACCATTTATACCTCCTTAGCTATTTTCTGCCATGTTAGGACTTGACCTTGCAGTTCATCCTCCTTTAGGAGATGGAGGCTCCTTTCAATGTCCCCATGAAAGCTTGGCCTAGGTATTCATTTGACACACATATACAACTTCTTCCCCATCCCATGGTCAATCTTAGGTATGTCCTTGTCTGTCCCTGACCGTGACTCATGCACATTAGCAAATTCCAATAGCCCTGCCCCTCAAGTTATGAGTCAACACAATCTGACTGTGTGGGAGACCAACAACTCCTTCCTCCAGCCGTGCCCAGGACCACAGATCTCCATACCTCCAAAGCCTGACTTCCAGTTCCTGTTGAGATCCACGCCAATGCAGAAGATGCCAGGTCTGCTGGACTTGTTCTTCCGCCACAAGCGGTTCTGAGAAAGCCCAGATCAGGTGACCCCATTCACTGGGCCCACTCCCAGGGATGGGTGTGCTGATATTCTGGCCCATGAAGGGCAGTCTGGTGGGGCAGGAAGGAGCAAAGGGAAGAACTCCAGGACAAGGAGGGTCTGGCCTGGGGCTGGGCCAAGACTGCAGACGAGGATGCATGCTTGAAATCAAGTTTGCGGAGAGGACTGATCACAGGTTACCAGTGGTGACCTTTCTTGGTCAGGAGGTTGAAGGGCAAGAAGTCAGGGCTATGGTACCCTGAAGAGGCCGCCTCCAGAGGCCACAGTGACTTTTCCCTGGTTCCCCCAGGGCTGACCCCTCCTCCACACTCCCCAGGTGCCCTCACCATGCTGTGAGTAAAAGCAAACCCATCAGGGTTGGTGACAAGCTCTATGAAGATGTCCATGGCTTTCAGTATGTTTGTCAGGAGGCCATTTTTGCCAAATTCAATGACAATCTGCAAGAAAAGGTGAGGGATGGGAGGCCCTGCTGGGCTCTCCTCAGAGTCAGAACAGGACATCTGTCCAGCTAGCAGCTGCAAGTGGAGATGGCATCAGGTCATCAAGCACATCCTCACACAGAACCAGTCTTAAATTTGAAACAATTGGAAGACAGAGTAGAGACGGGCTCTGTGTTCCGAGAGGCCAGAGCACATACTAGCTGTTTCAAAGGGGATGGGGATAGAGCACTGGAATTCAAAGTGACTGAGTCTACTTCTTCAACTAGAGGGACCCTCAGAGCTCCCCCAGCCCCAACCCCCATCTCCACCTTGCTCCAGCTCCACCCCAGCTCCAGCTCCACTTTGGCTGCAGGTCCCTGCTGACCTTCTTGGCAGTCCAGATGCCAGTGGCATGGGTGATCCACTCCCTGGAGTGAATCCCAGTGTCAATCCAGATGGCAGGGCGCCGGGAACCTCCAGTGCTGAACTGGGATAAAGAACCAGGCCCCAAACGAGGTTTAAGGAGGTTTGACCAAAGACAAGTATGGTGTCATCTTGGGGCTTCCTGGAAGGAGTCCCCTGATATAACTTCACTGCCTGGGATGGTGCCATATGCCAGCCTGGGCAGGAGTTGGGGTGCACACACCTGAGCGTGTGCCCATGGAGCCCATGGCCTATGAAGTGCACATGTATGGGGGTCTTTGGCTACACAGTGGGCCTCTTGGAGGGCAAAGTGATCCAGAAGCATAGAATTTCCCTGAATTGAGGGCATCTTAAGACTAATGCTTCTCAAACTTTAATGAGCACATGTATCCCCCAGGGTGGTATCAGAAACTGAGAGCAGGGGGCTATCGCTCAGTTGGTAGGGTGCTTGCCTTATATGTACAAGGCCCTGAGTTCAATCCTCAGCACCACCAAAAAAAAAAAAAAAGAGAGAGAGGGGAAAAAAAATGATAGTGGCAATTTCAGTGGAAGCCACTGTCTGTGTGTTTGTGGAGGGGTGGGGGCAGAGAGGGGTGGTGAAGGGATGGCAGATAAAATGGGTAAGGGAAAGAAGGGGACATGATATGCTTAGATTTTAGATATATATGTGCATCTGTGGTGCCTGTGGGATACCTGAGGGGTGTGTTCAGTGATCCAGTCTCTAGGAGTCTGTAGGATTGGGAGAGGGGCCAGAGTTGGAGACATGGGCAATAAACTCATTGTGGTTGGTCTAAGGGCCCTGGTGGGCTCGCCTAGGTGGCTCACCAGGGGAGAAGAGCAGGAAGTGAAGGTTAGAGACAGGAAAAACTCAAATGAGGATACTGATTCCGTAGGTCTGGGGAGGGTCTGAGGGTCAGAATTTACAAAATGCAGTCTCCCAGGTGATGTGGACGCTGCTGTGCAGGGGCCACACTTTGAAAAGCAAGGTCTCAGACCACATTACAGAGTCCGGGGCAGCGCCAGGTCAGGGGTGGAAGCAGAAACAGTTGAAGTCTAGGGCCAGGTGAGACGAGGCCACATTGCTGTTCAGAAATGTCCAGCAGAACATTGTTAAGAGCAGTAGCTCTTGTCCTTCCTGACCACTGACATCAAGTGCCCTGCATGGCCCGTGCATCTGGTGCCCTTGGGGACATGCCCTAAGAACTCTTTTCCACTGGACTCTGCACTCACCTATGCTGCTTCCTTCATGATCAAGGGGACTGCAGTTGCCAAATGTGCTCAAGCACTGTTCCAGCGGCCCCTGTGAAGGGCTGGGAGGCTTCCCCAGAGACTCAGGCCTGTTCATGGAACTATCTGAGCCAGATGACTTTGATCATTGTCAGATGAGCCCTTACTGTATCTCTTTTCCCTCTTAACAGATAAAGCAACTGAAGCAACAGGAAGAACACTGACTCACCCACACTCCCACCCCAAGTCCAGGTGACAATGGCCACTCTGGAGCTCCGTCTCCTTAGCAACCCTCCCACTATTTCCTGATAAGGTCACTGCACTGTCACCTGCCCATACCTACAAGGGTGGATCCCTGAATACCATATTTCAAAGCTTATGAGTCACCCAAAGACAGGAACATGCACATCTTTCCTGTCCCCAGAACTCCCATCCAGTTACTACCTACACAGGCTTGATCTTATGCTAGAGGCTGTCACTGAAGAGTCCACTAGTTGACACAGAACTTTTACCTTCAGAACAAGAATGGACCGATTTTCAAAACTGTTGCCAATGTGAATTTTGGAGACGATATTTGAATTCTCGGCTACAAAGTTATCGATCCAGCTATAGATCTGAAAGGAAGGAAGTCTCAGACTGGCAGTTAACTTGAGAGAAGGGTGAACCCCAAGATGTCTCTGAATAGTCTCCTCCCCCCATCCCACCCTTTTCCATTGTCCACCTCTTTTGAGAGTCTAAAAGGATCCAGATTAAAAACTGGAATTGAAGATGCTTTAAGAATTAAGGACAGTGAGTCGTAGTCTAGCTGGATTGGCGGGCTCCTCATCCCTGTGCAGAGCTATGCCTTTGCCTGGGAGGATAGCATGTGCTGAGCCTACTCAAATGCCCACATGGTTCTCTCTGTTGAAAGTTCTCTCATGCCTTCATCCTTTGGTCCATTCTCCAATTGAGGGATCCACAGACCTTGTAGTATCTTTTTTTTTTAAAACTTATTATTCTTTTTACATTCTAAGTTCTTTGAAGGCAGAGTTCCTGTTTATATTTATCTTTAGCATCAATAAATAGTTGTAGGATATATTAATCCATTCTCTTATCCTTTCAGTAAATATGATTAAGAAATATAAGAAAATAAAATGTCTCCTCTATTAAAGAGCTTGTGAGGTGGGAAAAGTGATAACAGTGACAGAGTGGATGCTATCAATAAGGCCATGTCTTTTACATGCAAAATAATAAGTGGACCTTGCATTTCTTTCTGGAGTGGGAATTTCTGTGCTTTCCTTGCAGATTCTCCTTTACAAACAAGTCACCACCAGTCACACTTGGCTCTAGCTGGCTGTCACTGTGATCATGAATTTTCTCCAAGGCGACTCTGTTTGATTCTACAAGTATGACTGGCTTTTTGCTCCTTATACCCTCAATTACCCATACCCACAGTGCCCCTGAACACCAGGACTGGTCATGGAAAGGTAGAGATCCCTGATCCCTAGCCAGAGAAAAGAGTCTGGAGACAGCCTCCATCAATCTTAGTGTTCTGCGCAGTATAGACCCTTTACTCTGCTCTGTGCCTGCTTAGGATCATCCTATTGAACTGTAGTCCCCTCTAACTGGCTTCTGGATCCCATTTAAGCTGACTGCCCAACAGATGTTCACCTAATATCTACTCTTCAGTCCCCAAGTTCACAGTTTTTCATAGACTCCAGCACTTTCATTGGTCTCTGCCTGAGTCTGGAGAATCCAAGGAGCCCAGAGGCAAGAGAGAGTCCAGAGCTGGACCAGACAGACCTACCTCCTCCAGCGTGTGATAAGAGGAGTAGCTGAAGCTACTGGTGCTGCGCTCCAGCCGGCGCGATCTCGCCATGGCTTCTCTCTCCTCGTTCAGCAGCACCTAGGAGATGAGAGCACACACTGGAGGGCAGAGAAGGTCCTTGTCCCTCTCCTGAGCCCAGCCTGCACCGGCCACACAGAAAGACAGCATCGACACAGGGAAATGAGCCACTGTGAGCGAGCACCTGCAGCAGGAGGTGAGGAGGGGGCTGGGGACTCAGGTACCGCCATCCACCCTGCTACTTCCCAATGAGCACGGGCAAGGTGTCTGGGGAGCTGGGTTTTAAGCCTGCCTCTGCCACCAGCTCACTGTGGAACTTGCTGGCTTTAGTTTTTCTAACCTTGAAAATTAGGACAGCAATGTCTGCCTTGCTACCTCGCAGAATAAAATGTAATAATGGATAGGAAGGAGTTTTAGAAAAGATGCTCATCATCTACTCTTTCCCTTTATAAACATTCTGTTGAATCAGAACCCAAGCTGAACCCTGGGGAACCCTAGGGAGAGCAGACCCCCAACATTGACTCTACCCCCAGGAAGTAGCGTGGATGACTGGTATCCAAATCATTTGGAAAGTCGGGTATGACAAGGCCAGTCCAAATCACCACTGAAGTGTCAACGGTCTTTCATTCACCATGTTGACCGCCTCTTAAATAAACACAAGCATCGGTGAGAAAAAAACAACATCCTGCATACTACTTTACAGGTGGCACTCAACCTTGATGTGGCACTTCCCACTGACCACAGGGAGGACATTCAGGTGAGTTGACTATTCACTGCTCAGACCACCTATATCATCCCGGGACACTTTTCCACCTTGGGTCACAGTGAGATGGACAGGTGCCCTTCATCCAAACTCATACCCTTATCTTGGTACCCAGGGACTAAGTCACCCCAGGATTCAGAACTGACTGACGTGCCTATGGGAATTGCCTGCCACAGAGGGTGTTGATCACATCCTCATCAACCCAAAGGTGCCCCTGGTTTGCAGCTCTGGATCACAAATGAGTCTTGACAATGCCTAGATTTGGACCAGAGCCTTTTGGTTTACCAAGCATCTTTATTCCCATGATCTCACTTGACCAGATGCCAGGGCAGGTATTAACTCTGCATGTTTCAGAGATAAAGCAGATTGAAGAGATGACAAGACTTAATGGCAAAACTAACAAGTGGCAGAGGTAAGTAAAGAATGAGCTATTCTATTTCCTAGCCTCAAGTTCCTTAGGCTAGCTAGCCAAACTAAAGGGCAACAATAACTTATATACATAGATGTGTGTATCTCTGTGTGCACCTGTGTATGTGTGTGTGTGTGTGTGTGTGTGTATGAATACAGAAAGAGAGGAGAGAGAACACAAACAGGCAAAATGTTAATAACAGCTGAAAATTGCATCACACTATTCTTACAATTAAAAAGTGTTTTGTTTTGTTTTAATGATGAAAAATGAAGTAACCCCAAGTACAGGAAAATAAGACACTTAAAAAAAACCCACCAGAATATTAACAATGCCTGTTAGAAGGAGAAATTAGGATTTCAAGCCATTTGTTTTCTCTTCTCTATTTTTTACATTTTGGCTTATATTAGATTAATAAGTAAGAATTATTAAATGAATAAATAATATCAAAATCCAAAGCTCTAATGGTTAATATGAGGTAACAGCAGCAAAGTCTTCACTGGGCTGAGAGACCTGTGACAGATGAGCTGCTATCCAGTGACGCACTCAGCTCTGAGGGTCCTGTCCACTTGCTCATGGCTCTCTCAAGTTCAGAGATTTCAAAAGGACCTGGGAATTGGTGCATGGAGATCATTTTACTTTATGTTTGAGCACTGACCACATGCTAGGCAACGTAATTGCTGTTTTCTATGGCTGAGCTGGCTTGTCTTTGGTTCCCAGTTGGGCAAAACTGGGATTACTGGTTAAATTAGACATGGGCTGGAGGAGCTCTCAATGGCTACTCAGGAGCACCACCCTGAGAAGCTCTAACAAAGAGACTGTGTCTTCTTCCCAGAAAATCCACCCATCTCTGGGCAGGCCCACCGTGACCGTGATGTGTGCCCACCATTATGGACTGGTGCTACCAGCTGGGTGAGCAGCTGCAAGGGGGACAGCAGCTGGGCCAGGGCAGCCTGGTCCCCACTCTGGCCTCATGGGAATGAAGTTGTGGGGCCTGGAGGTCTAATCTCCAAGGGCCTGGTGGAGTGCATGAAGGGGTGGGTGCGGGGTATGGAAGGCAAGAGAAGAAACTGGGAGGAAAGGACCAGAGGGCGCAGTTTGCAGCCAGGAACATACACAGCTCCCAGGAGGTCATCCCTTGTTCCATAAAACAGCTTGGAGGCAAATGGAAATCGGCACCAAACTGCAAATAGCTTTCCAAACACCCTCCCAGGCTTGCGAATGGATGTGACACCCTCTTAGGAGTTGGGAATGTTCAGGCCCTCGCAGCTGGGCCCCAATTCCAGGAACATTAATCTACCCTGGCCTGAAAACTGCACAGATGTTTGCTCCCTTCCTAGGGCCCAGGGAAGGGGATGAGACAGAGGAGAGCTAAGAATGTGGCCTTACCACAGGCTCAGGATGCCTGTTAAAACCCTGTCAGACTCCTCAGGAAAAAAAAAAAAAAAGAAGAAACTCAGATTAGCCATTTGCCTCCCTGGAAGCCATAACCAGACAGGGGCAGCAATACCTTGGTGTTACTAACTTATGACAAGGGAAGGGGGGATGGGGGCACTAGGCAAAGAACAGCACCCCCAGGGTGGGGGAGAGGAAGAGACTGAGGCAGACGGCTGTCACAGAGCTCCGACCCCAGACATAAATGGCCGCAGCTCATGGGAACTGGTGGGTAGCTCCACATTGACTGTTCCTGACTTTCTCAATTAGGCCTGTATCTGTTACATGGCCAACATCCTGAACAGTCCACAGGCAACATACATGGGAAGGGGCTCCTGATCTGATGTTTTAAAAGGGACCCCACAACTTCATTAATAGCAAAGTTTCAACACCTCATTACTGCCGAGGAAGCCATCTGCAGGGGCAGAGTACAGGTCCCAGAACCAGGCTGCCTCAGATTAGACCCTGACTCTATTGCTAACTTTGGCAAATTATTAACTTTTGTGCCTCAGTTTCCCCTCATGAAACAAGAATCATGTTATTGCATATGTTCGCACGTGCTTTAAAGTTGTTCTCGTGAGGATTAGAAGGATTACTATATGTTGCTAGGCATGTAGCCAATGCCAACAAATGCTGTCTGTGATGAAGATGCCGAGGATGATAACAAAGACAATAATTATGCCTGGGGTCATGGATCGTTATAAGGCATGGCTAAGCGGGTGCATGCCTGTAATCCCAGCTACTCAGAAGAATGAAGCAGGAGGATCACAAATTTGAGGCTAGCCTCAAAAACTTAGCAAGACCCTGTCTCAAAATAAAAATAAAAATGCTGGGGTATAGCTCAGTGGTATAGCACCCCAACATTAATCTTTAGTGCCAAAAAAAAAAAGACTTAGAAAATCTGGATTCCAGAGGAAATATGGCATCTGTCAGGTTTGGATGGCACATAGTCCCACTATTGGTCACTTGGATGAGTAGCACCAACAGCACAGCCTGGGTCCTCTTGTGTCCCTGCCCCCTTGACATAGTCAGACTCTGATTCTCCCTCTGAGTCTTGCCCATGATTGTCCCTTCTTCCCTGCTTTCTGTAATCCTCCCTACTGTCATCCTCTCCTCTTTTAGAGTGCCACCCACCCCCACACCAACCAACAGCATCTTCCCATTTGAAACCCTTCCTTCCAGCGAACATGTTTTTGTTGATCATATCCTATGTGCTAGGCACTAAAGACATGGCAGCCAACAAAGAAAACCATCTGCCTCATAAAGCTTCCAGTCTAGCAAGGAATGCAGAACACCAACGAGATAAAGAAGTCGATTACAGACAACGTGATGAAGTGTTCAATGCCAAGGAAAAGAGTGGAGCAGGGGGAGGAGATAGGGAGTTGGGAAAGGGGGTGAGAAGAAGGGGAACTTTTGAAATAAGACTTCGTTCTTTTCTCACACCCCACATCCAATCCAACACAATTAACAGTGACTAAGTTTCTTGCCTGAGTGACTGGAAGAATGATAACATTGTTTCCTGAGCTGAGGACAGCTGTGGAGGAGCAGGTGGGGCTGGGGTTGCTTGGTTTGGACCTGAGATGCTCATGGGGCACCAAATGGACATGGTGAGCAGGGGAGTTCAGGAAGAGGCACTGGCTGAAACGTAATAAGGGAGGAGGTTGAAGGGATGTGATGCCATGATCCTGGATGAGGGAATGCAGGGGAAGTCCAAGGACAGAGCTGGAAACAGGACAGCTATGGACAAAGGAACAACCAGGGAGCCAGGACAGAGCCGTGTTCTGGAAGCCCAGAGAAGAGGCCTGATGCAGGGAACAGCTGGACCAGATGTGCCTGTCGTGATGAATCCTGAGAGCTGACAACTGAGCTGAACCTAGTGTTCTGGGCGCCATTATGGGAGGCAGCTTTGGTGTATAAGGGGGAACAATCCGGGTGGGGATGAGGAGGCCGGACAAGTATAAAAAGTCAACATTTCTGGAAGTTTTACCCTATGGAGAAGCAGAGAATTGGGGTGATGGCTGGAGGGGCAAGGGATGGGATCAAGGGAGGATTTTTAAAGATGGGATAAATAACTCTCCATTTGTATGCTAATGGAAATGATCCAGGAAAGAGGAGGAAATTGGTGAGGCAATATTTACACTAAATTGTATTCCCATCTAGATGGTCAGAGCATGGGTGATTTTTGTTTTCTTCTTATGCTTTTCCCCTATTTTTCAAATTATCTAACATGAATATTTATTAATTTTGTAATCAGAAAAAAGCCATTAAAATCCACAGAGCTGATTGCTCAAGTGAAGCTTTTCCATGGTGACTCATCCTAAGGAAAAAAAAAAAAAACACCAAGGGCTGAAAGGAACGAGGAGGTGAAGAAAAATTAAATGCAAATAGAGCTCACTCGGAATCAGATAATTTCTTGCCTGGCCCACTGCAATTTCCTCACCACCCTCCTGCCTGTCAGTCTCTCCCTGGCCCTGTCCCCGACTCAACACTGTCACTGTCAGAGTGGTTTTTCTGAAATGCAAATCTGATGGTGTCAAAGCCCCTCCGAAGTCTCCCCCACCATTTTTCCGGGGGAAAAAAAAATCCTGACCTATGCACAGGGCGGAGGATGGGGTCCGGCCTCAGCCGCAATCAGGGTGGGGGCTCCCTTCTCCCCAGCCCCCCTTCCCTTCTCTTCAGCCACACAGTAATTACCGCCTTCTCAGCACCGCGACGTGCAGTGCCTCTTGTATTTGCTCCCATGGCAACCTGCTCTCACTCCAGCGCTCCCAACCACTCCATTGTAATCACCGCTAACTCCCTCCCTCCCATCCCCCACGCTCTCCAGCTCCCCTGGAAACAGTGCTGGATTTTTAAATCTCCGTATTTTCAGCACCTTGCCCAATACTCAGCACACAGTAGGCATCTCTGTGTCTCTGGGTGGAGTGAACAGGCCCACCTCATCCTTCCCAAGCAGAGCCAGGGGAAGGGGAGAATTTCCCTTCCTCAAAAATCTCCTGAGCCTCTAGCCTAAGCCTGCAGCAAGGACTTTGATGCTCCCTCTCAGCCTGGCCCTGGCCACCCAACACACCTTCTCCTTTTTCCTTTCCTCCTCACATCCATTAATTCAATGAACATTGATTGAAGCCCCAACTAAGTGGTGGTGGGGGGGAGGGGGTAAAGATGCATGCCACTGGACCCAGAGGAGCACGAAGGGAGGGGGCCAGGGAGACAAAAGACAATGTGTCAATAAAGACCCTCTGCCCAAGCCGGTCCTGAACCTGCCAACAGAGTAATTCATTCTGCAGACAATTACCGAGGGCTCACTATGTAGGGGACCCTATGCCAAGTGCTGGGGCTGAGATGATCCACAGAACAGACAGAAAAATCAGGCCTTTGTGTCATTATCTGAAATAAATCTGGTGGCCAACAACCTGAATGGTGCAAAGCCCTTGCAGTCCTGTCAGCACCTCTGAGCCATCCTCTCCTGGATCCCTCCCCACAAATCACCATCATCACCACAAATCAACCAGCCTCTCCCCACCCCCAGCACCCTCTAAGCCACAGAGTGACCTCAAGGATGGCATTGGGAGAGTGATGCTTTGCAGAGAGTGAGTTGGTGAATGAGAATCCTGCCAGGCTGGGTAGGGTGGAGAGAGATGGGGTGAGGGGACAATTTTCCTGGGACTGTAAAGCCCCAGGGGGATAGGGCCTGGGGCAGAGAAGAATGCAGAGGACCAGCTCCAGAGGGGGGGCAATGGGGAGACTCGGAGGTGACTCTGGGACTGTCCCCGATGTGCAGAAATCAACAGAAAAATTTTGAAGCCTCTGCGTATCTGTTTGCCAAATGCCGTGGGCGAAGCAGAAGCAGGGAAACACGAACTTCAAAATAGAGGCATGAGCTAAAAATGGGAATTAAGTTCTGTTTCTTTTGATGTGGTAGCCTCTTTTGTCTGTGCAAGTTTCCCCTATTTTGTTTGTGGGGGATTTAATTAGAGAAACATCCCACCCCCACATGTTGAGCGGGAAACAGATGTGCCTGAGGAGGGATAAAGGACTTTGAATGGACCCAAGTGCCCCAGCCCTGTGCTCGCATGGGAAAGGAATGCCGCTTAATGCGTTTATCCCTTGGCATGCGGTGTCAAGTGTGTGCGCTCTGGGAGGCTCCGTGTTCCCACACTCAGGGTCCTCAAGAAGATCCGTGCAGAACAACATGGCTGGGAATGAATCTGTGGATACAATTCCACAGGTACGCAGTCAGTAAAGCACGGGCAGAAGGGTACAGCTCAGAGGCTTAGCGAAATCCTTGAAGACAGAACAGCTGAAATAGAATTTCCTGCAAGTTCAGAAGAGTGGCTAAAAGGTTCGGCACCAAGTGGGGTCAGGGAGTTTGAGGGCTGCCCCGGATGAGGGCTCCTTTTGCCCTATCCTAGGTCTGGCCTGCATCCATTCACCCAGAGCTGTTCCTTTGGGAGAATCCTGCCTGGGAGAGAAGCCCGCACAGACAGCCCTGCACAGAGATGCAGCCAGCGGGGATGAATGGCAGGGCTCACAGCACTCCTCTGGAGTAAAGGAATCCCCCCTGGTATTGCATGGCTAAGACACAATGAGGGCAGTGGGGGACAGTCAGAAAAACAAAGGAAGCCATCGGAGGCGCTTAGGAAAAGACCTAAGCTGTTTCCTGTGGTCTCCATTCTTTGCTGTTAGCTGCCAATTCTTCCCTAAGAGGACCCATCCACAGCATCCTTACCCACTATGGGAACTCCCCGCCCAGGGAACTCTGTCCGAGGTTTACATTTTCCCTGAGAAATGTGCAATTTAATTCCTTCCATGGCATGTTCACAAACACGCAGATGGAGATCCGGAAGCAAAATGTCAGCTTTCAGCTTGAACGTTTTTCCTCTGTGATGGGCCCCAACCAGAAACCCACGGGGAAGGTAAGACCTTTGCCACAGTGCCAGGGTGGGACCTCACCTGGATGTCCTTTATCATGACGCTGTAAGCAAGGCCATGAGACTCCAGATAAGCTTTGATGTCGTTCAGTTCAGAGAAAGGAATTCTCATATCCACGGGGAGGCTAGGTCTGGCTGGGCCACGCCAGAAGTCCACCTTGTTCACAATGGAAATGAAAACAGGTGTGTTTGTTGCCTGTCTTTACACAATCCTGTAGGTGCCCTGAAAGCCAAATGGTTTTCTCTAATATTTCAAAGGACTCCAGTTCCATAAGGTGACCAGAAAGACCAGAACCAATAAACAAAATCCCCACATTGCTATGCTTCTTTGCCTACCTCCAAGCACCTCTGTTTCCCAGCCTCTCTCACCCATTGCAACTTTGCTTGGATTCACAGAGCCCCCGAGTTCCTAAGCATGAGACATTAACACGGACAAGAACCCAGGTCAGAAGAGGGAGGCCTCGTTGCTCCCTGCTCTTGATCCCTGGAGAAGCAGGAGAGGTTTAATCTGGAGCCCCATGTCCTACATCTGGTTTTCAATTTGTAAAATGTAGGGACTTATAAAGTGTTATAAGTCCTCATTGATGGGGACACTCATACAAATATAAGAGCAAGGGCTTTGGGCAACTTCCAGAACTATGATTGCTTCAACAGCCCTCAACAAAAACCTTTCTATTATAATTGACAAAGAAAATGTTTCCCATCTTGAAAACTTGTAGAGGGCAAATGTTCTCAGAAACAAATGCTCGGCCTGACGAGGATGAACCCAAATAAAATCAGGTTTGTTAAGCTAAGCCGTTTCAGTCGAGAAGCAGATGTGTCCACACTTGATGCTGCATGGCATCCCACCAGGGACATCTGTGCCTCCCAAGTGCCTTTAGGACATTGCGGCTGTCTTTGGGAATCTGCTCAACAGTCGTGTCCCCCCCCCCCCCCGCCATCCAGGACAGAGAGGAAAAGAAAGCTACAGTCTTTAGGCCACCCAACCTCGTGGGCAAGTGTCCCCAACCTTTCCTGAAGAGGAGCCACATTTGATTTTTCCAGTGATCACTGGTGGAGACCTCGGGAGGGCAGGTGCGGATGGGGGAGGAGGACAGGTAGCCTAGCTGCAAGCTGCTCAGGAGGGGGTGTTCCTGAGTCCAGGGCAGTCCTCACCTTCTGGGGCTTCAGGCCCTCCAGATCCCTGAGGAGTGAGAGCTGCTCCTCATCTTTGGCCAGAACTCGAAGAACCTGGTCTCTGGAAAACACAGAGGGGTAGAGAAGGCTACAGAGTGGCCTGCCCCCCTGGAACAGGAGAGTGGGAGGTGGAAGCCCCATATAGGTTCTGGATGGAAACCAAAGTCCTGATGTTTCTGCCTTGATCCCATCCCAACAGGACAGCCCCTCCACCAGCACACAAACCCACAAACACACATGGGGACTGACACCTGGATGCCCTGGCTCACAGTCAGCCCTTCCTCCTGCCAAGGAGTAGCCACTTACCCTGTGAAATTCATTTGGCCCCAAGCTGCTGCCAGCATAATGCTGAAGACCAGGAGTATCTGCCTGCCAGTCCCTCCTCTGGGGACACCCAGCATGCTTCTTCCTCCAGGAAGCTTCAGGGACTTTCTTCACACCCAGGCATGGCCCAGGCCTCAGAAGAGCACAGCACCTAATGCCACAGCACCTAATGCCAGCACCTAATCCCAGGCCTCAGAAGAGCACAGCACCTAATGCCAGAATGAGCATTAGACTCTGGGGAACCCAGCATGTGGCTCCCACATGGGGAGAGCCAGGCCAATTCCCCAGCCTCCTCTCCCTAGGCCAATCATCTCCTAGGAAGGGTAGAGAGAGAAGGAAGAAGACAAGGCCCTCAGCTTTTCCTTCCTCTCAGAGAGAAGGGAGTTTGGGGCCAGCCTCTTAGTGACCATCGAATCCATCATGTCCAGGGAAAGAGGACAGAGAACCCGGTGCTCAGGTCCCTTCGAAAAGATATAGGGCTACTAAGCCAGTCTCTCCAATCTCAGTGAACTACCTCCTCAGTCAGATGGGGTTAATAATAGGTCCCCTACCTCCTCACGGGGCTTTGGGGAATATTAGATGAGACAGCCCCTGTGAAGTGGCCTGGCGAAGCCTGCGCAAGGTGATGAATTATTTCGAGGGCATTAACTCTTAGTCGCAGCCGTGTTTTGGATCCGTACTCTGGTTGCAACGGGGAGAGGGAAAGAGAAGAGAATGGAGAGGGGAGCAAAGGAACTATATATACTGCGTGAGAAGAAATTCAGTCAAGGTCCCTCGTCTCTATCTTCAGGTAGTCACCATTCTGCTAGGACAAGTAGAGCTTTTTGTGCTGAACGTGAGATCCACTGCAGTCATTATTACAGTTCTCCACGTATGGTAGAGTCTGTTTCTCAGTCCTGCCGAAGCTCCACACGATCCCCTTTATGGTCTGGGAGTCGAAGGAATAAAGCAGAGGCCGGCACACAAGGCAATCATATTGGAAGGACAAAGCAAAGGTTCTGCCTGAATGGCAAATGATGAATCGAACAGAAAATCCGCAGGAAAGACAGAGACAGAGAGTTGTTCCACAGAGGGCAGACAAAAGGCCACTTAACTGTCACCGGAGATTCTCAGAAGCACCCCCCTCCCCATCCATACTTTCCCAGAATGGCCAATTAACTGGCCATGTGTGCAGAGAGGGGAGGTTTTCTATTGATAGAAGGCCCTGCTCCCCACCCCTCTTGCGCTACTCCATTATTTCATGGGTCAGCTCTTCAGACGGGCCAAACTCTCCTAGAACCCTGGCTTTGGGAACTCTCCAGACAGTAACATTAGCAAAGGGTTTAAGGACCTAGAAAAGAAAGCAATTATTCTTCCCACCCAAGTAACATGCAGCTTTAGTGCCAATGGGAATAAAAGAATGTACTGGTAAAGAATAGCTCAGGGATTTAAAAGAAGCGTGGGTATGGTACTAGTCACCGAAAGCACCCAGCATCTTCTTGTTCAAAAGCATCATTTTAAGTCACTAACAATGAAACAACTATCCCTGTACTTGGTTTAGGGATGGGGGAGAGAGAGAGAAAGAATGAGAGTGAGAGGGAGAGCAAGAGAGAGAGAGAAAGAGAGAGAAGCAGTTAAGAATTCTTGAGAATTCTATGGCGCATGTAATGGAACTTTCTATGACAATGGAAATATTCTACACCAACAGTATCTAAGAGCATAGCCACTAGCCACTTGACGCGTGGCTAGTGTGACTGAGGAAATGAATCTTTACTTTTAATTAATTCTGGTAAATTTTAAATAGCCACAGTTGGTGAATGGCTACCATATTGGACAACAGAGTTCAATGGAAATTCACCAACCTTAAAAGCCCCACGTTCAATGGCTAAATTTGAAGCAGAGACCCACTGCTGTGCTTGACCTAGTACCTTATATTGGCTTCTAGCTCATAATTACTCACTAATCATTTATACAATAAATGTCTACTGAACACCTACTATGTGCCAGACAGTTGCTGAGGTCTAGGAGTAAAACAGAGAGTAACACAGCTCTGGCCCTTATATTTCTAATGGGGTAAGTAGACAATTAATTTAAACAGCTTACAGGCAAAGGTAAACATAGAGCTGGTATATGTGCTTGTGAGAGGAAGGCATGTTATACTCTGAGGATGGGAAAGATGGACACCAGGTCAACTGGTTTATTCGAAAGGAACTTTTTTTTTTCTTTCGGCACTGGGGATTGGACCTAGGGGCACATAACCACTGAGCTACATCCCCAGCCTTTTTTATTTTTTATTTTCAAACAGGGTCTCACTAAGTTGCCCTGCTACTCTAAAAAAAATTTTGTCAAAAGACTTACTTGTATTTCCTGCAGGTGGGCAGATGAAATACCTAAACAATCCTGTCCCAATGAAACAACTCAAATGCAGGATGAAATATAAAATAACAACGTATTAAGTTCATCACTGCTTTGGCGCAAAATTAAGTATTTAAAGATCCCAGAAAGTGGTCAAAGCCAGGCAGACACCTGAGAGGTAAGCAAACCTTCTCCTGAGGTTCCTCAGAACCCTGGCATTCTCCATCTCCCCCTATGAGGTGTACCACATCTAGGACTGTGCTCCCATCTGCTTCAAGTCTCTTTTATAAAACTTTCCTTGAGCAAAAGTCTCTGTTTTTATTTATTTGGAAATTCTTTATTTTGCTCTCATTCTTGGAAGAGTTTCAGTGGGTATAATTTCTTGGTTGATTATTGTTTTTCTCAAAACACGTTGAAGATATTATTCCACAGTCTTCTGGCTTCCATTTTTGCTATTTAATCAGTTAGTCCACTTAGGGTTTTTTAGGAGATCTTTTTCCATTTCCAGTTGCTTTGAAGATCTCTTTGCCTTTGATGTTCTAAAGTTTTATTATCGTGTATTCTTCAGATACATAATATGTCTAGGTACAGATTTCTTTTGTTCTCTCCAGCTTCAGCATCATTTAGTTTCATTTGGGTATTGCTCTCTTTCCCCTGTTTCCAAAATTTCTCAACCATTATATTTTAAAACATTGCCTCCCTTGTCTCTCTCCATTACCTTCCTCTGAAACTTTTGATTAGATAGATATCTGGCCTTCTCATGTTGTCCTCCATGACTTTGAACCATCCAGTTGTATTTCTATTTCACTGTCTCTCTGGGCTGCATTCTGGAAAATTTATTTGTATCAAATATTTGTTTCTTTACTCTGCTCATCGGCTGGATTTACTCTGCAATTTAATCGATCTGCTAATTTTTAAATTTCAATGGCTACAGTTCATTGATCCTGAAACTTTTTTTTTTCACTTTAACATCTCTGAAATCAGGATGTATCATACAAGCAGTGATAAGTGCTAATGATAAGTGGCAGTATTTTTGATGACATATAAAATGATGGTCCTTTTTATAATCGATTCTGTTTTGTACTCAATACAACATGGTATTTATTTTTCATTTTTAGAAGTTCTCTTTGATTCTTGTTCAAGTCCAAAACACCCAAATCTCTTTTCTATTTTAGAATTATTTTTTGTTTCTTTCAATTTATAAAACAGTGATTCTATATTCCATGTCAAGTAATTTCAATACCTGAAGACTTTGTGAGTCTTTTTTTTTTTTTTCTGTGTATTGTTTCTGCTTGTTCTTTCTTGTGGTACATTTTTCCTTCTTCGTGCTATTTATCTGTGAGCATGTCATTTCCTTTGAATATTTATGTGCGGAAATCCTTTGAGACCTGGGTTGAGCTGAGTTCCTCCAGAGATGACTTGTATTTATTTCTCTGAGTTGCCTAAGGGTCACTGCCAACCTGGGACCACTCCAAATTAAATTATTT
Organism: Ictidomys tridecemlineatus; assembly: GCF_052094955.1. Taxonomy (NCBI): domain Eukaryota; kingdom Metazoa; phylum Chordata; class Mammalia; order Rodentia; family Sciuridae; genus Ictidomys; species Ictidomys tridecemlineatus. The sequence goes on along the minus strand of NC_135478.1, from coordinate 207,837,617 downwards.
GTTTAATTTTCTTGGAATGCATAGTTAACATAAATTTAGCTCTTAAACTCATGTGGATCTTACTTGTGATTATGAATTCTCAGGGAATATTATCCCCAGAATTATGTAACAACAATATTTTAAGTCCTGGACAACAATAGCATATCATTTGCAAGTAGGTAATAAGAGTTAAAGTATTTTAAGATCCTGGAGACACTGGGAGAAAGAATAGGTATTGGTAATTTTTTTAGACTTTGGTAAGCATACATAGAGTAACAAAAATAATTTTTTGGAAAAATTATCAAATTTTATTAATTTTATGTTAATAAAATTAATGTTCAAAAAACATAAATACTCAAAGTCATATATGTATACTACATTTATCAATATAAGGTTTAGTGTAGGTTATTTTTTAAAGTATTTTGGAGGCTAAAACACCATGAATATCTGAAGAAGAACCTGGATTGGGTCTGGTCTATTAATTATTAAGCTATAATCATTATAAAGTTGTTCTGATTAAAATGATATGATGCTGGTGCAGAAGTAGAAATTACATCAAGTATAAAATTACTTTAATGTAACAGCAACCTCCTACCACAGTATGGCTTAGACATTCCATTTTGCATGGAAACACAGAGGTTTACAAAATAAGTTAGCATGCTTAAATCACAGAGTTTTTGAAAAACTTAAAAACGTTCTTTTTTTTTCTTTTTGGTGCTAAAGATTAATCCCACGACATGGTTCATACTAAGCACACACTCTACCACACTCCCTCCCAGCAAAAAAAAAAAGGAATTTCAAAAAGTGGAACAAATTGAAAGGACATAAAAAGAAGAAAGTTATGTAGATACATATTTGTAATAGTACTCAATTTGAGTGACTCTAACTCTCTAGGAAAAGATAAAAATAATCAGAATTTTTTTTTATGTTAAATCTAATTAAGTGTATTCACAAGACACACTCTTGAAACAGAAAGACAAAGAGAAACTGAAAAGATAGGAAAAATATGTTCCAGGTAAATGCTAATAAAAGAAAACACATGTAATGTTATTAGTATAGATAAACTTTAAGGCATTATTGGAAACAAGAGAATCAATTTCCTAAGAATATTTAACATATAAAAATACCCAGGAATAATCCTAACAAATAATGTGCAATCCTTCCTGAAGACAATTATAAAATGTTATTGAGAAACTAAAGTTCTAAACAAATCTAAAGATGTTCTGCAATTGTACAAAAGAAAAGCCAATGTCATAAAATTATTTATTTCCTCAAGTAAAGAATTCCAACCAAAAACCTAACAGTTCCACAAAACTTCACAAGAGTCAAGTCAATTCTGAAAAGAAGGTGAGAGAACTTTCTATACAAACATTAAAAGGTATTGTAAAGCTAAAATTATGTAGTAGTATAGAGAGACAAGTAGATCACAGCACAGAAACAATCCCAAGCATATTTGGAAATTTCATCTTTTCAGACTTGGCCCAGCAAATCAATGGAACCAATAGGGTTAGGCTATATAATGCATGTTGCTGTGACAAGTATAGATCTGAATAGGAAAATTAAATTATTTTCACACCACAAAAAAGTTCATTACAAGTAAATTAAAATTCTTTTTTTTTTTTTTTTTAATTTGGCAGCAGGGATTGAACTCAGGGACGCCAAGTCCCCAACTCTTTTTTATATTTTATTTAGAGACAGGATCTTGCTGAGTTATTTAGGGCCTCGCTAAGTTGCTGAGGCTGGCTTTGAACTAGCAATCCTCCTGCCTCAGCCTTCTGAGCCACTGGGATTGCAGGTATGCACCACCGCACCCAGCAAAATTCTTAAATGTAAAAGACAAAGAAGACAACCTAGAGGATGTTTTATGACATTGTGAGAATAGTTTTATAAACAAGACTCAAAAGGAAAAAAATAAACAAAAAATTAAAATGATAAAAATTCCCACAAAGAAAAAGATGGATAAAAATCAAGTCTATTAAAATTAAGAATTTTTATCTGGCTATGTCTGTAATCCTAGTACTTGGGATTTCAGGAAAGAAATCGAGCCTAGGAATTTGAGGTCAGGCTAGTGAGACCCTGTTTGTTGAAAAAATAATAATAATTAATTAAATTTAATGAGGAATTCCCTAATTGGGAGTAGAAAGCAGACCTCAAATTGAGAGGTCTTATTATGAGAGTTTTCATATTCCATTTACCTGGAATATATTTGCAACATATAAAACTGTAAAGAATTAACATCCAAGATATATAAAGAACATCTGTAAATCAATTTTTTAAATGCACAAAAAAATTGAAAATCTATTTCAAAGAAGAGGCCTCACAAATGATCAATCATGTACCAAAATTCATAATCTGGGAAAAGCAAATTAAAACCACAATGAAATGAACAAATCACATCACCAAATTAAAACCACAATGAAATGAACAAATCACATGAATCACAAGGCAATGAACAAATCACATGACCAAATTGGCAGAAATTTAAAAATCAGTCAATACTAAGCAAGAATGTGGGTCAATGGGATCTCTCAGCTACGGTTGGTAGATCAATTGGTGGAATTGTTTCAGAAAAGTGAGTTGAAGATGTATGGCACATCCTGCGCCCTAACAATTCCACCCCATGCACATGCTTAAAGAAACTCTTACACACATGCACCAAACCTGCACATAAGCAAATCTGCAAAATGTGAAAGAGCCCATAAATAAGTGGAGATGAATACAACAGGATAGAGCAAAGTTGAGGAAATAAATCAACTACAGGCCCATGCACTCATGTGGACGCATCTCAGAAGTGTAACGTTAAATGAAAGAAGCCAAGTCAGAGGGCACATTGTAGGTCTCCATTTACATACTCCCACAAAACAATATATTGTTTAGGAATATGGACATATGTGATAATTATAAGGAAATTTAATAGCTTAGATTAGTAGTTCTGTCCAGGGAAGGAAAGGGAGCACATTGGTATTTAACAGTTGGAAATATATTTTCATTCTGAAGCTGGGTGGTGGATAAGAGCGTTCATTTCATTTTTGACATACCATGAAAGTTTGTTGCAGGCTTTTGTGTATGTGATATACTTCAAAATAAGACATTTTAAAGAAACTATGGGAAAATTAAATTCTTATTTGTCTGTAATGAAAAATCAATAGAAAATGCCTAAAGCTGAAAAATCAAGAAAGGAGCAGTGTAAGCACTTGATCTAGGTTTATGAATGTGAACACCAGGGCTGAGAGAGTCGGCATGGTTGCTGCTAGAGAGCAAGACCTGGGGAGTGGGACTCTGCAGTCTTTCAGGACAAGTCTTGTAAAACAATTTGACGCTTCAAACAACATGCTATGTAACTGATGGAAATAAAAGCAAAGTTTAAAAAGTGGCATTGGATACCTTAAGTGGGCATGTTCACAGAGACAGAAAACAGAATAGCAGGCCAGGGAGGCAGCAGGGCCTGGGGAGTTGTTGTTTAGTGGATAGAGTTTCACTTTGGGAAGATGAAAAAGTCCTGGAGATGGCTGGCGGGGACAGTCGCAGGATACTGTGAATATACTTCAAACCGCCAAGCTGTGCACTTACAATTAAAATGGCAAACTCCACGTTGTGCGTATTTTACCACACACAAAAAAATACAGCCAAAGAAACCCCACAAATAAACAGCGACATTTGAGCTATTAAGTAATATGGAAGGAGTTAACTAACCAAGGCAGGGTGGGAAACCTGATTCTGCCCTGAATCCCTTTCTCATTAGAGGTATTAATTCCCACTTCTGGCACAGACCACCCTGAGGGTCTCCAGAGATCCATGAGGTGCTCCAACATTCACAAATAAAACTCCCAAACTAAATTATGTCTAATCTCTGAAAGTCCCCTTTGGGTGCTTTATGGAAATAAATATATCAAATGTAATCTTTAAAACAACAGAAAAACAGGAGCATCGTCGTTCACATTGGATTCTTAGATTAACAAGAGGATTTACCACTGGTTTAGAAAATAGCAGTTCCCCCAGGACACTCGAAATGTGATTTAATTAACTAAAAAACAGGCTTAGCCCACCTTTCAGAAATATGCCAAAGAAGAGCTTTTAGAGGAAATTGAGTATTGAAGACCCAAGAAAACAATGATCCATCAAAAGGTGGTTAATGTTACTCCAAATTAGGGATTCCTCATCAAAAGCCCCACACCGTTTCCCACCCTCTGGGGGAAACCAAAGTCACTGACTGTAGCTCTCCAATTTAGCTCTTCATGACTCGGGCCTAACATCGTCCTGTACCACAGACTCATTCTTTCCAGGTATCTGCTAATGTGACACAAAACAAATTTCTCATGGACCCCAGGAAACTTGTATGTGGCCCAGGGTTAGTTGATTTGTCAATTCACTCTTTCAAATGATCCCCAAAACTCAGAGGAAAACTGAGGCCTTTGCCCTGGCCTGTTCCACTCAGCTCTGCATCCATTAGCTCAGAGTTCCCAAATCTTTGCTGTCTTGCTCCCCATTTTCAGTCACGAGACCCCACTCCCACCTTCTATAGTCAGAGCCCTCACCTGTGGTCATCCTTAAGAGCAGTCCTCCGGGGCTGGGGCTGGGGCTCGGTGGCAAAGCGCTTGCCTCACAAGTATGAGGCCCTGGATTCGTTCCTCGGCACCACATAAAAATAAATAAAAGAGATAGCATTGTGTCCATCTACAACTAAATATATATATTTAGTTGTAGATGGCCACCAGCTGGCTTCTCTCAACTATAACTACATCCACCCCACTTCCTGCTGGTCCTGTCACCGACGAAGTGATTCCCCAGTTCAAGCCTGCCTTCACCCAGTCTTTGGGCAGAGGAATTGCCCAGTGACACGCTCCCAGCCCAACAGCTCTCCCGCTCTGTGGCTGGGAATATGTCTACCCAGGATTCAGCTAAGGTCCACCATGAGGTACCTAAGACCACAGGCCAAGAGCACACTCCGGGTAAGACAGCCCTCGCGGAGAAACCACTTTCTGTTCTGAGGAGGAAGGGTGCCTGAAGGCCAAGGGGTGCAGCTGCAGCCAGGGCCAGCCCCTGCAACTCCCAGAGCCACTTGCAAAGTTCCTGCTGTGTGAAGGCTAGGCAGAGGGGACCCATACACTTTCCCTGTCCAAGGGCTAGCAAACTTTTTATGGAAAGGACCAAAAAGTTAACATTTTAGGCCTTGTGGAGGCTATGAAATAAGATTGAGTAACCATTCCCACCAAAGAACCTTTTTCACATTTCAAAATGTAAAAACCAGGCTGAGCACATGCCTATAATCCCAGCCACTCAGGAGACTGAAGCAGGAGGATCGCAAGTTTGAGGACAGCCTAAGCAACTTAGTGAGACCATGTCTCAAAGTAAAACTTAATGTAGGGGGAATAGCTCAGTGGTAGAGCTCTTGCCCACCATGTGTGAGGTCCTGGGTTCAATTCCTAGTACTACAAAAGGAAAATAAAAATAAGAACCATTCTTAGTTTTCAGGCTATACAAAAACAAGTAAAGGGTAGATGTAGTGTTCTTTGTAGACAAAGAACAGGCATTCAATTACCAGGTTATTTGAAACCATCACAGAGCTCAAAGTGAATCAGAGACAAGAGTTAGAAGCACCCTTCAACTCAGTGATCTCCAAAGTGAGGCATTCAGTCCTACTGGAGATAAAGCAAAAGATGATAAGACTTCTATGCTATATTTTTTATTTCATCCTACTTTAACTTTTGTTTATGTTTACAAAATACAAGTATAACAGTATTTGTGCAGAATTTGTAAGTAACATAATTACATAGGTTGGAAGTGATATGCTAATTGTTTAATTGTAGGGGCACAGGATGAAAAACTTCTGAAGAATCTTAACCTAATCTTACATCAATTAATTCTGAAAAGCTCCCCACTGTCATGGCTTTGTTTCTATAAACATCTCTTATCTCACATAGCAGTTTGGGTGGCAATATCTGATTTTTTTTTAAGCCAAAGTTTATTTAAATAAATGTTGATATATATTGGAGAATTTCACGGTCCTTGAAGTCAATGTATTTAAAAAACAATATAATGAGATTGATCAAGTTATGTGCAAATTATAAATATGGCATTATGAATCTCACTGTTACATATAATTATAATGCTCCAATAAAAAATTTTTAAACATTGCAGAGCACTGCTCTAAGCAAGGGTTTACCTTTGGGACCTGATATCTTGTTCTGAATCTTTGCTATTCTTTGTTGTCACATAAAATCAGAGCCATCTTCCCCCAAGTCAGGCCTTTGGGATCAATAATTTTGAAGCTGCTGCTGGGGCCATGTTGACTTCAGGCTGGGCTTGACTTTCATAAATTACATTGCAAAACTTCCTGTAAATGCTGAATTCAGTCTATTGTACAAAGCCACTTTAGTGCAGAGATAGAACGACAACAAATGGAACCCAAAGAGCAGCCTGCCTGTTCAGCTCCTTATCTTCCTTATCTTTATCTAATCAGCAGTGTCTGTACCTGGTTTGTAAAAAAGATTGGAGAATGGAAAAACTGAAATTATTAGTGCTAGTGATGAGTTGAGAGAAACTGAGATAAAGATAGAAATAAGCATACTAGAAGCAACTTATTAATATTACTTGGACATTCATTGTATTAACCTAGGTATCTGGGTATTGATTTGGATAGAGAAAATAAAGTATTAAAAACGTAGTCAAGAACTGTGAAGGGTTTGCAGATTTTACCCTACCTTATAAACTACCGAGTTCATCTGCCAGTTTCATGGATGCCAGGAAAAGACACACAAATCCCGGATCAGAGACAAAGAACTTTATCATTCATGGCAATATCAGCATTTGTGCCTGTTCTCTGAGCTCCATTTTTCACAGAATACAAAGAGGATCAGCTGACATCCGCAAATGCAGTGGGTTGAATTATAGGAGAGGGATCTTGAACTTAGAGAACCTAAAATCTTTCGTGATTTCTATTCTTTTAAATTTGCTAATATTTTCATGGTGCAGAATGCAGTCCATCTCAAGTGAGTGTTCCACAGGAGCCTGAGAGGAATGTGTATCCTATGTGGTTGGATGGATTATTCCATAAATGTCAATTAGATAAAGCTGATTGATGGTGCTCTTCAGGTCAACTATATTCTTACTGATTTTCCGCCTGCTTCACCTATAAATTACTGAAGGAAGAGTTTTGAAGTCTCCAACTATAATAATGGATTTGTTTTTTCCTCCTTACAGTTCTATCAAGTTTTTTGCCTTCTGTACCATGGTACTCTTAACCTCATAGTTGCAATAGAGTTTGAAAGACACTTTTAACTAATCTAAGTCCACCTTCAAGTATCACTATACTACTCCACATGTAGTCCAGGTTGCTAGAGTAGTCTTAATTCCTCTTTTCTGTCCCTTAGGACATTGCTGAAATTTATTTTACTTGCTCATACACTATAACCATTCTATCACATTGCCACTATTATTATTATAAACAAATAGTTATCTTTCAGATCAATTAAGAATAAGAAAAATAAGATATTTTATTCCTTTCTCTTTCCCTTTCTGAATTTGTAACTTATATCATTTTCCTGCTCCCTGAAGAACCTGGCTTCTAGGGCAACCTCCTGTTTCAGTTTTTGCTCATCTGAGAAAGTTGACTTTTACTTTTTTTTTTTTTTTTTTTGTACCAGGGATAAAACTCAGGGGCTCTCAACCACTGAGCCACATCCCCATTCCTATGTTGTATTTTATTAAGAGACAGGGTCACACTGAGTTGCTTAGGGCCTCACTAAGTTGCCCAGGCTGGCTTTAAACTAGCATCCTCCTACCTCAGCCTCGCAAGCCACTGAGATTACAGGCATGTGCCACTTGACCTTTACTCTTAAGGGATAATATCACTGAATATAGAATTCCAGGTGGTGGATTTTTCTTCTAACACCATAAATATTTCACTACACTCTCTTCTTGCTCGCATAGTTTCTGACAAGAAGTCCTCGGTAATTCTTATTCTTGCTTCTGTATAGGTAAGGTGTATAGGGAAGCCTTCTTTCAAGTCTTTGTTTTTCTGTGGTCTGATTATGATATGTCTAGGTATAATTTTTTGGCATCTATTCTGCTTGGTGTTTTCTGAGATTCCTAGAGATGTAGTTCTGTGTCAATTTATTTTGGAAAAATCTCAATAATATTATTTCCAATATTTCTTCTGTTTTGTTCTTTCTTCTCCTTTTTGTTATTTCAGTTACGTGTATGTATATTATACCTTTTGAAATTGTCCCACGGTTCTTGGGTGTTCTATTATGGTTTTTTTTCCTACATTTTTTTTCTCTTTTGCATTTCACTTGGAGTATTTTCTATTGAATATAACTTCAATCTCACTAATTCTTTCCCTGGTCATGTCCAGATCACTAATAATGGGCCCAATGAAGACATTTTTATTGTTTCTGGTTCCTAGCACTTCCTTTTGATTCTTCCTTAGTTTCCATCTTCCTCTTACTTACATTCTCTTACCCATCTGCTCTTGCATGTTGCCTAATTTTTCCGTCAGAGCCCTTAACATACTATAATTGTTATTCTAAATTCCTTGTGTGTTACATGACCAGTGTAAATCCACATCATGTACAACCCCAAGAATGGGATCCCAATTACAATAAGTTATGCTCTGTGTATGTAAAATATGTCAAAAAATACACTCTACTGTCATGTATAGCTAAAAGCAATGAATAAAATCAATAAAAATAAAGTCCTTGTGTGATAATTGCCAAATCTACATTATATCTCATTTTGGTGCTGATGCTCACTTTGTCTCTTCAGTGTGTTTTCTTTCCTTTCAGCATGCCTTGCAGGTTTTTGTTGAAAGATGTACGTGATGTATTGAGTAGTAGGAACTGAAGTAAATAGGGCTTTGGTATGAGGTTTTATATTAATCTTGCCAGGAACTGGGTTGTTTAATGTTTATTGTAAGTATGGGTGCCAGAGGCTTCAAATTCCTCAGCTGACCTTGCTTTGATCTTTCCTGTTGTCTTTAGAGCTTTCCTAAGTATCATCCTCTTGAAAAAGTCAAGATCTTGCAGCTCTTTCAGTTTTAATCCACAGCTATCATCCTAGTCTTGTTGGTGTAGTGGTAAGGGATGGGGAAAATACAATGACTACATATCAGTCTGCTGATGGTTCCCTGGACTGTAAATTTCACAAGTGTTTCTTAGCTTGATTCCCTTCCTTAGAGGGAGAGCGAAAGACTAAAAGGAGTTGGATTTGGATAAATTTCCTTCCCTCAAGTCAGATATGGCTCTGATATTCTTCTCCCAGCAGAGTAGGCCTAAAAAAAAAAAAAAACTGACACACAATCACAGTATTCATTCATAACATAGAGTTGGATATTTTGATATATGTATATAATATGCAATGATCGAATCTGGAATTAGCATATCCATCACCTCAAACATTTATCATTTCTTTGTGTTGGAGGCATTCAAAATCCTCTTCTACAGAGTAGGCCTTTGTTGTGGAGAACACTGGGCATATTTCAAAATGGTTACTTTTCTCCTCTCTCTAGCAGAGACACTGGAGAATTTTCTTAGTTCTTCACCAGAAAAATCAGGTGGGATTCCTAGAAGTAAGGACTCATAAAAGTAGGAGGGAGAGGACTAAGACTGTAGGCCCCCTGGAATCTCTCACCTCATACAAGTCCATACTCAGTCTCCAATTTCATCAAAATCCCTATGTAAGTCTTCCTGTCTGCTCTGGCTCCAGCAGCTTCTGCCCCAGGTAAATAGATCACTGCTGTGACGCTCCGTATTTGCTGTCTCTCTCGATTTCAGGGCACCAGTTTGCCCTGTGACCTCAATTTTCTGGTAGGTCCAAGGAAAGTCATTGATTTTCAGTTGGTTCAGCTTTTTGCTTGTTGAAAAAGCAGGAGTGACAAGTTTCCAAGAGTTTCTAAGCCCTTTACATGTCAGAGCTGAAACCAGAAGTCCCTGAACTTTTATAATAGGCAGTGAACCTAACCGCCCTCTGCTCCAGAGGAGACATTATTTTTATTATACTGGACAGTAAATAAATCTGCCTTTCACTCCAGAGGGAAACATTATCTACATCTTCCAAGGCTGTTTATTGTTGTAACATCCTTGAAAAGACAATCTGATGTGCAGAAATGTAAAAAACCCATGGAGAACTGTCTCTCAACGGATGTATAAGATGTTGGGGAAACTGCACTGGAAATTGGACTTAAAGCAGTAGTGCTCTACCTTGGCTGTCCAGCAGCATCACTTGGACAGATATTTACATAACTAATGTCCAGAGGTTCTGTTTGCATGGGGTAGATAAAGCCCGAAGCATCAGTAGTTCGAAAAACACCCAGGTGACTCTAATGTAAAGCCTAAATGGAGACCACCTGTCTAAAATATAAGGAGATGAAATAAAATTAGCAATAATTATTTTTTTTAGCTCAGTGTTTCCCAAACTTAACTATGCTTTTTTTTTTTTTTTTTTTGTACCAGGGACTGAACCACTGAGCAACATTCCTAGCCTTTTTAATATTTTATTCTGAGACAGGTCTCTCTAAGTTGCTCAGGGCTAGCTTTGAACTCCGGATCCTCCTGCCTCAGCCTCCTGAGGCTCTGGGAATACAGACATATGCCACTGTGCCCTGCTTTATCATTGCATTTAAATTACCTGGGAATTATGAAGGACAGATTTTGATTCCATGGGTCTGAAATGGAGCCAGAGTTTCTGTTTCTGACAAGCTTCCTGGTGTTGCTTGATGATGTGAGTCCACTCTGAGCACAGGTTTGGGCTCACTGGGAATGCTTCTCGTTATAATCTGTGTGTCTACTTCTAGACTTCCTTGTTTTTTACTTTATACACATGCTTACGAATTTATTGGGTATGAGAGGAGAAGGTAATCTGATTAGAAGATGGTTCTTGCAATAAAAGTGAGGCTTATCCTTTGCCAGGACCACAGAAATACTCTGCATGTTGAGATATGAGAAATTTGAAATATACTTCAGAATGTTGGAAAACGAAGATTTGGAACACGGGGCCATTAAGTCCCAAGCAACCACTTTTCTGAACCTTACATTGCTTCAATATTGATGGTAGCACCTAGAGAAGGATCTACAAATTTGGATCCAAGTGTCAAAGAAATAAAAAGGAAAATCTTGGTATTGCTGAAGTCAAAGCTCCATGAGGCACGAACAGCCCCTCAAAAGAATATTGATCAACTTGTTTTTATTTCTCCTACTGGGACTAGGGGAAATCATCTCTGAAACTCCTTCACCCAATCTCCAGGTTTAATTTCCAGAGGTCATGATACCACTGGTCTCCATGAGAGCAGAGTGGGCACCTGAAGCTGTGAGTCGGGCAGAAACACCCATTTCCAGGACCCGTGCGGCTCATTACCAGGCCTCTTCCTAACAATCTGTCCCCGTTCCAGTTTGAACAAACATCTTTCTGGCTACACAAGTCCTTCATTTGTTTTCCGGAGTAAACCAAAGGCTCCTAGACAGGAGCCAGGTGCCAGGGAGCCCCAAGAACATACAGAGACACGCCTGTTAAATATTGATCCTGTCAATGTCCCTGGGGCGGGAGGGAGGGAAGAAGACACGGTGCCTTCTTCTCTGACAAGCTTCCTTAACCAAGTTAATACCCGTCCACCCATCAGTTGCCTCTGGGAGCATTTTAGAAATAACACTTCACAATGGTGAGATAGGTCATCATTTCCCAACAAGCCTGGTTTCTCCTAGTTTTCTAATAAAGGTAAGCTGAAATTGAGACATAAGGTCTTTGCTTTCCCTGACCTCTGTTTTTCTCACATCCATCAGAAAAGATCAATGCCATGGTGAGGTCCTCAGAGCTGAGGAAGGAAGGTTGCCACAGCCAGTTAGCTAGGTGCAGAGAAGATCCATCCTGGGCCTCTTTTGCATCCCATGCGGAACGGACCCTGCTGCAGGTGTTCCTTCAATCCATCTTTGTGATGTGCCATTATGTGCTTAGGTGCTGGAAATCCAAATCAAATAAAGCCTTGGCTCTGTCATGGAGGGCTTATAAGCCCCAAACCTGGGTTAATGGTTTTCTAAGTCTACGCCAAATTGTTTAAATATTTAAACAGAATACATGTATTTGCTTTTGAGAGAAGTGGCCATTTTGTTGTCCAAGGTTGGGAGAGGCTAATAGTTAAAGATGGGGGATAAGTGGTTCTATAGGCTGTCCAATCTCTATGGAAAGACGTAATACCCATAAAGCATGGGAAGAGTCATGAGCCTATCACAGATGTTTCATATTAAAATATTACCCATAATTCTCCCTGAACGGCAATCCTGAACCATGGCCCAAGGTAGGTGAAGGACCTAAAGGAACAAGATGATACCCATTGATCAGTGGTACTTCTTCAGCTAGCCATGGAAGCCAGCAAGGGAGGCCTGACTCCTGTTTCCTCCCAAAATTCCTTCTCAAGATTGCAGCACTGAGGGCTGGGGTTGTAGCTCAGTGTAGAATGCTTACCTAGTACATGTGAGGCACTGGGCTCCATCCTCAGCACCACATAAAAATAGATAAATAAAACAAAGGTGTTGTTGTGTTCATCTACAACTAAAACTAATGAAAAATAAATTTTTTTAAAAACTGAAAATCCAGAGGTTTCAAGAGCCAAGCTGATGATATAGGGCTGTGAGATCAGAGAGACTGCAGGAACAATGTTCATTTTAAAGATATTCAAATTCAAAAACAAAGCCAAGGACATACTGCCTTCCTCTTTGCTTTGTCAGCAATAATATGGAATTGGTCTAAAGACAGTGTTTCATTCTTCTCATCCATGTAAGTAAGGCACATCACGATGCCACTTTAAGACTTCATCGCCTCAACAGTTAAAATAGGCATAATAATGCCCAGCTTGCATAGAGCACCAGGTGGTTGTGATAATTTAATTATCCAATATCTATAAAGCATTTTAAAACTATAAATCATGACAAAATTGAAAGCCACTTAACCAATATCAAGCCTTCCTTATCTCTGAATGTTTAATTTATGCTCTGCTCTCTTAGAACTCAGGGACATGCATTCCAATCCATTTTCCAGACTTCCACTTATCATATTTGCTGGAAAAAGTACTCTTTTCCTGTTGCCCTAACTTGTTGAAAGTATGGCTTACGTGATTGTTAACTGGCTGCCTAAGGCAAATCAAATCTACAAATATTTACTAGCTGTTGAGCTTGGCCTTGTAGGAGATAAAAAAAAAAAAGCATAAGATTCACTTTCTGCATTAAAAGAGCAAATTGCCCAGCTGCACCACACTGCCTATATATTCTAAAGGAGGGGAAAACAGCCTGTGCTCCCTAGATGCCCCCAATACACCTGGAGCTTTACTTCAAATACAAGAAACAGCTGGTGTTCATGATTTAAGGCTCAAATACAAATAGCAGAAAGAATTTATTTTACAAGCTGCCTGGTTTGGCAAAATTCCAGAATTCATCAAACAGAAAGATAAGGATGATGATGATAATGATAAAAGTGATTCTGCATAGTTGGCCGTTATATAGAACATAAAAGAAGTGCAATCTACATATGACATTCCAGAGTTGGAATATACCCCCAACTTCATCCAAAATAGATTTATAGCAAGGCCTTCCCAGGACCTGTGAAATTCAGAGATGACCCCATATGCTTGACAGGCTCTGCTTGGAAGGACCTATGAAGGTTTCAGGCAGTGTCCTTTGTTTTACTCTAATATGGGCATGTAACATAGGAAAGCCTCCAAAGAACCTAATGTTTCAAAATGCAAATCACAGTAAAAAGAACTTAACTTCCAATCTGAGGTTTTGGATAAACTATTGAGATCTTTGTTATAAGTCTCCCACTTAGAAAAATTACAGTGATCTGATTCATAAATGAATACCCACCACTCAGAGGGAAGAAAAAGTCTAACATCCTCAGCACTTTCTTTTTAAAAAATATTGTTTTTAGTTGTAGATGGACACAATATATTTATTTTATCCATTCATTTATATGTGGTGCTGAGGATCAAACCCAGTGCCTCACATGTGCTAGACCAGTGCTCTATCACTAAACCACAACCACAACCCCCTCAGCACTTCTATTGCTAGAAGTGGTACTGAGTACTTTTATATAGTAGCTCACTTAATTCTCTTGATAAATCATGACAGTATTATTCTCATTGCAAACATAGGAAAGGCTGGGGTTATAACTCAGGGGTAGAGCGCTTGGCCTTGAATTCCATTCCTAGAACACACATACAAACACACACACACAGAGGGGAAACTGAGGCTCCCGAAGATAACATCATGGCACAAGCTAAATGAAAGGATCGAGTCATTTTGCTACGCCCCACCATCTGTAACCCTGAGGACAGAAGTGGGTGTACCCAAGGAAATTGAGTGGGTCTGCTTGTTAGTGCCTTGATGGCTGCAGTTCAGTAAATGCCTCTGATTTCAAGGAGGCATTGCATGAATGGCAGCTAATCCCATCCACACCACAGTCTGTTTCCTCTCCCTGTCAAAGTCTTCACAAAGGACTTCTTTTGGTCTCCAACAAGACCAGGAATAAGAATTGGCTTAGAGAACCTCTTCCCTAGTGCTACAAAAAAAAATTCCTATTATTGATGAATTATCCCTTTTCCATTCTCATTGGTGGAAAATCCCATGGAGACTGATTTGTTCAGATACGGAGAAGCATTTCAGACTTAAATATGTTTCAGAAGTTGAAGTTGTGTCTGTGAGGGTTTATAGCTCAGATTTTCTCTTTGTCAGTGGGGTCTTTGTGTACAGAATACAGCATATTAATTATTCATTTGGGGGGGAAAAATCATGTTGCTCTAGAGATTTTTCCATCCATAAAATGTGGATAATAAAAGCTATCCCACCTTGTTCGTATGGTTTGGGGAATTATACAAAGAATACAAAGAATAAAGTTGAGAATAATTTATAATACATTGGCAAATGCCATCTCCTCTAGTTTTTTCAGTCTAAAAAGACCCAGCACCCCCCTTGGTCTCCTTACAGTAGCCTATCTTCTCTTATTTTTATAGCAGCTCTCATTTACCCAAATTGACTTTTTCACTTGGTTGTTTATTTGAGGGTTTCCTGTCTCTCCAACTACAATGAGATTCCGTAAAAGAAGGGATTTTTGTCTTTTTTTGTGAGGAGGGGTACTGGGGATTGAACTTAGGGATGCTTAACCACTGACACACATCCTCAGCCCTTTTAAATATTTTATTTAAATAAAAACTCACTGAGTTGCTAAGTGCTTTGCCAAATTGCTGAGGCTGGCTTTGAACTTGCAATCCTCCTGCCTCGGTCTACCTGACTCAAAAAGATCACAGGGATGTACCACCACACCCAGCAATTTTTGTCCTTTTGCCATTGCAATGCCAGCATCTCAAACTGTCGCCAGCACATAGTGGGTACTCAATAAATTCATGTTGAATAGTAAAACTTTTGTGTTACATTATATATCTTTATCTAAATTTTGAAAATTGGATTCAAGTTCAAAAAAAGTTGATTAATCATAATCTTTGTTTTGTGGCACACTCATCTTTGATTCATATATGGCCCTCTTATAATTATTTACCTACTACTTAGTTTTTTTCAAAAATTATATAATAAACATCTGAAAAAATAGAACCTAAAACAAAATCTAGGGTCCTTCATTGGACCACAGGGCCCTGTATCTTGGGAATTCCAGGTGCTTTGTTCCCTGTTGTCTTTAGTCTTCTCCCCAGAAGTAGAGCCTCAAGTGAGACACTTGTGCAAGTGATAGGCTGAGAGGGTGGTCTCAGGAGAGGGGAGCCAGAGAAACAGGGTGAGACAGGAAGAAAATGTAAAGCACAGACAATTTGCCTGGATCAGCTGGAGACAGGTCTCAGTGTGACCCTCAGGAGCTCTGAAGCCACTGGTACCCAAGTGCTGACCCCATCTCAGGGCAAAAAACTAGCCATCTGAACCCCTGAGTCAGCTAGTCAAAGGCTGACATTGGGGAGGCAGGATATGGGAAAACAGGTACGTAGCCTTCTGAGTGGGGCAGCCCCCATTTGGCCAAGAGCAGTTCTGTAGAAAGGGATGCAGCCTTGGTCGGTTGGCAGCCAACTCTCAGTACCTGGGAGTCAGTGCACTGGACCAGGAAGAGGCCGTCTGGGCATGTCCATGTTGTCTTGCCCACCCTTTTATATAGTTTAACCAAAATATGTATTTAGTCTTAAAACTCTGTGTGTGTGTGTGTATCTGTGTGTGTTTATGTGTGTGTTCAATTGTTTGGAACTTTCTAGAAAGGAAATCCATTACATTTTGTTTTGACTGACATATAATATTTAATAGATGAATATACCACACTTTATTCACCCATTCTCCCATGGATGGTCTTCTGAATTATTTCTAGGTCTTCACTATGTGTTGCTGTGACTATTCTTATATATGTTTCCTGTTGGGTAAGTGCAAAAATTTCTTGGGTTTATTTCTGTGGTGGAAATAGCCAGATCATAAGGTATAAACTTTAGAAGATGGTGTTATACTAATTCACATGCCCACTGATAATACATGAGACTCTGCCATCTATGTCCTTTCCAACTTTTTAATTCTTATAAATTAAATGAGTATAAAATGGCATCTCACTGTAGTCTTAAATTCTTCATATCTTCAACCGCTAATCATACATTCCTATGTTCATCACATGCATCTGCGAGATAATTTTTTTTAGTATTTACTTATTTATTTTAGTTTTCGGCGGACACAACATCTTTGTATGTGGTGCTGAGGATCGAACCCGAGCGGCACGCATGCCAGGCGAGCGTGCTACCGCTTTAGCCACATCTCCAGCCCTATTTTACCCTCCTTTTCTATTGGGTTATTTGTGCTTTCCTTATTGATTTTTTTAGTTTGTCATTCACTCTTTGCTGTGTGTATTATGAAAATTGTGGATATCTTCTCGCACATTTTAACTTGTATTTTCACCTTGGGTTCCGTGTCTTTTACTCATCTTGATTACATTATAGTCACACATATTATTCCTTTTCTTTTTATGGCTTTTTATGTCTTATTTAAGAAATATTTCCTTTAAATATTCTGAAGAACAATCTCAATCTGAGGGCCGAGGGTCACAAATGAAACCGGGTTCCAGGCAGATTACAGAAGCAAGCACTGTCGTGCCTCCCAAGACACCGTCCCATTTGAAAGAGCCCTGACTAGCAAGCACAAGTGACCAGCTGGCTGGCTGGCAGGTGTGTTCTGGTTATAGAATTAGATATATCATGCTATTAGAGCTGGATGCCATTAAAAATTCTAATCATAGACTGTAATTAACTTTCCTTGCTCTGACGCCCGCTCACTAAGCAACCTTCTGATTATCATTTGGCTTCCCATGTATCTTGCCTACAGGGAGAGAATGTACTGAGAATGTACTGTTCAGGCCGACGTGAGGATCCAATCCATTAAACAGTTACATGCCATGATGTAAATTAATAAATTCGTATTCTGATTTTATCATCTGCCTCATCTGGGCTCCGAAGGCGTGAGTCAGCATCCCCGGGTCTAATCAACACAGACACTGAGAATATCAAGCTTCTGGGCTGAAAAACTAAGAACTAGCCCCAGACCTGAGTGAAATCACCAAGGTAACATTGCCCTGGAGGCCCCTCGGCCTGATGAAGGAGGCTTTCCTACATGTCATGCGATACGGACAGGGATTAAAATTGACGTTTGACATTATAAAGGGCTGCATATTCAAAACTGTGGCTCGGTTCCATTCAGGTGAAGGCAAAGAATAGGGGATGATCATGAGACTCATATTGAATATTTATTGGCTTATGAGCACACACCAGATGCTGCACAAATCCTAGGCAGAAGGTTGAGATTTACAGACATGTTTGAAAATAGCAAAAACATAAACAAAACAAAACAAAAAAAAGGACAGATGGTACGTGCTGAGGAGATGGAACAAGAGGCATCTGACTGATAAATTCTTGTTCCACGTAGGTACTTGTGGTCTAGCATCCACAACAGAAGAAGGCAACTTTAAAGCCCCAAAGTAAAAGAAAACAGGAGAAAGAAACACAGGGTACACCAGAGCACAAACAGGAATGCACTGAGGCCGTGAGATGATCCAGGCCAGAGGAATGATTTAGGACGTGAGGGCTGAGGGCAAGATCTTTGAAGTAAGTTCAAAAGGCAAAGTGGAGATGAGTCCGTTAGGACAGATGGGGATAATTGAGCAATCCTGCAATTTAGTCTGCCACTTCATCCATGATCCTGGGTGAGTGGCACCTACAGTGACACTGATCCCCTTCTGGGATCCCAGTTACACTGAGTAATAAAGGGAAGAAAGTGATAAGAACTGCAGTATCTGGAAATTCTTAGCCTAGTGACGGGAAGAGAGTCTCTGCTTTGTATTCTGGCCAAATAAGGGGGAGGGGTCAAACCCACAGGATTTGTTGCTCAAAGAAAGATACGTTCCTAAGCTGGGCTTGGTGGTGAGTCCCAGTTACTCATGAGGCTAAGGCAGGACAATCATTTGTGCCTAGAAGCTTAAGGCCAGCCTAGGCAACATAGCAAAACTTTATCTCAAAAATAAAGAAGAAGAAGAAAAGAATGTTCTAGAAGGAGTGAGAGAAATTCAAGGAAGCTCTATGTTAACAAGCATTATTTCCTGCAGCACACCCACCAGAGTCAGGTCCCCTGGTTTTGGGATGTTCTTTGGCTCTAAAAATGAGGTAGAGATATGCTACCCTGTGTGTGGCTTGATCAATCTGCAGTGTGGAAGGAAGGTACACCAAAGGCTCAACCAAACAGCAGGCCCATGCACAGCAGGTTCATGGAAGTGCTTCTCACAGGTGCACCACCAGGATGCGTGAATTCCAGGGAGCGGGGCTGCAGAGGGCTGGCCTATGTTCTCTACCAAGCCAAAGCGCTCTGACTCACACATGAAGGAATGAGCTCTTTAAGAGTGGCCTCAGTTGGGGTGCTTATGGGGACAAATAAATGTAGACAGAGGGGGCTCCTTGTCTAGTAGAGGTTGTCCCGCACGTGCTCCATGATGGTCTTCAGCCCCAGCCAGGTCTCCTCTGCGGTGGGGATGATCTGGTTGGCTGGAAGAAGGAAGCCATAATGTCCTGTATCTCTCAACTCAAATGTGAATGCATACTTGATGCCATTGTTATATGCCCAGTCGATGCTGCTCCCGCTAGCTGGATCTGTAAGTCCAAAGAACAAACACTAGTGAAACCCAGTTTCCTTCAGCATTCCAGAGGAGAGGGCCAGAAGTTCTGCCTGCCTAGAGTTCTTTAGGGACCCAGAGTTCTTTCTGCAAGTCATCGGGCCTCTGACACATAAACTCTGACTCCATCCATAGATCTTAGGATGTCCTGTATCATGAGGTTCTACAATAATCTCAAATCAAGAGATAGGAAATCCTTACACCCACCCTGTCACTAACTCACTGTGTCCAGCACTGCAGGTCACTCAAAACCAGTCTTTAGAGAGATGGGTGGAGTCAGCAGCATCCAAAGGAGCCCTAACAACCCTGGTCTCCTGGAATTGTGTCCTCTCTCCTACACAGAATAGGGCTGGCTTCACTTGTGTCACTAACAGGATATTGCAAAAACAAAGCTGCCATGAAAGATACTGCAGCTTGTCCTTGTCCTCTCTTGGGTCCCTTTCTCTGGGGGAAGCCAGAGCTATAATGTAACAAGCCTGATCAAGAGCTTAATGTGGTAAAGAACTGCAAACTCCTAGCAATACTCAGCACTAACTCACCAGGCATCCAAGTGAGTCACCCTATAAGCAGATCCTCCAGCCTTATCAAGACTAGTTAACTGCTACCCTGGAAGATATCTTGACCCATCTAAGACCCTGAGCCAGAACCACCCAGCTAAGCTATTCTTGAATTCCTGACCCATAGAAACAGTGTAAGAAAATAAATGTTTATTGTGTTAAGCTGCTAAGTTTTATGGTTCTTTTAATACAGCGAGAGCTAACTGATATGCAAAGAGGAAGCACATTCCTTAGGGTTTCCCTTTGCCAAAAAGCTTGAGAGATACAGGGGGCCTGTTTTTCTGCTTCTTCCCAGACTGTACCAGAGCAGAAATCAGCTAAAAGTCCAAAAGAGAAATTATCTTGAATAATAAAATAATGATGTCAATAGCAGCTATTATCTATTCAGCATGAGCCAGTCATTATGTTGGAAACTTGACAGTTATGATCTTGCAATCTTCCAAAACCAGTGAGGTAGGTATTACTGTCCTTGTTTTACAGATGAGGGAATCCAGGCTCAGACAGGGTAATTCATCTAAGAAAATACAGATGCAAAATGGCAGCTCTGGAATTTAAGCCCAGGTCCATCTGATGATAAAGCCCATGCTTTCTTCAACCTACTTGAGGTTCATCTGCTTTATTAACACGTCTGATAAATGAAAATATGGGCTGGGCTTGGTGGTGCACACCTGTAATCCTAGCAGCTTTGGAGGCTGAGGCAGGAGAATCACAACTTCAGAGACAGCCTCAGCAAAAGCAAGGTACTAAACAAGGTACTAAACTAAGCAAGGTACCCTGTATCTAAATAAAATACAAAAAAGGGGTGGGGATGTGGCTCAGGGGTCAAGTGCCCCTGAGTTCAATCCCTAGTACCGGAAAAAAAAAAAAGAAAGAAACAGAAAGAAAATATGGTTCTTTTACCTTCCTGTTATTTCTGTGAGTTGTTTCTCATGGTGGTATGGTATGTGCAATGTTTCTAGAGACACTGCCTGCACTGACAAGACACGTTCCCTAAGGGTATGAACAGGCTCCGCTCTGCTCTCAGAAATCCTTCCGTGTTTCCCATGGATTTTCTACCCTGAGAAAATGCTTCAGCAAAAATAGATGATGGTACCAGAAGCTTCTAAGGGTTCTTTATATGGAAAGCTCAAGTATTTCATAGCACATTTAAGACTTTGGAAGGAGGCAGAAAAGCAGCTGCTCAGAGGTCAAAGTGATCAAATTCACGAGCTTCACTTTATTCCCTGCTCAACATTCAGCTACTCATTTTTTCCTGACACACACGGGAACCTACTACTAACATTACAGTTCTCAATTAATAATTAAAGATTATTCCCTAATAACACACATAGAGCCACGTCTTTCATTTAAGGCAGCATAGTATTTCATCATATGGATATACCAAATGTGTTTTTAATCCAACATGCTCCTGATGGACACTTGAGATGTTTACTAGCAATTTGTGATGGTAAGTAATGCTGTCATAAACATCCTTAACATCTATGAATTTCCCATGAATCAGATGAGCCCAAAGAACTTGTTTTTAAACCCTTAGTAGATCAGAAGAAGTGAAGAAAAAGACTGTTGGAGGCAGTTGGCCAGAAAGCAGTGCAAGCCAGAGAGGAGGAAGGAGACTAAAAACTCTAAAAAGCACACGCAAGAATTAGACAAGCCAGGCTGGCGCTGTAGCTCAGAGGCAGAGCGCTTTCCTAGCACGTGTGAGGCACTAGGTTCAATCCTTAGCACCACATGAAAAACTAAACAAATAAAGGCATGCTGTCCATCTACAACTATGAAAAAAAGAAAGAAAGAATTAGGCAAGCCAAACAGGCAGGGGCAAACTATGGAGGGATTCTACATCCTAACATGGCACAGTAGATCTACAGATCGTAAGAACTAATGTTCAGGAAACCATTCAATCATGAAGAAAGGGGCTTAGGTCTCTTCCACATGCTTAGTTTAAGTAGGCAGGAAAGTATGAAGTCGATTTTAGAATTATTTTTATTTAAAATGGTTGATCTAAGAAAAGGTCTGGCACTTGAAGAAATTAACACCAACTGTTTATGTAGTACATGCTAGAACCCTTGGGGTTAGAGTGTTATTATACAAAAATTCATTGCTTTTTGGAAAGCAAGAAGGGCAGAGAAAGCCCACGAAGAACACAGAAGATGGGCTCTTGAAAGAGGTAGGAAATGTTACGGCCCCTGGAGATGCTCAGGAGAACCTTCCTGCTCTTCTGTTGGAGGCATCTGGTAAATCTCCCTAGGCCCGGGCACTGCTCAAGCTGGGGAAAAGTATGTGTTTGATGTGGGAGGACAAGGCCATAATTTAAAACGGTGTCTGACTCAAAAACCAGAACCCTGTTGACCTACGAAGCTCTTTTGAGAAGACCTCTTCATCAGGCTGCTAGCAAATCTCCTGTAAGTCTCTTTAGTCCCTGGCTCAGTTCTGACTAATTAAGCAGAGGGTGAAGAAAGTCTCCCAGATGTGTACTCGGAAGAGTTCCCATTTAACAACACTAATAACAATAAACCATGAATAATTAATGGATTGTTGCTGCAATTAGCAACATAAATACCAGCCTCCTGCTAACTGCTTCATGCTGCTTGTGGCATATGAAATAGAGACTAGGGTGCTTAGATGGCAGTCCAGAGGAGGGCCTGGGGGAAGGATGGAGCACTTCGCAGAAAAGGAGTTCCGAAGGGAAGCCAGGAGAGTGGATTGGGTAAGGTGGGACAGCGAGTTCCACACCCAAAGAGGAAAACAAATATACCAGCAAGGGTTTGGGCGCTCTGAAGGGCACCAACGGTTAGAACACTATATACAGAGAAGGCACTAGAGGGGACAAAGGGGACACTACCTTCAAAGGGATTAGAGTTGTGCTTCCCCTATTTATGTTCACATTTATTTTTTCCATTTGCAGCTGGGATCTTGGACTATGATTTTTTTTTTTCAACAGGAACATTTGAAAACAAACTCACAGAAAAAGGGAAAAGATAGATTCTCAACAGGAGTTGTTGAATGTATTGCCCACAGGAAACATTTTAACAGAAACCAGACAAGGGTATTTCTTCAAAATGAGGCTGTAGATAATGAACCTCAACACCAGGTTTGGGGCCTCAATAGGTTTTTCTGTTGTTGTTGTTGTTGTTTATTTGTTTGTTTTGGCTAGATGATAAGCATTGTTGGGAGGACCACCTATAGATCATTTCTAATAAGGTGAGGGGGTCTCCCCCATACCACTATCAGGACCACCATCAGTCTGCCCACGTAAAGGGGGGTTTCATTTGAAAATGGACGGATGGACTTGAAGAATTTTTGGCCAATGGTGTGAAGATGAGGAACGCAGATTCTACCAGCCAATAGGACCTAACTCATCAAGGGCACATGATAAATAGCTGAGCATGTTGAAGGCAGCTGCCCACAACCACCATCACACTGGCTTGACAGAAAGCCATTCTACCTCTAACCACAAAAACAGTCGGCCACACAGGCAGGCCCACTGGCAGCTCCCGCCACTCCATTCCCAGTTCCTCTCAGAGCACTTTCGGAACAATGCATCCACACAGCCAGTACTCACACACGGTGGTGCAGGTTGGGCCCACTTGGAACTTAGTGCCCCAAAGGGAAGCCAGAGCTGCAGCGGCATGCCTCGCCACATCGTCCTGGGAAAGGAATAGCAAAGTGAAGAAGAGTGAATCCTGAGGCCCACGATTGCCCAGCTGTCCTGCACTGGATGGTCTGGGAGAGTCTCGGCCCTCCCCCAATTTCCCCTTCTGGTCTTTTCTTTGTTATTAACTAGACCCAAGATTGGACTATCAGCTGAGGGAAGAGACTGGATTCCCCCAATCCTTCTCCACCCCAGTTCTTCCATCCAGTCTGGGAAAGGAGGTAAAGAAAGATGGAGGTGGAAGAAGATCAATAATAACTCTAAAAGCATGGAAAACTGGAAAGCTGCATTCAAGCTCTGGAAAGACCTGGCAAGCTGCTCAGCCCCTGGTTAGAACCCAGTAAAGGTACTGAGGAACAAGAATGCCAAGCGCGTTTCAAGAGAAAATCCCTGAAGAACTGGATGCTCTCGAGTGGAAGTGGAGACAGGGCTGCCATATATAAAGAGGACCTGGGATAATTTATGCCTGACCATGAGCCTGGGTCCTCAGCCTGGAGGCTAGTGACCTGGGCAGAGGGGTGTGCTCAATCAGACCAGCCCAAAGGCTGTGTGGCCCTGCTCCTCCACTCCATCCCAAAATGTCCTCCTCCATTCTAGGGTGAATCACTGGGGGGCACAGAGCACCACTAACTGTGATCTACACCCTCCTTCACTTCTTCATTAACTACAGTGAGGGGCCTCTCCCCCTTGCACACCATAATGGCAACCACAGTGCATAGCAGGCACTGGGTATGACACCCTCCAGTCAGAAAAACAAGTGAGAAGTAAGGCAGACTCCGGCGCAGTTCTTGGAGCTCACAGCAGGCCTAGAAGTAAGAGGCACGTTCTCCTGTCCCCAATAGGTCTGATGGTATACCCCACAGGACAGGAGAGAAGTCTAAGCTCTTAATGAAACCACCCAGGCTCCTGGACTTTCCTCTGAAGCCGTAGATCAGTCACCTTGGCAGCACCCAAAGGGTCAAGCAGGCCCAGGGCTGGGTGGAAAGCCACTGTCACTCACCAGCTCCTCAGCATCTGGGGCCTTCTTGACAGTGTATCCATAGGGATACATCAGCAGCTGTGAGTAGCTGTGCAGGTCGATGAAGCATTTGAAATTTCCATGCTTTTGAATGAAATCTACCACCGATTTCACCTCCACTTCAGAATTGGCATGGGGGCCGTGGTACACTTCAGAGCAAGGGTTATCACTGGATCCCTCTCCTGTTGGGGGACAGCCAACCAGAAATAGTAATCCATAGGCCACAAAAATAGAAATGAGGGCACTAAACCCCAAGGAGGGGTGGGAGGTATTGGCAATGGGCAGGCCATTGCCAGATGCCCTAAAGAACCAGTCCATAGTATGTGCAGACTGTAAGGAGGAGGCCAGGGAGGGCGGTGGTGGGTATTAGATCTCCCACAGCTGAGGAAAATTGTTGGGACTTCTTTAAGTGGATAGAGTTGACCTTATATTGCACCAATAGCAGTTGTCATAAATAATTAATATCATGCTTGAGAATGAGTTGTAATTAATAAGTATTCTAGATAATTAATATGAATACCAATAAATAATGAAAATGACTCCATTTATTCTAGTGTCAACTTATTCTCTTGCTTCAGATCTTAATAGCCAACTGCTGCCAAAAATAATCTATTGTTGTGGCTAAAATCTCTTGGTTATTTGACAGGTACTTAGAAATATTGCCTTCTGTATTGCTTCCCAACACAGCTCCCTGAGGTATCTGGTGATTGTGCGTGCGTGGATGAGCGTGTGTGTGTGTAACCACCCCAGTTATGGGAATATCTGGCTTCACTTTGATGCCTTCAGTTCCCGCATTGGTATCAGCTCCTTTCACTTTTCCCTAGTGATTTCTGTGGTTATTTCTGTGCAAGTAAATGAAGTCCATTAAAAACAAAACATCAGGACTGGAGTTGTACCTCAGTGGTAGAGCACTTGCCTAGCATGTATGAGGCACTGGGTTTGATCCTCAGCACCACATAAAAATTTAAAAAGTAAAATAAAGATATTGTATCCATCTACAACTAAAAATATTTTTAAAAATCAGTGTAGCTGTGAAATAGTATAAGATAACTAATTGGATTTGGAATTGGAAGGTGAGTTTAGATCCTAATTTTTTTTTAAAGTTGTACATGGACATAATGCCTTTATTTTGTTATGTGGGGCTAAAGATCGGACGCAGTGCCACACACATGCTAGGTAAGCGCTCTGACACTGAGTTACAGCCCTAAGATCCTAATTTTTATCAGCCATACAATCTTGAGATTATCTCTGAGCTTCCATTGTCTTATTTCAGATAATAAAGTCTACCCACTAAGTTAAAGACAAGATATATGTGAGAGTACTTAGCACATATTTGATATTTTGTAGAGGATGGTTTTTAAAAATCTGGAACTCAGAACCCAGGTTACCTAATTCCCATACTCTCTCTCAATAGCATGCTGCTGAGGTTCATATTACATGTTAAGAATAACTGCTGGAATTTAATTTTCACAACATGATCTTGCCTATTAGAGTAACAGTGCTAATTGCTCCCTTGGATTCATACATCTAATATGAGAGTAGTTTTAAAATATCAGAATGTCAGTGTAGGGCCTGGAGTTGTAGCTGGTGGTAAAGCACTGCTTACCATACACAGGCCCTGGGTTCATCCCCAGCACACGAAAAAATTTTAAAATAAAAAATTAGCATAATTATAATAACAATGCAAAGATACTCTGTCCCACTGTCCTCCCAGGAAGACAAAATATATTCAATCATTCCTTTTCAAAATTACAATAAAATCTTTAAAACAAAACAAATAGACTATATCCACCTAGAGACCCTCAAAGAGGCTGCTAAGTCTGTCAGTGAATGGAACGGTGGAACCAGAGTGGAATAGGCTCCCTCAACACCAGCTCAGAATCCCCGTGAACAGGCTCGTCCCGTGGCAGTGGGATCTGAAACTGTTCCCCCACCTACCTGCAAAACTCGCATTCCAGTTTCGATTTGGATCAGTGCCAACACAGCGGCTTCCAGGATTCAGGGACCGTGTCTTCCTCCATAATCGGTTCTGAAAAAGCCACCCAACACCCAGAGGTAGGTCAATCTACAGAAGCAGTGAAAGGCTTCTGGGAGACTAATATGGAGATGACCACAGCAGATGGGATGAGCTGCTTGCAGCTGGACCTGGGGGAGCTCCAGTCCTCGCTATGGGGCAGTTTGCTCTCATCCCTTCCGACAGGAGGAGTTTGTACTTCTGGGTTTAAGAAAGGAATGCTCCTCAAAATCCCCTGATAAGAATTTTATATGCAAGAACCAAGTTGATGCCATCTGAGTGCCCTGAATAATTAATTATTGGCTTCAGTAGACATGGGACGCACGGCCATTATGTGCCTTGATGATCACCTATGCCTATTTTATTTTTGCTTTAAGAATCCACCTGAATCTAGTCAAGCTCTGGGTTGGGGAATAAGGGAGTAAATTAAACGGCACAACAAAGAAGCCATCAGCCAAATTCAGAATGTGAGACATTATACAGGAAATTACTTGGTTTCTCCAACAAATGAATGACATTTTAAAAGGATGATTGGGGGTGCTGATGTAGTATAAAAGGAACTGCAGCGACATGTAGATGCAACATGCAGACCTTGTTGGATCCTGACTTCAACAAATTGACTCCTAAGAGACACTTTAAAGATAATTGGGGGTGTTAGATGATATTAAAGAACTTCTATTAATTTTTTAAAGGTGACAGTGGTGTAGTGGGTTTGGGGCTTTTATTATTATTATCATCATCACCTAGAGATGCACACTAAAGTAGTTTTGGGTAAAATAACATGATATCTGGGATTTGCTTCAAATTACATCAAGAAAAAAATTGTATGGGAGAAAAAAAGATGAATAAAAGATTGAGAAAATGTTGATAATAGATCAAGGCTCATAATAGGGAGTTCCTTAAACTATTCTCTCTATAAAAAATATATATTCCCTGGTGATTGTCGGCTCCGAGAATGACTAGAAGACGAATTCCCAAGGAAGCTCATAATACATGCATTAGTAGAAGTGCTCTCTAAGGGTACTGGCAAAGCTAGGAACTCATTTCACTAAGTTTCACTCCAAGTTCAGCCCATTCGGGGTTACTCACTCGAGTGTGTGTGTATACATATCCATCAGGATTGGCCACAGGCAACAAGAAAATATCCACTTTCTCCAAGATGGAGGTCACAGCTGGGTCCTCCCCATAATCAGACACAATCTAAGCAGAGACAAGGTGTTTGTCAGCTATACCTCAGCAGGCTGGATTACTAAGGTCCAATAGGGTATGTTCCTTAGAGGCCCAGTGCCCACCAAGAATGGATGCTTCTAGAACAGTGTCCACCCTCGAGGCTTCTTTGGTGTCTCCATGGGCATGGCTGTCTGTAAAAGCCCTCCGAGCTCCTCAAGACCTGGGGACATGGCTGCATGACAACATCAACTGCAGTGAATCCTGGGGTGCTTGCTTTGTTCATTCCCTCTGAGAGTGAGGGGGGTCACACCATATCTTAAGAATTTGAGCCCCCATCGAAGGAGTAGGGAAGATATGACCTTCACATCCAGGCTTAAAACACTGTTCCCTACCCACACAAGTTAAAACAGACTTCCTGGATGGATCTGGAGGCAGCTTGAAGTCCCTCCTAAGGGCTGTGCGACTTGGAGGGGCCGAAGGCAGAGTTCATTTGACTAGTGCTGAGTGTTTCTCTGCTCCCCTCGCAGGGCTACAGAGGGTCAGAATCCCAGGCACACTCGTGGCTTATCGACTTGCTCCCCACCATTTTGTCACTTAGCCAAACTGGGCCGATAAAGTGGTTTTAACCATTTACTTCTCCCATCTGAAAAGTCCCCAGCCTACTGGGGTGTACAGAGCACCTTCCTATCTCATCCCCAGGGCCCAGCTATGTGAGATGCTGCAGGGGCCCCTGGGGCCCACCAGAATCCTTGGCTAATACCAGGCGACATGACCTTCCTCGCCGTCCAGATGGCGGTGGCCTGTGAGATCCACTCGCGGGAATGGATGCCTGCATTGAGCCAAATGGCCGGCCGCTGCTCGCCTCCTGTGCTGAACTGCAGAAGGGAAAAGAGGCCAGAAAATGACCCGCCTGCCCGCGTCTCCACTCACCTCTCCTCTCCCCAGCTCGCTCCTATTCATTTAATTCATTTAAGATAATTCAGAGACCAAATGTTCCTGAGGGCACCGTCTATTTATTGGGCTTATCCGTGACCAGGGAGCTTAATTGGTTGGCTGCAGCTCTGGGCAGCCTGAACCTCTCCAGTGTTGGGAGCAAATGGAAAAGAGAAACAATTGTTATTGTGGATTAGAATGCTGGTGCGATTAGAGATAATAGTATGTCTCTTGAAAGACCTCAAATGGTATCCCAACAGAGAGAGACACAAGGGTGCATGAACCAGGCTGTTTTGCTGATGCAATAAATGAATTCGGTTTTAAATTAGGAAGAAGAGGGCTTCACTATGGCTCTTTGTAAATGACAGTAATGAATTCTGGCTCCTGCCTTTTCCATAGTGTTGGGGCCCTGTGGGTCGGAGCTTGGTGCTAACGAAGCCAGGGTCTCCATCAGACCAGGCAAATAATCTAATTGTAATTATCTTAAAGAAACCAGCTCAGTGGCAGGTCTCCCTTCCCACTGATAGATAGCTTGCTAAAAACCTAGGTTCTTTGGGCTTCTATGAAGCTAAGGGTTTGGCAAATTCTGAGCACCATCAGTTGTTCCATGGTTTATATGCCCAAATTCCTTTTTATTCATTCAATTGGATTATTTCTGTAATTTATGTCATTGTCATAGTGCTCTACCTCCTTTGCCAATACAGACCTGTATCTGTTAGAAATATCTGGAAACTAGGCTTCGTGCAGCCAAGGATCAGAGTCTGGGCTTAAAATTATACCCACCCTAAAATTAGCTTCCTAGGTTGCTTTTCCAATAAGTAGCCCTAAAAGCAGACTAGAACTCGTAGGTCCAAACCAACTTATCTTGCTGTTTACAGAAGGTGGGGTTGAAGGCAAAGCTGTGGCCCTTCTGGGAGCTTTCTGGAATGCTAACCTCTCCCCTTTGACGCTTTCAGTCAAAACTTGGCACTTGAGCCCCCACTGAAGGAGTAGGGAAGCTATGACCCCCACATCCAGGCTTAAAACACTGGATGTGCTCTTTCTACCTGCCCCACATTAGACAAAAACATGACTCTGTCAGGTCAAATTCTAGCCAGAGCAGGCTCCCAGCCTCACTGTCCTCCCTGAAATCAAGGTCTAAAGAGCTGCCTCTCTCCGAGGAGGACATGAGGAGCCAGCCGGGACCCTTTGAAGGGCACAGGGGCCTCACCTTCAGGACATACATCGGCCGGTTTTCAAACGACTGTCCAATCTTCACCCTGCTTGCCAGGTCAGGGAAATCTGTGGCAATGTTGTCCATCTCTTGGTAAATCTGCAGTGTAGAAAAAGTGCACCCAAGGGCATTTTTTAGAATTGGTTTAGCTGTCAGAGAACAAATCTGTCAACTTTATCAGTCTTCATGATTTTTTCTGAGCTCCTAACCTTGGGGTTGACCATAGTATCCACCGGGAATGCTTATAGAGAGAACTGCCCAAAGAGTCGCTTTCTACAGTTTTCTAGAGAATAACACATTTCATTTGTCCATGAAATTGTAGTCCACCCAACTAGAGTGGAGAGGCTTATATTAATAGCTCTTGCTGCAAAGTGTGGCACTCTGTGCCATCTTGATCTGGAATGTCAGAGCAGCCCTGCCTGGTCAAAGTTGTTCACAGCAGACCTCCCCAAACACGCGATCACTTTCTCTACCAACCAACAACAAAAATCAATTTAGCATGCACCATTTCCATATATGTACCAGCATAGAAATACATTACATACATTATTTTTTTTTTTAAGTCACAGAGGTTGTAATAATTTCTCCTTCATCCCAATGGGCCATCTTGCTTACTATACCCTGTGGTATAGGCGCCCCACTTTGGAGATGATTTTTCTAAAGATTTCACCAGAGCAAGTGATAAAGAGCTGTAAATAGTGGCTAAGAATACTCCCATATGCTTTCAGGGGAGAAAAAAATATATTTGTTTTAAATAGAGTTGATCCATTTTAGTTTCTTGAATCATTTGAAGGCCAAAAGAAGGAAATATACAAATGTGTTTAGTCGATAAGATTGGAAGAAGGAGATATACATAGGAGGAAAATGTTCAATCGACATTGAATCAAAACAAGCTTACAGGGTTTATGGAGTGGTAGTCAATATAGTAAATTGTGCAGAAGCAAGAAACCGCCCTCCAAACACACAGGCAAGCCAGAAAGTACAGTGAAGGTGATTCACAGCCAGTTGAAACGCTCACAAAGGTGAAATTGTACATGCCAGAAATGAAGAGGGAATTAACTACCAAGGTGGAGGAGAGGAGAGGAGGCTTCAGGTGCTGGGGGGGTCACAGCCAACAAGGAAGAGAAGCAGAGGGTTTAGGACCCAGCATGGGGCAAGGAGCTAGGACTTCAAGCTGGAGATTGGCATATCTGATCACCTAAAGGGCTTGGAAACTCTTCCCCCAGAGAGCAGAAGAAAAGCAGGGTGGCTGCCCTAGGCAGGAGAGGAAAGAGATTTACCCAAGAAAAGTTACGATAATAACATGTGTCCAGATGTGGGGTCTAAATTCATGCAGCCAGCCACTGCCACGACATACACACAGGATCTGGAACCAGAAAGCCTGGCAGAGACAAAAGTGAAATTCCACCAGAGACCTAAGAAAGCCTAAGTGGTTGTAGGATGTGAGCTTTGCAAAGATGTTTTTTGAAAGAATTGAAACAGGAAGGCTATGGCAAACCTATCCGCAGCAAAAGGCCTCCCAGGGAGCGAGCAATAGCTGAAAGTCAGACTGCAGGGCACCTAAAGCTAGAGAAAACACAGGCAAAGTGGTTTGAGAAAGTGGAGCCTAGGCCTCCAGCAAGTGAGGGGATGGCCCCTCTGGATCCCTGGATGACATTTGCAACTGGTTAACGGGGCTAGAGAGGGCCCCACGTTAATGAGGCTAACGTCATGGGTTTGATCCCTGTGTGGGCCCTGAGCTCCACTTTTGTCCATGGCCTGAGACTGAACTCCTAACTTTATCCAGCTGTTTTGCAGATGTATGTCATTGGTCACAAGAGGGATCAAGGGGCAGTGTGGTTGGAATATACACAATAAACAAAGCTACTGACAATCATGGGAAAGAAGTGGAAATAGCTGGTCAACCTTTGAAATAATCCCTCATCTAGAAGAAAAACAACTTAAAGTATTTGTCTCATGGAAAGCATGCAGGAACACCAGGTTTGCACATAAAGAATGACCCTTATTAGGGTGGATGAGGGAGAATACCGGTTTAGATTTGGGGTGTGTTCCTAGCAGAGTTTGCAGACTAATGAAGGAGATACCGGGGGACATAAAAGAACTACACCATTTGTTCAGTTCCATTCCATAGTCCCTCTTGATTTCTCAAGTTCCAATATCATATGAAATTATCCTGCTCCAAGTTTTTCATTTGAAAGTTTGGCTTACCTTGAAAGTCAGACATCTATATAAAGTGGTTTCTAACTAAACACAGCACCAAAATGCATTATGGAACAAATATACATTATAAGTAGTCATGATGAATGAGTGGAAATATTTGGTTAACCTTGGAAATAACCACTTGTCTACTTGACTGGAATAAGTAACATTTTATTCTGGGTGAGGGATTATGGTGGGGGAGTAGGAGGTTGAATTACAAGGACTGGAAATGATTGCAATTATTTCATAGTTTTCTATAAGCGGTTGCTTAAGAAAAGAAGGATGTATGTGGAAAATAAGGTCCACTTTGTATTTCACCAGGTTCTTCAGTGTTGGTAGGAGTTAAACAGCCCAAATATTGGAAAGGAATTAAAGTATACAAGGACTGGAAGTGAAAGCCCCTCCGTGAAGTGATATTGTGATGAAGACTAATACCTACTGGAAATTAGAAAAGTTACAAAATTCAGGCAACAGAAGATCTTGGCCTTAAACCTGCTCTGAAATACTTACAGCTTCCAGAGTATGGTAAGCCCCATAGTTGAAGGTATTATTGCTCCGCTCTTGCCCTTCGTTATATTGCATTTCTTCATCTTCATTATCTAAAAGGGCCTGAAAACAGACACAGCAAAATGGTGAAGTCATCCACGGGAGACAGATCGTGTTTTTCCTGCCATATCTTGGTACAGAGGCTGGCCAAGATGATGGCTCCTTCCACACATCAAGCAGCACAAATGTCAAGGTTTAAAAGGGGATCGCATGGCTTAAATTATACAAAGTAAGGATTAAAGCACAGGGAAGTGTAAGTTCAAGCTGCCTACTTCTTAAAGAACTTGCATTCCTCATCACCACATAACGAGGTAATGCCAAATTTCTAAGGAGTTTAAATAAATTCTGAGAAAGTAGGAAGGACAACAGAATGACCAGTGTTCATTTTCACCTAAGATCTTCATTCTCTAATGTTCTTGGTTCACTTGAAACATTTCAATATACAAAAATACCGCAACATCAATGCCAGGAGAAAAGCCATCAGCGTGTGTACACTGGTCATCGTGATGAGTGTGGTACGATTTTGAAAAATGAACTATCATGCCCTTTAACCAAAAGTCAAAAAAGTGGGTGGGGGGTCAGATTTCTTTCAAATATCTATAAAACTTTACTTCTCGGTGTCCAATTTAAGTCACCCCATTGAAAACCCACTTACTCCCTGGAAGCAACATATGTGCTACTGGGTTATTCTCTAGTATGAAATCTCTAGACATCAGCCTGCATCTGGTATCCAGTGCCTCTGAAATGCACAGCTTGGGAAACCATTCAGAAACAAAGAAATTCTTACAACCACTCATACTTTGAAGGTTCCTGGCAGATGTCTGTGACATGTGAGGATGATTAATAAGCTCACAGCTGCTCATGCCATCAGGAAACTCCCGGGCCAAATCACCAATTAGTCCATAACCCACCTCGGTGAAGGAGAGAGCAGGAGCCAGACACAGTCCTGCTGTTCAACACAGGTCGTGGGGCTGCATGGTGATGTTCCCTCCACTGGGGACTACTGGGGACATTCTTGCTTTCTCACAAGGGCACTTCTTATGACTGGTCTCCAATATCCCCCACACCCCACCTTGGCTCCTAACTTCAAATAAGAAAAGGGAGAGGGGCTTATTACTTACTGTGATGTGCCAGATACTGTCAGACACTTTGCATACCTTTAACTAAAGAATCTTTCCAATAAACTTCATGAAGTTAAGCGTCATTATTACCATTTTACTGATGAGGAAATGGAGGCTTGAGAGCATAAAAACTTGTTCAAAGACACAGCACTATCAAAATTGGAATCTGGGGCCAGATCTCTCTGTTTCCCTGTCTACCACAATGCTGTTCCTCTAACAGGTCACTGCAATTTACTTCCATTTATCTCCGTTTCATCATCTTTGAAATGATAAAGGATGACACAAGACCTTGAAATCTCTCAGATCCATTCTGGACTGGCCGTTTGGTCCTATGCAAGACCAGTGAGAGGCCATGGCCTACCCACCTGCAGGTCATCAATTGTCACTGAGTACTCCAAGCCTTGGGACTTCAGGAAGGATTTGACTGGCTGCAGACTGATAGACGGAACCAGGACATCCACAGGCCGGCCCAAGGCAGAGGGAGAACTCCAAAAGTTGAGCTGAAGAGAACAGAAATAAAACCAGATTCAAGGACAGTTCAAGTGAAACACACAGTAAGTTCATTCTTCTAGAACCAGTGGAAGGTAATCCCCGAGGGGCAGAGTTCTGCCCAAGGGCAAACATCACCCACATCACAACTGTATCAAATCAGACCACCCAGCGAACAGTACCTGGCAGAGTCCAAGAGATGGTAAGTCAGTGGCGCGAGGAGGAGGGAGCCCACGACTCAGGCCTCCTATTTTCCGGGACCACCCTGCTCTCACCTATAGCTCCTCTTACCTATCAACTTTCTTGATTGTCTAAATGGCCTGTCTACTAATACAAGGTTATACACGGAGAATCTTCCAGAATAAAAATAACATTGCCAGTAGTTACAAGATTCCTCTCCCACCAAAGTTAAAACACTCACTCAAGGGGACTAAGAAGCAGCACATACCTTAAAGTTGTCCGAATTCACTAGTCGAGTCAGTTTGCTGACCTCGTCTCCATTTCTGACATTAATCCTAAAAACTTGGTCCCTGGAGAAAGAGGGGGAGGAAAAAAGCCAAAGATAATGGGGAGCTTTCAACTGGCAAATAAACCCCAGCCCACTATCCCAGACAGAACTGGGCTGAATGAGAGGAAATGGTCTAGTCTTTGGTTATAATGTATAGCCATTAAAAATAAGACTACGTGGCAGATATAAAAAAGTGCTTATGGTATAACTTGAAGGGAAATATTAAGTGAAAGAGCAGGACACAAAATTGTATGTATGCCATGATTACAAGTATGGAAAAAGCAGATGCACTGGAAGAAAAACAGACAACGGAAATATCCCAAATGCTGACAGCGCTCAAGTTCGGGTCGTGGGATTATGGATGACTTACTTTTTTTCCCCTTGTATCTGTTTTCTGTAATGTGGTCATATTACTTTATAATGAAAAACATATATATTTTTACAGAAAGGAATGTTCCTGAGTTACATGCTAACTCAAGACATAAAGAAGCACTTCTTCACTGTCAGGGTGAGGGCTGAAACCCTGGTGGAACCTCCAGACTGGGAAGAGCTGGACGAGGGAGCAGAACCTCCATCCTGGGAGGCTGGGCTGCTATCCTCTTAGAGAAGAGGGGAGAGGCTGGGTGCTGGGCCATCCCCTCATCCCAGGGTCCAACACACACATGCTTCACAATGGAACCGAATACAGCCCCAGGTGTGAGGCTGAACTTGGGACTGCTGCTGCCCACAGGGTCGGAGAGGGTCTGAAAGGGCCTGCCAGTCACAGCCCCCTTTGTCATTTGTCCTGCACTTATTTCGTACAGGTTATTCAGCTTCCGAAGCAGTGGCGGGAGAAGAGGCCCCAAAGTCCTGCGTGGGAGGGAGAAGGCTGGGGCTGAAAAGCTGCCTTTGTGTTCTCTGCCTGCTGGAGGGAGCCAGGGGAGCCATTAGGCCGTTGCTAGGTGACGGACCCAATGAATCCACACTCGACGCTGTCACATGCGTCATCCCTTTGACACGAGTGAATGCGGGAAGAGCGGCTGGAGAGGGCTGTGGGCTGAAGGACCTGTTGACAGAGTAAATGGCTCTGTCACCGGGAGCTAAACGTGCAGCCAGCCTCACGTGGCCACCCCTCACCAGAAAACCAGTTCAGTCCGGATGGACCCTCAGAGTTTTGCATGGTTCTAGAAAGTTCCGGGGGCTCTTCACGGGGGTCTTGGCCAGCCCCAAGGAGTCAAGGCCCACTGCAGGTAGCTAGTTTGGAGAAGATGTCAGTGCCCGGGGCTTTTTTGTTGTCTCTCCCAACCTAGCCAGTCCCCACAGGGTCCTGGAGGGGGGCAGCTAACTGCTGCTGAGGGCCCTGGTAGAGAAGCCCTGGCTGGGCAGCTGTGTCTGAAGCTGCTATGGCTTCGATATGGTTCAAGGGTGCAAGTGCTCAAAAACTGGTCCCAATTACAGTCCTGTCGTTAGGTAGTAGGAGCTAGCTTTAAGAGGTGGGGCTTACTGGGTACCCCAAAGGGATTAATGCTGATCTTACAGAGTTAGTCCCTAAGACAGTAAATTACTATACAATGAGTGAGCCTGGCCTCTAACTCTGGCTTCTTGTCTTGCCATGTGACCTCCCTCTCACACATGCTCCAACTATGATGCCATCCACCATGCTATGATGCAGACAGGGGGACCCTACCAGAGACTGAACGAATAAGGTCACCCAATCTGGGATGTTCAGCCTCCAACACTGTGAGCTAAATAAACCTCTTTTCTTTACCCGTTACCCAGCTTTGAGTATTTTGTTATAGCAACAGAAAATGGACTAATACAGAATCCATCAGGTTTGCTAAGAGTTGGACTACAGCCCTGGAAAGAGGGAGAGTCAGATCAGCATCTCTCTGACACAGGCAAGAAGCTTTGACGGGGAAAAGGGGAAACAGGTTTAAATCAGAAGGGACTAAGATTAATCTGCTGAACTCATATTCTTTCATAACCTACCTCCAACACTCCAGAAAAAGTGGTGTCTTAAAAGTGAGTATTCTAGAAAGAGCCTGTACATTGACAAAATCTAGGCATTTATAAAACAACACTGGCTAGAGCAATCATAAAGAAGGAGGGGACAGAGAAGGAATGAGAAAACAGAGAGAGACGTAAGAACAAGAACCAAGTCCACAGCCCATTTCATCATCCTCTCCTCCACCTGTCACTCTCGCCCTAGTATGCCTTTGCACACATTACTCTTCTGCCCACAATCACAGTCCATTTCCTATCTTTCTGGCAATCTCCTGCCTAGTCTTTAAGACAAGCTCATATTATCCATGAAGCTTTCCCTAACCAGAGGAGGCAAAATTAGGTACAGACTTCAGATAGTGCTAAAAATTGGCAGTAATATTAGGATTTAACATTATCTTTATGAACATCAGTGCATCGATACCTAAAATCAGAGTGTGTGCCGTACAAAGGACAGTCATTCTTGCTCTCATTATCCTTGTCTATGGACAAAGATAATGTTCACTCCAGGTCATGAGAATGCAGATGGTTGAATCCTCTATTACCTGGACGTTCATTCAACCTTGACTTCGAGCTCTTTCTGGAGATGGAAGATTTGCCTGGGAGAGGGGACATGTTGGAGTTTGCAGGTTGCTGTGTCCACTCCTCCTCCATACCGGTGCTCTGATCCCTCTTACAATACCCAGGACCATCCAGCTGCTTCCAATACCAGACTGAGGATGCCCTGCCACTTACTCTCACACTTGTCCCAAGTTCAGGACAGTCAATACAGGCAGTCGAGTGGCTTATTCACTGTGTATCTCTCATCAATGTCCCTAGCCAGGCTTAGCAGCCACCACGAACAATACAAAGATGATTTCCCAAAACTCTCAAGAGGACCGCGAGCTACTGCTGAAACTACAACCAGTTCTGCAACTACTTCCTGTTCTCTCCCTGCCCACACCTCCCAGCAACCTGGCCATTGTCCCAAACTTAAGATGACCAAAGACCAGGACAGAAGGTACCAGCAGTGCAAGAGAGACTGGTGGGTAGGAGAACCAAGTGAAAGGGAAGAAGATGGGTGGTGGGAAGAAACCATCATCCTCATCCCTGCAAGCAATCTCCGTCCTAGCTTCTAATTACAAATGCTTGGGGACCAGCTTGCCTGTGCTCTAAATGTTCATTGATCTGGATGATCAGGAAGTGTCAATGGACCCTAGGAAGGATTGCTGTTCCTTTTCTGGATTACTTACTATGGAGTGAGACTTTGGAGTTTTAACCAATAGATAACACAATAGTTAAAACCATCTGCAATCAGCTATTGGTTAAAACCATCTGCAATCAGCTCAGGTACACAGCTCTCTCTGCGCAAAATTCCTGCTGTGAGCAGTCTAGGCCCCGCTGTCTTAGCACGGGTGCCCATTGCACCATAAGAAGGAACATATCCTGAGAAATAGAGATTTTCCAGCCTCACGAATAGCTGCAGTGGGAACCTGACAGCTCCATGCGTCAGCCCACACAGCAGCAGGTGTAGTAATGACACATCTACTGCTGAGCTGCCTGTGGAAAAATCTCCTTCCCTGGCCACCTGCTACGCCTAACCCCCAAGCTATTTAGCAGTAGAGACACAGGTATCAACAGAGTCATAAAAATTACTCAATCTCATGTAAGTAATTGCTTCAATAAACAACCCCAAAGTCTCTTTAACCAGGTAGTATAATAGAAAGTAAACTAATAGTTATAGATAGACCAGTGAGATAGGGGATTCTATTTGGAGATTAACTTATGTTATAGGAAAAAGGGTATGGGTTTTGCATGCCGAGTTCCAGCTCCCCTGCTTACCAGCTAAGTGGCCTTGGGCGGGTTCCTTAACCTTTCTAAGGCTGAGGTTTTTCATGTTTAAATGGAGGAAAATAACACCCCTGCCTGGCAGAGTTGTTGCATGATCCAAAAGATAATGTACATGAAAGCTCTTTGGAAATGGCAAAGCTTTATGCAGTAATGAGTTATTATAAGGCAATCTTCTAGCAGGGCCCCACGGCATCTCTTTCATCTCTCCTACCTCCCAAATCTCCTCTCTGCAAACCTCCAAGCGTTGTGTGTGGAGCATGTTGAGCATATGTGCACACAAAAACTCACACACATCGTACAGGTGTGGGTCCCTGCATGTCAATTTCCATAGCTGTGCCAGAAGCACCGACTCTACACGGTCTTCACCGTAAACAGAGAAGTGAGACCAAAAAGACTAAGACCCAGGTTTTCTCTTTAAGTGTGGTGGAAATCAGAAACAAACAATTTCTGGTCATTCTTTGTAATTAATAGTGTAGGAATGCTGGGTGCGGTGGCTCACACCTGTAATCCAGTGGCTCAGGAGGCTGAAGCAGGAGGATTGTGAGTTCAAAACTAGCCTCAGCAACTTAGTTCCTGGCTAAAGAACTTAGCCAGACCCTGCCTCAAAATAAAAAAATAAAAGGGCTGGGGATGTTGTTCAGTGGTTAAGTCCCTCTGGTTCAGTTCCTATAGCAGAATGATAATAATACTAATAACAATAACAATAATGGTGTAGGAATAAGAAAATAGGGGATGCCTGAAACTGACCTTACAAATAAGAAGCAGAAAGAAAAGGAATTAGCAGATTGGGGAGCTGGAGAGGGACTGTGGAGCCCAGTAGATCTGGCCTCAGATTGCCCCAATCCCCAGCCTCTTGAGGTAAATGACAAGCTATTCCTTTTCAATTCCATTTGGCCCTCATATTGCTGAAAAAAATATATAGATAATAAGAAGTCCAAAAGGAACTTACCCAAAAAATTTTTCTCTGCCACAGATGCTTGACCCAATAAGGGTCACAAAGAACAGTATCCACCTCATGTCCCAAAGTGACAGTCACATAGTAGTTGAGTCAGGCTGTATTTATAAGGAGCCCAGGGCAGACTCACATCCTCAAAAATGCTAATGTGATTCCCAAGCACCCCTGCAACTCTGACTGTGTGGCAGGCGGGTTCCTACCAATGCCTCCTCCATTCCTTTCGAGTGATAAAGGGCAGAGCCTCTTCATTTACAAGGTCAGAAACTTGCTCCACGGGCTGGAAAA
This sequence comes from Ictidomys tridecemlineatus, assembly GCF_052094955.1. NCBI lineage: Eukaryota > Metazoa > Chordata > Mammalia > Rodentia > Sciuridae > Ictidomys > Ictidomys tridecemlineatus. Next base: position 207,798,007 of record NC_135478.1, on the reverse strand, counting down.
GTCTGGGCCAAGGGTGCCATATTGCTCATCGCTTGGCACCTAAAGAGCATTTTTGAGTAAATAGAAAAGTCCCACGGAAGTGGTTAGAATTTATACTGACAGGAGAGTCCAGATGTCAACCTGGATGGAATTGCCTCTAGAGTTAAAAAGTGAAGAAAATCAAGTGACCCAGGCCAGTTCTGAGACCACACTTGACATGTCCTTTCAGAAAATGTTCACCAGAGAATGTCATAATGAGAAGAGTTCATGGCCTCTTTTATAGACCTGAGGCTGAATTCTTGTGAGTCCCCTGAGAAAATAGAAAGATATGTGGTCGATGCTATAGAAAGGAAGCATTAATCTGAATAAATTATAATTTTCCCTTGGGATCTGAACAACAGGTAGGTTTGATAAAATTATTAATAATAAAACTTTCTTGGGCTGGGGATGTGGCTCAAGCAGTAGCACGCTTGCCTGGCATGCGCCGCGCTGGGTTCGATCCTCAGCACCACATAAAAATAAAATAAAAAGATGTTGTGTCCACCGAAAACTAAAAAAAATAAAATATTAAAAAATTCTCTCTCTCTCTCTTTCTCTCTCTCTCTCTCTCTCTCTCTCTCTCTCTCTCTAAAAATAATAATAATAAAACTTTCTTAGGTTTTGCTAGTCTTTGACTCTGGTATCCTTTCTTTCAAGTCTCAGTGGAATAAATGGAAGGCACTCATCATCTGAACGATTTCTTCATGGGCTCCGGGGCCTTTGGGTCTGTACCTGCATTCCTAATTTCCCAAAGCCTTCCCAATCCCACCATCCCCATGGGCTAGATTCTTTCTGCATCTGCCCAAAGGTAGTGGATATAACCAAGGGTGATGGTTGGGAAATTATTCTGACCCTTGTTAAAAAGGTAAAGAAAGCTTTATTCAAGATTTTTGCTGTAGAGATCATGAATATTGCAATAGGAAAGGCTAACTGTACTTAAATCCAAAGACAGCAGAACAAAGGAATCAGCAGATGGAAAATCACTAAGAGGAAACATCAAGTCAGGGGGATTCTTTTGAAAGTGACCTAACAAGAGTCATGCTAAAGGCAGGCCATAGACTTATACATCAATAGTGCGGGATGAAGAACTTGATCAGATATCAAAGTCAGGGGATGACTTAGCAAGGTCTTTACTAAGACTGGCTCTGACAGGGCCCCAGAACAAACCTAGTCAAAAAAGAGGACATCAAGAGTTGGGATTGGGTTCAGTGGTAAAGTGCTTGTCTAGCACATGTGAGGCACTGAGTTCAATCCTCAGCACCACATAAAAATAAATAAAATAAAGGTACTGTGTCCATCTACAACTAAAAACATTTTTTTAAAAGACATCAATTCTTTTTTTTTTTAAAGAGAGAGTGAGAGAGGAGAGAGAGAGAGAATTTTTAATATTTATTTTTTTTTTAGTTCTCGGTGGACACAACATCTTTGTTGGTATGTGGTGCTGAGGATCGAACCCGGGTCACACACATGCCAGGCGAGCGCGCTACCGCTTGAGCCACATCCCCAGCCCCTAAAAGACATCAATTCTAAAGCAAGGTCCAAGAGAGAGCTTCCATCAGGAGTTGTGGAACTGAGGGTTTCTATCTTCTTTGCCTATCTCAGGGCTGTTGTGTCCTCCTAACACCTAATTAAATTCCCTAACCCACTGAGTCCACATCAGAGGTTGGGCTGTACTTCACCAAGGTAGATTTCAGCTTTGAAGTTAGTAACAAGAGAAACTGAGGGATTGGGGCTGTTGCAGCTCAGTGGCAGAGTGTTTGCCTAGCATGTGTGAAGCACTGGGTTCCATCCTTAGCATCACATATAAATGTATGAATGAATAAATTAATTAATTAATAAATAAATAAAAGTCTTCTGTCCATCTACAATTGAAAAAAAAATTTTTAACCAGGCAAACTGAAATTTATTTCCCACTTTTGTCTCCCAGGGAAAACCATCAAGTATGAAGAAACTCTAAAACCCTAATGGAAGTGAATATCTGAAAAGAAATTGTGTGGAAGTTGAGACCCAAACTTGATGGGGCAATGGGAAAGAAGGAAAGGAGTGTCATGGCTTTGGGTCCCATCGGTTTTTATAAAACAGCATGCCAGAAATGGGAATGTACATGCACTTAGCACGATGCCTGGCGTTTTGTTGTTGCTTAATTAGTATTTGTTGAAAAACTGAGCTCTAAAGTCTTCTGCTAGCCTCTGAAATGAGAGGGTTGATACATGCTAAGACACAGATGAACCTTAAAAACTTAGTGTTAAGTGAAATAAGACAGACACATGAGGAAAAATACTGTGATTTGTCCTTACAAACTGAATGTGAGGAGATTCCTAGAATAGACAAATTTATAAAGACAGAAAGTAAAATAATGGTCATGAGGGGCTGAAGAGAGAGGCTAATGGGGAGCCACTGTTTAAGGAGAACAGAGCTTCAGTCTGGGATAATAAAAAATTTCTGGAGATGGACGGCAGTGACAGTGGAATAATATTGTAATGTACTTAGTGCCACAGAATTGTATCCTTAAAAATAATCAAAACTTGGGGCTGGGGCTCAGCGGTAGAGCACTTGTCTTGCATGTGTGAGGCCCTGGGTTCGATTCTCAGTACCACATAAATAAAATAAAAAGGTACTGTGTTCCACCTACAACTAAAAAAATATTTAAAAAAAATAATAATCAGGGGCTGGGGTTATGGCTCAGTGGTAGAGTGCTTGCCTAGCATGTGTGAGGCACTGGGTTCGATTTTCAGCACCACATAAAACAAAGAACTAAATAAAGGTCCATCAATAACTAATAAAAACATTTAAATAATAATAATAATAATAATAACTAAATTTTATGTTATATATAACTAATAAAAAAAACTTAAAGGATGTTTGGAAGATTTCTCTTAGGATAAATTAAAGAAAAAGACAAAGGCAAGGTGCTTACAGTGTAGTGGATTGCTGTGTTTTAGGGCAGAGAAAACTGAAGAAATGGGTGCTGAGGATGTGGCCACTGGTACAGCACTTGCCTAGCATGTGCAAGGCCCTGGGTTTGACCCCCAGGCCTGCAAAAAAGAAAAGAAAAAAGAAAGAAAGAAATTGAAGAAATGAAGCACCTACATTAGTATTCGAAAAAGAAATGGTCACAACCCAATTTTGCTTTAAACCAAAGAGATTTTAATGGTGTTTGTCTATTCCACAATTCCCTAATATGGGTGGTCTCGCACATGCTCCATGATTGTCTTCAAGCCAAGCCAGGTCTCTTCAGCTGTGGGCAAGATCTGCTTGGCCGGCAGGAGGAAACCATAGCGGCCTGTGTCTCTCAGTTCAAAGGCAAATGAGTATTTGATGCCAGAGTCATAGGACCAGTCAATGCTTCCACCACTGGCTTGGTCTAAAGGGCAAATAAGAATAAGGACTGGTTATGCTATTCCCATTGACCTCTACATAACCTCTATATTCAGTTCCACCATGATCAAATGTAAATCAAACCCCATATGCATGGGTTACAGGAGCAGGCATAGTTCAGCAGAGGCTCATGCCTACAGAATACACAAGAATACTTTGAAAAGCAAAAGGTGTTATTCCAATGAACACTGTACTTAGTCTTCCCCTGGTGTTCTTAGGAGCCTCTGGCTTTACCCACCCATTTGGAATCTTGCCTGATGCCCTAATTGGCATCTTCCCCAGGTTAGGGAGGCCACACCACTTCCTTCTCTAGAAGGTACAGGCATTGTTTCCTGTAGTGGTAGAGCAGGAGTTATGGAGTAAGAGATTTGGTCCCTGTCCTTACGAGACTCTCAGCATAAGGAGGCAGCAGGCTCTGCTCCAGTGTGAAATCATACGTGCAGCCTCCCTGCTGATGGGCTAAGTCAGTACAGTCATGTGCACCTGAGACGTGTGTGGCCACTGACGTGACAGATGATGAAGGCGGATGGCATGAGCCTAGGAAGATTCAAGGCAATCAGACTCAGTAGAACTGAGCAATGGGCTGGTCCTGAGGCCCTGCCCAGGGAGGGCAAGTAGAGGACAAATGGAGGACATCGTTGTGGCAGAGATGAAGGAAGCCACCCAGCCCTAAAACAGGACTGGGAACATCAGGGAAATTGTACCAGGAAAGAGTGGGACTAGAGGTTAATATTATGAATTGCCAAGTTGAACATCCCTTATCCAAAATGCTTGGGATCAAAAGTGTTTTGGATCTTGGATTTTGGAATATTTCATATATGTAATGAGGTTATCTTGGAGATGAGGCCCAAGTCTAAACACAAAATTCACTTGTTGCATATATATTTCACACATGTAACTTAAAGGTCATTTTATATAATATTTTTAGTGCACCTGCCTTTTGACTAGGATCTGTCGCATGAGATCAGGTGTGGAATTTTCCACTTGTGGCATCAGGTTAATGTTCAAAAAGTTTTTGATTTTGGGACATTCCAGATTTTGGATTTTCAGATTAGGGATGTTCAATCTGTAATTCTGAGAAATTCTTGTACACTTATCAGCCACAACAGCTAGTATAGCGCCTGATGAATAACAAATACTTAATGGTTGCTGGCTTGGGCTGACTCTTCCCAGGGTACCAAAATTACTAACATATACCTCTGATATGGCTATATGATACAGTCATCCCATAAGGGGTCCATAGAGGATAGAGTATTAGTTTCAGATTGATTACTAACCCTCAATGATTAGCTGATGACCTAAGGCCAAGATGCTTCATCTGTCAAATAAGGATGATATACTATGTATTTCAAAGGGCAGTAAGAATTAAATGTAATAATGTAATGGCTATGATTACAACACTGAGTGCTCACTAAATGTGTTAGGGTGTTAAATTGTCTTATTTAATCTATACCTTAGTCCTGAAGTAGTTACTAGCATTGTACCTATTGTACAGATGAGGAAATTGAGGTTCAGATGAGTTATAATGTAGGTAGAATAGGCATCCAATAAATGTCAGTCATAACAAGCATTATCAATAAATGACTAGGATCTTGTCAACTTAGACCACATTAAGGATCAAAGGCATCTGGAGGATAGTAGGTGGCTGCTTTAGAGTTGGTGAACACTTAATTCTATGTATTATCTTATGAGTCTCTTGACAATCCATTTCACAGATTAAAAAGCCAAGGGAGGGTGAGTGACTAGCCCAAGGTGACTTGGTTCCAAAGTGGCAGTTTTAACTCAGATCCAGGCTTCTTCTGGCTGTGCTTTTCCCCCTACACCTCCCTGGGAAATAACTCTAGGATATCTTCTCCTGGACCAAGCACTCATCACAGCACAACTCTTCAAAGCCCTTTCCAGGTGGGAAGCTACCCAGGAACTTTCTCACCCAGAACAGACATGAAGTCACCTCCTAGATGGAGAGAAGCAGATGTTTCAGGTCAGAAGTGAACCTAGGCAGGAGGCAAGAAGAACCTGACTGGGACTGGTTCTTAGAGGCAGGGCTTGTCCAAGGTGTGAAGAAGCAGGATAATACAGTCAGCTCTGGATAAATTTGCAGCTAGAACTTCCATTTATGATGATCCAGTCTCCAAAGATCACACAGCAAACCTACATTTGTCTGATATTTGCTTATCAGAAATGTCTTCAATATCTGTGTCCTCACCAAGAAAGAAAGTACACTAAACCTCAGTCTTCCAAATTCTACATTATTTGTAAATACTTCCAAACAAAGTATATTCCTTATAATAAAATGGCTAAAATTCAGGAGGAGGTTTCAGGGGTACACAATGTCCTTCTGCTGACATTCCAAACTCCAGCCTCCATTCATTCAGAGGCTGCCAACCAGACGAAGGTATGTGCTCCTCAGCCTTAAGCTGTCATCATCATCTCAAGCTAGGTCCACTTCTCTGTGCCCACTGCCACAACTCAGAGGGCTCTCCTCCCTGGAGATGGCCCTGATAAAGGGACAAGCCCACATGGTTAAAAGAGGTCTCAGCAAGTCAGGCATGGTGGTATGCGGCTGTAGTCTTAGCTACTTGGAAGGTTGAGGCAGAAGGGTCACTGAGCCAGGAGATAGAGATCAGTCAGCACAACGTAATGAGATCCTGTCTCCATAAAAAGGTATCAGCAACTTTTGCAAATCAGTCTTCACAGAACACAGCCTAATATACACACACACACACACACACACACACACATGCTCCAAAGCTTTTCATTCTGTTTGATAATCTTGCTTCAGGAATGTCCCCAAAAGATCATCTAATAACAAAAGGAATTTAAAAAAAAAACAGGTTCATGGTAACACTATTTGACAAAATATTAAAACAACTCAAGGGCCCAGTATTTAGCCACAGTGGAATAAGAAATATCTAGAATGGAAATACATAAAATTCTATAGGAAATGATACTAACTTTAAGTAGCTGAACACAAAATACAGCAGATATGGATTCTAACTAGATAAAAACATTTGATTGACAAAAAAATCATTAAAGTTTCTTAAACGTATCATAAATCACAAAGAAAAAATTTCAAAATACTCGAAAAAGAGAAGCTTTCACCGGGCATGGTGGCACATGCCTGTAATCCCAGGGACTCAGTAGACTAAAGTAAGAAGATTGCAAATTCAAAGCCAGCCTCGACAACTTAGCAAGATCCTAAGCAACTTAGCAAGATCCTGTCTCAAAATAAAACATATAAAGGGCTGGGCATATATTTCAGTGGTAAACCACTGCTGGATTCCATCCCTAGTACCAAAAAAGAGAGAAGCTTTCATGGCATGTAATATTATCAGATCATTAGTTTCTGCATTTCCATGAAGGGCTCTGAATATAGTAAATATCACTCTTTTGCTCTCCAAAACTCCCACTGAAAGCACCATGATTAGACTAAAGATGTATTTCCAGTATTGAAAAAAAATTAAAAACTCACAAGTAGCAAGTGAGCCTTCCTGCAGATCCCCACCCCATCCTATGACTGTAGCTGTTCCTCTTGCTCCAGCCTGATGGACCACCTGGGCCGCCTCTGATTACCCCTTTTTACCCCTCCTCTGCAATCATTCTGCATAAGTCATTTCTTCTCCCTCCTGTGTCTTCTACCTTTCCTTCTCTATTGGTTCTTTCCCCACAGTCAATAAATATATTTCTTGTCTGAGGGAGAAAAAAAAAAAAAAGCCTTCCAAAGCCTTCCATTCTTCCTCTCTCTCTCTCTCTCTCTCTCTCTCTCTCTCTCTCTCTCTCCCCCCCACCTTCTCATCCATTCTTCAGAGACTGTTCTGGTTAAGGTCACCAATAAACTAGTGATGAAAATTCAATGGAAAATGTTCTGTCCTCATCTAAATTGACCTTTTCATGGCCTTTCTCATTTTAACCACTGCCTCCTCTGCTTGCTCCTTCCCTGGTTTCTGAAATCTAGGATTTTCGGCCTCTCCGCCTGGTCTTCCTGCTGCCTCAAACCTTGCTCCCCCTCTCCTCTCAGCTCTCTTTCCACCCCAACTATCTCTGTTTTCTTCTTCTAACCATGCTTTCTATGCGGACCCTTCCCAAATATCCACACCTCCCCACCCCCTCTCTCTCAAGAATCACAGGGCCATGTTATCCAGGATTGTTCCACCTGAATCCCCTATAACTATGCAAGCTCGACATGTCGACAATTGAATAATGTAATCTTTCTAGCCCCACCCCACCCCCTTTTACCCTCTTGGGTGCCATTCAGTGACCTTTAGTGAGAAACCCTCCACATCCAATAAGCAACAAGAGAGTTGCTTTACTTCCCAAATCCTGTCCATCCTCAGTAGAATGGCTCTAGTTTAGGAACTCTTCCTGATCCCCTGGGGCAGATGTCCCTACTTCCTGTTCACCATAACTCTGGTCTCTACATTGCTGCCGTGTTCTGCCTCATTCTGCATGAGAGTGAGCTGTAAGGAACTGGACAGTGTAGGAGGGTGCAAAAAACTCAGATGCTTAGAAAGTTCTTCATTCTAGATATTACATAGTAAGTATCTCATGGAGGAGACCAGACTTACTGAAGGAAACTGGGTAAGGTTGGGTTCTATGCATGAAGTCCTATCCCTTTCACATCAAGGCATTTAAGAGCTTTGACCCATGCTCACGTGGTGTCTGCCATCTTAGTGGGTCATTTATACTAACTTCCAGCACAACAGATACTTACAGATGACTGAGCATATTGGTCCCACTTTATACTTGGTGCCATGCAGGCTTGTCACAGACTGGGCAGCCTTTTGGGCCAGTTCATCCTGTATATTGATAAAACCAAATAAAGGTGACTGGATAACACTTGCAACCTTGGAAATTGGTTGCCCAATAGCAGAATATAGACCAGGGAGTTCTTTTTTGTTTCAACCGTTTTTCATTGAGAAGTGAGCACAAGCATACTTCTATTGGCTTTGAAATACAACATGAAGACCTTCATTGTTTACTTGGTCATCTAGGTTTTTGCAATATTCCAGGGTTCATTATTTTTCCACTATTCACCCTGTTCAGAAGTGTGGATGGAAACAGGGTACATGTAAGGGGACTAAATAAAATGTATACTGACCCCAGAATGTACCCAGAAAGTTGGTTTTTTTTTTCTTACTGGATCTCTACATTGGCTTATTTCCCTGTGATTGTCTCTTTTTCCAAGAAGTAGAGCTCAGCAAAATATTTTCCGTTACTTGAGGGTTCCAATTTTGACTGATTGAGGCTTTACTGTCCTTGCTAAGGATAAATGTAAGGTCTTGAACTTGGGTCCAGGAAAACAACTGTACAATTACCAGATGGGGGAAACCTGGCTCAGCTGAAGCCTGGGAGAGCCTGGGGGTTTCAGCTGTCAATGAGCCCAACATGAGTCAACTGCACGGTGTTACTGCCAAAAAACTAATGTGACCCTCAACTGCATTAGCAGAGTGCACGGTCCAGATGACGGCAGTTCCGGCCATGCTCTGCTCTGCACTGGTTAACCTGCAACATGAGTTCACATTCATTTCTAGGAGCTACCCTTGAAGAACACAGACAAACCAAAGTATGTTAAGAAAACTGTAATAAGAATGATGAGAGAACCTGGGCCCATATTGTGAGTGCTTAATGGAACTGATATTATTTTGGAGGTTATCCCTATCTTAAAGACCTAAGAGAAGAAGGTCAGTGGTCTTGAAGTAATTAATGGATTCACATTCCAAAGGGAAATAAACTTGCTCAATAAAGCCAAATGATAAACCAGGGCTGGTAGGGAGAAAACAGAGGAAGAAGGTTTTCCTTCCCTACGAGGAAGAACTTTAACTATCAAACCTGCTTGCAACATGGAATCAGCCCCCTTAGAGGCAGGAAGTCATCTAAGTGTAGACTAGATGACTATCTGGTAGACATTTGAGGACCAGGTTTGGATAATTTAAGGTTATCTAGGTCGATTAAAAGTTCATCCTAGATTCCTTCCAACCTTGACACTCTTTTTTCCTGATTTGACTTTGAATGGTAAGAGTCACCATCAAAACCCTGACAGAGCCAAAATCCAGCTAATGAGATGAAATATATGAGATATATCTGATGAATATAATGAGATATATCTAAATTGAAATAATCTATCCCATTTCTGTCTGGGGCTGCTGACAATAATCTATTTGAAGGTAATTTGTCCAAAAGGTCTCAATTCTGGACTTATCCCTAACATATGGGTTTCAAAAACCATGTCTGAAAGCCAAATTGGAAATATCTGCACATTCTCTTCAGCATGGGATAGCTGTTGCTCAATTGCAAACAGTCTCCTGAGATGTCTCCATCTGACCTAAGGCTGCCGCCAATTTGCTTATTCCTGAAACAGGAAATATGACAGAAGGAATCAAGTTAGGGAATGAATGTTTTAAACTCAGTGCATCATCATAACAGGTCATAAAGTCAAAGGTCCCGGAAAAGTATTAGGAGAGTTTTGGGGAGCAAGGTCGCTTAGCATAGAGCATCTGTTGGCCACTTCAAGAGCCTCAGATCTAAATTCAAGTGGGTTTTGGCCAGGTATAACTCAGGAGCCTGAGACAGGAGGATCACAAGTTCAAAACCAGCCTAGCAACTTAGCAAGATCTTTAGCAACTTATGAGACCCTGTTTCAAGATTTAAAAAAATAAAATAAAATAAAAAGGACTGGGGATGTAGCTCAGTGGTAAAGCACCCCTGGGTTCAATGTCCAGTACTAAAATAAATAAATAAATAATAACTCCAAGTGTTTTTTGTCCGTAGGCAACAGAAAGCACATCCTTATAATCCACAGTCAAATGAGGCTCCTGCTCATCTGGATTAAGGCAACAACATTTCCATGAATTCTATTTTCCAAGGAAACTTAGTTTAGGAAACTAAACCTTTGGTTGATCACAATCTTCTTATTTCCTGGACTTAACATCTATCATCTCCGTAACCTGTCATTAGTACACCTCCACCTCAGTGCCTAACTTCATGATTGACACTTATTTGTCCATACAACTGATATTGTAGCTGAGCTAAAATGAAGTTGAAAAAAACTCACCAGTTCATCAAAGTTATCTGACTTGGTACATTTATACCCATAAGGGTACATGAGCAGCTGAGAATAGCTATGGAGGGTAATGAAGGCTTTGAATTCCCCATGACTCTTGATGAAGTCCACTATGGATTTCACTTCAACTTCAGAGTTGGCCCTGGGTCCATGGTATGAATCGGAGCAAGGACTGCTACTGGCTCCAGGTCCTGGTGGGATGCAGGAGAAGTCCAGTGAGGACAATAAGCTTTATGAAAACACCACAGGAAGGAAGGGATCACGCACATCACTAAGTTTCTCCTCTGGAAACCAGAATCATTATGTTTGATCAAGACGTTTCCTAAGGGCATAGACAGGAAGCCCAACTGAGGAGATTCTGCACACATCTCTTCTTTAAAAAATATGGTTCCTCTATATGGCAGAAAGAGCTATCAAATTAGATCATCTCCTCTCTGTGGGAGTTGTTGGAAGAAAAGCTCGATTTAATATTATAGATGGAATTCCTGCATTGGGTGGGAGTTTTAGCAAGTTCTTTTTCTGGGATCTTTTCCAATTTGTAGAATCCAAGAGCAAAAGATTCTATGCATCTGTACTTCCAAGTCACAAAGCCACAAAGGCAAAAAAGCCTCTGACACCCTTTCTGCCATGAGGAAATCACAACTACACTTGACCACAAGGCCACCTTTGGCCTTGACTCCCTCAGCAACCAGAGTTGCTCAAGAACACTGAAGTGGGGTTATGGCAGGCACGGCAGGGTCTCTGAATGCTAAAGAATCTCTTAGAGAGCAGGTAAGGGTTGAGATTCCCCAGATTAAGTGACATGGGTGAAATGTAAACAAGCCTCTGTCATCTTGAGTTTAAATTATTTCATAAGAATAACATTTTAGGGAGGAAAAACACTGGCATTGAAATGCTGGGAACTGTTCAATATTTTGGGTCTGGTGCTTTGATTATTTTCCCCCTATGCAAAAAAAAATGAATAAATAAATTGCAAAAGCGATGAATGAACTTGCAACTCATCCATATGCTGTCACAATCCCCTAGCGGGTCCTGTCTCTATTCCATGACTCTCATTAATTCATTTGTTTTACAAATATTTAACGATTGCTTTCCATGTGGCAAATTCTGTGCTAGGTGTTAGGAATACTACTGAGAAAAAGACAGAGCTCCTAACCGCACTGTTATTGTGGGCTCCTGAGGAGAAACCAAACAAATTTCAGCTATGTGATTACAAAAGCATAAGGAGGTTTAACCAGTACCTGAAAGCATAAAGGAGCCCCAAACAGCCTGCCACTGAACTCCAAAACATAAGAGCTGCAAGCCAGCAACAAGCTAATATTTTACTTTGAATCTATTTCGAAAATCAATGTCTTAATCCTATTTGTACTTCTTTTTAAGTTTTCCTTCTCGAAGCATCTATAGATGATGTAATGCTTCTCCTCGGAATAGATCCTAACCCCCTCTAGTGGCTGGTTCAGGGCTTCCTGAGCTCCCGCCATTGTGCAAAGTCTTGCTTGCTCTGGCAGCTCGGAAGCTGAACCCGGCTACAGCTTGTGGGAAAACCAAGATGTGAGACAAAATATATTAAATGCTGCTCAGAGCACTGTGACAGCACCGCGCTCCTGTGAAGGGAATTTAGTAAAGTGTTTTTCGAAGAGGTTTTTAAATGGCTTGAATCCTAAATGGGCTTAGCAGGCTGACGCACTGCAGAGCTCTGCAAACCAGCTAGTTAGCCAGACAGCAATCTAACCCATCCGTTGGGGCAAGTCCCTGCGCTCACCTCCAAAACCTGCATCCCAGTTTCGGTTAGGGTCTACACCGACACACAGGCTTCCAGAGACCTTGGACCGGGTCTTTCGCCACATCCGATTCTTTAAAATCCGACCCAAAAAGAATCACAGAAAAAAAGAAAAAACCGGTCATTCACCCTGATGAGAAGGTGCCTTCAGAATGCAGTTCATCCCTACCGCGCCCTCCCGGGAGGGTCTCTATGCAGTCGCACTCACTTCTCTTGCTCGGGAGGTGTTGGAATAGTTCCGCTCGGAATAACCCCCCATCTCCTCAAATAAACATCTGCCAAACCACGTTCCATAAAACACTAGTTTTATTCAATGCTAATCACCACCACAACAAAAAGCAAGGGAAAGAGAGTTCTGTGGTCAAATATTTGGGGGAAAGATGGGGCTAAATTGGTGAATTTACTTCAGAACTTTGAAGGATTTTCAATGCTTTCATGTTGTATGTGTACCACTCAAAAGGACAGAGTGGGCGGCATTTCCTAGACGAGCCCACGGAACCCTTTATTCTTGCGATATCTCAAGGGATGAGGACCAGTTGCTAGGACGAGTTTCTTTGAAAGCGCTACCATCGTCATCAGCTCGCTACAAGAATAAACTGGAGGCTCTGATTCATTTCGGACGTATCTGGGGTCACGACTGCCACAATGGTGTTTTGTAATGAGATTTTCAAGGGGGAAAAAAACCTACAAAACTCCTTTTAGTGATATTACAGAGGATTTCTGCCACAGATGGTAAAAATGCTGGGATGCATTGTACTGCTACCTAAATCTTATGGCAATCTAATTGTCAGCAGGTAACATCCGCCTTCTCTTTTCTATCAATCCCACCACAAAAAAAAAAAAAAGAAAGAAAGAAAAGAAAAAAAGAAAGAAAGAAAGAAAAACGCAGAGGTAATTGGAACAAATCTCCTAGGTGACTCACTGGTGAACACTGAGCTCTAATAGCCCAGACTAACGGCTGAAATGGGCTCTGGCTGAGGCGACAAGTGAAGACATCATGTGTTGGAATAAGAAGTGATTATAAACACTTCTCTGTGCCTCCTTTCAGGGCCACTACTGAGAGATTAGGCATTCTGTTTAGAGTAAGTCGAGAACACAAAGATCACTTTTATTTGGTTTTTGAAGTTCCTACACATCTCCTTAAAGTCTTTGTGGAAGAAGAAAAAAAGTTCAGGCTTACTTGGGTTTGAGAGAACACATATCCATCGGGGTTTGTGACTGGCAGCAGGAAGATGTCCATGGTGTCCAAAATGGAGGTGATGGATGGATCATTTCCATAATCAGAGGCAATCTGAGCAGAGAACAAGTGCCATATCTACCTCACAGTCCCTCTCTTTTGACCAGGGGACTCAGGACAGAATATTAAGGCAATGTTTTTTACAAATGTGACCTAAGGACCATTGTTGACCAATGAGAATTTTCCCAAGTCTACTGCAGCCCAGTTTCCTGTGATGTTAATATGTTTTAATATACCCATGTCTATATTTTCATTTCTGGTCAAGATAATTTACTTAAATTAAGTAAAAAAATCAGTTATCATGTGCTCATTCTCCCTCAAAAGCAGCAGCATTCTTCCCATGAATTCTGGTGATGCACGTTGCAACAGTGAGCAATGGTATATGTGGCTTATGTGGGTATGAACCAAAGAAAAAAATTTAAATATTCCTTAGTCCTCACACAGTATAGCATTCCAAAAGAACTCAGGACCAACATCAAATTACTTAAATATGTGGCAACTTTGTTAAAGATCCAGAGAACCGGTTAAATTTCATTTGGGGAATTACATTTTTACTTGCAATCAATTGCAGTAGAGTTGAAGTTTCTGCGGGATTAAAATTTATTCATTTCCTGTGCTCAGCCATCCTAAGGCATTATTATTCAACTGTTAAATATCCATTTCATAATACCCTAAAGGTAACCGCATTTTAATTGAAGGGAAAAATGTATCAATTGGTATGCACGTGGTTGCACATGCTTGAATGATCTGATGTGGATTGATTTCCTTTGCTCATGAATTAACATTCTGATTTATAGCATGTCATTTTTGAATTACTTAAGAAATACCAGACTAGGTCACACCCAGCCCCGTGTCCTGACTCTCATGCCAACAAACATGTGGAAGAGAGATATTGCTACATCCTGGCTTCAAAATCAGATTTGGGAAATTTTCAGAACAAACCCAAACACCCTTAACTAATTTCAATTTGGATCTCTAGGTCAAAGTCAACTCATTTTACACCTGTTTCTATTTTCTGTCTGAGCCCCCTTCACGATTTTAGATATCTCCAGCACATCAAGCTTCAGCCTTAAGAAGCAGCAAAGTATTTTTCTCTAATCTGTTCTTTTGCTGAAACCTGACTCCGGCCCTTACTTGCCCACTCCTTGGATCCCCTCGGGTTTGCTGTATCTTTTAAGGAGGGTATAGTAGCAGACCCAGGGGCACAAAGCCATGGCCCTGGATGGGGCAATATCAAAAAAGATTGGACGGGTATGTTTCCTGTCTATGTGGCAAGGGCTCGGCGGATAACTCAAGCAGGGACCACAGGGACTATTGTGTACTGGCTTGTGGGCCCGAGCCCAGAAAATCAAAATAAGTGAGGAATTTTAGGCAAAATGACCTTATTTGCTATCCACAGTGCAGTAGCTTGTGTAACCCACTCTCGAGCATGGATCCCAGCGTCTAGCCAGATGGCTGGCTTGTCTCCTCCGGTGCTGAACTGCAAAACACGAGTGACAACGTGAATGGCTCTGCCGCTATGAGCACCTCGTCCCCTCTGCTCCCCCTGCAACCTCCTCCTTCTCTTGTCCCCTTTCTGTCATTGATGTGCTTAAGAGAGGAGAAGGAGATGCAAACAGTGTGCTGAGGATTAACTCTTCTCATTTAAGGTTTTTTGTTTGGGTTTGGTTTTAGTTTTTTGGTAGCTTTCTTTTGACATAAGCTTAAATACAAGATGGGTCTAGACTTCCTTCCTTGATGTTTGTAAAAACGTAGTTGCAGATAATGTAATGACATGAAAATGTATTCATAGGTTTCAAATTGGGGAAAAAGCAGGTTACAGAATAGTATATAATTTTATTTTTAAAAAGACTAATTCATATAAATATGGGTGTTCATACACATGCGTATGAGAAAAAAGGAGGGGAGAGGGAGAGAAAAGAGGAAAGAAAAGAGAGAAAGAAATAGAAAAAAAAATGTTTATAGCTATTATACCATAGTTGTGAAAGTAGAATTACAAGGATTTTTGTTTTCCTTTTGCTTTTTTTCCAAATTTATGCAAGGATTGTATTATGAAAATGCTCATGATAACCTTTTGAGTCCTTCATAAAATCAGGACAGGCAGGTTCTGGTAGGTGCTTTCTAGAGTTTAAATTTTATGATCTAAGTGACTTAGTTTTATTTGGAACAGTGGCTTTGCCAATTGGATCAGTAAATGGGAAGGAAAAGATTATTTTTGCACCATCAACTTCTATCTCTGTGCAGCATCCTAAACATAGCAGATAAGGTAAATGAAAAATGCAAATCCTTACTACAAAAATTACATTTCACAGGTTTCAGGAGTTTTAGCTGAAAGTGTTCTGTGACTTTTCCTTCAAAGAGCTCAAGTGTAAGAGGCAGGGAACTTTGAAAAAGGCTGAACAAGACCACCTGGAAAAGGGAAGACCAAGAATATCCAAGGCGGATGAGAAATCTGGGGTTTCCTGACCCAGTTGGAGACACAGGGTAGAAAAAGGGAGGGTAGTAAACTTTAGCAATAGTACCCCGCGTCGTAAGTAGACAAACCACTCCTCCCAGGCCTGCTTTGGGAAAACCGCTCTGGGGAAATCCATCTGTCCCAGTTAGTCAGTTGGTTCCCAGCCATAATGTTTCCAAATTTAGCAGGGAGTTGTGACATTTAGCCCCTTCCACCCAACCAACTCTTTCTAGGAAGTCTGGGGAAATAATTTTCACTCTTTTTCAGGGCAAGGTGCAAAAGCTTCAAACCATCATTACGAAGACTTTCAAGAGTAACAAGTTGCAGTAAAACCTGAACATTTTTCAGCTCTCATCAAAAAAAAAAAAAAAAATCTCTTTCAGGGCTTTCGCCTTTGAGATTTAATTATGTCATCTTTTTGCATACTGCGGAACTGCCGTTTTGGTTTTTTTGTGTGTTTTTGTTTTTATGCGGTTCAGGCAATTACTCGGTGTTTAAAAAAGAAAAAAAAAATGGCTTAAATAAGAAAAGGAAAAGGAAAAGAGAAAAAGGCAAAGAACTCCCACCTTGATTAATTACAGAATGCTCCCCAGCCCCCTCCCTGCCCCCGCGCCGCCACCTCCCCCTCCTCGGTTCCTATTGGCGCGAGCCGCCCGCTTCCCCGCGAGCGCATCTAACCCGACACGAGCATTAATTCTCTCCTGCAGACCTGCGTCAGCTTGCGCAGGAAAAAAGAAAGAAAGGGGGGCTGAGGAGGGTGGGGGGTGGATGCTCAAAACCAGCAAGGACCGGTTAGGAGAAAAAAAAAAAAGAGAGAGAGACCTGCTCTGCAGGCTGATGTGGGAGGGGCGGGATTCTAGAAGCATCTGGAGCAAAAATCGCCGCTGCCCCCCCCCCCCCCCGTACCTTGAGCACGTTCATGGGCCGGTTTTCAAAAGAAGAGCCAATATTCACTTTGCTCACTAGACCAGGGTGCTCAGCCACGAGGTTATCCATTTCTTGGGATATCTGAAATGTTTCAAATGAATAAATAAAACACTTGTAAATGAATACTTGGATGGATCTATTAGTGGCTTTTCTCGCCCCTCTCTGCCCATCCCCTCGGGGCACAGAGGAGAGGGTAGCACAGCCCACTGCACTGGGGGGTCGGGGGCGTTTGAATCCTAGCTCAGGGATGATGAGTCATTCTAGAAAAAGAGAAGCCATTTTGCCGCAGCAGAACCGGCTCTTTCCAGTTTTGTGCAAAACAAAATGGCACTTGTCTGGTTTGCCTGTGGCTTTCCTCCACTCAGCTCTCAGGTAGAACTTTTACAGCCAGGAGGCTTCTCGTCCTACTAGCAGAAGAACACAAATGATAGTGGCATCCATAAGGATGAATGTGGAGGCTGGTGCTACAAAAGGCAGCTAGTGCAGGCCCCGGGACAATGGGACGCGTGGACTGCAGACAGACTCAACACACCACCACTCCAGCCCCTGTTTTCCAGGCTCATTAAAATTCTGTGCATTCTCCAGCAGCCGGCCTGCGTTCATTGCTGGGACTGAGACCTGTGCATCCAGAAGTTACTAGGATGAAAACAGTCCTTCCAGCTGTTGTTTGCCACACAGGAAAGGGGGAGAGAGGCATCTTGTTACTTCCACTCCTTTTCTTCTTCACATCAAACTAAGATATTTATCTATATCTATCTATATTTTTTTTCTTGGGGCAGGGGGAGAACATTAGAAAGGTAATAACAAGCATATATTGTATTACACTTGTGAGGTCGCTCCATATTAAAGTGCATTAATAATTCTGTCACTGAAACAAAGCAAGTGGGTTCAGGTCACATTTCACCAGAGCAGTTTTACCACGAAATAAATTAGGGGATTTTTTTTCCAGAGTTGTTTGCATTTTAAAATTAATTTAGAGATTCAGACTTCCTCCACGGGATCTTTTCTACTCTCCACCTCACCCTTTAAACCTGCAACTGCAATCTTCTCTACCCCCATCTACTCCCAAGTAATTCAGTGCAGATAAATCCCTGTGGGCCCCAAGAAGAACTCTGTGTCTCAGAGATAAGTGCAGCTTGCCCAGGTACCCAGCATGTGACCCAAATGGAGAAACAGACTAACAAAACTCAAGAAAGACCTCAGAGACTACATAGAAGTCACTACTATGTAGCCTTGGAGCCCTGAGTACCGTGAGAGCCGCCCCCCCCCACCTTTGTCTGGATTTCAAAAGTGTCTAGGTGGCCCCTGATTATATCAATGGTGGCAGCCCTGAAGCACAACTCTCCGGAGGCTCAGTAGGTCAGAAATCCGCAAAAGTCTGTTGAGGGGAAGATCATGAAAGAGCTATTCATGAGCTCACTTAAAACACTCTGAACACTTCCAAAATAACTATGTGGTTGTTGGTATGGGCAGGTGGAATTCAGATCCTGCATTAAACCACTGACACTGATACAATCCTAAGGAAACTTGGAAAAGATGGAAAATAATAGAATAATTTCTAGGTCATTTTATCACTACAGGGAACTTGTGATAAACTTAGTGGCCTTGTCATCAGAGAAGAGAGTGGCCCATTACTTGGATGAAAACATTTTGAAACACCTACCTCTTCCAAGGTGTGGTAGGCCCCAAAGTTGAAGTTACCATTTCGTTCTCTTCTCCGATTAAGCAGCATTTCTTCATTCTCTTGGTCCAACAGAACCTAAGATAAACCAGTTCTACCTATGATTTAGTTAGTAGCAGTGCATTTCAGTTTATAATTGTAAAGGAAATGATGACACTCAGTTCCCAGTGCCAAGCTTTCCTCTTCCTGTGCTCTACACAACATGACGTCTCTGGTTCATCCCTTTCCCTATTCTGGCAGCATTAATGAGGCAGTGGTCAGCCTGACCCTGCCCATAAAGGATGAGGGTATGTGGAGGACATACAGTTATAGTTTTAAGGCTCATCCTACCTTTCTGAGTCAAACTCTAATGACAAGCTAATTGAATAGCAGCTTGATTTTCCCTGTTTTATTAACACCTTCATATTTATGCTTAGTCTCTCTTTGGCTCTTTCCCTTCAATTTTTTGTTGCCATATTCCACTTGTGCCAGACACAAAAAGGAAAGAAACAGTGCCTCCCTACCCAACCTGCAGGGGTAGCCCATAGGGCTGGAAAATCCTAATGATACCCACAGGTGCCTTCCCTGGCCAAGAGGGCTCCAGGATAAAAGAAGGGGAGCCTTCAGTTCATGTGGACCAGGAAGCCTCTAGAAATCTGGTCTATAGCATAATTACCTGAACATCTTCGATCATGATGGAATAAGTAATTCCCTGGGACTCCAAGAAAACTTTGACTGCAGGTACACTGATAAAGGGAACCCGAACATGGGCTGTCTCTCCTGGGGTGGTGGGTGATTTCCAAAAATCAAGCTAGAAGGGATAAAAGGACAAGCCAAATAAATGAGTGGGTTATTCTAGGGGGAAATGGATAGTTTCACATTGATAGATTTCAATGTGTTTGCCTAGTTTATCTTGAGCCCACAAAATCCAAATCACTGTGTAATCACTGAGTGAAGGCAACAAGAGTTTTTAGATATCCAAGCATCAGCAAATGTGTTATATTGCCCTCCTACCCTGAATGGCTAGATAATAAAACTGGCAAAGGAAAAGATTATTTAAAACTATGGCAGTTTTTTTTAACAACCTGGCATTCAAGTGATCCAATTCATTTCATGATACTATAAATCATTTTAGAAGAGAACTAATGCATTAAAAGTGTTTAATAGACTTTTCCAAAGTTTTTACTATCACATTTTATTTTATTTTTTCATTCTTATAATATACCTGTGGGATAGAAGAATGGTATGTTTATCCCCATTTTTCTTAATGGCAAAATGAGTCACAGGAAAGGTAGGTGGACTTATCTAGTGCCATGTAGTTGGTATTAGTGCCCAGGTTTTTGGAATCCCAGCTCCATGAGTTAGCATCCTACATTATGTCAGAGGAGTCAAAATACAGTCCAAAAATAGGTGTCAATCATTGTATCTGACTGTAGAGTGTTCATTTTGATAAGCAAAAGCTCTCACTGGAACAAATACCTGGAGATGTTCTTCAGCCTCCAGTTGCACCAGATTTTTAATTTGTTCTTCATTGCGTGGGATAATCTCCAGAACTTGGTCTCTAAAGAGTATTAACATAGACATAAACTTTAAAGCAAAACCTGGACACTGTTTCCTGTTGCTTTTAGCTCCTGTCAGCCTCTTCACGTAAGAGATGAATGCAGCAGTCGATAATCACTCTACCAACCCAGAAACTAATAAATAGGATAGTGACTCACATCCCCAGAATAAGGAGGTGATAGAATGGCTTTATTTCCTCCAAGGAACCGTTATCTAAATAATAATTAAAAGGGGTACCTGCTCCTACCACGAAGCTTGCTATTAACGTTATCTTTCCTTTAGCTAATGAGTATTTGTCAAATAACACCTACTGCCCATAAAGCATTGGCTTTTAATCTTTGTGTGTTCCTGTTTTCTTAGAAAAAAGTTCAAAAACAAAACAAAACCTGGGATAATTAATTTAGTGCTTGGGAGAGGAATCAGATTCACATCTGTGTAAAACTAATGTTTTCTGGGTTTGGGGTGGGGTTTTTTGTTTGTTTGTTTGTTTTAGTTTTTGCAATGGAAAAAGTATCAGGGTTCCATCTCCAAACCAGATTTACATGGTCCAAACCTGGAAATTGCTATGGAAAACTGGAACCCAGACAAATCACAGTGTCTCTGTTTACCCACTTACCTAGCACTTATAATGACAAATAAAGGATATCAGGGACATTGTGGCAGAAAAGAGAAACCCTAAAACAAGAAAGCATCTTCTTAGAGAAGAGTTTGGATAAAGGAGCTGGATTCTTATAGGTTTTCTCTGGGGACAAAGTCTTTTTCCTCCTTTAACTCTTTCTTCAGGCTGGCTGACTTTCTATCCTGTGGGGAAGATTCAGACAGGTACAATGAGCCACAGAAAGGGGCCAGAATCCAGTTCTGAAACCAAACCCCACACAATTTCCCATGAATGCCAGTGGAATACATGAGCAACAGAATGCTTGCTCTTTAAGGCTTTTCTGCCTCCAAGTATCCATCTGCCACAAATGGTCTGAAAATTCTCCCATTTGAGTCTCATTACTTTGGGTTAATGCATGGACTCCCAGGAGTCCTCCATTCATATGAGAAGGAGCTTGGAAAAGTAATACATTTGGCTAACATTTCCTGGTGTGTGTTCTAAGGAACAGTAGTCCTTTGAGTTGCTCAGGAAAAAAAAAAAAAAAAAAAAGGGTGGGGAGGAGATTGATGATTTTTTTAAACATTGGGGTCCATGCTGCAACCTTGATTCCCTCTTAAAGATTTATAATACACACTAATTTAGTCACAGTTCCTAGGAATTTTATACTTTGTTTAACCCTCTGATTCCCAAATGTATTTGACCATCTACTTTCTTGGATCAAATTTATTTGACTGCTTCATTAGTTCCCTGAAACACTCTCCAAAAATTCTGCCCACGGGCTAGGGATGTGGCTCAAGTGGTAGCGCGCTCGCCTAGCAGGCATGAGGTCCTGGGTTCGATTCTCAGCACCACATAAAAACAAAATAAAGATATTTTAAAAAAAAGAAATTCTGCCCAAAGTCCTTCATTGAATTGTGGAACCAAAGCACTTCAGAGCAAGGGTGAGTCCTTGCTCTGAAGTGCTTTGGTGAAGTCTGTCTAAAATCAACAGGCCTTGCCTTCCCACTTCCTGAGGTTCCACCCCCCAGACTCTAAATCTGAAGATCAGAGAAGACCAGAGCTGACATAGAGAATGAAGCTCAGAGAGGTGGAAGGAAGGAGGAGAGTAGTCTTGACATATATTGTGACCCCGAGACAAATGGGCCACATGGTCTGATCTCTCCTGCTGTCCATCATCTCCACCTTCTGATCATTGGCAGGGAAAAGGAGTAAGGACAGAGAGAAATAGGGTTATTTGTGTTCTGTTTTGTGAAATATTATTGTGCAAAATCACATCATCCCTGTCACATAAAATGACCTCAAAAAACAGAGTTGGGGGCACTGGAAAGAAAGGGAAACAGGCCTCAGACATGTGCTCCAAATGTCTCTCACAGAACCAATCCAATGAAATGGCCTGTCCTACTTTTACTTAGCCAGTTATGAAAGAAGTGCCAACTATGACCAGAAGACTAACCTGACATATTAACTCCCCCAACTTGCCATTCAGAACTTGCCTGCTCACACAAGCACCAAGAGTACCAATGAACTTTCATTCAAAATCACTTGCATAGGTTTCTCCATCGTGATAATTCCCTAGACCTTTCCTTTGTTCTCCAGACACACCTACCACCCTGGGCTGTGCATGCACGTTCTGGATTGCAATGCTATTCTTTATTCCCAAATGAAATTTCGTTTATTGGAGATCCATCTCTATAATTTTTGTTTGACTTTGATCGTTTTCACTTTTTTTTCTTTTCATGTCTTTCATCTATTTTTGATCACCCTCTCCTATATTTCCCACTTATCCTCCCACCCTGATCTAAGAGAACTCTGGAAACACTGCATATAGACACCCATTATTCTGTAATCATCCAATGAGAGACTCCATGAATCAGGTAATATAATTCAAATAAGCACCAGAAAACAAAACTTACCCTACAAATGTTTCTCGACAGTAGATGTGCCCAAAAAGGGCACCAAATAACAGGATCAACCTCATGGTCAAGCCTTTTCCCAGAGTCCAGAATTCAGAGTCCTTCCTGAACTTTATTTATAGGGAGCACAGCTGAGGCTGATCTGTTGGCCCTCTGAGAACCCAAGTGAATTCCCACATGGTAAAATTCCCACCTGCATGTGAAATCTCCAAGGTTGTAGACACCCACCAGTGTGATATCACCAATCTGTACATTTTTCCATTCCTGGCATGAGATAACAAACTTCGATGGAAAGAAAACAAAATTGGCCAGAGCATATCAAGGGCAAATCATACATTTATGATTTAGAACATAAAGTGCCATTTGCTCTGCCCAGTGATAGAAGCCAGATTAATAGACCTAGAGGTTAAAGTCCTTTCTGGGTCTCTGACAAAAGAAAAAAAAAAAAGGGCAGAGCATTTATAGTAATTACTCAGGCATCCTGTCTATCACATTCCATTAGTTTGCTCATTTGTTTATTTTTACAACATTTACCCTGAAACACTGCAATCACTCCGTCCACATCTGCTGAAGGTCCCTGTAGATGTGGCCCATTCCAGTCCTCACTCTATATTAAAGCAAAACAGAATGCCTTTTAATATTCAATTTTGCCCTGTCTCTAAAGTGATCCATCTACATTTGCCCCAAATTGATATCCCTATTTCTGTGCTTTTTCCCAGAATGAAAATGTCTTTCTGATTATGACAATGAGATTGCCTGTTATAGAAAGTTTTGATTAAAAGGAAACATTTTGTTTAATCACCCATAATTCTTCCACCCAAAGAAAACCATTTGGTGTCTATCTTTCCAAATTTATTTAGATGTTTTAGAGGTTGTTTTTTTTTTCTTAAAGATTAGACTGTATCACGTACACTGTTTTTTAAATAAAAGTTTATTTTAAACAAAAGTGATCTTTCCTTTCTTGTCCATAAATATAGATCTCCAATAATCCAACTTTGTTTCTCACTGCATAAGAAGAAAATACATCTATTTTCTTTAGAAACAACCATTTCTTGCATTTGAGTTGTTGACACGCATTCTATTCAGTTTTGCAAAAACAAACAGCTGCAAAGAAATTTTCGTCTGTCCTGTGTGGGTCAAGTTCTTCATCTGCACAAACTTTTTCTCTGTGTTTGAATTCTCAAAGTACCTACTAAAAGGAAAGGACTGTATATCATGTTTCTGATTGAAGAAATCACTGAATTAACTTGGGTTTTCTTTCTCTTAAGAATCAAATAGAAGGAGCTGGGGTGGTGACTCAGTGGTAGAGCGCTTGTCTATCATGTGTGAAGCACTGTGTTCGATCTCAGCACTGCATTTAAATAAAGAAAATAAAGGTCCATTGACAACTAAAACATATTAAAAAAAAAAAAAGAATCAAAGTGAAGACAAAAGCCAAGAGGCAAAGGCCATATTCATTCTCATGTCCCCAGCAACTATCAAATAAATAGTAACTCAATAAATTGACATGAAAATACTTGGAAAATGAGCCAAATCTTAAGAGATGGAGAACAAGCTGGGTCTTAGGGCAGATAGGATTTTCCAAGGTAAGTGTGAGAATGGCTGGGTGTCTGGTGATAAGGAAAAGCAAATTAGAAGGAGAACTGGGAAAACACAAGCACTTCACTGGGTTAAAGAAGAAACTTGATGGACTGGATGGACCTGGGGATGTTGGAGAGGGTAAAACACAAGAGGGTGGAGCCAAGTGGTGGAGGGTCTCACAATCCAAGCAGGGCAGCTTGCACCTGATGAAATGAAGAAATGCAGAGCCTTGGAAGGGCTCTGAGAGGTAAGTGATTGATGGGAGTAGCACTGAGAATGTTGACTCTTGCAGTCCAAGTGGCAGTACAGAGATTCTCTAAGCAGGGAGCCAAGAAGGAGTTTCCTAGAGAAATCCAGATTTAAGATGATGTGTCTGGAATGAGTGGTAGCAATGGGGCTGGATAAGATGGGCTCAGAAAGGATTTTTAATAAACAATTTTGAGCCCATGGTAACTGGTATCTGGCTAAGTATAGGAGAAGTCAGGGAAAGGATACTTTCCAGAGAGTGCTAAAGGAGGGGCTGATAGCCCCCTCTTCAATTGTCCCCCCTACCCCCGCCAATATCTTCCTATTACACAGTGTGAGTTTCCACTATAAGAATTTGTTATGATTATTTTTCCTACTGGTGTTGCTGACACGTCCAACCCAATGAATTCAACCTGCTACATGAATTCAAAAGTATCAGAGACATGATAGCTTTCTTTTCTTTCTGGAACAGATAGTGGGGACAGGCCTAGTCCTGTAAGCCTTACTCCTCCCACTTCACTCCTGAGTCCAAAGGGGAGAGAGCACTGGGAGTAATGCATGAGTGAGGAAAATGAATATTCCCTAGAATAGATGAAAACAGTAATTTAAAAAATAAATAGAAGAAGTTGGCAGCGGAACAAGCATAGCCTAGGAGGAGGTTATAGGGAACTCTCCAGAAAGCACTGTTGTTTCTGACAACATAAACGGATCCGTATCACAATAGGGCATTGTCCTCTTTACTTCCTCATCATTCTAGACATGGGGTAAAATCTGTTTTTCAAACAACTGTATTGAACCATACGTGGTATATAACAAACTGCATGTATTTTAAATATGCAATTTGATAGGTTTTGACATAGGTAATACACCCATGATGAAGCCATCACCCCAATCAATATCACATATCACATATCCATCATTTCCAATAAAATATGTTTTTGAAAATCACTGAGACAATCTCCAGCCGGAAAGTGATCACTGAAGGCCCCTTGCTTTGCAGACGAGGAAATGAGGCCCCAAGAGGGCAAGAGGCTTTCACAAAGCCCCAGGGCTGATCTGAGGTAGAGCAGGCACCAGGAGCTCCATTCTCAGACCCCAGTTCCTGGCTCTGACGGCTGACGGCTGACACTCTACAGTGCCCAATTAGTCCAGGTAATTCTACTCGGCTCTAGGAAAAGACCATTTTAGACCAAATGCTTCTTTATCAACCCATCTCTAGGGAAGCTGTAATTTAGAAAGAGAAAGATGATAGCTCTCTTTGGAAAAGTGCTCTAATGGCATGTTACTCCCTATGAGGATGATGTTAGGCACACTTCTTCGTTTTTGCCCTTTAACCCCAGAAGGTAAGAGCCTAACTGCAGGGCCAGAAGGATACAGTATGAGACTGAGGGGAACACAACTACAAAATTTAAATCCTTCAGCACAGTTTCCGGACACCAAAGCTCTTCAAAACCAAAACTATGGATGTCTTTGCCTACATACACATGGTTATTCATAGTAGAATGAATCATACAGCACAATTAATAAAGTATTAATGAGACCTTTTTAGAAGGTTATGAATTAAATAGACTTTGGTGCTTTGACTGGGAAATACACAAAATCGTGGTTTCTGAGATGAAGTGTGCTCCAAATTTTAATCAACCAAACCCAAAGCAAAATTTTCCATCACAGGAAGATGAAGATTGGATCAGAGTTGCTTGACTTTATGTAGTACCTTTAAAACAAGGAACCTTTAAACCCTTATGGGATTTTTTAAATTTTGACAAATGTAACATGGTTACATAAGCTGTTAATGTCAGGAGAATCTAGGTGAGGTGCATGGGTGCAGGACTCCACTATCTTGGCAACTTTACTGTAAATCTAAAATTATTCCAAGTATGATCCCCAAATAGAAAGTTTATTTAAGAAGATGAAACTTTCTGGGAAACCACCTGCAAAAATCATTGAAAAGGCAAACAATGTACAGAGGAAATAATTGCAGCATGGATAAAGAGTTAATATCCCCATGTAAAGTGTACTCACTAACTCTATAGGAAAATGGATAATGGCAGAAATAGGCAGGACCCATCCACATACCCACACAGATATGAAACAAACTTTAAAAAAAAAAAAAAAAAGTAAATTCAAGACTATGGAGTCTCTCATTGGTAGAATGCTTGCCTGGAGTGCATAAGGCCCTGGGTTCCATCCCAGCACCACATACAAAAAAGAAAGAAAAACAGTCAACATCCACAATAATCAAACAAATCCTATTTTTGAAAATGAGATGCTTTTTTTTTTTTTAACCAATCAGATCAACAAAGTTATTGGGGTTTGTTGGTTTTGTTTCTTTCTTTCTTTTTTAATTTTTTGCTGTGGTAAATTGGTTTCTTAAAAAAATATGGGATGTAATTTGGTGGTAGAGTTGTGCAAAAACCCTGAGTTCAATACCCCATACCAAAAAAAAAAAAAAAAAAAAAAAATTTTTTTAAGAGAGAGTGAGAGAGAAGAGAAAGAGAGAGAGAGAATTTTTAATATTTATTTTTTAGTTCTCGGCGGAAACAACATCCTTGTTGGTATGTGGTGCTGAGGATCGAACCCGGGCCGCGTGCATGCCAGGCGAGCGCGCTACCGCTTGAGCCAATCCCCAGCCCCCCCCCCCCCCCCCCCCCGCAAAAAAAAAAAAAATTTAAAGTAAGGATAAAAAAATCTCCCAGGGAAAGTTAAGAAAGTTAAGAAAATGAGCTCTGAGGGAGATCATACATTGTTACAGCCCTTCCAAGAATGAGATTTGGCTATTCAAATCCAAAAACTTACAGATACCATTCTACTTTTTAGGAATTTATTCTAAGGAAATCATCATGGATACACATAAAGATTTATCTAGAATTTTTTTAATTTAAATGATGAAAAATTAGAAAACCCCCAGTGTCTTCTAATTGGCACAAATCAAATAGAGCAAACCCATACCAACCGAAAATGAAATGACCATTAAAAATGATGTCACAGGGCCTAGGTTGTGGCTCAGCATTAGAGTACTCGCCTAACACATGCAAGGCCCTGGGTTTGATCCTCAGCACCACATAAAAATAAATAAATAAATAAATAAATTATATATATATATATATATATATATATATTTTTTTTTTTTTTTTTTTTTTAAAGAAAAAGATGTTGCAGGGTTGGTGGTATAGCTCAAGAATAGAACACATGCTTAGCATGTACGAGGCCTTGGATTCAATCCCCAGCACCAAAAGAAAGAAAGATGTATATAAAAATATAAAGACACACAAAAAAGTTCACAGAATATTAAGATTTTTTTAAAAGAATCTTACATTACAAAACAGGTATTCAAAATGATGATTATATTAGAAAGAAATACACTAAAAAGTTAACAGTTATTCAGCTATACAAATTACCAAAACTTTTATGTAGTGAAAATAATTTTAATTTTCTTCATTTTTCTTATAATTTAAGTAGAAAGAAAAAGAAAAAAAAAGACCAAATTCCCTACTGATTTGATATAGGGGAACCACAGACTCTAGCATCTTTTCCTAGACCTTGATCTTATTGCTGATTAGGCTTCTCTCTTAACATTGTGTTTTCTAAGCTGGCTTTCCTTTTGACCCCCAAGTTCCTAATTTGAGTTCCCCCAAAGACTTTTTTCCTACCCACCCATTCTTTGGGGTTCCCAGAGTTTACCACCCTGGCAGCTCTCTGCTGCCCCCTTCTGCCACCAGCAGACAACCACTGTCAATCCATCAGGTCCCAGTTTACACTGGGCTCTTCTAAAGACAACCTTTATCATTGCTTAAGCTGAAAAGTCCACTACAAGAAGGAAATTGACAAATGAGTTGAAGATGGAACCTCAGGTTTAAGCGTGGTCATGTTTCCCCAGTATTACTTCAATGAGCAAGAAAATCAGGTAGATACACTGAAGAAATTTGACTCTCTGGGGCCACAGACCAGCTCAGGTCATCCTGCTCTGTTGTTCCCAGACAACAAGTACTAATCGAATCACCATCAAGAAACATTTCAAGATTCTCTCAGGGTCCCTTAAATTTCATGTCTCTTCTGTCTCCTGCTCTGTTTCATAGAATCCAGAACCAAATGCGTCAATCTGTGAGCCATGAAGCCTTCTTATCCTCCATGCCCTTTGGAATCCAGTCTTCTCATTTTCTTTGATTATGCTTGTATGAGGCTATCATGGTGGCATCCTCTTTAAAGGGAACACTTTTTCATATTCTGAATTATTGCCACATTATTAAAGATAAAATGGGGAAAGAAGTCCATTTCACAAATTCTTTTTTATAATAAGTCAGTTGGGAAGAACAAATGGATTCCCTCCACAGATCATTTTATATACAAATAGCCATTTGTTCTACGCTAGGAGGAGTAAACAAGGCCACCCGCTACCCCGATGTGAAGATCTGTCTTTTCACCCTTCTCTTCATCAGTTTATCATTCTTGATGACTCCTTTCCAGGATCCATGAATGGATTCCTCGTTTGTGGAATTCTTACTGTATGGCAGAAAGAGTCCCAGAGCTCCAAAGAGGACAAACACAGGTTTTTTTTCTGCCTACTGCTTAACATCCAGAACAGCACTGTTCAATGCACATGTTCTACATTTGCACTGTGAGTGCTGTAGACACCAACTACAGCATGTGTGGCTATTGAGCTCCTGAACTGTGATTAGTCTGATTAGGCAACTAATTTATTTTTTATTTTTTATTTTTTATTTTTAGTTGTAGTTGTACACAATACTTTCATTTTATTTATTTATTTATTTTCATGTGGTGCTGAGGATCCAACCCAGCACCTCACACGTGCTAAGTGAGAGCTCTACCTCTGAGCCACAACCCCAGTCCCTTAGGCAACTAATTTTTAAAAATCTGATCGCAGCTAATTTTAACTTAAGTTTCAAAATTTAAACAGTGTAAAATATCTTTCCTTTAGACACACCTTATTGTTTTGGGAGGGCAACAAATATTTTAACTGTTAAAAATTTATCATTCAAATTGAAGTATGCTGTACATGTAAAATACACACTGGATTTTAAGTACTTAGTATGAAAATTAGGATGTGAAATAACTCAATAATTTTTGTGTCCACTTCGTGGACAAATGACAATTTGGGGGACATAATGGGTTAACAAAATATATTATTAATAGCACCTTTTACCTTAATTATTACTTTTACCTTCTCTAATATAGTTACTAGAAATTTTTAAATTACATGTGTGTCTTGCAATAAATTTCTGTTGGGCAGCCCTGGTTCAGAGGTGGAAAAATGATATCTAAATAAACAGTCTTTTAACATCATACATAATAAGTTCCTGGAAATGTGTAGAAAAGTCTAATGCATAAAAATTGACCAGTATAGTTACCTGCTACAATAGGGTGAGATAGCTTCTCAAGAGCTACAAAAAGAAAAAATTTTTAAAAAGTTCAACCTTTATCCAAATTTCAAAAGTAATTCATGCTGCTTATTAATGATTAAAATACTACAAAAGTAATTCAGGGGGCTGGGGACATAGCTCAGCTGATAGAGTTCTTTTCTTTAGTGCTTTTTTTCTTAATATATGTTACCCAGTTCACCTTTTGCTTTTCTTTTTCTTTTTTTTTTTCTTGTTTTATAAAATGTTGGGCAGACATACATACTATCCAACTTACTTTCTGACTTTAAAATATTATTTGGACATCTTTCTGTGTCAATATTGTGAATTTAGCTTACCAATGAATATTGTTTATAAGAAACTAGTTAATAAGTTATGATATAGCTATATAGGTTGAGCATCCCTTATCCAAAAATCAAAAATCTGAAATATTCTAAATTCCAAAACTTTTTGAGCACCAACATGATGACTCAAGTGGAAAATTCCACCCCATGACACTGTTTCATTGCACAAAATTATTTAAAATATGTATAAAATTATCTTCAGTTCATGTACATAAATTGAATACGAAAGAAATAAATTTCCTGTTAGTTTCAGATATCCTATTATGTATATGCAAATATTCCATAATCTGAAAAAGAAAATCCAAAATCTGAAATACTTTGGATCCAAAATGTAAGGATAAGGACACTCAAATTGTTTGATGCAATACCATGCAATCATTAATAAGAAATGAGGGACCAGGGATGTGATAACTCAGTAGTAGAACATTTGTCTAGCACGTACTGGATCAATCACTGTCACTGAAAAAAAAAAATAGAAATAGATCTGTGTGAACTAATAGGGGATTATATCTAAAATATCTCTATAAACAAAAAGAAAATAGCATGTTACAATTGAACTTTTGTAAGAAACATATTTGTAAAATTATCTATTTATTTCCAAGTTGAGAAAGCAAGAGTTAAAAGTTTGGGTAGTGAATTCAGGTAGCAAAGGTATTTGATTTTCCCCCCATGCTCAGTGCCTAGCAAATAACAAGGGTTTAGATGAGGAAAAATATATCTGAAAATATTTATCTGAATGTATTTGGTTCCTAGGTTTGGAAAGCAAGAGTTCTGATTATTACATGTGTTTATGCACAAAAATGGTCTGGAAATAATGCACATGGAATTGTTAGTAGTAATTATCTTGGGTGGTAGAATTTTCTTTCTACTTTAACATAACAATGTTATTTGAATATCTTAGAATATGCTTGGGTGCTTCTAATCAGAAAACAGCACAATAAAAATATCATTTTGAAAAGCAAATTCTGGAAAACTGGAAACCTAAGCACAGAAAATACTGTAGCAAATATCCTTAAGTGTGTATCTATATTTTTGTACATCTGACAGGATATTTTTGTTGGACAAATTCTTTTTAATAAAATTTCTGGTCACAGAGTGTGAACATTTTTAATCTTTCCAGATTGCCTTCCAAAAAAATAATAGCAATTTTCTTTCCCATCAACATTGCTTTTCAAAGAGCCTGCTTCCCACATCTTCCTAATGCTGCTGTCATATAAAATTGGACCTACAACTATTTAAAATATGAAAAATGTTTCATTGTTTTTTCTGGACTTCTTTTTTGGTGAATTTGAGCTCTTTATAATGTATTTATTTGTCATTTGGAATTTTTCTTCTAAGCTTTCTATTTATATATTCTACCATTTTTCTACTGTTATTTTGTTTTATCTTATTTTTAAAACTATTAATATGTTAGAGACAGGCTGGGGTTGGGGCTCAGCGGTAGAGCGCTTGCCTCGCACATGCGAGACCCTGGGTTTGATCCTCAGCACCAATGTAAAATAAATAAGTGAAATAAATAAATATTGTGTCCAACTACAACTTAAAAAAAATAAGTGAAATAAATATTGTGTCCAACTACAACTTAAAAAAATAGATATTTAAAAATATATATGTTAGAGAAATTAGGGCTTGCCCTAATTTTGTGTTCCAAAAATGTTCCCAGTTTGGCTTTTTCCTGTATTTACTAAATGTTTCTCTCTCTCTCTCTCTCTCTCTCTCTCTCTCTCTCTCTCTCTCTCTCTCTCCTGAAGTTTAAATATTTTTATGCAGTCTAAATTTTTTTCCTCTAAGGCGTCTGGATTTTATTTGTATTGTGTTTGGAAAACTCTTCCTTAATTTTGAGTTAGGATAAGAAACATTTTAATAGTGGGCTTTTTTTTCTCCTAGTATATTTATGTTTTTCCTATTTTATCTCTCACTTTTATTCCACCTGGAATTAACTTTCTTATAAGAAATTAGTGCACATCATCTTTCAGATATAGTTTCCAGAATATGTTCTTGAATTTTGTCCTTTTTCCTCCCACAAATGAATAGTGTCAACAGGCTTAAGTCCAAATATGTGACTGCTGCTAAAATGCACCCTTCCAGCATGTCTAATGATTTCCAGCTTTGTCTCAACTGAACCAAGTTTATAAGTCTATTCTTCTTATCACTAACATCAACACATTTATTTTTCCATGTATAAATGTCAAGTACTAAGTACTCAAATAGATGTACAAATCCCAATGCACATAGATATTCGTGCAGTTGAAACTAAAGAATGCAGTCATTTGAAATAGTTGATCATGAGCTCAAGTTCAGAAATTCAAATTCTCAAAGTTCCACAGCATCAGTGTATAATGTCCAAAAACTCCCGTCATTTGAACATCAAACATGTGAGAGGAGGAATTGCCATCCCATGCGTTGAAATGTAATCTGTACTAGAGCAGGGGTCTGAATTGTGGGAAGCCAGCTTTCTTGGGAGAGCCACAGAAAAAGTTATGAAGATAGGAAAGATGGTGGAATGAAATGGACATCATTACCCTAGTTCCATGTGTGATTGCACTAATGGTGCATTCTACACCATGCACAACCAGAGAATTAAAATGTTGCTCTCCATTTGTATACAATGAATTGAAATGTGTTCTGCTGTCATGTAGAACTAAGTAGAACAAATAAAAAAATTTTTAAAAAGGTAACCTGATATTAACCAATTGCTTATTTTTCTATTGTTCTGTATCCCTTTTCAGATAAAGTAATTTTGGAACGACCTGAGAAGAAAAAGTTACAGGTTGACTTTTAGGTTGATCTTAAATTTGAAGGGAGCATCGACCTTTGAGAAGTTCATCTGAGGATACGGTGACAGGCTTTCCACCAGAGAAGTGGATGCGTGACAGTGGGACCCCTACCAGGAGGGGCTCTGACACCATCTTTTCCCATTCCCTCCAACCTCCTCTCATCAAAACCAGGAAGGATCTGCTGCCAGCCACTTGACTCTTGCTTACTGATTATCTGTCTTCATTCACAACAAAAATATTACTCCACCTCTGTTTTGTGTTTTATACCTTCTTATCTCTAATTGTACAATCAAGGGCTTCTTTCTCCTGAAAGAAACAAAGCAAGCCAGGTTAGGCAATTTTACATGAGATGACTGAATGACCTTTATTTAGTTCTTTTGGTGTGGCCACCTGGGATACCAGATACCCCAGAACACCCTCCTTACCTGGAAGGTGACCCTCTTTTTGTCCTGGCCTGGAGCCTGATTCACTGTGGTCACCTTCTGCCCCTCCCCAGTGGCATTCTCAGCTTCTTTCCCTTCCTCAACCCAAACCTCTAACCTCCTCCAATTCCCAATACACACAAAAGCATTATTATACCAAAAAAGCATTTTTTCAATATGATTTAAAAGCTTAATCCTACATCCTCTACTCCCCAAGCCCTAAGATACTGCACATTTGAAACTAATTAAAAGATTTGTATGCCAGAATTCCTAACTCAGCAGTCATCAGTATGTCCCTGAACTTCCCACATAACAGAGAAGTGTGTTTTGGGTTGTATTCTTCAGGCTGTGGTGTGCTGCAGCCAGCTCAGATCAGCTCGCCAGAGCCAGTGGCTCATCGTTTTCCAACTCCACATTCAGAGATGCCACTTTGGTAGCTTGAGATCAGCAATAGTGGAAGTATTTATATCACGCAAATCAGCAAGTGCTACAAAATCAGAACTGTTAACAATCAGAGCCGATTGTTAAACAGTTACCAGCACACCACTGCTTTAAGAATTCTTTGGGTTTCCAGTAATAGAGAACCATTGAGCTAGCATAAGTAAAAGGGGGAATTTATTATTAGAACATGCTAGTGAAGTGTCATGGCATCTATGAGTGGGTAACAGATAGGCTTTGGGAGGAGCTGGAACCAGAATTTGGAAACCACCAAAACTCTGCCCTTTTCTATTTCATGGTTTCCTTTTACTTACAACCAGCTTTCTCTGATTCCTAATCTACGAGGAGGGTAATGTGCCCCTCTGCCAGACCTACTGTAGGTCCAGTCAGTCAAAGAGAAATGAATCTCTTTCCTAGTCCAATGTTCAAATTCTCAGGAGGGGCCTGAGATTGGGAGAAAGTTCTATTGCTGTCAATGCCTGGTCAAGGTAAAGTGGGGTGGAAGTAGGCAGGATCCCAAGTCATGAAGATGAGGGGATAAAGAGGCTCTGAACAAAAAAAGGGATGAAACAGTCGACACAAAAATGTCAAAACATTTATAAAGACCTTTCTCAGCTGTGAATAACTCACCATTATCACCACCACAGTCAAAGCTCCAGGCCACCATCAAAGGAGTACAGTCAGCCAATTGTTGATGGGTGCCATATCTGCAGATTCAACCAACCCAGAAAGTACTGGGGGATGGGGGGACTGTATCTGTAGTGAACATGTTCAGACTTTTTTTCTTGTCATTATTCCTTAAGTAACACAGCATAACAACGATTTAGTAGCTTTTACATTATACTAATTATTACAAGTAATCTAAAGATGATTTAAAATATAAGGGTGGAGTGTGTAGACTATGCCATTTTATACAAGGGCCTTGAGCATCCATCTATGGATTTTGGTATCCAAAGGCATCCTGGGACTAATCCTCTGTGGAAACAGAAAGATAACTGTATGTCCACTTTATGTCTTGACAACTTTGGTGCTATGGAGCCCTGCTCTAGAAATCATAGTGGACAAGATCACAAGACCCTGCGCCAGCTGCAGGTAACAAGGAAACCAACAGATAATGTTTCAACCACAGAAGAATGACTTGACCTTGCCTACAAGAAGTTCAAAAACATAATTATTCTGGAAGTTGTTATTCAGCAGCTCAGGACCTAGTCTTTTTCATAGCACCACTCTGTCACACTCAGACCAATGCCCTCAAGGATACAAGCTAGCTGTCACAGTTGCAGCCATTGTGTGCAGAATTGGAGTTACTTAGTTAGCAAAAAGAGACAGAATGTTTCTTCTCTGTGCATGTTTTTATATATATATATATATATATATATATATATATATATATATATATATATAATATATATATATATTTAGTTGTTGATGGACCTTTATTTTATTTGCTTATTTATATGTGGTTCTGGGAATCCAACCCAGTGCCTCACTGCATGTCTTTTTTAAGACTAAAGAAACCTTTCAAAGAATTTCCCCACCAGCAAACTTTCTTTCCTGGAATGAAATTACATGCTCCTCATGGACAAGGGAAATTGGTACTACCGTGACTGGCTTAGGGCAATAAGAAACGAACTCTAAGACATGTAAGAGAGGAGCGGAAATGGCACAAAATGAGGGCCTCCTAGAATGAAAGAAAGGAAAGCAGTCCAGGGCGGGGCGGGGTATGCAGACTCTATCTGAATATGAAGGGGTGCAATCAGAGAAAAGAGACAAGTACTCTGGCCCTAAATAGCTTTTCTTGAAGGCTGTTTGTCTCTTGCTCAAATCTTGGACCTGCCAGTCAGTCTTAGTAACCCTGGCTGTAGACCCTTCCACTGGAGACTGGTTTTCATCTCCCTGTTTTCCCCTTTTGATTTATGCTAATTAGTAGCAGAGTTGGCTCCCAGCCTGGTGTTCTCACTGCTAGATCAAGAGTTTGAACACATGAAACTTTATGGTGACAGAGGACCCTAATAAACAAAGATGATTATAGACAGCAGGCCCCCATAATAAGGAGTGTAAGGAACTGCCTGTGAAAGAGGCCAACCTTAGAAGATAAGAGATAAGAATTGGAAAATGGCATTGGCCAGGTTCACAAAATTTTTGCTTAAACAAAGTATTTCATGCATTTCTTTTTATGAATAAATTGTTCAGAGATGAAGCCGTAGCTCAGTGGAAGAACATGTACTTAGCATGCACATGGCCCTGGGATAGATCCTCAGCACAGAAAGAAAGAGCAAGAGAGAAAAGAAAGAAGGAAGGGAAGAAGGGAGGAGGCAAGGAGGGAAGGAAAGAAATGGAATAAGTTGTTCAAGAAAGGACAAGCATGGTTTTATATGCAATTCAGCTTTCTCTTGTCAACTTCCCTGGGCTTCTCTAATAATTTCCAGTCTACAATTTAAAAGCTCAGGTTTCTATTTTCATTTGTATCTTTGTTAATTTTAGATATTAAATGCAGCTCTTCTTTACACCAAAAAAGACTATAATTTAATATTCAGTTGATATGTAATAGATACTTTTAAAAAAAGGTATTTTCCCCCTTTTGTCTTCCTTCACCTCCCTGAATGTGGGTGCCTGATTCCAGTTTCCCCCTTACCCTCCCATCCACTTCTGAGACCACATGTTCCTGACAGATAGAGAATATCCAGGTGGCCCGGTACTTGGAAACCTGTCAGATGCTATTCAATGCAATAAAGAACACATCATACCAGTCTTTGGCGTATTGTTACAGGGAAACCCTGTTTAGAATTCACTAATTGGGAATTTGTGATAATTTGAGGAAGGGCTGGCTGAAGTTAACCTTTGTACTATCTATGGAAAAAAAAGAGTTCACTGAAGTTCTGAATAGTATAAACAAGATTGGAAGGGGAATAATTATCTACTTAAAAGAACCAGTTGTTTTGAAAAGCTTTAGAAGTATCCTTTTACATACAAACAGGGTAATTATGATTTAAACAAAGGCTGGCCTGTTTCTTAGGCTTCTTTGAAATGTCAATTACAAATTACTCTTGTCTATTCACCAAGGCAAAACCGACCCCTGTGTACCAGGCCACAGTTGGTTAGCTTGCTTCCACTTACAATATTTGAAAATAATAAACCCGAAGTTCTTTTAAAGTAATATAATTTAATTCAAGCTTTTCACTATCCTAGAAAGCTGGTCCATCCTGGAGAATGGGTAAGGATTTACTGAATGCTAGTGTATGACAATCAGGAATGCGTGGAAACAATTACTTTCGCTAATTTAATGGTGTAGCTGGATAAGAGGTGAAAATCTCCAAAGAAAATGACTCTACCCCAGTGACTTTTATGTTTTAGCTTATCAATGTAAGAAACACAGTTTGTACTGCAACTCAGGGCACGCACACTGAAGCAAAAACAATTCCCTTGCTGAGTGTGCTGGCACATACTTGTAATCCCAATGGCTTGGGAGACTGAGGCAGGGGTATCGAAAGTTCAAGGCTAGCTTCAGCAAATTACCAAGGCCCTGAGAAACTTAGTGAGACCCCGTCTCAAAATAAACAAAAAGAAAAAAAGGACTGGGATGTAACTCAGTGGTAAAGCGCCCCTCGTGTAAGTCCCTATTCCAAAACAAAACAATTCCCTTATTTGTACAATGCTATTATTTTCTAAATAGAAATTTTTTTATAAGTACTAGTCATAACATACTAAATTGATTTTGTGATCTATTTATAGTAGACCCCTTTATCCACAGGAGATATATATGTTCTAAGACCCTCCAAGAATACCTGAAATCACAGATAGTACCAAGCACATGTTATGAATTTTCCTATACCTATAGTAAAATTTAATTCAAAAATCAGGCACAGTAAGAAATTAACAACAATAAAATATAAGAATTATAACAATATACTATAATGAAAGTTATGTGGGTGTGGTCTCTTTCAAAATATCATACTATATATACAGGGTTTGGTATCTGAGGTTGACCAGGAGTAACTCAGACCAATAACCAGAGAACCAGGGATAAGGGGGACCACTGTAATGGGTTGCCATTTTGAAAATACCTCTCCAGAATGTGTTGGGCAATAGATTCTTCACGACAGAAGGTGTAGAGGAGGGAGGGCCATAACTGCTATCTACTGTTCTTTATTGTATGCAGGTTGGTGCAGAGCCTGCAGTAAACACCTGCCTGGGGTGCCACAGGGAAGCCTGCTCACTGCCCTTTCTGAACCCAGATCCTGTCCTCATTCTCCTTCTCTCAAGGAAGGCTTTGACCTCACTACTCTAGCCTCTGCTGCCTCTAGTTTCTCAATGTTCCATACAAAGTTCATTTCTCCACATGCCAACCCTTCCAGCTCAGTCTCCATTTCCCCCTTCTCTGTCAGGCTTCACCACTGCAGGTGAGGCAAGTGGATGCTACAAGGCCTCTCTACCAAATGGGGTGAATGCTCCCTAGTTCACTTTCAAACTGTTTGTACTGCAACTCAGGGCAGTATTCTCTTGGCTGTATTTTCCACTGACAGTCCTTTTCTGGTCTATCTGAATTGGGTTTGGTATTTGGTGTCTAAAGTTTTTAATTTAATTGCTTTTCATTAAGAACATAAATAATATAGTATAATGGGGGAAAACATGTCTGTGGTCCACCCAGTTCCCCACACATTTACCAGCTGTATAACCCTGACTATGGTATTAATTTTCCCATACCTCAGTTTCATCACCCATCCCTTTGGGATAATACCAATCTTGCAGGCTTGTGAAGGGTAAATAATCTTATTAAAAAGCTTGCCTGTGTCTGGCATAAGGCTAGCATTCTCTAAGTGCTACCTAATATCAATGTTGTTATTGTTGCTATTATTAAGGTTTAACCTACTGTAAACTCTTCTCTCCTCCTGCCAAAACTATCCCACCCAAACTTGTTCAGAGTTTAAAAGAATCTAACATGGAGCCTGTGTCCCCAGCCTCCCCATTCTCTCCTCTCTACAAATACCTCCTATGGGTATACTCTCTTTCTTTACTGCATCCATCTTAGTTGAACCCTTCCCCGCATTCCCACAGTTCCCTGCATCCCAGTTCCTGATACTTGACGTAGATGGGCATCGTCATAGAGCTCAATTCTGATACTTACCTGAGTGGATAGGCCAAAGATGAAGGCAGGCCCAGGAATCTCATGCCTCCCAAGGCAGCCATCCAATCAGGTGATTGGTTTCAGCCTTTAAAACCAGAGAAGACTTAGTTTATCCCATCAGGCAAGGAGAGACTTACAAGGACACTGTCATACAGCCCAGAGGCCCCATGCTGAGAGGCCATACAAGGCAACATCCAGCCATGGCCAGTGTCTGCAGCCTGGGTTTCATGAGTCAGCTCCTACTCTCCAGTTGTATATCTCATTTATTAATCCTGTCCCAACCCACTTGGCCATGCTTTTGCTCCTCATCCTACCATATCTCATCCTTTTTTTTTTTTTTAGTTGTTGTTGTTATTGTTCTTTTTAGGTATATATCAAAATTGAGTGTATTTTGACATATTATACATATACATGGAGTATAAGTTCTCATTCCTATAGTTATACATGATGTGGAGTTACACTGGTTATATATTCATATATGAACATAGCAAAGTTATGTTCAATTCTTTCTACTGTCTCCTATTCCCATCCCCCTTCCTTTCCTTTATTCCCCTTTGTCTAATCCAGTAAACTTCTATTCTTCCCTCCGCCTTATTTATTTAATGTTAGCATCCACATATCAGAGAGAACATTTGACCTTTGATTTGGGGGATTGGCTTATTTCATTAGTATGATAGTCTCCAATTCTATCCATTTACCAGCAAATACCATAATTTCATTCTTCTTTAATGCTGAGTAGTACTACATTGTGTATATATATTACAGTTTCTTTATCTATTCATCCGTTGAAGGGTACCTAGGTTGTTTCCATAGCTTAGCTATTGTGAATTGTCTCTCACTCTTTTGATTTAGTACCATTCTCTCTGGTTTTGATGTCCTCCCACCCAAGTTAGCTTCTATTTTTGGTCTAATGTTCTTACAGATTATCTTGGATAATTTTCTCATATTTATAGAATTTATAATCCTGCCATACTGAACCAACCTCTATTCCTTCTTCCTGTAGGCAGCCATCTCTTATCCCTCAACAATGGCCTGTCCTAGGTCTTATCTATGAAACCAGGGAAAATATCAGCTTTTGGCACAAATGACTTGGTAATAGTGTCATTGGTTTATGTTCTAGATCTATAGTAGAATATCCAGGGAATGAGTCCTTATTTTATTATTTTGAAAATAACTATGGTCCTCCTTTTTGGACAGGCCCTGGTGAGGCTGTATATGTTTGGGCATTATTTATGACTGTAGAAAGTGCTGATTAACTTACCTGGAAATCAGTACTATGCCATCTTCAGAGAAGAATGATTAATATCATAGTAATTAAGAGTCTGGATTCTGAAGCCAGATGACTTGGGTCCAAATTCTGCCTCTGCAACTTATGATATTTTAAACTTGGTTATTTTGTTAATTTGAGGTTTATTGGGGTCCTACTTTCATGCTTAAGATCTTGATCACATTAAGCTGTAACTACTGGAATTATTCACTCAATTGTGGATACTTGCCCTTGCTCTGATTCTGTTGCTTCTGTTTCCCCAGGTCTTGCCTTTTGTATTCGTGAATTCCTTTGTGCACTGACTGAACTGCATTATTTATGTGCCGTGTTTTCTGGCACTGTGCTAGGCTACAGAGATGCAAAGGTGCAAATCCCAAATTCTATTCTTAAGGGTGGATAAATATTCACACATAGACAGGGCACAGATATGTGCTAACATACATATTCATCAAAATGTTAAGGGTGCTGAGTTAAGAGAACTTTCCAAGGCACACTGGCACACAGGGGAGAACACAGTGAGTTCTGCCTAGGCAACAGAGCTAAATAGGTAACAAAGGTCTTTATGAAAAAGGCCAGGGCTTACAGTCTTGTTTTTTTTTTTTTTTTTTTTGGTGGTACTTGAGATTGAACCCAAGGATATTCTACCATTGAGCTATATTCCCAGCCCCCACTTTATATTTTATATATATATATATATATATATATATATATACACATATATATATATATATACATATATATATATATATTTTAATTGTAGTTGGACACAATACCTTTTATTTATTTTTATGTGGTGCTGAGGATCGAACCCTAGCACATGCTAAGCAAGCGCTCTACCACTGATCCACAACCCCAGTCCCCGACTTTTTTGTAAACTAACTTCTACAGAAGGTCTCACTAAGTTGCCGAGACTGGCCTCAAACTTGCAATTCTCCTGCCTCAGCCTCTGGGGTGACTGCAATTACAAGTGTGTATCACCACACCCAGCTAAGTCAAATCCTGATGCTTCCTGCTTCCCACCTGTGCCTTCAAACCCAGTCCAAAATGAGGCAGTCTGACTTAGACAAAGGCTCTACAAACTTGCCTTAGAAATGTCATCCCATGTCCTGATTTCTAGTACCCTAGTCCCAGTGGTTGTAATGGGTTAAGGAATCTGCTCTTTGGTTTCTGACCTGTCCCTTCCCTGTCTCCACCCCCATTAAAGGCTCAGCCCTTAGTTATGAGGGCTGTAGTCTCGACCACATATAATACCCAAGTCTTTCCCCAAGACTTAAGTCCTTCTTTGAACTCTGGCCCCATCACCAGTCCCTACTGGCTTATCTTGTCTTCATCAGCCTTCTCCTCTCAGATATGGGCCTTATTTTATATCCCAGCTGCAGTCCTACCACCCAATCAAAGAATGAGCACCAGAACTGCCACCCATCTACCAAGGCCTGGCAACCCCACTTCACTGGAACCATGGCTGAATTTCAGCTAATTTGTGACAAAGGCTAAACTTTGGTCAGGCTCCTCTGAGTCCTATTCTTAACTAGGCCTCAATTTTGGTCCTGGTCTCTTTGGCCTGTCCAGCCCAGGTTTGTTTTTTGTTTTCTTTTGCAGTACTGGGGATTGAACTCAGGACCTCACATATGGTCC
Organism: Ictidomys tridecemlineatus; assembly: GCF_052094955.1. Classification (NCBI taxonomy): domain Eukaryota; kingdom Metazoa; phylum Chordata; class Mammalia; order Rodentia; family Sciuridae; genus Ictidomys; species Ictidomys tridecemlineatus. The sequence goes on along the minus strand of NC_135478.1, from coordinate 207,756,211 downwards.
AGCCCAGTTTAGCAAGAATCTTGCTAAGTCAGTTTAGTGAGAATCCCCCAATATCAAATCACACTTCCTATCTATCAGTTCTTCAGCTTCTACCTTTGGTGTATAAGTCCTTTGTCTGCCTTTGCCAAGAACCTTGTTTAGGTCAATTTAGCAGGAATCCTTGAGGTATCCTTTTTATATCAACTGACCCCCTCCATCTGCCCTTGGGCTATAAATCTCTGTTTGTCCTTGTTATATTAGGAATTGAACTTCATTTATCTCCCTATTGACCTCTATTGCCATAGCCTTGTATAAAATCTTCCTTACAGTTTTAACAAGTATCAGAAAAATGTTTTCTTTAGCACCTATCATGCCCTTGGTACAACAGCTGTGGACAGCCCATAGTCCATCTACCCTTCTGAGTCATGCTGCCTCCCCTCCCTGGTCTACTCCAGGAATCAGTTATTTTTTTCAGGCCCCTGAGCTCCTCTTCGTCAAAGCCCCTAGTAGATACATGTAGAAGCACAGCTGTGGTAAAGTTGTTTGAAAATAGAAACCTAGAAAGGATGGGCCAATTCTATTCCAATCAACTTCCTCTAGTTCATTCCATCAGTCAGATAACCAAAATATGTGAATAAATGTAAATGGTTTCTCAACATAAATTTATTTCCAAAGAGCTTCCTTATTTGCATTTTAGATATAAGCAAAATACACACACTCAAGGCATGAAGTATCTGTCCTGTGCTCTTTTGAATAAAAGAAAAAAATCACAGTGAATGCAGATCTTCAGTGTTCCAATGGTGCCCAAAACAAATTCACTGGCTTTTTTTTTGAGAAAAAAAAAAGAATTGTCTGAAATTTTACCTCTTGGATTCCAAGTATGTTTTTGTTGATAGTAGAGAAACTTTATTATAAAAGTCTCCTCACCTAGGGCTCTGGTGAGTTCTCATTTTTTATTAATCTCTTTCACTTGGCTTCAAGTAAGGTAAGATGAATTCAAAATTTGTTGAATTTTGGATTAATGTCAGGCATAGCATTTTCCTCTGGAGTATCTCCCTTCATGGGGACTGATACTGAAGTGTTCTGTAGGAAATGGCGGGTCAACCACTCATTGGTTCTCATGGCTTTGCAGTGGAGGCAGGGCCTTTCCCTGATTTGGTAATTTCCCAGATTTCTTTGCCTTTGAGCTATTTTTTTCTTCTTAACAATGGTTGGGGATAGATGCTGCTCACTTTCACTCTCCTTCCAGGAGGAGGCTCCTGAGTTAGATTCTTCACTGTCACACTCAGTAGTGTCACTGTCATGTTGGGTCTGATTCACCTGATGGAGTTGAGACTGGCGCCTGGCTCGTCTTTGTTCTAGATAGGCATTGACCAAGGCCACTTCTGAGTCCGTTACTGGGGAAAGTTGACCCTGTTTTGTTTTTTTCATTGTTTGAGAAAAGGCCCAGGAACCGTCTTTGTTTTGTCGCTTATAAGAATTTTCTTTGCTTGCTAACCAAGAAAACAAATGGACAAGTTAGAAACACTGTTGTTTACTTTAACTTCACATCATCCAAGGAAGCCTACTGCATGTGTGGGCTCACTCGTAAGGGTCAAATGACAGGTCACTGCTTTCACCCAATCAACTGCTCTGCTGGCAGCTGGCTGCACTTAACAGTGCCATACCCTATGTTCCCAAGACCAGACGGTAATAGACAGATGCTTGATATGTCACTTTTGAAGTTTTGCAGACCCCAGAATATTAAGAACAAAGGGGAGAAAGACTCCAAACTTTGTCAGAGAAGGACTTTTTCTCCCTTTGTCTCAAAGTCTCAAACATTCAAGAATGTGTATGTGTATGAGGGTGATTTGGGTAGCAAGAACTAAGGCTCTTTTCTTTGTGCATTGATATGCTGGCATTAGCTTAGACCAACTCACTAGAGCTGATAAATTTTCAAGAATTTCATGAGATGGTTACACACAGTCATCACTAAAAATCGTACAAACTTACAATTAAATCAATCCACTAAAAATAGTAATAATTACTTAATAACCATCATTTCCAAATTATCGTACTGCAGTTTATTATGCTGTGTGTTCTTGAAACTATTGATTTATGTCTGTTGTGTCTGGGTGTTGGAAATACCAAGCTGGTAGCTTGAAACCACCTTTGAGGGGTTACTCTGAAAATCAGCAAACACAAAAGACCAGGATTTGATGTATGGTTTTGTTGAATGTCTAAGACTAAGAAAGTGACAGAGAACATGTTACTAATGCAGACTGCAGTGCCATGCTGGCAGCCACTACATTGTGACTAACTCCCTAAAATGAAACATTCTTCCAGTACTGTAAAGCTATTAGCCATTTCAGCAAAGAAACCCACTCACATCATAGACGACCAAGTTCCAACATAATATCTTTTTCACTTTCATTTGAGGAAAACAACATTCATGCTGGAACTATACCTGTTCATCAACTGCAGCCATGCTCAGGATGCAAGGGTCTGGCAAAAGTCAAGAAGAGGGCTGGGGGTAGTAGCACACCTTGTAATCTCAGAGGCTGGGGAAGCTGAGGCAAGAGGATCATGAGTTCAAAGCCAGCCTCAGCAACAGCAAGGCATTAAGCAACGCAGTGAGACCCTGTCTCTAAATAAAACACAAAATAGGCTGGGGATGTAGCTCAATGGTTCAGTGCCCCTGAGTTCAATCCCTGGTATGCAAAAAAAAAAAAAAAATTGTTGGGGGGTATAGCTCAGAGGTAGACCTCCACTGAGTTCAATCCCTAGTACCACCAAAAAAAAAAAAAAAAAAAAAAAAAACAAGGAGAATCAGTGGTCTATACAGAATTTACCATAAAGGGCATTATATATTTTATTATTTATAAATTGTGTAAATTAAATTATAAAAACATGCACATTTTGGGAGAACCAGTTGTTAATTGTTACCAGCACACCACTGTTTATAGGTTATTGAAAAAGATGTCACTTCAGCTCACAACGAAGTGTACAAAAGGCAAGTTAATGTGAAGGGAGAGTGCTAAGGAAAGAAAAGAGAGTTTGTGTTCTACCTACCAGTAACTCATTGCTTCTGATGGCTTGGCTCAAGCAGCGGAGCTGTCCTGAACTAGGGAGTAGAAAAGCAAGGAGCTCACCCAGTGGGCCTTTGTTGGGTGGAGAAGCCCTGCAATGGTTTTGGCCGTTCACCTCTGTTGCTTGCTTTCCACACTCAGCACATGCCTCTCATCACAGTCCAATACCAAGCACACACCAGCTCTCACCTTTACTTACTGAAGCACTTGTTCCACCGTCTTCATCCTTTTTAGTCTCAGACATCTGTTTCAGAAATATATATTAGTAAGAGTGATCTCGGTTGTTTTTCACTAATATATACTTGTTAAGAAATGCTATTGCCCAAGGCAATAGTGTTGATGTCTAATTTTTTAAAAGTTTTTAGTAACCTTTTTTTAATATTTATTTTTTAGACACAATATTTTATTTTTATGTGGTGCTGAGGATCGAACCCAGGGCCTCACCCACGCTAGGCAATTGCTCTACCTCTGAGCAACAACCCCAGCCCTCATGTCTAATTTTAAACATTCAGCAGTTACATAAGTACTTAAGTTCCTGTTACTATGTTTCTACTTCTGCTGCCCATTCAGCAGCAGAATCTACCAAAATGTTTTAAACTAAGCAAAATGAAATAGAGAAAGGAGAGAAAATAATGCTGAGGAGGAGCTGCTGGTTATAAAGTTTTCCTTATACCCATTTACATTACACAGACATTTCATTTAAAAACACATTGGATAATACTACAATTCATTCAAAATTATTTTTTAAAGAATTGATCAGGTTAAGTTATTTTTTAAATAAAGTATCTGATATGAGGCATTTATATACACAAACATCTTTACCTGAATTCACAGGCTTAATACCTCCTTAATCTTTCAGATAGTTTCCTCCAAGATGCAACCATAATTTATTATCTTTTAATACGACATTCAGAAGAAATGCATTTCTTTGAATAGTCCAATTCCAAATATTCTGTCCCAAGACTATAAATATTTGTCCCATATTTCAGAGTAGCGTCCCACTTTCTGATGCTGAAGATGATTTTGCCAAAAGACGCAAATACAAAACAACTTTCAGAATGTATCAAAAACTTTAGAAATATTCATTAATGTCTTGACATATAATTTTTTTTCTCAAGGATTCTGTCATCAGGAAATAAGCCTCCCAAAAGAGAGAGCTTTTTCCACAGAAATATTCATCATTGTATAATTAGGATAATATAAAATTCAAAATTCAAAAGTAAATAATGGCTAATTAAATTATGGTATGATCATATAAGATATAGTTGTAAAACTTATAATAAAAGTATGTCATAACAAGAGGAAATAAATATTTCAATGTTGAGCTAAAATTCAAGATGCAAAACTATATATAATAGTATGAGCACAAGTTTGCTAAAAATATGAAAAGAGACTTTAAGGAATATGTGTATAAGGGGTAGCAGTGGTTGGCTTTTAAGTGGTTAAGACAGTGACTTTTTGTTTCTTTTTTTTTTCAATTTTTCTACAATTAGGGGAAAAACAAATTTATGCAGAAAGTCAAACTTCCTTTGGGTTGAAAAAATGCAATACTTGGATATTTATAACTGCAATCTAAGATCCTGACCCAATGCTTTCTCAATATCTAACAAGGTACTTCCTTGCTTTTGGGGTTACAATAACCATTCTCTGAAAATCTTGACAGTGGAATCCTTTTTGAAGACACCTTTAAAAAAATGTTTTAGAGCTCCATAAATATTTTAAATGTAATATGTATAGAGAAAAGTATTTAAAAATTGGAAATTTATAACCCTCAAAGTTAATAGTTGTTGGATATTTCTACATAATCTGAAGTGATTTTTATTTTAGTTTGTCTATTTTCCTATAATCTCTACATTGTCTATAACATGTACTTGTGTAACAGAGGGAGGAAAATGTTTGAAAACACTTATTGGTTTTCTATCATTTCTAAAGAAAGTTTCCACATTTGATGTCAAATAAAAATAAAACCACAAAATCAAAAGAAAGATTTTGTGTTAAGCTAAGTGGAATCATACGGACTGTGGTTACAAAAAGCATTTTATTAACTGTCTTTGTGTGTGACTTAGTGAGTGAAAACAGCAGCAGTGCCTGCCCTGAGGGCAGAGTAGAAAATGTGGGCTGTGCTCTTTCTTTCTGCCACTAACCAACTCTGAGATCTTACCAAGCCACTTAACACCTCCTAAGCTCAGTTTCACATAGGCAGAATAAGGATTTCAGAGTAATATTTCCAGAAAAATACCAGCACTAGCAATCTGAATAAATCCTAAACAACTAAATAAGCTAAATAGAGAATTTATAGTCTCTGAAAGCAAAAGGGTAAGTGCATCCTAAAAAGTGGGAAATCCAGAGGAAATCAGCATGCTTCACGTTGGAGGATAATTACCACCACATTTCCATTGCGCTATTACCATTACTTCAAGGTTTGTAAATAAAGTCTCATAGTTTCACAGAGAAAATGAAGAAGTTCAAAGTGAAGGAAAAATTCCATCCTCCTTGACTAGCTCTCATATGGTTCTCAGATTTCCAATCTGGGACCTTTCAGGAGAAGCAGTCCCGCCAATTGTAGCTGCCACAAGGTCACAGAATGAAAGATGAAACCTCTAAGATAATTAAGGTTTTAATCAGCACTGAATAGATTTAATTCAACATTTCAAACTATGCTTTGAAGTAAACAAATAATATGGCAGGAAATCTAGGTCTAGTCCCCTCTGTCACTAATCACTTGTGTGACATTGGACAAGTCCCTTAATTTCTGTGGGCCTTATCAACTAAAGAAAGAGGTGGATAATGATACCTTGTTTGCCTGCAAGCAGAGCCTGGACCACATACTCTCTTGAGTCCTTGAAGCTCAGGATTCTGAGTCTCCAAAGAGCTGATGCAAGCAAGAGAGCAGAGGAATAGCTGAGACCTCTTAAGTGGTCTTCATGATGAAATTGCCAGTGATCAATTTCAATTTTTTGTTAATTTTCTAAAGTAGCTTTTCTTGCCAGGCCAGACAAATTCAATATACTTAGCTAGGGAGTCTAAGACACATATAAGCTATCACTATTCTAAATCTCCTTTTGGCAAAGTATTTACCTTAAAGAAGCATTTAGACTTTAGATGAAACTTCTTCTTGGCTGGGATTTGGTGGGGGAAGAATCTTTGATTATTATAATGGAATCTGGCTGGCATAGACATAGCAAACCTCTTCTCCATCCAGAGCTGATATAGCACTCAGTCTAGTTGACCACTGCCAGATCAGGGCTCTGGCTGTAATGCTAAATGATGGTAGCTTGATTAATCATCAACCTGGCATTAATGGCCAGCAAGGATTCCATGTCAGCAATTTTCAAGAGCTTGGTTGCTCATAATATTTTGGGGCATCACAGTCCTGATAAAGTGGGCTATGTCATTCCTAAGAGCATGGGATTTTCTTCTGTTGATAAGTGATCAAGGGTAGTGACTTTAGTTTAGTTTAGTTCTGCATCTTATCCTATGCAGAAAGTATACTGCTTCATTCTAAAATCTCCCAAATCCTGCATGAGTTTTTATCAATATGACTAACTTTTTAATCTTCAACTAGAATGACATGGCTACAAAAAGAATTAACCAGGACAGAAGTTTATCCAAGCATTACCTAACTTATGGATAAATGATAAATAACCTAAATATCATAAAACTGAAGACAGAAAATCAAGCAATCATTAAAAGTGCTGATGAGTGAATATAACTTTTGCAAGTGTTTACGGGATGTTATTAAGTTTAAAAAAACAGGATATGAAAATACAAACAATATAATGTCAGCCATGTAAGAGGAAAGATATACTGGGTCAGGAAAAAAAAAGAAGAAGAAAAATAACCTAGAATGATACTAAAAAATGTTAACAGTGATTATCTCTGTGAAATAGTTTTAAATTTTTTTCCTCCATTCTTTTCAATATTCTTGGATTCTCTAAAATGACTTTTGAATTATTTTTATAACTAAAAAATAAATTTTTAAATAGTTTCAGCAAAGAAATTTATAAAAATCCCCTAGTATATACTAAAAATATTATTTAAAATTAAAAAAGGATATCCTACCCAGACAGAAGCCCGAGACAAGAACATCAGGACAGATATAATGGCAAAATACCAAAGCAGGAAGTTCCCTATTGCCCCACAAGAGTCATCCTTCCGGCATTCATAATCCTGATTAGGAATGGTAAAACTTAAAGGTATGGGGGGAGGATCTACCTCCCAAAATAAGGAAAAAAGGTCTCCCATGATGGATTCTTGCTGAGAAAATAAAACATGCTCAAAGGGATGAAGATGACTGGGAACTATTTCACTCCATGACGTATGACAATTTCCTTGGTAACCCATTATGACATACATTTAAGGAACTATTTCAGGGATTGACAAGTGCTTCTTATATTTCTAAATTTTTGGAAGATTTATCTAAATTACTTCTACAAAATTTTATGGTATTTTCCCTCATACTTCAATATGGTTTTTTTGGCCTTAATCTTTTATTCCCTTAAAATTGTATATGTTTTCATATCTTTAGATCTAAGTGTCTAAGGTACCACTCATTTTTATCAATCTCTTTTATATGTTTCATACCATTATAAATTAATATACACAATTCTAATTTATCAAAGACTGAGTTGGGTTCCCCCAAATTCAAATGTTGAAGCCCTCATCCCCCCACATTTGATTATATTTGGAGAGAAGACCTTTAAAGAGGTAGCAAAGGTTAAGAGAGTCATAAAAGTGGAACCCTAATCTAATACTACTAGTGTTCTTATAAAAAAAGGAGACATTAAGGATTTACCCGGCACAGAAAAAGCACACATGAGGACATATGACAAGGAGACTATCTATGAGCCACTCAGGCCTCAAGAGAAACCAATCTGGGCTCGGGATGTGGCTCAAGCGGTAGCATGCTCGCCTGGCATGCATGTGGCCCGAGTTCGATCCTCACCACCACATACAAACAAAGATGTTGTGTCCGCCAAAAACTAAAAAATAAATATTAAAAAAAAAATTTCTCTCTCTCTCTCCTCTCTCTCTCTCACTCTCTCTTAAAAAAAAAAAAAAAGAGAAACCAATCCTGCTGACACCTTGGTCTTGGACTTCTAGCCTCCCAACTGGAAGAAATAAATGTCTATTGTTTAAGCTACCCTGTCTGTGATTTGGTTTGTGATATTTTGTTATGGAAGCCCAAATACAATGGCAAACGTCTATCAAACTTGATTGGCAGTGTTCTTTTTTAAGCCTGGAATAAATGCTCAATAGCTTATAGACTATTTTTTAGCAAAGAGTTGGACATGGAAGAGGTAGAATCCTGACATTCTAATTTTGACGGTACATTGAACCCAATTTTTTTTCTTTGAACAATTTTCATGTTACTTCATTTTTAAATCCACAACTAGGGCCAAACAATATTACTGCAAAGATAATATAAAAATGATTTTCAGGGGCTGAGGATGTGGCTCAAGAGGTAATGCGCTTGCCTGGCATGCGTGCGGCCCGGGTTCGATCCTCAGCACCACATACCAACAAAGATGTTGTGTCCGCCGAAAACTAAAAAAATAAATATTAAAATTCTCTCTCTCTCTCTCTTTAAAAAAAAATGATTTTAAAATCTCATTTAAAATCTGTTAGATCTTTAAGCATAGCAAACCCACAGATTTTCTTATGCAATACATGAACTTCATATTCTTCTATTTAACCTTAGGATCGATTAAGGAAAAATTTTAGTTACTAGATGAACATGATGGTTTATTATGACCATGGATTAATGTTTTCATTGTGGGACACATTTGTCCCTATGTCGAATGAGTCCCCAGACTTCAAGCACCCAGGCCACTGGTTCTCTGGGCCTGAGGCCAGTGTCAAGATCTCCAAGAGATCTGGGAGCCAGACTAAGTCCTGGGCCAAGGCTGAGCTACATGTGCCATCTTAGGGCTCACTACACTCATCTCACTTGGCCTTCACTGCACCTCTGGGCCTACAGACTGAGCTCCTGAGACAGTAACCAGGGAGTTCTCATTTTTTATATTTCTCGCCTAGCTCAGTGGCACAGTATATGTATTTGGAATAGAACCAAACTCAACTACTCCTTGATGAACCTTTTCCTGATAATTATAAGTTCCTTAAAAAGAATTTTCAAGGAAATAGGTGTTTGTTTTTTTAAACATTGAAAATCTTTAACAACTTCAATCAAACAGATTTTGGGGTTTCTTGTTACTGTTGCATTCTCATTATATAAATATTTAAGAATTATGTGGGGGGATGGGCTGGGTTGTGGCTCAGCGGTAGAACGCTGCCTAGCACATATGAGGCACTGGGTTCAAGCCTGCACTACATAAAAATAAGTAAATAAAATAAAAGGTATTGTGTCCAACTACAACTAAAAAAATTTTATAAAAAAGAAAGAAGAAAAAAAGAATATACGTGGGGCCAGAAGTGGAATGGATATGGATATATATATATATATATATATATGTGTGTGTGTGTATATATATATATATATGTGTATATATATATATATATATATATTTTTTTTTTTAAACACAAGGAACAGAATTGCTTTGTCTTTGCTCATCGTGTCCAGACCCATCATGCCCAGACCCATCATGCAAACTCTATCCAGAAAATTAGCCACCCTACTAAATAAAATCTGCTTACAAATGTAAGTACATAAAAGCCCTAAGGAAGCTAAAATTATATTAATATATACAAAATTTATCTTGTTATAGTTATTACTTTTTACTGCGAGTTCAGAACCTGGTCTGAATTTTGCTGTTCAGCTTTCTCCCTGCAGCTTAGTGGTAACTACCAATCCGAGCTGTTTCCCTGGTAACGCACGAGCCCAGTCCCTCCGCACGAGCCCAGTCCCTCCGCACCTCCCCCCCTCCGCTTCTCGCGAGAAGAGACGGCGCAGTTCTTCCGGTAACTGTAGACCAGCCAGACTCCCGGTTTGGCCTTAGCGCTTGGTTTCGCGCATGTGCAATAAGGAGTGGCGCGAGTCCACGACTTCCGGGCGAAGAACATGGTGCGTTCTCGGGGTAGTCTTTGTGCTTCCTGGACGTGGAGTCCACGGGGGCTTTGGGAGTTCCGCGCCTACTGATCTGCACGGGTTTCAGCCAAGGGAAGATACTGCTAGGCGTCCCATCACTTTTAGTGAAAGGGAGGAAAGAAACATTAGGGGTGACTGAAGTTTGTACTGAGGGATCCTGGGAGGGAAGCACTTTTCACTGGGGAGCTGGGGAGTTGTGAAGAGGACTGAAGGGCGGGAAGGGTACTGTAATATTCTCTATGGGATACGACTCCTGTAACTGGAACACGTTTTCCACTTGCCTGTTAAGTTTGAGTTTAGCAGGAAAAACAAAAAAAGGAAACATAAATCCCCATGTGAAACAAAACCGAATACACTGTCCTCTCCTCTTCCTCTGGTTCCTTTCACACCATAGGTACCCGCCGTCTAATGTAAAACCTTGAACTTCATTAGTACACAAAATGGAGATCCCTGGCTTATATAAGTCCCAGTGCAGGGTTATTTAAGGTGGGACGTAATGAGATCTTCTGCGTTAGGATGAAGAAAGAGTCTTCGTGATTTACATGGTGTACGGAATATTTTCTCCCAAATTTGGGGTATATTGAGTTTTAATAATTTTTAAAAAACTACACCCTTGCTGTACTTGAGACATACCCCAAAAACAAAAGGTGGAATATTTGCAGACATAATAACCAACCCCTAAATTAGAAAAAAAAAAAGACATTTTTCTTAACTAAAGTATTATTCTCTGAAAGAACAAGTCAGTTCTCTCTTGATTTCCCTGTGGTGCCAAAGAAGATATAATTTAGGGTTCTCTTTACATACAGTGATACTAGATACATTTTTGGTTAGGTATTTTTGAAGATGAAGGAAAGAACAGTTTTTACTTCATGGAGGACACAAAAGTTTTTATTTCTTACATGGAAAAGTAGTTTCTTTTGACTTAATTCCTGTGATTTTACTTTGAATAGATGCAAGGAGAGGCAAGCCCTAGTGCTTCCCTTATTGACAGAACCATCAAGATGAGAAAAGAAACAGAAGCCAGAAAAGTAGTTTTAGCCTGGGGACTCCTAAATGTATCAGTGGCTGGAATGATATACACTGAAATGTAAGTTAATCAGCCAAAAAAGGTGAAAATTTAAGCAGCCAATGGTTGGTTCCATAGTATTTTGTATGTGTTTTGATTTTCGGAGTTTTTGTTTTTTTAATTGAAAACACTTTCTAATTTTTTCAGGACTGGAAAATTGATTAGTTCATATTATAATGTGACTTACTGGCCCCTCTGGTATATTGGTAAGTAATTTCTAGTAAACAATCAAACTAATAAACAATACAATTTCAGGTAATTATGAGTCTGTGAAAAAATATTAAGTTTGGGGAAGTTGAAATTTATATTTGTTGGTCTCCTGAAATGCTGTCTCCACATTTTCAAGAATTAGTTCAGATTTCTACTCCACTGGATGCTTTCCTTAATTTCCTCACCCTTTCCTCTTCTTTTGTCTGCTTTTCCATAATCCTTGAGTATAAAGCGTCCCTTATAGATGTTAAAGTAAATTTCATAGTATGGACTCATTAGTCTACAATCTGCCATGAGAGCTGGTATGCAAAGTGAAAGAGCAAAGGATTTGGAATCATGGCTCACTAACTAGATGTATAGTCTTATAAAAGTCATTTGGGCTGGGCATGGTAGCACATGCATATAATCCCAGCACTTCTGGTGGCTGAAGCAGGAGAATCACAAGTTCAAAGCCACCCTCAGCAATTTAGCAAGGTTCTAAGCAACTTAGTTAGATGCTGACTCAAAATAAAATATAAAAAAAGGGCTGGGGATATGGCTCAGTGGTAAAACACCCCTGGGTTCAAGGTTCAATCCCTAATCCCCCCCACACAAAAAAAAAAAAAAAAAAAAAAGAATTTGGCCTCAGACTATTGATTAATGATTAGAAGGAGGGTAAAGCTATCTCTTATACAAGGTTGTAAGGATTAGTGATAGTTTGAAACTCATTGATAAATTCTGTATACCTATTAGATATTCCTTAAATGGTAGCTGTTGTCAGGTACCATTAGTTTTCAATTTTGTTGTTAATGTGCTAAAAAATATGGAGGGTTTTTGTCCACCCCACCCATCAACATATACCTCCTCCTTTTTAAAATAAATTATTGTTCTTTTCCAGAGCTTGCCCTTGCATCTCTCTTCAGCCTTAATGCTTTATTTGATTTTTGGAGATACTTCAAATATACTATGGCCCCAACAAGTCTTGTAGTTAGCCCTGGACAACAAACACTTTTAGGGCTAAAAACAGCTGGTGAGTATATTATATCTCTTGCAGAGGTGAGGATAAGGTTAGAAATAAATCTTTTGTAAGTTAATTTTTCCTTTTCATAGACTCAGAACTAGAAGGGACTTAGAAATCCTTCTGGTTCAACTATATTGAGCAGATCTATAGTAAACTGTCTTCAGACCAATGATTATTATTCCCGTTTCTATAAATTGAATGGAACTAGCATTCAGCAACGTCATGGAGGTTTGTTCCATTGTTCAATTACAATTAAATGACTAAATCTTGCATTGAAATCAATTTCTTATTTTGAACTCTGGAAAGGGTAAACAACTAATCTGTGCTCTTTAGTAATTATATTTTATATAATTTAACAACCAGATTCTTCTGTTGCTTTCTTTCTTTTCTGAAAGAGAGGTTTGAGTTTCTTAAAATCTGTTTCATTAAAAACAAAAAAATTTTTAAAAATACATATATGTATGTGTTTGTGTGTGTGTGTGTGTGTGCGCGCGCGCGCGAGCGCGTGCACACAAGTGTACATATGCATGTGTATAAAATTTTTTTTTCTTCTCCTTCTAGTTGTACAGACTACTCCTCCACATGATCTGGCATCTCCCCAAATCCCCCCCTCTCCACCTTCCCCTCCAATTCAGGGTCAGAGTGTATTGAGTTATAGTCCATCTCGTTCACCTAGTACCAGTCCCAAGTTCACCACCAGTTGTATGACTGGATATAGCCCTCAACTGCAAGGTCTGTCCTCAGGTGGCAGTGGTTCTTACAGCCCTGGAGTGACGTACTCACCTGTCAGCACTTACAATAAGGTAATGACACTTTTCTCTTGGTCAGTCACTTTATTTTAGAATTGGGAGGTACATTGAAAATAATGTAGTCCCACCAAGCATGGTGATACATGCCTATAATCTCAGCTGCTTGGGAAGTTGAGGCAGGAGGATTGCAAGCTTGAGTTTCAAGCTTGTTTCAAAATAAAAAGGACTAGGGATGTAGCTCAGTGGTAAAGCACCCCTAGGTTTAATCCTGATACCTAATCAAAAGATTTTTAAACAATCTCTTAATATGAAAGAGAACTAGTGGTATAGATCAGTAGTAGAGTGCTTACCTTACATACACAAGACCCTGGATTCTATCCCCACTATCACAAATGCTATTATTAATTTGCACTAAATGTCTATAAAGTTCCTGATAATTTAAAGGGAATAGGTGGCTACTCAAAAGAATTGTACCAGGTTATATTGTCACAGAATGTTTAAGAGTATTCATTTTATCATACCTTTGATTATCAAGTTAATCAATTTTTTATAAATTTCTGCTGATAAGAAAAATGAAAATAGTCTGTTGTAGCTTAATGTATATTTTTTGCAAGGTTCTCATTCTTTACCCACTTGTCTTTTGGATCTGTACCCTCTGATTTTTTCCTCCTAAGTTGGTATTTTAATTATGGGATTTTCGAAAATATACATATAGAGATTTAAAAATTTTTAATAGTCAATTCTGTTTGTCCTCTTGTGTTTTTTTTCTTTCCTAAATTTAGAAATTTCCCTTACTTTGCCAGTTGATTTTCTCCCTTTCAGTGGTGTAATTAAGGGTTTTTGCTGGGTATGGTGGTATATATGTAAACCCAGTAACTGGAGGAGACTGAGGCAGTTAGATCAGAAGTTTGAGGGCAGCTTTTTCAACTTAGCAAGACCCGTTTCAAAATAAAGATCTAAGATGTAGTTCAGTGGTAATGCACGCTGTTACAAGGTTCAGTCCCCAGTACCCCACACATAAACACAAACATGTACATACACAAACACACAGATGAGGATTTTATTTTTTAAATATTTATTCTTTAGTTTTAGGTGGACACAATATCTTTATTTTATTTTATTTTTATGAGGTGTTGAGGATCAAATCCCGCACCTCACGCATGCCAGGCGAGCATACTACCACTTTAGCCACATCCCTAGCCCTTTATTTTTGTTTTTGCTGAAATTTATGTTGCTCCAATTTTCATACATTATTTTCATTATCACTGACTTGTGATTTCTCATTTATATTATATGTAATCTGGGCCATCCTGTTTCCATATGTCTCTTTGGTTCTATTTTTTATATATATATTTATTTTTAGATTGTAGCTGGACACAATATCTTTATTTTATTTATTTATTTTTGTATGGTGCTGAGGATTGAACCCAGGCCCCTGCACGTGGTAGGCAAGCGCTCTACCACTGAGCCATAATCCCAGCCCTTCTTTTTGGTTCTTTATGTAGCAATTTCACTGTGAATTGTCTGTATTAAGAGAGTTGACCAAAAATGTCAAATGTTGCTTTGTTGCTACAAAATCAGGTACATTGCAGCTTATATTCTGTCTGTACAAAAAAAGTAGTAGAGATGTCTCCTACCAAAACATCAATACAATGTTTATTTTTAATGAAGCAGTCTTTTCTTGCTCACTTTTGCTACACAATCTTTTGCAGTCTTCTTTTCTGTGTTGTACATTTTACCATATACAAATTAGATAGAAAAAAATTATAAATTAAGATTTTTCACCTTATTATCTTTCTTGTTTTAAAATCTTAAGAAGTATATCAGGAAAGTGTCATAGTAAAAGTGACAAAGTTAGACTTTTGTGATGACGTATCAGAAAAACAATAAGGTGGCAGTGTTATCAAAGTATAACTTTAAGGGAGAATGCATTATATTGGACAAAATGTCATTTTTAAATTGATGAAGGAAATGATACATTGGGAAGATACAATAGTCACAATCTTTATATGTTGAATAATATAGCATCATAAAATATAAAGCAAAGGGGCTGAGGTTGTGGCTCAGTGGTAGAGCTCTTGCCTAGCACGTGCAAAGCCCTGGGTTCAATCCTCAGCACCACATAAAAATAAATAAATATTTATTTATTTAATATATATATTATATATATTTTATAATATATATTATATACATGTATGTATATTATATATAAATGTTTGTATATAATATATATAAAGCAGAAATATGAAGAGATTAATAAACAGAATTATTGTAGAAAACTTTAGTATTATCAACCTATGTCCAATAAAGTAGGCAACAAATAAAGACACAAAAGATTTGAACAATGTTTAAAAAGACCACCTTGATAAATACATCGAATACTGCACCTTTCTTTTTTTTTTTTTTTTTTTTTAAAGAGAGTGAGAGGAGAGAGAGAGAGAATTTTTAATATTTTTTTTTTTTTTAGTTCTCGGTGGACACAACATCTTTGTTGGTATGTGGTGCTGAGGATCGAACCTGGGCTGCATGCGTGCCAGGCGAGCGCGCTACTGCTTGAGCCACATCCCCAGCCCTTAATATTTATTTTTTAGTTTTTGGCAGACATAACATCTTTGCTTGTATGTGGTGCTGAGGATCAAACCTGGGCTGCATGCATGCCTGGCGAGCGCACTACCACTTGAGCCACATCCCCAGCCAACCTTTCTTTTTGCAGAGTCCATGGAATTAGAAAAACTGTATTTTCTGTTAACTTTAGGGACAGAAATAATACTGTAAAAGCTCAAAAAATACAACAGGACAAATTTATTTGTGAAAATCATAAATAACCATTTAAATTCATAGAATATTAAGATGCTGATTTTTTTCCTAAAATAAAGGATAATCGATGACCAGGTGGTTTATTCTATCAGAGCAAGAAATCTATTAGCATATTCTATTCAAGAATCTGTATAAAAACTAAATTTTTCTTTTCTTTATTTCTTTATTTTTGTAGTGCTGGGGATTAAACCCAGGATTTTGCACTTTATAGACAGACAAGCACTTCTATCAGTGAGCTACACCTCCAACCCAAAACTAAATTTTTAAAAACTATTTTCTAAAAGCATCCATTTTAATATTAAATACTTTGGTTATAAACCACGTGTGGTGGTGAACACCTATAATCCCAGCAACTCAGGAGGCTGAGACAGGATGATTGCAAATTCAAGGCCTGCCTCAGCATCTTAGTGAAACTCTGTCTCAAAATACAAAATAAAAAGAACTAGGGGTGTGGCTAATGTTAGACGATGCTCAGTACTAAAACAACAAAAAACCCTTGCATTAAGTAGCTGGATATAAGGTAAATATCCAAAATCAGTAGCTTATAATCATATAAAGCATTATTCAGTTAGATCCAAGGGGATTTCAAAATTCCTATAATTGTGTAAAAATATAAACATTCCAAGATTGAGCTATAGAAGTATATAGGTCCTATATGAAAATATATGTATATTATTATTAAATATAAAAGATGCTAAATGAATAGAGAACATTAATATGGGGGGGGGAAGCCAGGAAAGATTTTGTTTGTTTGGTTTTTTTTTTTTTTATTTTGTATTGGGGATGGAACTCAGTGCTTCACCCCTTAGCTATATCCCTGTACCTTTTATTTTTTTACTTTTATTTTAAGACAGGGTCTCCATAAGTGGTTGAGGGTCTCAGTTGCTGAAGCTGGCCTGGAATTTGCAGTCCTCCTGAGTCACAAGGATTGTAGGCATGTGTTACTCTGCTCCTCTGGGAGCCAGGAAAGTTTTTACTAAGAGTTAGGGTATATCCCTATAGATATTAAAGCTATAACATCTGTTTTACTTTTTAAAGTAAAATACCAAAAATAGACCAATTAAATACAACAGTACCCAATAAATTGGGTGAAGGGGGATAGAAGTTCATTGGATTAGACAAAAGGGAATGAAGGGAAGGGTTGGGGGATAGGAATAGGAAAGACAGAATGAATCAGATATAACTTTCCTGTGTTCATATGTGAATAAGTGACCAGTGTAACTCCACATCAGGTACAACCTTAAGAATGGGAAGTTATACTACATGTATGTATAATATGTCAAAATACACTTAACTGTCATGTATATCTAAAAAAAGAAAAATAGTACCCCAGATATAATCATAGTATATAAAAGGAATTGATATGTTAACTTAAAAAAAGAGATATCAGTGTGAAAGAGGATTAACACTTTTATTTTTGAACAGCATTAAATAATTATAAGACCTATAATAAATTTATTATAAACTAATACAAATTGATCATGAAATGCAATAGAAAAAATTGTCAATACTTAAGCAAACAGTTAACAGGTAATATAGGTGACCAGTAATTGTATTTATAGTGTTTAATTTTGTGAGGATAAGGAAATGATAATTAAATGTACATTTATAACAAAATATTCTTACATATCAAGTAAACTAAAGTAGTACTTCTAATGGACATATAGTTATATGGTATTCCTATCTATTATTCTCTGATAGGAACATGATTTAGGGTAACATTTAATTTAATAGGTGGGAATATGTATTTTTAAAAATTCATATGCTTTAGCCAAATAAATTTAGTTTCAGAAATCTATCCTAAAGAAAATGATCACAAATTCAAGCAAAGATGTATGTATAACAGTGTTCAATATTAACACTATTTACAATAGCCAAAACTTGCAGACAATCCAAATATACAGAATAAACATATGATAATAAATTGTTATATTTGTGTATTAAAATATATGGTAATACAAATAATATTTTTAAGAGATACAGGAAACACTTGGGTAACTTTTTTAGAAAGTATATAAAGCCAAATAGTATTGTCTTAATTATGTAAATACAAATACATTGAAATAGCTATGTACATTTTATGTGGCATTTATACACTATGGAGTATTACACAGCACTAAAAAATGACAAAATCATGGAATTTGCAGGGAAATGGATGGCATTAGAGCAGATTATGCTCAGTGAAGCTAGCCAATCCCTAAAAAACAAATACCAAATGTCTTCTTTGATATAATGAGAGCAACTAAGAATAGAGTAGGGAGGAAGAGCAGGAAGAAAAGATTGACATTAAACAGAGGCACGAGATGGGAGGGAAAGAGAGAGAAAAGTGGAATTGCATGGAAATGGAAAGAGACCCTCATTGTTATAAAAAACTACATAAAAGAGGTTGTGAGGGGAATTGGAAGAAAAATAAGGAGAGAAATGAATTACAGTAGATGGGATAGAAAGAGAAGATGGGGGGAGGGGGATAGTAGAGGATAGGAAAGGTAGCAGAATACATCAGTCACTAGTATGGCATTATGTAAAAATGTGAATGTGTAACCTATGTGATTCTGCAATCTGTATTTGGGGTAAAAATGGGAGTTCATAACTCACTTGAAACTATTGTTCGAAGTATGATATGTCAAGAGCTTTGTAATGTTGTGAACAAACAATAAAAAAAAAAAGAAATAGCTATGTACATTTTAAAGATTTCAAAATAGAAAAGAAAAGTGAGAAAGGATTAAATTATTTCTGGATAGTGAGGTTATAGATATTACCTATTTTCTTCATTAAACTTTTTGAAATACCTATTACTTTTTAAAGTTTCTGTTTGCAGCAAAATTGGTAGGAAGGTACAGAGATGTCCCATAACTCCTTTTGTAAAAATACCCCTCACCAATATCAGAGTGGCATATTTATTACAATTGAGGAACCTACATTAATTGACACATTCTATGGGTTTGGACAAATACATAATAACATATATATCCACCAGTATAGCATCATACAGAAGAAAGTCCCCTGTAGTCCACTTAATTCATCCCTCTTTCCCTCCAGATTTCTTATAACCACTGATCTTTTTATTTCCTCCATATTTTTGCCTTTTCTGGAATGTTATATATTTGAACTTACACGTATGTAGCCTTTCAGATTGGCTTCTTTCACTTAGGAATATGCATTTAAGGTTCCTCCATATCTTCATAACCTGATAGCTTGTTTCTTGAGTAACATACTCATTTACCTTCTGAAAGACATCTTGGTTGATTCCAAATTTTGGCAATTATGAATAAAGCTGCTATGAACATCCATATGCAGGTTTTTGTATGGACATAAGTTTTGTGTAAATACGAAAGAGTACAATTATTAGATGGTATGGTAAGAGGATGTTTAACTTTTGTAAGAAACCACCCAACTGTTGCAAAGTGGCTATACCATTTTACATTCCCATCAGCAATGAATGAGAGTCCCTCTTGTTCTACAACCTCACCAGCATTTGGTGTTGTGAATGTTCTAGATTTTGACCATTGAATAGGTGTGTTATTTTTTAAGTTAAAAATAAGCCATGTATTGTGGTGCATGCCTATAACTCAGTGACTTGGGAGTCTATAAGGCCAACCTTGGCAACTTTGTGGAGACCCTGTGGAAAACCAAAAGGGATTGGGATATAGCTCACTGATAAAGAAACCCTAGGTTGAAACCACAGTATAAATAAATAAAAAAGAAATGACAACAAAAATAAATTTCAGTTAAGGAAAAATAAACTTAATTTTTTTTTTATTTTGTATAGTTGGCAGGCTTTAGTCCTTCTCCTTCTTCTCCATACCCTACCACTGTTGGCCCAGTGGAGAGCAGCGGCTTGAGATCTCGATACCGTTCTTCACCCACTGTCTATAACTCACCTACTGACAAAGAGGACTACATGACAGACTTGCGGACTTTGGACACTTTTCTTAGAAGTGAAGAAGAGAAGCAGCATAGAGTTAAGCTGGGTACACAATTTATTTCTAATGCAAATATTTTTTGTTGTCATTGTACATAATCCTTAATGTATTGTTTTCATTATTTTGATACCTCTATGTATTTTTGTCTCTTTTACTAATATAATTTGTGTAGTTTAAAAGACAGACACATTTTGTATTGCTTTATATGTAATAATTTTATGCATTTGGAATTAGCACCCATCAAATTTTAAGAAGTTAAAATACAATAGCTTGAGATGCCTTGAGCCTTTTATCTACAGTAAGGTTAAAAGCCTTTTTGTATAATGCAAGTTAAAATTTCTATTTCAGGCCGAGGCTAGGCTAGGGTTTATTGGAACACACCTATAATCCGAATTCCCAGGAGGCTGAGGCGGGAGGCTCATAAGTTTGAGGCCAGCCTGGACATCTTAGAACTTATCTCAAAATTAAAACAAAACAAAAGATCCTGGGGTGGGGGACACTGAGGGTGTAGCTTAGCAATAGAGAGCTTGACTAGCTTGTGCAAGGTCCTGAGTTTAATCCCCAGTACTGCAAAAAAAAAAATTAAAAGTTGAGGCTATAAAATAATGTTTTGAAGCAGTGCATGGCAAAGTTTATTCAAATAATATTTGTCTCCTTTGAGGTAATCCTTTGGAATGCTGATGTGGCAGGGCAGATTGAGGAAGAAGTATGTATTTACCCTAAAAATGCTACTATTTTTCAGAACGTTTAAAAATTTGTCTTTTAGTATTTTCTTAAAGCCTATGTAGTTTACCTAGGAAAGAAAAGTTAGCAAATCTTAATCTATTTGTAGAGGATTTGATTATTATAAAGTCAATTATTTGAAACCAAATTAGATTATTGAACTGAGTAATGATTTTTCCCCCTCAGGAACTTTCACAGAAAGCACATTAGGTGCTAAAGCGCAGCCATGGTGAGGAAGCCAAGTTATTGGACCATGGCTCTTTGTGTCGCTTGAAATCTCTCTAGGGAGTTTTAATTTAATTCTGCCTGAGAATGCCACAAATGTCAAAGAAACAAATCAATATTATCTTATTACTTTTGATACATGCTTTTTTCATCTTTAGATTTTGAGGTATTTCAAGTCTACTGAAAATGATATAGGGTATAATACAAAACAACCTCTACACATGTTTGTGATTTTCAGACTTCATTTTATTTTTTTCCTCAACCCGTAGAAGTTTATTTAGAAGTGCTATTGTTGTTTGCAAGTGTTATTGGTGTCACTTTTAATTTTCAAGCCTGAAGAGGCCTGATTATCTTCATTTCCCCCTAAGTTAATTGTACTGTGTGACTAGAGATTCTGATCTATATCTATTAATGTCTGGGAGTTTTCTTTTTTTCTTTCTTTTCCTCTTTCTTTTAGACTTGCTTTTAGGTTGCTATGTGGTAGCATGGCCATTTTTTGTAAATGGTTTTTGGGTGTATTCAAAAGAATGCATAATCTCTTAATTTTGGCTCCTATATGTGTTTATTGGTTAAGGTTCTTGATAATATTCTTAAAACTCTTTATCTTATAATTTTTTTTCTGCTTGATCTATCATTTGTTAAGAAAGTATATCAAAACCTCCTACTGATTTTCTTCAATAAAATATTCATAATTCTGTCAGGTTGCTAAATGTATGAGATTATGTTAAGTACCTATAAATTCAGAACAGTTAATTTTCTGGTGAATTGTGTCTTTTATTTTTATCTTTGCCTTAAAATCTGTTTTGTCTGATATTAACAAATTAACATTAATTTTTTTGGTTAATATTTTCCTGGTATATCTAGGTCTATACCTATACTTTAAATATTCTTTTCTAAATGAATTATTACTATGTTAAATGTTACAGAGACTTTCTGATGGCATCATTCCATCTCTCTCATGTTTTTTTACTGTGATAAAATTTACATAAAACTTAACCATTTTAAGTGTGCAATTCAGTGATAGTAAGTACAGTCACACTATTATGTTATGACCTTTAAATTTATTTGTGTCATTTCAGTTACTAAATAGCATTTTACTTCAAAAGAAAAGATAATGCTTTTTATTCTCATCAATTAAGTCATTTATTTTGATAGTTGCATTGTCCCAGGTTGGCTAATGAGGTCCTCTTAAACTAGTTTCTGTATTATTTTTTTTTCTTAAATACCTTATTTTATTTATTTGTTTATTTTTAACATGGTGCTGAGGATCAAACCTGGTGCCTCACACATGCTAGGTAAGTGCTGTGCCACTGAGCCACAGCCACAGCCCATTTATGTATCTTTTTTTTTTTTAATATTTATTTTTTAGCTTTCGGTGGACACAACATCTTTATTTATTTATTTATTTTATTTTTATGTGGTGCTGAGGGTCGAACCCAGCGCCCCGTGCTTGCCAGGCGAGCGCGTTACCACTTGAGCCACATCCCCAGCCCTGCATTTATGTATCTTTTGACATGGCATACTTTGAGTACTTTTTCCCCTCAGATAGTTTCTAGTATCACAAAATATTCCAGACTCATCCTTTACTTTCCCTGGCTAGTTCTGGAATTATTCTCTTTACCTCAGAAGTCCAAATTTCTTTAGTGAAGAATGATAGTTAGAAGTGAATAGCTAGGTTCTTGGTGTGACCACTATTGTTACTGAGTATCAGTACTCTAGGTCCTTAGAACATACAGCTAGAAAATAGCTTATATTTATACCTTAATTCCAATTCACCTACAAAGGGTTTCTCCTAGTCCCTCCCTTTCCCTATCCATAACTCCTTTCTCCATTAGTGAGAAACTAGGTGCTCAGTGTCTCTCACTCATGTGCCCACACACATACACTTTTCTGCTAAAGCATTTGAAAAAAAAGTTGTGAGCCCCTGCCACTTCATTCTTGAATATATCACATGCATCTTCTAAGAACATGGATATTTTCCTTTATAACTATAATATTATTATCATACTTGAAATACTTCTTTGCTCATAGACACATTAATCCAGTTGTCTTAATAATGACTTTTGTAACTTTTTCTTTACTGATGAAGGATCACATTACATTTAGTTATCACGTTTCTTTTGTCCTTTTTTTTTTTTTTTTTGGTACACAGATTGAAACCAGAGGGGCTTAACCACTGAGCCACATCCCCAGTCCCCTTTTTTTTAAAAAAATTTTGAGACAGTTCTCACTAAGTTGCTTTAAAACATGTAATCCTCCCGCCTCAGCTTCCTCAGTCCCTGGTATTACAGGCATGCACCACTATGCCTGGCCCTTTTGTCTTCTTTAATCTAGAAATTTGTATGTTTGCTTTGGAATTATATGTTTGTCTTCTATGACATTAGTATTTTGAAGAGGTCGTGCTTTGTTTTGCAAATTTGGTGTATAATCATTTTCTCATTGTTAGATTCAGGTTAAATATTTTTTGGTGGGCATACAGTTTAGGTGGTGACATGTCTTCAGTGTTTCCCATCAGAAAATACAAGATAGCATTTTGTCCCTTCCTTGGTAATATAAAATTAGATCCTTTTATCTCCTGTTCATCTAGTGACTGTAGCTTGCCTTAGTGGGTTAATACAATGATGGTTGCAAAATGAAATACTAGAATTTCTGTATTTTCCTTTCTTTTATGTTAACTAGTTTGGCATTCTCTAAAGAACAACTCTGTTTTGCCTCTGAGCTTACTTTACTTATTTTAGTTACTTTGGTTGTGTGTTTTTTAACTCATTGAATCTTTTTTTTTTTTTTTAATATACTGGAGATTGAATCTAGGGGCACTTAACTACTGAGCCACATCCCTAGCCCTTTTTATTTTTTGTTTGAGACAAGTCTAAGTTCCTGAGACTAGCTTTGAGCTCGAGGTCCTCCTGCCTCAGCCTCCCTCCTGGGATTACAGGCGTGTGTCATAAAATTTTTAAAGTTTAGTTGGGTGTGTTTTTGTTTTGTTTTTCATTTTTTAGTCTTATTTGGTTCTTTTCAAATATGTCTGATTTTTATAGAGTGTCTTGTTTTTAGTTTCTCTATTTCAAAAGTTCTTGGAAGTTAACTACTGACACTTTTGTCTTTTTGCCTATTTTGCTTGGAGGCTTGTTCCCTAGTGATTTGTGTGGTTTTTGTTTGTTTTGGTAAGAAAAACCTTAATTTTCAGTAGTTTTATTAGTGCTTTGCCTAATAGAAGGCTAGATGGAAATTCAGATGTGTATGTATATATTTGTGTGGTATTGGGGATTGAGGCCAAGATCTTACCCATGCTAGGCAAGTGCTTAACCATGAATTACATCCCTAGCCCTTCAAGTTCAAGTTTTTCACAGAAAGCTTGATTATCATTTTTAAAGTTAATATTCAAAATGATTAATCAAAACAGGATAACCTTTTATGCTGCATCATGACCATATATCTTACCTTCCTATTCTATTTCCTACTTGGAAATGAGTTACACGTGAAGTATGATATTTCTTCACATAACTAAATTTTTATGCCAGCATGAAACACTATATTCATCATGGCACAAAACTGGCTAGCCCTTAAGGTGAATTGAAATGTTGTCCCATTTCTCTTTCATGATTTCTCATCATTTGTGTATATAAACATCACAGGAAAACCAATTTTAATGTTTTGTAGTCACTCGTCTTAAAACTTTTTTAAGGCAAAAAAAAAAAAGTTTCTATTTGTGATTTTTATGTGTGAGTATAAATTCTTAGTTGATGTTACAGATATCTGTCAAACTAAAAAAAAAAGCCCTAGTATATTTGTCACTGGAAACTTGCTTATTTATTCAGTCACTGTGCTAGGTGCTAGGAGAAAAAAATACTCCCTGCCCTCAGGGAACTCAGATTCTCTTTGAGAAATCAGACTGATTATAACTCTCAAGTGTGATGAGTACTCTATAATTAAGCCTCTGAAGGAGTAGATTCCTAAATGTAGATTTTTTAAAATATTTTTTTAGTTGTAGATGGGCACAATATCTTTATTTTATTTATTTATTTTTATGTGGTGCTGAGGATCGAACCCAGTGGCTCATGTGTGAAGGTAAGTGCTCTATCACTGAGCCACAACCCCAGCCCCTAAATGTAAATTTTTTGACACTTCCTAAAAGTAAATTTATAAATTTTGTTATAAATATAGAAGTGTAATCTGCAGATAGTCTTTTAATCAACACAGGAATGGTAAGTAAAATAGGCTAGTGAATAAAACACAGTTAGTGCAGGAATGAGTAAGTTTAGCCCATAGCTCAGAGAGTAGTCTATTAGTAGGAGGTTGTAGTCATTCCATTTAGCAGGGGCTTCTAAAAATCAGGTGGAAAACTTGCTTAACCTGTTTATTTGCTGGAGAAATTTGTTTCTCACTGAATCATTTAAAAGTCTTACAGAATGAAACAAGCTTAATTTTACAACAAATATAAACATTTCCAATCACTTATAATTATTATGGTTCTTAAGTTGATAATGCTCAGAAAATGTTCTTTTTAATTTTTAACATAAGAAATGCATGCTCTCTAAAGAGAAGATAATGTTGGGGAGCAGGGAAGAAGAAATGCTTTATGAGGGTCTGTCTTCTAATTCTTTGTCATTGCCTAGCTACATGACTGCCCAGTGTTTGAGGATAACAGTCAGATGTAAAAATTACAACAGACTTAAATTATTTCAATTTCTTATTGTAGGAAGCCCAGATTCTACGTCTCCTTCTACTAGTCCTACTTTCTGGAACTATAGTCGTTCAATGGGGGATTATGCACAAACTTTAAAGAAATTTCAGTATCAACTTGCCTGTAGGTCTCAGGCCCCATGTGCTAACAAAGATGAAGCTGATCTCAGTTCTAAACAAGCTGCAGAAGAGGTAAAAGGAAAATTAAAATGACAGTATTTATGATTTCCAGATCGCTAGAAAGTTTCTACTCCTGGATCGTTTTTTTTCTATAATCTCCACTTTTGCTAGATAGAACTATAAATCTGGCACTCATTAAACAGTGGAAAGGCTCCTGTTTTACTTTGTGTACCAAAAACTAAATTATGTTGTACATTTTTACTCTTCATGACACATAGTTGACATTAAGGCTCTGCCTAAAATTTTTTTTTACTTACATTATAGAAAGCCTCTCAGGTATCTAATTGTACTTAACATATACCAGACTCTTGGTTTCAAAATACATTTGGATTAGAACATTTGGCGTTCTGTAACTTTATCAGTTTAGTACCAAACATGGGATTTTTATTTTGTTCTTAAAAGTAAGAAAAGCGTTCTTTAAACTTACCAACATAAGGAACTTTAAAAGATATATTTGTGTGTGAATAATAGCCATGAGAGAATAAGTTTTAAATTATGGAATATTAATTAAATGAATATTGATGTTTTGGGAGATTTTTTTCAAACTTCAAATATTTTTGAAGGTGCAGGAAAGAAGAATGATTTTTGGCAAGATTTTTCCTCACTGTTTATCTTAAACATATTTTTAATAGGTTTGGGCAAGAGTGACTATGAATAGACAACTTCTTGATCACATGGATTCTTGGACAGCTAAGTTTAGAAATGTAAGTTCTGACATTACTGTTAGGACATATTTGTCTCTTCATATGCAAAGTGTCTATCAGAGTCAATTATTAGAATGTTAACATTAATTGTTATTAAAAGTATAATATGAATGGTACATACATAAGAATAAATATGACGTTCACCTTATGCTGTTGGTTTTCATCAGTGCATTTAGAGAAGATAAATAATATATTTAACCATGAGGATCCTCTTTCCTTTTCTAATTTTTCAGTTGTATTTTCCAGAAAACTTTTCTGTCATTCTATTATGTACCTAGAATTGTGAGGGAAACAATTAAGAGGAACCTTGTCCTCAGAAAATTTAACATTTAGATGACATATCCTTGAAGATACTTCAGAATATATAATTTCATTGATTTCTGTACAGAAGAGCCCTCTAATCTTTGGCCTGTAGGTCAATTCTCCTATATCCAGAGGGGATTAGTTTCTGTTTTCAACCCTGTCCTTTTGCCCCACTCTCTGTAGCACTTGTATGTTCCAGGTTCTATGGGTGCCTTAACC
This sequence comes from Ictidomys tridecemlineatus, assembly GCF_052094955.1. NCBI lineage: Eukaryota > Metazoa > Chordata > Mammalia > Rodentia > Sciuridae > Ictidomys > Ictidomys tridecemlineatus. The sequence continues at coordinate 207,729,317 of NC_135478.1, read as the reverse complement.
CCTCCTTCACTACAGGTAGCTTTACTATATTTTATAGTAGTGGCGGCGGCTTCTGCATCTTTAAACAATCATCCAGCTTCTCTCCATTTTCTCGAACTATATCAAAATAACTTGTACTCAGTTTTTATTCACTTACTGTAATTTTTTTTAAATATTTATTTTTTAGTTGCAGTTGGACACAATACCTTTATTTTATGGATTTATTTTTATGTGGTGCTGAGGATCGAACCCAGGGCCTTGCACATGCTAGGCGAGCACTCTCCCACTGAGCCACAACCCCATCCATTTGCATATTTAACTCTAGACTTCAGGTAGCAGCTACTCTCATTCTTTTTCACTGTACTTTATGGTTCTGTTAATATTCAAACCAATAAAAAATTCTTGCTTGTAAAAGTGAAAATAATTATTGGAGAAATATTTTTGAATTATGTATAAAAAATATATACCTTATTTCTTCTTAGTGGATCAATGAGACAATATTGGTGCCACTTGTACAAGAGATTGAGTCTGTCAGCACCCAGATGAGACGAATGGGTTGTCCGGAGCTACAAATAGGAGGTATGTGCAGTAGAGTTCAGCATTTAATTTACTTTCAATAAATCAGCCAAGTGGAAACTACCTTCTTATAATGGCCTATTGAAAACTTCCTTTGTTATCTTCAGGTGAAGAAAACTAAATTACTATAATATGATTTTTTAAAAATGTAACAGCTTTATATAATTTGACTACCATATAGTTAGCACATTTTAAATGTGCAGTCCAGCAGTTTGGGTTATACAACTATCTCCACTATCAATTTTAGAACATTTTATTACCCAAAAAAGAAATTCCACACCCCAATAGCAGTCACCCCTACTTTGTACATTTTCTCCAGCCTTTTGCAAGTATCAGTCTATTTTCTGTCTATGGGTAGGCCTGTTTGGGATATTTTATTTAAATGGTGTCATACAATGTGTGGTTCTTTGTGACTGGTTTCTTTCACATATGTTCTTATGTTCTCAATGTTTATATATGTGGTTGTATTTATCAGTACTTCATTTCTTCATGTGGCCAAGTGGTATTCAAAATGCATCTTCCATATTTTATTTATTCATTCATTAGTTGATAGGTATTTGGATTGTTTCCATTTTGCCTACTATGAATAACGCTGTTGTGAACAGCCCTGTGCAAGTGTTTATGTGGACATAAGTCACTACTTAAAAAGTAGGCTGAGTGCTGTGGTGCATACTGGTAATCCCAGCAGCTAGGAAGGCTAAGGCAGGAGGGTGGCAAATTCAAGACCAACCTCAACAACTTAGTAAGGTCCTAAGCAATTTAGTGAGACACTGTCTCAAAATAAAAAGTGACTGGGAATGTAGCTCAGTGGTAAAGCATCTGGGTTTGATTCCCAGTTCCAAAAAAATAAAACTCTCTGGGTATTATAGCACACACCTGTAATCCCAGTGACTCAGAGGGCTTAGTCAAGAGGATCACAAGTTTGAGAACAGCCTCGGCAATTTAGAAAGACCCTGTCTGAAAATAAAAAATAAAAAGGGCTGGGGATGTAGCTCAGGGGTAAAACATCCCTGGGTCCAATCCCCAGTACCTAAATAAATAAATAGATAACAAACTAAGGTACTTTGTGATATATATATATATATATATATATATATATATATATATATATATATATATATATATATATATATATATATATATATATTACACTTATTTACCTTTAAGCAACTAGATTTCAAAATGAAAAATGAATATTTTAGCCAGCTCCTTCTATAGATTAAATTTCTCCTTGAAATATAGTATTTAGGATTATGCATTAGCACTCATTTATACTGAACATCTTTTATTCAGTCTTTATTCTTTGGACTAAAAATAGAAATGTGCATTCCTGAAGTATTTATTCAGTATCCAGATATTTCATATGTAATTAACACATGTTCTTATTGCTTGGAAGCTGGTATTGCTCCATTTTCTGGATGAGGCTACTGAGACCCAGAGAGGTTAAATAAATTACCCAGCACACAGAGCAGTGATTTGGGGTCAGACCTCTCTGGCTCCAAGGCCAGATTGAATAATTTCTTAGTTTTGGTAATGTTAGTGAATCTATGCTTAATCCTTTTTGGTGGGTGGGCAGAGGTACTGGGGATTAAACCAGGGGCACTTAACCACTGAGCCACATCCTCAGCTCTTTTTTATATTTTATTTAGAGACAGGGTCTTGCTGAGTTGCTCAGAGTCTCACTAAGTTGCTGAGGCTGTCTTTGAACTTGCCATCCTCCTGTCTCAGCCTCCTAAGCTGCTAGGATTACAGATATTTGCCTCCAGGCCCCGCTGGAGCTTTCTTTATGAGTTATAAAGATAGATATGTATCACAATATGTTACTACTGTGATGGGCTTGTTAAAAAATAAAATTACGGGCGGAGATGTGGCTCAAACAGTAGCACGCTCGCCTGGCGGCCCGGGTTCGATCCTCAGCACCACATACAAACAAAGATGTTGTATCCACTGAAAACTAAAAAATAAATATTAAAAATCTCTCTCTCTCTCTCTCTCTCTCTCTCAAAAAAAAAAAATTAAAAAAATAAAAATACTTTGGTTGATGACTACAAAAGATATATATGGGACCTGGGGCTGTAGCTCAGTGGCAGAGCACTTGCCTAGCATGTGTGAGGCACTGGGTTCGATCCTCAGCACCACATAAAAATAAACAAAGTAAAGGCATTCTGTCCATCTATAACTACAAAAAATAAAAAAATGTTTTTTTATGTCACAACCAATTATTATGTTTGAAGGAACTATATTACCTGTATATAACAATTGTAATTTGTATTATAATTTAAGAAATGTGAAAAGTATATATTTAGAAACTGAGAAATATGTGTGTATAATACATATGAACATATTTTTAATTAAATAGAGATTATGTTGTTTTGTCATATTTTTCCATTTTGTTAAATATTCTCCAGCATTATTTTTATGCCTAGACTGTATTTCTTATTTACGTTATCTATTGTATTTAGCAAATCTCTGTTATCTAAAATTTAGGAGAGTTTTACTATTATTAGTAATACTGTAGTGAATTTCCTTTTACCTAAATTTTGGTGTACATTTAAAATCATTTCCTTAAGATAATTTCTTTAGAGTTGTTTAACAAAATGAGTATTCCTTTCAAAAAGCATATACCAGTTTATGTGTTTTATATATATATATATATATATATATATATATATATATATATAAGAATGCCTTTTCCCAACATCAGGTATTACTAGTAAGGTTGGACATTTTCGAATTTTTTTGACTTTTTAATTTCTTTTCTTAGTTGTCTTTTATTATATAAGAGAAATGATTATCATAAAGTCTGCTGATCCTGGCATAACAACCAACTTCTAATGCAGTTTATTTTGAAAGCTGTCATGTGTCTATTTATACATATACCATGAAAATCTTCTACATATTACTTGTTTATAGATTTGTCAAAATGGATTTTGTTTGCTTCTTTGCTGGGGCAGGGGGGTCCTTAACCAGGCCTTTTTGCCTGAAATGATAAATTGTAGGTAAAGTGCATAACACAAATTAAGATAAATTATTATTGCTTTTATTTATCCTTCAACATCTTTTGAGTACTTGTGTAATTGATACTCATATGCACTGGGAATACATTTGACAAAAAACGGCCCAAATCCCTTCCCTCTTTAAACTTTCTTTATTAGGTAAGACAGGCAATAAAAATAAAATGATTAGTGCTAAAAAGGAAAAACCATACAGGAGGATATTACTGTTGTTATTGTTTACAGAGGACAGTCAAAACCTGCAATAGAATGTCATAGAAGACATTATTGACTTGTGTGAAGACCTGAAAGTAGTGAGGAATCAGCTGTTTTGAACACATGAAGAAGAGCATTTTGAGAGCCCGTGAAGAATAATCTGTGTTCTCTGTATTTTGTTTTTAACAGAGGCCAGTATCACCAGCTTGAAACAGGCTGCCCTGGTCAAAGCCCCTCTCATTCCAACTCTGAATACAATTGTGCAGTATCTAGACCTAACACCAAATCAGGAATATTTGTTTGAGAGAATCAAAGGTAACTATTAACTTGAATGGGGAAAAATGAGAGCTTCTTCATGACATTGGGATTTTATAAATGAAGAAAAATAAAGAGAAACATTTTTTAGAAAAAATTAAGTGCAACCATGATCTTATGTTTTGAATATATATTTAATTAAGGCTAAATGAAGGCTTATGCCTGAAAAACTCTTGGATCCTTTATCTTATGTGCTAAGAATTGTCAAAATAAAAGCCTTGAATGTGTTAATAATAATTTTATTTTGAATAGGAACCTTAAATATGAGCCAAATGGGGTCAAGTTAATATTTCACTTATTTTCTACTCTTAGATATCAAGAATGGGTGCCATTACAACATTATTTATATAATATCAACAAGCTAACCTTTATCTTTCTTAATTTTTATCATTCCTATTTAATATTTGCTACCTTATGTTTCTGTTGTATTCTTATGAATTCTTTGTAATTTGGATAAACTTTGTAAAATGTTCTCATCCCTAAAATAAGTATTAAAAATAGTATTTTATTATTCATATTTATCATAAATCTTTTTTTTTTTAATTTTTATTTTTTTTTAGTTCTCGGCAGATACAACATCTTTATTTGTAATGTGGTGCTAAGGATCGTACCCGGGCCACACGCATGCCAGGCGAGCATGCTACCGCTTGAGCCACATCCCAGCCCTATCATAAATCTTAATTTGAAAATGTTGCAGTGTTTTCCCTTTGCCTTGCATTTGAATTTGGGGTTCAGGAATAAGCATTTTTCATGACTTTGTAAGAACTTTTTCACATATGAAGAATTTCAGTCATACAAATCTAGGAAGAATAATCTGCACAGCCCTTTTGTACACATCACCCTGCCTTAATACCATCCACAAATCTCTGGGCAACCCTTACCCCATCCATACATATTCCCCCCACCTACTTTTTGCCTTTAAAGCAAATTCTATATATCCTTACCAGTTACCTATAAATATTTCCTAATGTATCTCTAAAAGATGAAGACTTTAAAATACCATCATTCAGGGAGGCATGGTGACACAGTCTTAATCCCAGTTACTCCAGAAGCTAAGGCAGAAGGATCATAAATTCAAGGCCAACCTGAGCAACTGATTAGCAAAATCCTATCTCAAAGTAAAATATAAGAAGGGATGGGGGTGTAGTTCAGTGTAAAGTACCCCTGGGTTCAATCCCCAGTATTATAAAAATTAAAAAACAAAACCAAAAACCACTCAGCTACACCTAGTACAACATAGTTATCACACCTAATATTTTTAACATTTCCTTTATTTCATGAACTGTCCAGTCTGTATAAGTTCAAATAAAATTTCTTTTTTGTAATATTATTTTTTAGTTGTAGTTGGTTGGACACAATACCTTTATTTTATTTATTTTGATATGGTGCTGAGGATCAAACTCAGGGCCATGCATGTGCTAGGTGAGTGCTCTACTGCTAAGCCACAACCCTAGCCCCAAATAAAATTTCTTTTAGGCTTTAGGGTTCCTGTTCATTCTCCCCTCAAGCCCCTTGCAGTGTATTTGTTGAAAGACTAGATTGTTTGCCCTATAGAATTGCCCTTGGTCTGGGTTTTATTGAGCATATCCATGGTATAATTTTACATGACCCTCTCTCCGTTTTCTGTGGTTCCTGTCAACTTGGGTTCAGAGATTTTGGCAAGATTGCCTCATAGATGGTAGGGTGTTTGTATATCCAAAAACAATGTGTAAATATATTCATACAGACACACACATATGTATATACATGTAAGGTAAATATATGTGTATATATACAATATGACATATCAAATATACAAAGAATTTTAAAAGAATGTGATGAACACTGTACCACCAGGATTGAACATTTAGAAACATTTTGCCACCTTTGATTGTCTTATTGTCTTTCTCTGGTGCATATACTTTTTATTTTTTTTTCCTGTACCATTTAGAAGTAACATTGCAGATATCTTTACATTTACTTTTTCAGCATGCATTTTGCTAAAAATAAGCTTTTAGGGCTGTGGGTGCAGCTTGGTGATAAGAGCACTTGCCTCTCCAGTATAAGGCCCTTGGGTCATTCCCCAGCACCACAAAACCTACATAGATAAAAGAATGTAACTTTTATGTAGTCATGATAATAGTTATCACACTTTAAAAACTAACAGTTCTATAATACCATCTAATCTAAAGTCCATATTTAGATTTCCCAGTTGTTCAATGACTTTTGAGGAATCCAGGGTTCTTATCCCACATTTTAGATTTTTTCATAGTGATGTTTAATTTGATCTTTCATATTCTGTGTTTATTTTGGATGTTTTGTTCAGGTTTTTAAGATGATGTGCTTATTGTAATCCTTTAGCCTTTTTTGTTTGGCATATCTTTAGCTTTTTAATTTTATCTTTTGTTTTAAGTGTTGGGCATGCTAGGGAAGCACCATACCTCTAAGCTATATCTCCATCCTCTAGCTTTTTTTTTTTTTTTTTTTTTACACAAATGGAGCACAGCTTTTCATTTCTCTGGTTGTATATGATGTAGAATCACACCATTTGTGTGAACATACCCATACATAGAGTAATAATGTCGATCTCATTCCACCATCTTTCCCCTCCTCTCCTTTCTCTCCCCTCTGCTCAATCCAGAGTTCCTCCATTCTTCCCTTGTCCCCGTCCACTTACCATAGAAAACATTTGGCCTTTGTTTTGGGGGGATTGGTTTATTATTTTCGCTTGGCATGGTATTCTCCAATTCCATTCATTTATTTGCAAATGCCATAATTTCATTCTTCTTTAAGGCTGAATATTCCATTGTGTATATATATACCACAGTTTCTCTATCCATTCATCTATTGAAGGTCATCTAGGTTGGTTCCACAGTTTAGCTATTGTGAATTGAACTCTTTAACTTTTTTAATGTTGTCTTTGTTTACACAGAACTTTCTCAGGGAGGCTGTATGAGCTCGTTTAGATGGAATAGAGGTGGAGACTTCAAAGGACGAAAATGGGATACAGATCTGCCCACTGATTCTGCTGTAAGACCTTAATTGAATTTTTTTTTTCAGTTTAATATTTTGGATACTAGACTGGTAGTTTTGTTTTTTCATTGTAAAAATAGGTACTTAAAAAGAATTTTGAGGGCTCGGGATGTGGCTCAAGTGGTAGCGCACTCGCGTGGCATGCGTGAGGCACTGGGTTCGATCCTCAGCACCACATAAAAAAAAATTAAAGATATTGTGTCCACCTAAAAGTAAAAAATAAATATTAAAAAAAAAAAAAGAATTTTGAGGGCTGGGGTTGTGGCTCAGTGGTAGAACACTTGCCTAGCATGTATAAGGCACTGGGTTTGATTCTCAGCACCACATATAAATAAATGAATAAAATAAAAGTCCATAAACAACTGAAAAAAATGTTTAAAAAGAGAAGAATTTTGAAACTTAATGAATTATGGTAGGCCCAGTTTCTCAACCCAATGGTTAATACTTTGTACATTTTTTTCCCATGTACTTAGGTGGTCCTATTTTTTAATGTTTTTATCATACTGTAATCATTCCTGTACATAAAATTATGTAGCCTGATTTTTTTTTTCATTTTTTGCAATATGTAAGAATTTTTTTGTTTTTACACACTGTCATTTAACTGTTCTATTTTGGTCATAGGAAACTTGTGGTGGGGAAAGAATTTTTGTTTTTCTATCTTAATGTTGCAAGGAATATTATCGTGCTTATTTCTTTCTTACCTGGGATCAACACTTTAAGAAAGATTTCTAGCATCAAATTTTCCAGATTGAAGAGCATATAAATTTTTGTTACACTTAAAAGAGTTTATCAAAATCCTTTTTCCTTTTCTTTTTATCTAATAATTATATGTGAAAATTAAGTTTTAAATGTTGATATTCAAGTTGAGAATTGGATATATGTGCATTTTATTTTGGTTTTGCTGAGTTAATGAGTATGAATGATCCACTGAACAAAAAAACAAGAAATATCCTGCTTTTCTGGGAGGCTTTATTTCATTTTGTTTTGTTTTCTGGATGCTTTTGGTTTTATGAAAAAAAAAGGATCTAGGGTTGTGGGTCAGCGGTAGAGCACTCGTCTCGCATGTGTGAGGCCCTTGGTTCGATCCTCAGCACCACATAAATAAAATAAAAAGGTAATGTGTCCACCTACAGCTAAAAAAAATATTAAAAAAAAAAAACTTTAATATTTAGGGTAGAGAAGTTTGGTGTTTAAACTGTCCCTACCTTATATGACCCCCACTCCCTAACACACAGTTAATGAGATAATGGTACCTTTGTAGGCTAGAATATTTCATGTTTTTTTAATTTGAAAAGGAAACCTTTACATCAAAATTTACACTTAATGATGGTAAATACATTTTTTATTTTAAATTTTTAGTGGATTATTTGAACTAAGCCTAGCCTCCCTTCTTAAACATAGTGTACGATTAAAGAGGAAATGATTCTATTAGTGAAATCCTTATCTTTATTGAAAATAATACTTTTATTAAAGAGTAGATATGCTACCTGAATTATGACTTTTTTATCTTTTCATTTTATAAATTTTATCTTAAGCCTAACTTCTTCAAAGCAATTTTGCTAATTCTCTCTTGAGGGAAAACTTTGTAAGGGATACATCCATACTAGATTTCATGTTAACTTTGAACAATTGTTTTCTCATCTTCAGATCATCATGCATGTATTTTGCACCTACCTTGATTCCAGATTACCTCCACATCCCAAGTACCCTGATGGAAAAACATTTACTTCTCAGCACTTTGTTCAGACACCAAATAAACCAGGTATAGACCTCTCCTAAAAGAATGTGTTGAGATTTTCGCATGAAATATGTCTGGTGTTTAGTTTTTTAATGTAACATTTTTCTTTACAGATGTTACAAATGAGAATGTTTTTTGCATTTATCAGAGTGCTATCAATCCTCCACATTATGAGCTAATCTACCAGCGTCATGTCTACAATCTTCCAAAGGTATTTCTACATATAGAGAAGTCACTGTTACAGAAGGTCATGGGTGACTTATTTTGATAATGTTTTAAAATTAGTATCTGGAGAATAGTAAGAGTTTTTTTAAATTATTTTTTTAATATTTATTTTTTAGTTTTTAGTAGACACAACATCTTTATTTTTATGTGGTGCTGAAGATTGAACCCAGCACCCTGCGCATGCCAGGCAAGCACGCTACCGCTTGAGCCACATCCCCAGCCCCAGTAAGAGTTTTAAGTTAGGGGAAATGTGTTTCTTTATATTATTCTTTTCTTTTTGACTATAAAAGTAAGAAAAACTACTCATTCAGAGGCAGCTATAGTTAACATTTTAGTGTATTACCTTTTAGAAATTTTCATTTTGATCTTTTTGTGTATTTTTTGTGGGTTAAAAATCATTGTTCTGCTTTTAAAATTAACTTTATATTATAATTTCCTATTCCATAGAAATACTGCTTAATAGCTATAAAAAACATTAGCCAAGCATGGTGGTGCACATGTGTAATCCCAGCAACTTGGGAGACTGAATCAGGAGGATCCAAGTTTGAGGCTACCTACAGCAACTTAGTGAAACCCTGTCTCAAAAAAAAAATAGCTTGGGATGTGACTCAATGTTAAAACACCTGTGGGTTAAATCCTCAGTACAAAAAAAAAAAAAAGATGTGATTACACATCTTCAGTTTCTTGAGTAAAAACAACCAAAATCAGGATAAGTAGATAAAAGTAGGGGCAGGGGTTGTGGCTCAGCGGTAGAGCGCTCATCTTGCACGCATGAGACCCTGGGTTCGATCCTCAGCACCACATAAAAAATAAATGAGTGAAATAAAGGTATTGTGTCCAACTACAACTAAAAAATAAAAAGTAAATAAAAAAAGTTAATCTGTAAGTTGAAAATGTAAATTTACTATTTTTATAGACCAACAATTACAAAATAATAGTTTGTTTTTAGAGCTAGCAAAATTGCCTAGTAGTCCCTTGTAGATAAAATAAATTTATATTTAACCTGTTATTTGCATATTAAGGCATGATGTAATGTGTTTTGAAGAATGACTAAAAGCTTTTTAAAATCTCACACTTGTTCATGTATGAGTTTAGGGCATAGAGCACTTTTTGTGTGTAGCATACAGGGGCACCCGTTTCAGAGTAACTCTCCAGGCCTCTCTCAGTGCTGTTACTATGCATGGAACTCTCAAAATGTCAACTTTTTGTTTATGTTTTGGGTCTCGGCTTTTAAATCTTTCCCTTAAGGAGGTCTCTGCCTTGCTGGTCTAGGGTAGATGCCTTCTAGTGTTCCCATAGTATCTATCATACAACCCTCATAATATTTCCTCACACTCTGTTGTATCTCTTCATTTTCTGTCTGTTTTTCCTACTTGATATTAAAGCTCCTGAATTATATGTACCCTTTCTGTCTTAACTTGCCACAGATATTCCCATTTCCTCACACAAAGTGTAGACGTTTTATTTAATGAAGGAAGGAAAATCTGAATTATGTGGAATTCTGAATGGTAGGATATGAATTGATAAGATCTGCATTTATCTGCCAGACAATCTTTTTAGATTAATTTAAATTTTCTTTTTTGTCTTGGTTCTAGGGCAGAAATAATATGTTTCATACTTTGTTAATGTTCCTCTACATCATAAAGACCAAAGAGTCAGGAATGCTTGGGTAGGTATTTAAACATAAGTACTTAATTTATTTACTGTTTTTCTTCTTATATTAAGATTCTGTAGGCGTCAACATCACCTGATTAGTGAACTGAACCTTCAGTGCAGTTTTTGTTACTAGCTCAGCCCTGTCATTCACAAACTATCCCATCTTGGGCAAGTCCATTAACTCCTCAGAACCTCCATTTGTTAATTGGTGAAAGGCAACTGGACCACATCATTGGCTTTACACTTGTGTCTCCTGGAGGAATACCTCTGAGATAGATAAAAATTGGGCTTATAGCCAGCACAGTGACTATTAAGGAGACGGAGGCAGGAGGCTCACAGTTTCAAGGCCAAAGTGGGTCTTGGAATTTTAAAAATTAAAAAATAAAAATTTAAAGGGCTGAGGGATGTAGTTCTGTGGTAAGGCACCCCAGGGATTCTCCCCAGTACAGGGGATAGGAGTTGGAATCAGGCTTTTGCTACTTGAAAACTAGGGGGAAAAAAAAACTTGGGAGTCCATTATTTCCAAGCTATTTCCTCTCAGACACAGAGTATTCCGTAAAATGTTTGTACTTGCAGAGAACTAAGTTGGTACCCACTCCAAAGTATTGTTAACTGGGATAGACAAACTAGTCCATTGAAGTTTTGGGGGGTTTTTTGGGAGGGTACTGGGGATTGAATTCAGGGACACTCAACCAGTGAGCCACATCCCCAGCCCTGTTTGGTATTTTATTTAGAGTCAGGGTCTCACTGAGTTCCTTAGTGTATTACTTTTGCTGAAGCTGGCTTTGAACTTGTGAACCTCCTGACTCAGCCTCACAAGCCATTGGGATTATAAGCATGTGCCGCGGCTCCCCGCCACTGCATTAAAGTTTTTAGCTTGGTAATGGAGCTCACATAGTATTACACTGTGGTATTGGCATTTTAATGATTCAGAATTTTAGTATATCAAACAATATTTGAAATAAGTTGACCCCTGCTGATCTGGGAATCGAAAGATTAAGCCTGAAGACCTGGATTCTGAGCCTAGTTCTGCCATCGAAGGCAGATGAAATGTAAAGGGAAGGGCTTCAACCAAAAGGTATCTGGCCAGCTCTGCTTCTGATAGGCATGCCTTTGTTTAAAAAGATTTTGTTTAAGCATCCTGTTCATAATTTAGAGGTTACTCATGTTCCAGAACTAAACTGCATTGAGCACTTGGAACATAGCTGGTATAAATTGAGATGCTAGTGTAAAATGTATACCAGATTTCAAAGACTACCAAAGAGAGTATCATCTTAGTAATTTTGTATAGTAGTTATATGAAATACAACTTTGGATGTATTGAGTTAAATAAAATATACTCTTAAAATTATGCCAGGTACAGAGGTACATGCCTGTAATTCTAGTTCGGAGGCTGAGGCAAAAGGATCAAAGTTTGGGGCCATCCTGGACAACTTAGCAGTACCCAAACTCAAAGTAAAAAGGGCTGGGGATACAGCTCAGTGGTAGAGCCCTTCCGTAGCATGCACGAGGCCTGGGTTCAATTCCTACTACCATGGTAATGATAATTTCTTTTTACTTAGGTTTCTACTAGAGAATTTCAATTTTTTTAAAATTTTTTAATATTTATTTTTTAGTTTTCGGCAGACACAACATCTTTGTTGTGTGTGGTGCTGAGGATCGAACCCAGGCCGCACACATGCCAGGCGAGCGTGCTACCACTTGAGCCACATCCCCAGCCCAAGAATTTCAAATTATTTATGGCCTGCATTTGAGGCTTACATCATATTGCATTTCTGTTGAACAACAATACTGTAGAGAAGCAAAGCTCCTGTCCTTAAATATATTAGATGCAAAAGATTTAAGACAGATATGAGGACTGGGGTTGTGGCCCAGTGGTAGAGCACTCGCCTGGCATGTGTGAGGCACTTTCGATCTTCAACACCACATAAAAATGAACCAATAAAATAAAAGTAAATACATATTTTTAGTATAAGACAGGAAAATAACTTTTGCAGGGCATGTAAACTAACACAGCTCTTCATTCTTCTTTATTCTTTTTAGTTGTAGATGGATACAATAATTTTATTTATTTATTTTTATCTGGTGCTGAGGATCGAACCCAGTGCCTCACACATGCTAGGCGAGCACTGTACCCCTGAGCCACAACCCAAACCTTCTTCATTCTTTTTATTATTATTATTATTATTATTATTATTATTATTTTGGGAGGGTACCAGGGATTATAGGGCACTTAACCACTGAGCCATATCCTCAGCCCTTTTTATATTATTTTGAGACAGGATCTTGGTGAGTTGCCAAGGCTAGCTTTGAACTCACCATACTCCTGCCTCAGCTTTTCCAGCTGCTGGGATTACAGGCATATGCTACCATGCCTAGCTGTTTGTTTTAATTTGTTTGTTTGTTTGTTTATTTATTTTTAACAAAGGGGGGAAAACTTTGAAATTAAAAACCTTTTTATGGGCTGGGATTGTAGCTCAGCAGTAGAACACTTGCCTAGCACAGGAGGGGCCCAGGTTCCATCCTCAGCACCACATAAAAATAAAAGGTATTGTGTTGTATCCATCTATACCTAAAAAAATAAACATTTAAAAAAAAAACTTTTTAATGTGCTTGACATATCTTTTATTATTTCTAAATCATTTGAGTAGTTAAAAACTACCATCCTATAACTTAAAGGCAGTTGAATAGCTCAAATAAAGTCTATTTGGAATCATGATCTTAAAGCTTCAGATAATCCAAATATATTATCAGTTCAGTGCCAGATATTTGTGCAGTTCCTGGAAATAGATAAATGTTTTACTTCCAAAAGAGGGAGAAAAAATTGCACAGTAACTTAAATGTTCTGTTTAGCAAAAGACATCATAAATAAAATTTAGTGATAAATGACAACCTGAGACAAGGCATTACATACTGCATTACATACAGCAAACCCAAGTTAATATCCATCACATATAAAGAATGCATATAATTAAGTAGAAAATTAAAATATAGAAAAATAGCAACAATATCAAAGACTTTTTTTGCAGAAAAGTATTGTGCACATGCCTAATAACTACCAAAAGATGCTTAACTTCATAAACAATCAAGTCTAAATTAGAATATTTCTTCCTAGCAAATGAAATTTAATTGTTTGCATTATCAGGTTATGAAAAAATAGGGCATCACATTTGACAAATTACCTATTTTGAAGCATTGTTTTGTTTTGTTTTGCTGTAGTGGAGATTGAGGCCAGGGATGTTCTGCTAGTAAACTACATCCTCAATCCTCCCTTTTTTTTTTGGCCAGGAGTCGGTGGGCAGTGAAGTAGGGCTGGGGAGACCAGGGATTGAACCCAGGAGTGCTTTAACACTGAGCTACATTTCTAAGCCAATTTTTAATTTTGATTTTGTATTTATTTACTTTTTGGGCTTGAACTCAGTGTTGCTCTACCACTGAGCTACATCTCCACTTTTAATTTGTATTTTGGGACAGAGTCTTACTGAGTTACAATCCTTCTACCTCAGTCTCCTGTAGTTTGGATTACAGGTTTGCACCACTATGCCCAGCTTGAAAGGTATTTTTGGTAATATAGCTATGTTTTTAATTTTTATCACTTAATACATTCTCATAATTTCTAAAGTCATATAGTGCTAAAAGTTCATGACTCTCATAGTTCCAAACAATAAAGGTATACAGCACTTTCTTCAGTCTTCACTTTTAGACATTCTCTGTTGATTTCTTGTTTTGTTAGATGAGTGATTTATCTCTTTTGTAGTCCTTCTATTTTCTATTCCCCTTGTACTTCCAATATATTTATATCACTCTCTATCGTAGATTTGTATTTGTATTATATGAAATATGGTTTAGTTTAAGATCAATTAATAGGAGCTGGCGTTGTGGCTCAGTGGTGGAGTGCTTGCCTAGCATGTGTGAGGCAATGGGTTCAATTCTCAGCACCACATATAAATAAATGGATAAAATAAAGGTTCATCAATATCTAAAAAAAAAAATTTTTAAAGTCTATTAATAATAAACATGCAAACTTACCAAAGCATTTCTCCCTAATAATTAGTAAATTCCTAATTCAAGTCAAGCAAATAAAAGTCTCTAAGAGGCTTCATCTCTATAGACTCCACTTTTTAAAATTTAATTGACTCTTTAATCTTATTTACTGAAGTTATTCTGTTAGCTCTCTTTATTATCTGGTATAATAGTTCTCAAAGTCCACTGAAAAATTAATTTGCAACGCTCCATAAATCTATTTATTGTAAACTTGGGTTTTAAGCACAGTTAAGAAAGTAATTACTGTTACTAGAATTTACCTGATAAGCCATGTGTGACATGGTTCATTGCCAAGTAGCATTAAATGTCATCAATTAAACATATATTCCTTATAAGGATTCTTGTTTTTGTTGTTAGTTAAAGACCTTAAATGCTTGGTAAGCAGTTCTGCTAAAACTTGTTTTGTTTTTTCTCTTTATAGGAGAGTTAATCTTGGTCTATCTGGTGTGAATATCTTATGGATTTTTGGCGAGTAGTTGGTTATTTAATTCCAAACATTTGGACTTTTATTTTATTGAACCAAGCTGAATCTAAGCATCTTTGAGTCACTCCCTCTCCTGAAATAAGATACATATGTGTGTACGTTATAGATTCCTTAGATTTAACCAAAAAAAATAGGTATTGTGAAACTTTCTTGTGAAAATATACTCTATATCTTCTACTTTAAAAACATTATCTTCGATTTTATGTTGCATTTCAGAAATTTGAATTGACTATAAAACTGTAACCCTTTGGATTTTTGTTGACACAAAGTAGAGCAGTTCCTTTAATTAAATAAATTTAAGAACCCTTTTTCTTTGTAATAAGAATGATCTACCTCATTCTTCCACCACAAACATGTTTTTTAGTTATGTTATTTGGTAGTATAAGTACTTAAAAAAGAAAATTGCTAATGTAGTTTGTTTTATCTGTTTTCCCAGTGTTCTGCAAATCAGTCTAAAGCTCGTATTCAAAGAAATGAAATTAGTTTCTAAGTTATGTTTTAATTAATCCATGTGTGTTTTCAAAATATTATTAAAAGAGGCTTGACAGTGTTGGCATTTTAAAATGTCAGCACTAAGATTAAATTTAGTTGGTAGAACTAACTATTTGGATTTTAGTTAAGAGTTTGAGACATTAAGAAAACTGTTGACTGCTTTGGTTTTAGCAACTCAGTTTCACTGTTTTTAACAGTATTTTGCTGTTAGTTCTGTTCTTTAAGATTATAGTGATATCCTATTCATTTAAAGTATTTAGATACAATATTTTAGAATATCTAGAATGAGAAGATACCGAGTTTTAAGTTTTGCTTGACTCTCCATCTTTATTTTCTGCGTGTATATGACATTGCCAGCAGTGGCATATGCTTTTCTTGATTGACATTTTATTAGAGACTGCTGCTTCCATGACCTTTCTGCAAACCTGAAAGTGGCTTAAACCAATATCTTCTAAAGTATTATATATGCGTACCCTTTTGTATAATTTGTAAATTGTTTTTCAAAAAAGCTGTTTCTGTTTTTAAAAGTTGATCTCAAATAGAAAGGAACTTTTAACTGTTTTCAATATGATCAGTATATTTAGTATAACATTTTAAAGGAAAATAATATTTAATTATGTTAAATATAAGAACATGTTAAAATTTAAATATGTTTTCAAAAGTTATCCGGATGTCATGGAATAGCAACTGCTATGCTGTTAATCTACGGTGCTGTTGTGTATACTTTATTAAAAGCAGTCCAAAGAAAATTTTTAATAATACATAAGACTATGTTTTTAAAAAAAAAAAAAAAAAAGGTATTTTGTCTGCAATGTGGCTAGACTGTAGGTATAGCTTTCTTATATTAACTTTTCTTTGCAAATGTTTTAGCCAGTTTGTATTTGTCTTGTTTCCTTCCTCTTTTTGGGTGGGTGGGTGGTATTGTTGTTGCTACTGCTGCTGCTGCTACTGAGGATTGAATCCAGAGCCTCATGCATGCTAAACACACACTCTCTTCCTGAACTATAACCCCAGCCCCAAAGATAGCAAATGTTTTGGTCCTTGTGTTAAAATGAATCAGTATCTACTAATATCTCTAAGTAAATGTTATTTCTAGGATATATGTCACAAGTTTTTTTAATTGCTTGAATCCTTGTGAGGTCAGATCCACTAATTTAGATTATGTGCACTATGTCATTTATCTTTTCTTCCTCTGTCAGTACCAGCCTTTACTTAAACCACATTTGTTCTTGAGCATACTTCATTTATAATTCAATTCCTCCTGAGACATAACAATACTATGTTGCTTTGCTTTCTCAAGCTCATGCATACTTTAAACTGATATTTTGATAGTGAAAACGTGTAACATGGAAGGGGACATTTTCTAAACTTAGCCTTGTAATATAAATCATTTACATGTGAACATTGCTCAAAGGGCAGTCTTTGGTACTGTTTCACTATATATGCTTTTCCTTAGCGATCTCATTCATTCCACAGCTTCATTTATCATTTCTCTCCCTGATTCCTGAGATCATCACCAGGCACCGCATCTCTCCTGAGCTCTGGTGTTACATTTCCTGTTACCTGTCAGACATTTCCAGTTGGGGATTGTGTAGACTGTCTACGTCTGGAACTGAATTCACATCTGCCAAAACTCGCTCCCTCTTCTATCATCCCTTTCTCTGTTCTTTGTACTACCAGTTGCCCATCCTCAAAACTCTGGTGTCATCTTTGATTCCTTGAGCTCCCTGGGTCCCCAATCCAATCAGGCAGCAAACCTCATCCATTCTTTCTTAACAATGTCTCTTGCAGCTGTCCCCTTCCATTTCTGCCACCACTCTGCTCATTTACACACTTATCAACTCACACAGGACTACTGCAACAGCCTAATTAATCTCACAGCCTCCTAATTGTTGCCATGCTTCCAGATTTTCCAATTCATCCTACACATTCTCTTCAAATTTATCTTCCTGAAACACCTGTTTGATCATTTCATTCCCCTGATAAATTCCTTAGCTTGACATTTAAAGCCCTCCACAATCTGGCCCCAACCTGGCCTTCAGCAACCAAATCCTTGGCTTCAGCCAGTGCAGGCTGCTCCCTGCTTGCTGGGTTCTCTGCCTGCTCCCTCCTGCTCATCCTCATCAACTCTCTGGGGATTTCCCTCCCATTGCACACTCTCCCCCTGCCTTGAGACTCTCTCTGATTAAACCTGCTGTTTGGACCTCATCCTAACTGCACCAGCTGGCACGCATTCTCCCCAAGGGCAGAATCTGTGCCCCTTTTTTGGCACTCAGCAGCCATACAAATGGACTCAAAAATGACTTTTAGTACAACAGTAGGTATCAGATCACATCTCCTCTTCACACAGAACTGAGTTTTTACTAGTTGGAGCTATAAACGCTGCTGTTCGAGAATACTTGATGGGTAAAGCTACCTTTTGGAAAAGGTGTGCATCCTCCTTTCTGAAGCACACCTGTGAGCCAGCCAAGCATGCTATCTTTCCTTTTGTGGTGAGGCAAGGCCTGAGGAGGAGGAAGCATTCCCGGCCTGGCAAGGGAAAGCAGCAGCACTGCTTGAAAAGTAAAGCGTTAGGTAATTGATGCAGCTGAGCCATGTCTTCCTCAGTGATGGGGGTGAAGTCCCTGCACCTATTCACAGCAGTACATTGTTCCAGAAACTACAGGGATTGCTGTGAGGTCCCAGGAGAGCCTACCCATCCCTCTAGATATCACTAATCATTGCTGCCCCTGGACTAAGAGTTGGGGCAAAAGTGTTGGAACATAAGCAGGCTCTGGCAGAAGGCTTCTGGGAAGGATCCATATAGGGCCTTGTCTGCCCAGTAAAATATGAGCAGTTTGCACAGCCAGCACCTTCTGTTCTTCGGCCCCTGCAACACTGCCTAAGTCACTGGGTCTGCCAGCACTTTCTGTCATGTCTGCAGGATTATTAGGTATCAGCTCTTTGCCACCTCCCTCATTTGATCCCTGGACAGTCATCAGTAATTTAATTTCCACATTGAATGAACTTCAGTGACCTGGGGTGGGACAGATTATGGCTTCCACAGAAGGGGCACTCTGACAGGGTTAGGAAGAAGCAGCCCAACAGCAGGATGGAGATGGCCCAGGTATACCACAGAGGGACAGAAATACCCAAAGGTATTTCTTAACAGTTCACATCCAGACTATACCAGACACTGATATGGATGAAATTCCTGCCCCCACCCCAGGCCAAAGTCAATATCCCTAAATTATTCTGCCTAGAAGAGCTGCTGGCCTGAATGGACAGGTAGGGACTGAGCTCTGTCACTAATTGGGGCAGGGAACTAAACTTTCACGTTAGGAATTTCTGAGAGAGATACAAATACTCTATACCTCAGAGATAATCAGGAAGTGTTGGTGAAAACATACAGGCATAATAATGAATGATAGTGCCTAAAAGCAAGTAAAGAAAATTACTTTGAAAAATTTTTCAAAATAACAAGTTAGTGTAAATCTAGGGAATGGCCCCTTTGGCATTGGAAAGTAACTCTCATTCTTGGATCGTGCTGAGATGGAGATATTCATGACTTTAAAACTTACACCCCACCCCAGCTGGCTCAGCCCAGCTGTGTCTACCTTCTGCTCCCTCTCTGCCTCCCCACCTCAGACTTGGCCCCACACAGACAGAACCACCCTTGTGTCCTGAAGGCTGGACTTTATGGTATACCAAGAAATGCCTCCTTCCTATCCCACTTCTAAACTAGAAGGAAAAAAATAACAACTCAGAATCAGACTCTGCTTTCATGAACTGCATCCCATAGGAGGAAAGTCAGAAGGTGACAATCTACTCTAGTGGGGGCAAAACTTGTTTTTCCAGGAGCAGCAGCCGGGTGTAACTCTTCCTCAAACACATGGCATGTAGACTGGAATCAGGCAGCCCTGTGATGGTTTTGGCCCAGAATACAGGCACCAGTTTACTGAACTCCAGCTCTGAAGAAAGGCCCCTGTGTTTCTGACAGGGAGGGGTGTTGTGGCAGGACAGCCTGCGGCTGGAGGGGTCCTGCTGCCTCCTGTAAGAGATACTGAAATCATCAGCCCTGAAACCTGGTGGCTGGAGGTGTTACAAGGCTTCCATCGCAAATTAGCTGACAACCCTTAAAAATAAAATTCAGTGCAATGCTCTGCTGTCAGTTCAGTGTTCTGCATGAGTTCTTCATGTTCTTCTTATGCCCATCTTGGAAATTCTGAAAGTTAAGGACCTTAAAGTAGTGGTTAGACTCTGCTTAGGCCAAGTGGCTTTGATCAAACACCGAGACAAATCCCAGAAAACCAAATGCTGAATGTCGTCTCTGATATAAGGATGCTGATTCATAATGAGGATGGGGGCGGGGGTGTGTGTGTGGGAGAAATAGAGGAACTTTAGATAGGGCAAAGGGAAGCATAGGAAAGGGAGGGGACCGGGGATAGAAAAGACAATGGAATGAGACAGGCATCATTACCCTAAGTACATATATGAAAACACAAATTGTGTGACTCTACTTTGTGTACAACAAGAGATGTGAAAAATTGTGCTCTATTCATGTAATATGAATTGAATTGCATTCTGCTGTCATATAATAAATTAGAATAAATAAAATTTAAAAAAAACTTGGAGGCAAATCTACATCCTACAATATGATGTCTCTTAAGTAAGACGCTAGATATTTTCTGTGTGGTTAGAAAAATTATCTTGAATTTAAACTGCTTGGTTGCCGTATCAGAAAAAATTGCTTCTTCCCCCTACCCCATCTTTATTTCCCCACTTCCCCACTCCTAGTAGTTTGTGTTGATGAGAACATACAGGCATTTCTGATGTGCTCCTCCTGCCCCTCCCCTGGCAAGTGCAGTGTTGGAGCACTGCAAAAACAAATCTCTGAAGAAAACTAGAGGTCTTTGAGGGAAAGTGCATGCAAGGTGCTCAGTAAGTATTTGTTGAGTTAATAATTTGGCTAAATAAACAATTCACTTGAAAAGCAGAACTTTCCTTTTCTTGAACTGGAATTTGGATGAATGTGTCTTCTCTGTTGAAGACCATGAAGAGTTCTCTGCCTAGTAGGTAGAAGGGTGAAGAGAAAAGAAGCAAGGAACTGACAATTGGCAGTAGGAGCTAAACTCTGAAAAGAAGACCAAAGGGTCCACTCCAGTTCCATGCCCTCCTATTGATGAGGCTATATGGAAATTGATTCAGTAGTAAAGGATCTATAAATGGGGCTGTGGTTGTAGCTCAGTGGTAGAGCACTTGCCTGGCATGTGTGATGCACTAGGTTCCATCCTTAGCACCACATAAAAGTAAATAATTAAAAAAAAAAAAAAAAACAGGATCTAGGGTTGGGGTTGTGGCTCAGTGATAGAGCGCTTGTCTCATACGCATGAGGCCCTGGGTTCGATCCTCAGCACCACATAAAAACAAATAAAAAAAAAATATATTGTGTCCATCAACAACTAAAAAAATATTTTTTAAAAAAAGATGTATAATTGACTGGAAAGAAAAAGGCATCTTAAGATATCTACTGGTAGTTTCTCTGCAATGTGCAAAATTGGTGACATCTTACAAAGCCCTCTGAGAACTGGATCAGGTTGAAATGTAGGTTGAATATTTCCTGATGGCTGGAAATATTCTGACCTAGTCACAGGATACCCTGATTCTTTTTCTTGAAACACTGGAGAATTACCTCCAAGTACATTTCTAATTGGACTAGTGAGTTTTTTGTTTGTTTGTTGTGAGCTATTTATCGGCCATCTGCAGTCCAATCTAGTCATAGGCTGAGTCCCCTGGTCAGAATAATCTCACAAATGCTTGCTCTCATTTACCTATATTTTGAACAAATGTACAAGCATATACCAACTGCCAACCATGAACTCCCCAAGGACTATAAGCAAGAATGTAATGATATATCCCCCTCAAGGAACTGACAGTTTAGAAGTAAAGATGAGATCTCGTGAGAGAGGTATCCCCAAAGAAACCAAGCCAGTGCATGAGATTGTGGTGAATCTGCCACATCCCTCTTCTGTAGTCAGTGCAAACTAGTACAACCATCAGGGTAAAGTGAAACTACATGTGTATTCCAATCACTCCAACTCCATAACAAATTATCACAAAACAACAATAAAATAGCCATTTAGTATTTTCCTATGGATCAGGAATTCAGACAGGCCTCAAAAGGGGTTGGTCCCTTTCTGCCTCCACAATGTCTTTGGCTGGAAGACTGAATCATCATAAGGCCTATTTATACTCTGTTTATGAGGGTCCTAACAGGATATAAACAGAGCACTTTGGCCTCCATGTGTGACCTGGGCTTCCTCATAACATGGTGGCTGGGTTCCCAGAGCAAATGTCCTAAGTGAGAGAAAACAAGAGGGAAGGAGCTAATAACAAACATCCTTAGAAGTTCCACAGTGTTTCTTCTGCTTCTGTCAATCAAGGCAGCTACAAAGAGCTGCCCAATCTTTTTTTTTTTTTTTAAACATACTTTTAAAAAATATTTTCTTTTTAGTTGTAGATTTATATTTTTATGTGGTGCTGAGGATCAAACCCAGTGCCTCACACATGCAAGGCAGGCACTCTACCAGTGAGCTACATACAGCCCAAGCCCAAGAACTGCCCAATTTTTTTTAATATTTATTTTTTTAGTTGTAGTTGGACACAATACCTTTATGTTATTTATTTTTATGTGGTGCTAAGGATCAAACCCAGGGCCTTACACATGCTAGGCGAGTACTCTACTGCTGAGTCACGGCCCCAGCCCAAGAACTGCCCAATCTTAAAGGGAGGAAACATAGACTCCCACCACCACCACTACTCAATGGAGAAATGCCCCAACACCCAGTGTGAAGGTAGCATGGGATATATACACATATGTATACATGCCCATTTTTAGAAAATACAGTGTCAATATGAAATGCAAAAAATGTGTTTTTGTATGCTTTAATTCATTGATCCCAGGAAATTTTCTTCTATTCAACAGAAAAAAAATAGTTATGCCTAAGGTATTTATTGTGTGTATTTATTATTTATCCATCTATCCAGTAAATACTGATTGAAGTACTTGCTAGGTGCTAGGAATACAAAGAGAACATAAGGTAGCCTTTTTCCTCTTAAATAAACTTCTAGTGTGTAATAGTTTAATGCGACCCATCCTAATGCCCAGTGATAAAATGATTTAATAAATCACAGTACACAATTCTATGAGATACAAGCTTGAGACAACATAATGAAACATTAGTAGACTTTTATTTTGATCTTTAAAAAAAATGGCTTTGAAAGACTATGTAGAATGATGGTAGAAATGTTGGATAGAACTGAAAACGGGGGGGGGGGGGGGGCTGGGGTTGTAGCTCAGTGGTAGGACGCTTGCCTTGGCATGCATGAGGCACTAGGTTCGATCCTCAGGACCACACAAAAATTAAAATGTATTGTGTCCACCTAAAACTAAAAAATAAATATTAAAAAAAAAGAAATGAAAAATCAAAGTTGTGTGTCTACCATGATAACAATTATGTAAAAATATTCATGCAGGGCTGGGGTTGAGGCTCAGAAGTAGAGTGCGTGCCTAGCATGTGTGAGGCACTGGGTTCAATCCTCAGCACCACATAAAGTAAAATAAAGACGTTGTGTCCACCTATAAATAAAAAATAAAATATTTTTTAAAAATATGCACGCATATCACCAAGAACTAGAAGAAAATATCCAAATGTGAACTCACTTGTTGAAGTGGGAATATGGAAGATTGTTTTTCTGTTTTCAGGGTTTTTTTCCCCCCTAAAGTACTTTTCAATGTTATATTGCCTTTAAAAATTGAAAAAAAATCTAGATAAGAAGAAAAGGGGTACAAATAAAATTTTATAGATAAAGAGAAGGGAAAGTTCTCGTGAGAATCTAATGGGAGAGAATTCATGCAAGAGGTGGCATCTGGATTTTAGTAGAAGGAAGAAGTAGGAGTCAAGACATGAAAACAGGAAAAGATGTCTGTAGAAAACTATAGAGAAGCCAACCTGAGCTGGGTTTAGGGGCCCACGGGATGATGGGACTGAATGGAAAACGGGGTCTGAAGTACTATAGGAAGGATCACAAATGTTATTAGGAGATACCCTGAAGCTTGTGGAGCAGAAACTCAAAGCAGTGCTGAAGGAGGGTGGCTCTGCCCACAGTCCTGCAGGTGGACCAGAGCTAGAACAGCTGATGAGAGAGGGGCTTTCTTTGAGGAGGCTACTGTAGTAACCCAGGGCCTGGCTTCCTGAGGTGGCAAAGAAGAGAGAGCATTAGTTGAAGGATGACCACAACCAGTGCACACAACTCGAGTTTTCAGTCTCAGTGGTTGAAAAGATGGTGGCACAAATAATAGCAATGAGGAAGGAAAAGGAGTGGAGCAGAGAGAAATTTTAACCATGTCACCCTTGAGCTGCTATTGGAACATCCATGTGAAGATGACAATGGATTGTTAGAAATCTGAATCTTAAGTAGGAGATCCTTACCTTAGGCAGAACACCTTGGATGTAACCCATCCTCAGAATGTTCTTCCTTTGGCTATCTTTACCAATTCCTTCCTGTCTTCATTAAGATCTCTATCAAAAAAAAAAAAAAAAATCTCTGGGCTGGGAGTGTGATTCAGTGGTAGAGTACTTGCCTAGCCAGCAGAGGGCCCTGGGTTCCATCCCCAGCACTGGGGCAAAAAGATCTCTGTCGAAATATCACTTCTGCATTCATTTTCATGGCATGTGACATGCCATCACCTCACCCTTTCCAACCCTTCATTGCACATACCTAAATGCCCCAACTAACAACCCCTGTAGAATGGAACCCTGACTTCATCCTCCTGTCAGAGGAACTGAACACTAACTATGTAGCCAGACACCATGATGGATGTTTGTAATCCCACTAATTCAGGAGGCTGAGGCAGGAGGATCACAAATTCAAAGCCACTGTGATCAACCAATTTTGTCTTGAAATTAAAAGGATTGGGAATATAGCGCAGTGTTAGAGTGCCTCTGGATTCAATCCCCAGAAACACACGCATGCACACACAAAAAGCAACTCCACAAATTTCTACTGTGAATTTATGCAACAAACAGCATGTTTTTCTGACTCCTTTAGTTCAAGGGTTTATATTTTTCCTGCTATGTTATAGGTCAAAATTACAACCCATATGGGCACAGTGGCAAACACCTGCAGTCCCAGTAGTTCAGAAGGCTGAGGCAGGAGTATCACAAGCAGGTAGTGTTGGCTTTTCTGCTGCTTCAGCTTTTAGTTGAGATGTTTTTTCTTCTTGTCATGGCTCAGGAAAACTTAGAAGTGGTTTTAGAGATCAAGCAGTTGGACTGTCGTTTTACAAAAGGCCTGGAAGCCCACAGAAGGCCTGGAGTGCCCCCGCCCTGCTTGATCCTGGCATCTGAGGAACCAGGCTGCTGTGCTCTTTTCTCCTCTCCTTTCCCTTCCCCATCATGCTGCTCTCTGGTGCCGGGTCACCAATCTGGTCTGACACTGCTGGGACCTCCCATTGCCTCCTTGGGTCAGACTGTTCTTTCAGCTTCTGGTCAAAGAGACAAGAGGCTGCCCAATCCTTGCCTCTCTTGAGTGGAAGTGATGGGAAGACCTCATGGTGGCTGAGAAAGGAGAGTGGATCACGGTGCTGATTCTAGCTCCCTTTGAACCACTCAGAGTCTACCCCAAGATGGCTGGAGAGGCTGCAGGAGGCCTTCCTGGCTGGACCTAGCCTGGGTGCAGGCTCACTGGGATGGAGCTGGGGGGCAGGCAACAGACCTTCATCCTGGGAAAGGCAGGAGCAGGGGGGGACGGACTAGGCCCTGGGGTTAATATAGAGCAGAAGAGCGACAAGGACAGATGAATGTGCCACAGGGAGCCAGGGGCAGGCGGGTGAGGTGTCAGATGGGCACGCTTTCCTCCAGGGGCAGGCAGGTTGTGCGAGAACTGAGGCGGAGGAGAAGGGAGTGATTAGCAAGTGGAGAGTGAGTCACGCATCCAGTCCCCTGGCAGCCCCATGCGCTGTGCGCCCTCCTGGGTATGGCTCCATGCCAGGCTGCACAGCTGGTACAGAAAGGGGGCCAGGGCTCCCATGGGGCCTCTAGAAGATGAGCCTGGAACCTGGCTTCTAATGGCCACCTGCTCCTGGCTTGAATTCAGAGTCGCGTGGCAGCTCTGCCTCTGGGCCTTGCTTGCTTTTCTTTTCATGGCTCTGAGCAGACCCTGAGCTAACAGGCAGTATTGCTCCCCACTGCCCTGGCCACCTCCATAGACTGAAGGCTTCTGGTTTCTAGGCTCTTTGAGCTGTGAGGGAAGCAGGAGCAACCAGTGTCCCCCCACAGCACTCCTTTCACCTGGGCCAGCCCTGAGGAGGACAGCAAGGCCCAGGCCCACCTACTGCAACGGGGAGAATCTGGCAGGACAGAGACCCAGAGAGACAACACAGCCATGCTGCCTCTCTGATGACATTTAGGTCACTAGTTTTCCATGATACGTTGAGTTGTGGGCAAAAGAAACAGCTGGTTTTCATTCCCTACCATGGGCTGAGAGCTGCAGTGGTTCTCAGGTGGCCAGGTCTCTCATCCTGCGGCTGCACTCCTGGCCAGTGTTTTCCAGAGCTGACTGACCTCTCTTCCTCACCCACATGAAACCCAGGTTGACATTTCACTGAATTCTAGTTAGAGGTCCCTGAAAGGGTAGGAGTGGGGACAGGGTGGCCATGGGCAGAGAAGACCCCAACTGTAGAGAGGGAACCTGCCACAAGAGGCCTCAGGATGAGCCAGCACTTCCCTGGAGCTGCCATTTCTTAGGAGCTTCTGCTCCTAATGCTACCCCCTGCATAGGACCTGGGCAAGGAGAGGGATGAAGGGCCACAGTGATCGTGCCATCCTGACCCTTGTTGCTGTTCAGGCAAGGTGCTGCTGGCTCTTCTGAGGTACCCTTTGGATGTGGGCAGTAAGTCAGGTGCCACATGCCAGGTGTAGCCTTTCAAGTTGTGCCAACAGCCCCAAAGGACCAGGAAGTTTTACATGCCCTTGTGGTGATCCCTTATGTTTGCCCTCTCCTGCCAGAAACAGGGTGGGGAGAGGGGGTTGGGAAGCTGGAGGCCACCCCTCTCCTCAGCTAGCCCCAGGACAGGGAAGAGCCAGGGGTGCTGCACGCCCCATCTTTCCCCGCTGCTAGACACTGCAGGAGGGGATCTGGCCTCTGGCACTCAGCATCCCTCCCCTGCCCTCTGCGTCAGTCTGCGGATTTATTGAACAGTTAATCTGCTCAGGGCCCTGTCTGCTTCACCTTTGGCTGATCACTTTCTTTCCCTGTATCCATTTTCTCCGTCTGCAAAATGAGATCAATAAATCTCAGTGCTGAGGTACGAGGCCCCTTAACAGCAGAGCTGGTGAAGGAACAATAGCCAAGGGCCTTCACTCTTCTGCGCAGCCTGAGCCAGTGTGAGGCAATGACGCAGTTTCTCTCTAATGGCAAAGACGTGCAGAGAGTGAGTCATGGTCAGGACCCTTGTCTCCTTGCTGCCTCATGGCGTGGGTGACAAACTTGGCCTGTTCAAGTCACAGATTCACTGGAGGCCAGGAGTGAATGGGCTCCTGGTATATTTGGTGGGGGTGGGGGGGGAATATATTGGTGTGGTATGCATGTGGTTTGTGAGGTGTATGGAGGTTTGTGAGTGTGTGTGTGGTATTTATGGTGTGTAAGGTGTGTCTGTTCTGGTTTGTGGTGTGTGTGGTGTGAGGTGTGTGTAGTTTGTGGGGTGTGGGGGGTGTGGTTTGTGGTGTGTGCGGTGGGTTGTGCGGGGTGGGTGTGTGTAGTAGGAAGTGTATATGTGTGGTACTGAGCCACCGGGGGTGCTGCCCGGTAGCTGAAGTCAAACCATGGGAAATATCCCCATTTATTTTGCCCCCTGGGACTGCTCTAGGGAGGGGCTTTGGTTTGAATTCCTGATTGTGGTTCTTAAAGTGTGGTTTGCAGCCTGGCTTAGAGCGGAACCCATCTGTGGGTTTTATGTAAAGTGCAGGTTCAGTTTACTGACTGAGAACCCCTAGGTTGACGCCTCACCACCTGCACCTTTCCACAAGATCCCGATAGCTCTTCAGCACACTCAGGCCTGAGCACCACGGCTGCAGCCGATTGGGTTCACACAGACCCCTGCCTACTCTGTGTGGGTCACCACTTGCCAGTGTGTATTTTCAGGGGTGGCAGCAGTCACCTCTATGGGTTACTGTCATCCTTGTGTGCTAACATTCTTGAACTTTTTGGGGGGTAGGGTGGGGTAGAGGGTTAACCAGGAATTGAACTCAGGGGCACTTGACCACTGAGCCACATCCCCAGCCCTATTTTGTATTTTATTTAGAGACAGGGTCTCACTGAGTTGCTTAGCACCTCACTTTTGCTGAGGCTGGCTTTGAACTTGCAATCCTCCTGCCTCAGTCTCCCAAGCTGCTGAAATTACAGGCATGTGCCACTGCACCTGGCCCATTCTTGAACTTTTTAACATCGTCTCTGATTAGCCTGCATCACATTGCACCATTTTGTGAGTGGATTTGTTTCTTAATCATTTTATATCCTTGAGAGTAGACCCATTTCCTGTTTTTTTTTTCTTGTTTCCTTTTCCCAGTATCTAATGTGGGTATAGAGTGTGTGTGTGTGTGTGTGTGTGTGTGTGTGTGTGTGTGTGTGCACGCGCGCTGGGCCAAGATTCATATGTACTTAGCATATGCTGTACCACTACACCACACCCCAGCCCCTGGTATGGGAGTTTTGCCCTCAGCCTGTGCTAAACTATTTGCTGAAACAAAATGGTCACTTAGAGAGGGCCTGGAGGACCCTCAGAGCCATGTGTGGAGGAAGCCCTCTTTGCAATGGACCACATACCTTCAGCTGCCTGTTCAACAGCCACCCCTTCCTGGGGTGACCTGCCTTGTCTGGCCCACCTGCCCTCCCCATGTAAGATGAGGGCCAGGCTCCTTCCGGCAGATCCAGAGCAAAAGACACAGCAGAGGCAGCAGCAGGTAGCACCCATGTCTTCATCTTCTAGGTGGGTGGATGGGGGCTCATGAGTCTGGTCACTTAGCGTTGCCTCAGTGCTCAGCCCTCCCAGCCCTTACCCCCCTGCTTCCTGTCAAGCCCAGCAGCAGTGAGAGCACCCTTCTGCAGGGAGAGACCCTGGTGCTGCGACTCACCATGAGACTTCAGAGAGCAGGGTCTGGGAGAGGGATAGCATGTCTTCAAAGCCAAGCAGCCCCTGGTGGGAGCAAGAGGTCTTGAGGGCTTTCATGATCTAAGGTTTCTCAAGCCTTTCACCTCCCCCTACCCTCATGGTGAATCAGATTTTAACTAAAACCTGTAAAGTGCAAAGTCTTGCAGAAATCATTACAAGAATCTTCTGGAAAATAGGGATTGACAGCACTCCCTGCAGGGATGAGGATGAAAGTAATTCAGGGCTTACTAAGCCCTCTGGGCAACAAGTCCCAGGGCACCCAGCAGCCATCTTTGCCATCTCAGTGCTATCCTATTCATGGTCTCATTAAAAGAAAACCAAAAGGGCCATATTGGAGCTGGGGGTGTAGCTCAGTGGCAGAGCGCTTGCCTGGCATGTGTAAGACCCTGAGTTCCATCCCCAGAACTGAAAAACAAAGCCAGCCATATTATTTGGCTCCCATCTGGTCTTTTGAAATGTAAGGAGGACTTTAATCCATAGAACATTAAAGAATTAAATCACTTTGCAATAACAAGGAAGCTACCAGCTGGCCCTTACAAAGTGACCTTGCCAGAGTGGATGGGGAGTGAATGGCACCACATGGGCCTGCCTTTCCTCTCAGGGAAGAGTGAGCAAGGGCACCATTTCAGGTTCCAAATTTACCCCAAAATGACTTCCCAAATGCAGAAAATTTATGCCTCTGAACAACTTATATCCAAAACATCACTGGCTTTCTTCATCCCACTGTACCCACCCTAAGCCAGCCCCCTTCAGTTTCCTATTCCAGGTCAAAAATTCCAACATGCCCTTGTCAGGAAGTGTTGGCATTTCTAGGCCCTCAAAGAAGGCCCTCAGAGGAACAGTATGGAAAAGTCTAAAAGGAGAAAATAAATTACCTTGGTAGATGAAACAAGAGAGTTCACCTCATTCTTCCCCCAAGCCTGAATCTAGGACGTACCACTGCTCTTCCTGAAGCCACCTTTCTCTCAAGGGGAAGAACCTCATACTAAATCTGTGGAAGAAAGATGAAGAGGCAAACTGCCCAACAGTCTGGGAGCACTCTAGTGGCACAAACTGGCCTGCCCCTTCTCTAGGAGCCACAGAGAGGGAGCCTAAACGTCTAGACCTGGGAGCGCAACCTACAGTGGAAGATTCCCACACATGCTCCTCTGGCAATGGTGCCCCAACTTTTGTGTCCCCAGGAAAAAGAGAAAAAGGGGAATCTTTGGGAGGCAGGATGGAAACTGGAGCCGGCCTTGGAAGCACTGTGAGGAGGCAGCTTGGGATCTACTTTCCCCAAAAGGGCTGTTGAGGAAGCAGTTTGAGGTCAATCTTCCCACCAAATGATACTCTTGCAGACTGAGCCACTTGGCTGGCTCTCCTTTCATCTCACTGCTCCACCCTGGGCTCTTTACCAGCTGTGGAAACTACCCCCTGGTACTTGTTGAGTACTAAGGCCTCTTGACCAATGGTGCCCTTTTGGAGGAACTGGCCATTACCACCCTGGGTAGCACTCTGGCCCACTCAGATTGGGGAGATCCATCTGAGGTGTGAAGTGGTGAGGAAGATATCTCCCTGAAGGTGAGTAGTGATCCCGGGAAGAGCCCTCCTGACGTTGGCATTGGCTCAAGGCATGTGAGTGTGTAGGGCAGCTCATGTGGCTGGAACCACATGTTCCACAGGCTCTTAAATGTGGCTTTGTGGTCCTAGCAGTGTCTCACAAGACTCCTACCAAACACTTTTCTGGTCACCCTTTTATAATTCTTGTACTTGATCTTCACAACCTTTTCAGTGGGGCCCAGGTGGTCATCAGAACCCTTCTGCCTGCTGGGCTGTTCTCAGGACATGGCCCCCCACAGTTTCAGGCTCAGAGCCTATGAGTTCAGCAACCCCAGAAGCTCTTTTTGACTTAATTCTTTGAAAGAAAACCTAGAGAATAGCATAGACAACACTTGTACCTCCCACCCAGAATTGTCACATCATCCCATTATGTAAAATCTGTGCTTAAATTTTTTTAATGAGAAAGTTTTATTAAAGAAATACCAAAACATCAAAAACACTACCACCCAGGTCTTGACTTTGCATGATGCCCCATTGTATAGTTCCCTGGCTGAGTTAAACGAGAGACATTTATTCTCCCATATTCTAGATGCTTGAAGTCCAAAATGGAGGTGTCAGCAGGGTTAGTTCCTTGTGAGGGGCAGCTGGGTCCATGCTTCCCTCCTCACTTCTAGAGGTTTGCTGGCAATCTTTGATGTTCATCAGCTTGTAGACATATTACCCCAAACTCTGCCTTCACATTTGCATATTGCTCTGCCTGTGTGTGTGTGTGTGTCCAAATTTACCCATTTTGTAAGGATAACATTCATGTTGGGTTAGGGCTCATTCTAATGACTTCATTTTAATTTGATCATCTTTGCGGAGACCCTATTTCCAAATAAGGTGCTGTAGTTTAGGACTCGAACATATCTGTTTTGGAAGGGATATCATTCAGCCCACCACACCACTAAGGACCTAACTTGCCCTGACACGTGGCCGCCATGGAGCCTTGAGGACAGCGTTGATAACTAGCCTGGGCAGAGTTGACTGTATCCCATCTTGGAGCGCTCACAGGTAATTTCACAAGTCAGATGCAATTCACACCTCCATGTTCCATCACAGCAACCTGTCAACACGCCTGTCGACTTGGTTAGACACAATTTCCAGGTGTCGCAGGACCATTCAACATGTGGCAGGTCAGCCTTCGCTCAGCAGCAGGGACAAGCCTCCTGCAGTCAAATGCAGAGGCTGTCCTGGAGACCCGGATGCTCCAGTAGCTTTCAATTTCTTACTCTGTGCCAGTGCACCCACGCCCGACACTCTGCCAAGCAGGCAATTCCAGCAAGAATTTTCTCAAGATCTATTGCCCAAAACATACTTACGTTTGGCATGGCCATTTGTATTCCTTCTAAGTCCATTTTTGCATTGCTGACTTCAAGAAAAGCTAATTAATTATTTTAGACACCACTATTAAATTGACATAGTGATTAATCTGATAATCCTTTTTATGAAATTACCTCTGAAATGCTAACTTTTCATCTTTTGAAACTCACTGTGTAAATTACTCTGAAGATTACATTGTACCAGCTTTGGGCTCTGTAAATCTTAATGGCAGTTTTTTTTTTTTTTTTTTTTGCCAAAAGCAATAAAAGCTGTCCTGAATTTATCAGGTCAATCAGAAAAGAAGGAGGCAGGCAGGAAATTGAAGGTGACTCATGCTGCAAGTGGAAGTTTCGACTGATGGAACTGTTAGAACCTGCTGTTACTGGTTAGATAGGAGCCTCATGAAGCAGAGGAGCACGGGCAGCCCCTGGTTGCAGATATCCCTGAGAGAAAGCCAGCATGAGTCTGAGAGATGGTCCCCTCCCCTTCTCCCTCACCCCTGCATCTCCGCCCAATGCACAGGGCTGGGTCTCTCTCACTGCCACTAACTCTGTGCAATCCCCAAAATTCTTTGGCATGGGGCAGGAGCATACCTGAGCTATTGTCTTCCACCCTGCTGAACCCAGTGGACAGGACCCTGGCACTCCAATGGTGCTAGAGATACTGTTGCATAGGACCTTAAAGCCGGGCCGGAGCTACCAAGCTTGGTAGAAGTAGCAGTATCGACTTTTAGTCTTTTTGTTAAAGCTAGTTTGCTGCTTTTTTGATTTAGTAGTAACCCTTGTACATCTCTGTGTATGCCTATCTTAAGGCACAGGTCTCACTTGTCTGGAGGACAAAACCTGCTGAACCTGTGGTCCCATTTATCTACTGTTATAGTTTTGATATGAAGTTCCCCCCAAAGCTCCTGTTACTACAGGAGTGGAGGTGGAATGATCAGATGAGAGCTGTGATCTAATTAGCCCATCCTAGTTTGAATGGATTAACCGGGTGGTAACTGTAGGTAGGTAAGGCATGGATGGAGGAGGTGGTCACTGGGGGTGTGCCCTGGAAGGGTGCATCTTCCCTGCCACTCCTTCTTTTCTCTGGTTTCCTGCTGCCACAAGGTGAGCAGTGCTCCACTGCTAGGCTTTCTACCATGATGCGCTTTCTTACCTTGGTCCCAGAGCAACGGAGTTGGCCCTCTATGGACTAAATCTCTGAAATTGTCAGCTCAAAATAATCATTTCCTCTTCCAAGTTGTTCTTGTCAGGGATTTTGGTCACTGTGATGAAAAGTTGACTAATCCACCATCCATCCATCCATCCAAGAGCGAGGCTCCAGATAACACAAGAACAAGGCAGATGATTCCGGTCCTCACAGCACTTCCATTTTACAGAGGGAGTCAGACAACAAGATGATCACAAAGTGAGATGGGAAGAGGACAGGGCTAGGGGAGGAGAGGGTATAGATACAACTTAAAATCAAGGCACCAAGGTCTGGTGGCCTCATGGTGATACCCTAGCCGAGGCTCTGCCTCACTGAGATGACATTTGAATAAAGAACTGAAGTTGAGGAAATAAAGAACTGATGGTGTTAGTATGGAGGACAGCATTCCAGGCAGAGCCAGCCACCAGTGCCTAGGCCTCAAGAGGGAGTGTGCCTGACTAAGGAGCAGCAGGGACACCTCTGTGGCTGGAGTGAGCCAAGGGACGAGGTAGGTGTTCAAATTAGGGAAGTTTGGAATCTGTGGGCCATGGAAAGATCTGAGATGTGGCATTTCGGGATTTTTGCAAGGGAAAAGCAGGCCTATTTGCCTTTTCTTGTCTTTGCCCTTGGTTCTTTCCTGAAGGTATCTCCCAGGAAGACCACAAGCATCTGAGGTCTTATGTTAAGAGAGGAGGCCTGGATTTCCTGGGCCTAGAAGCCTCACTGCCAGAGGGGGTTGTTGGCTAGCCAGGGGAAACTGAGCCAGAAGAATCCAGCTTCCAGCCAGCATCCCTGCTGCTGCGTCAGGGGCAGTGGGTGGAAGCTACTCAGGTTCACTCAGCTTTGCTGGGACAGGAAGCTTACCCACCCACATCTCCCTCTCTCCCACAGAGGTGAGAGCTGAAGGATAAAGCCAGCTGCTGGCACCCCAGGAATGGAATGAGTTTCTGAGGAATCTGACAGGAAGTCTCAAGAGGTTTCTGACCCCCTTCAGGTTGCTCCTGAGAGAAGGGCTTTGGTGATATGGCTTCCGTCAGTGGAGACTTCATTCAACTACTGGAGAGTGACATGGTGACAGTCTTGGCCTTCAGGACGGGAGGGGGTAACCCCTGAGACACACACCCACAATTCCAAGCAGGAGTTATTCCATTGTTCCCTGAGGTTCACCTGTTTGAGCAGCCATTGATCCCATACTGAGGGATCAGGCTCCAGAAAAACAGGACAGGTCTTGAGGAGAAAGATGGGGCCAGCCTGGTGCTCCCAGGGGAGTAGTGTCCTGCCAGCTCTCTGAGACGGGGAACTAGGGATCTCTGTTTCACACAGACTCTTGTTCGGGCCTGAGTCCCTGGGTCTCTTGGTCCCAGCTCCGTGGCTGCCCCTTGGAAGGGCTTTCTGGAAAAGGGCAGTGAGGTGGGAGTGGGAAGGTCTGGGACCTTTGGTATCTGTTTTCTGTTTCTTGGGTGGATGACTGCATTTTTGGTGCAAACCCACTCCTGGGGTGTCTCTGTCCCCAGGCCCTGGCTCATCTGCCACTCCACTAAGGGTGCCCAAGGTCCCCTCTTCCCCCAACACCAGGCCCATGTAGTGTTCCAGAATGACTCCCACCGCGACAACGGCAAAGGCTTTTGCAGTGAATCTTTTTCTTCCCTGAAATTACACGCACACATCCGAGAGCCATGTCGACCGCCCTCTGGGTTGCCATGGAAACAGAGCGTTCTTTCCTCCCCACCTCCCCCCTGTTTACCTTGGTCAGGGACTGCGGCAGAAATCAGCCTGTCGCGGGAGAAGGGGTGGGCGGCAAAGAGGAGGAGGGAGAGCCAGCCCGCCCTAAACCAGATCATTCCGGTTCGGAGTGGCTCCCCCTCCCGCACTGGGAGCCGCCCTCTGCAGTCTGGTGGCGGGGGCTGCGTAAGCTCCGAAGAGTGGCTCTGGTCCCTGAGCAGCTTTAATGGAGAGGGTCGGAGACTTCCGTGCCAAGCCCCTGCCCCAGTTCCACACAGGGTCCTTGTCTCCCTTCCTGCCAGGGCCTGGCTCTGGGCAGCTTCTACAGGAGTTGCCCCAGGTTGTGGGCTGTTTGTCCTGAAGGATGTCACTACTCAAGAGTCCGTGCTCAGGGTGGGTGACTGAGCACCCCGGGTGCCCAGGCCTAAAGCGGCCGGGACCAGGGGCTTGCCTCCTGCTGGCACGCTCCCTGTGGCGCCAGAGGGGCCCTTGGGTGTGGCTGTTGGGCTGAAAGCTTCCCGTGCTGTTAGGCGAGGTGACCAGCGATGCCACCGCTGCCCGCTGCCTCTCCTTCCTCACTTCCCACGCCCCTTCCTGGGCTTCCCCTGGGACGCGGCACCTGAAGGCACTTGGAGCTGGGTACTGTGTCTGGAAACAGATGGAGTGTGCCACTTTCCAGCACTCTCGAGTACGCTGGCTCGGTCCTCGGAGGCTTTCGAGAACTTTCCGCACAGCTCCTGGTCAGCCTCCTCCCCTCCTCCCATGGAAGCTCCCTGAAGGCAGCGCCGTGTCCCGGGTGCATCCAGCCCTGCCCGGGGCAGGGCAGTATCATGTGCTCAGTTAGCAGCGGCCCAAAAGAGGGCCACTGCTTAGCTTCCCCGAAGCGGTGGCCACCTCCTGGCGGAGCACCGCCGGGCTCCGCTGCTCGCTAGGGGGCGGCAGAGAAGCCACCCCGCAAGGCTTTTTGGAGACCACTTGGCGCGAGCACGAGGCCATCTTGTTGCGACCTGAAAACCGCGACTTTTGCTCTCCAGCTATGTGTACGGCGGGAGTCCTGCCCCAGCTGGCAGGGATCGGGGGCAGGTGGGCGGCTGCGGGCAAGGTGGCGCTTTGGGGACTCCCCGCGCACCGCTAGCAGCACAGCTTCACCGACCAGTCCCGGGCTTCACGGTGCTGCTAGGCTGCTCCGCCGTGAGCTCCGCCCACCCCGGGAAGTGTCCCTTTTTAAGAGCCCAGTTGGTGGCGATGCAGGTTAATCGGCAAGCCGGCGGGGAGGGTGCAGGAAGGATGCGATTTCTTAAGCATGGGCCTTCTTAGGATCACAGGCTTCTCATCCTTTCTCTGGGCTTTGAGGGCCAGGGAACTCCCTTGGCAAACCACTTACCTTGGCTAGCCTTAGCCTACCAATCTGTGAAATGGGGCTAGGATCTCCAGGCATACGTTCCTCTACAGATTGGCTGAGAAGAGAATGCTGGGCTACCAAGGCACAGCTTGCGGGTGTGGTGGGGTGCAGAAGCAGATGGAAAGTGGACGATCTAGGCCTGAACGTCCCATTGTGCAAGTAGCTCTGTACAGCCTCCATGGTCATCGTTCTTAGGGATCATGTCTTTGTGGGTAGTGCAGGATGAGCAAGGGACAGATGCTGACACCCTGAACCATATTCTGATCTTGGTTGTCTTCAGGATGACCTGGTTCTGGTGATAAATTAAGAGCCAGATGCATGCTGGGTGTGGTGCTGACCACCTGTAATCCCAGCGACTCAGAAGCCTGAGGCAGGAGATTTGCAAGTTCGAGGCCAGCCAGAGCAATTGAGCTTGAGACCCGTCTCAAATTTTGTAAAAAGGGTTGGGGATTGAGATGTAGCTCAGTGAGTGGATAAGCGTCCCAGGGATCAATCCCCAGTACCAAAAAACACAAACACAAAAGATGCCTGGATAGTCTGAACGTATTTCTTCGGGGTTGTGCACTAGGTAAGTTTGCTTCCTTACAAGGGGTGGAGGAGATTTGGGGACACACCCTTGGCAGTCATGGTAAGAGCCTCCTCAGCTCCAGAAGCCAAGCAGCTTTAGTATAAGAAGGATAAACAGATCTGTCTGTGGGCCTCTGAGGTGACAAACTGAATGACAGCTGTTTTCTCTTCTCACAGATGCCATTTGCAATAAAGACTGTTCTAAAGATCCCGGCCTAGTGTGGAGTCCCCAAACAGTAAATGGCCACACTCCCAGTCATCTCTAGTCTTCTTTTTCCTGGGGCTGGAGCTGGGCTGCAGGGCTTCTTGCCCTTTGACTCAGGTCTTGCCGTGCCTTCCTGCCAGGCTGCCTGCGCCTCCCAGTTGAGCTGTCTCACTTTTTGCATTCAAGGTTTCATTGGCAGGACCCTGGGCAAAATGAGCAAATCACTGGGTATGCTTGGTATGCCACTCAAGAATCCCCCACGGTCCTTCTCTTACCTGGCTATGGAGTGTATCAAAGAACAAAAAAACTCTGCCCTTGTTCTTGAATAAACGGATGGTAAGGAACAGACTGGGCAACAGGATAGGACCACGCTTAAACTGACAAATTGTGATTTTTCTTTCTTTTTTTGGGGGGGGAGGGGGAGACCAGGGATTGAATCCAGGGTGCTTAACCACTGAGCCACATCCCCACTCTTTTTATACTTTATTTAGAGACAGTCTCATTGAGTTGCTTAGGGCCTCACTAAATTGCTGAGGCTGGCTTTGAACTCACGATCCTCCTGCCTCAGGCTCCTGAGCTGCCTCGGCACCTAGCCAGTTTGTGATTTTTGTTTTTGTTTTGTTAGGTACTGGGGATTTAACCCAGGCTCCCTGTACCGGGGCTATATCTCCAGGCATTTTATTTTTTATTTTGAGACAGGATTTTGCTAAGTTGCTGGGGCTGGCCTCAAACTTGTGATTCTCCTGCCTCAGCCTCCCAAGCACTGGAATTACAGGCTTGTGCCATGGTGACCCTAACCGTGTATTTTTAAAAAGCCCCTCCCTTGCTCTGTTTTTTCCTCTCACTAACCTCCAGGATTGGTTATTAAGTTAAAGATTCTCAAATGCCAGTGGAGCTGAATCTGAATAATGAGAGACTAATACTCTTTGAGTCACCCAATCTGAAAGTCTCACTTAGAAGAAACCCACATTCATAGTATTACATACAGCTCATTTGTTTCTTTCATTCTTTCTCTTTCCCTCTACCCCCCAACACCCCCCCCCTTTTCACAGTACCAGTGACTTAACCTAGAGACACTCTTCTACCAAACTACACTCCCAGCCCCTTTTAACTTTCTTTAAAATTTTTTCAGACAGGGACTAAGTTGCCTACAGTGATCTCAAACTTGCTATCCTCCTGCCTTAGTCTCCCAAATCTCTGGGAACACAGGCTTGTACAACCATGTCCTACTCATTGCTTCAATTTGAGACATTCCAGGTATCCCGTTTTGGGGTGGAATGGAGGACTTGACTCCTTTATATCCCCATCTCTCCTCCTCATCCTATGTTTAGTTTCCTTATTGGTTAATTTTCTACTTTATAGTAAATATTTCACTTTCATCAGCTACCAAGAGCAGCAGTAGGTCAAAAACCATGTAATGTGTACACAGCTACTCATTTAAGCCCCACAAGAATGTCAAGAGATAGGATATTATTATTATTAGTTCCATTTTAGGAGGAAACTAAAGCCATTTCATTGGCTCTCCAAGAAGGGGAAGAGATAAATATGTGTGGCCAGTGTGTCATCTTGACGCTGAGTTCTGACAGGGCAAGGGCTGGTGATATTCACTCTTGGCTCTAGAGTTCCATGCTGGAAAATTATGACAGGATTCCCAAATGTCTTAAGCCAGCTAAATCCAAATCAACTGAGTTTGTTAAAACAACACATCTACTATACTGAATCTCTCTGATTTGGGCCCAGGAATCTGTATTTTTAACAACCATGCACCACATTTTGGAAACAGTGGGTCACGGGTGGGCCTGTTTTGTTAGGTACTGGGGATTTAACCCAGGCTTCCTGTACCGGAGCTATATCTTGTTCTATTTCCTACTCTGTCCACAGCACTCATACTCAGAGCCTGCACCTCACAAGTGGGGATCCAGACTGTAGCACTCATGAAGGAACTGCCTGGCCTGTGCTGCAGGCCACCAAGCACCACAGTGGAACCAACTATCTTAGTATCAAATCAAGGTGCAGAAGTAACTCTAGTCCAGGCCTAGCGCTGTATAGATGGATGCTCCAGGCCTTTGGCCAAGCATCCTAATGGCAAAATGTTGAATCTGAAAGGGATGTGGGGAATTATCTAGCAAACCTCCTCTTTGACCAATGAGTTAATCAAGGCCCAAAGTAAAATGAGCTGCATTCAAAACAGGACTATTATGAACTGGGCCAAGAGCAGAGCCTTGGTGTCCCAATCCCTAGGTCATCTCTTTCTAGAATTGCACTAATAGGTAACCACACGTGGTTATTTACATTTTAAAAAATTTAAATTACCAAATTCAAAATTTAGTTCCTCAGCCACAATAGTTACATGTGGCTAGTGGCCACCACCCCAGTGGATGGTGCAGATACTGAACATTTCCATCACTGCAGAAAGCACTACTGGTTCACAACCTAGGCCTTTCATCTGAAAGCACTACAGAAACTGGGTGGTTTTGCCAGTGTCCTCTCCCTTCAAGCAACAACTGAGGAAGATTACCTGCAAGACAATGTGTTGTACTGTTCAATCATGATAGCTGAGTAATAGCAGCCTGACAAACTAGAATTATAAATGTAACTGGAAGAAAAAAAAACACCCCACTGAAACCTCTTCCCCTAGGCCAAGATGGGGCTAGATGTCTAAGAACCCAGTCAGAAGCAAATAAGAGTCCATTTCAAAGCTCTGACTGATTGAAATCTAAAGGTACAGGGGGACTTACTTCTTAATTCTGGTAGATCTGAGGGGAGTACACTTTTGAAGAGGTGGTGGGGGAGAAGACAACTTGTGATAGATATCAAGTATTAACTGTAAGGTGGGTGAATAGGAAGAAATTGTTTCTTTTTCCTTGTAGATTTACATTGTAGTATCTAAGCTTACTTATCCTTGGAAGGTATGTTTGATCCATAATTAGCCAATAGAAACACTGAAAATTAAGAGGTATATTTGCAATTCTGGAAGGGAGACCTTAAAAGTGACCAGACTTGGAATGTCCTTGCCTACTCTGGACTTAGTGGATTTGGGGTGACACACTGCTGGCAGAAAGGTTAGAGGGTGAAGTTTTGGAGAAGCAGCATCTGGAAGACTAAGGCCAGAGGTAGGAACTATGGTTTCATCCCCTGAAAAGCCCCCTGCACGGGGCTCTCCTCCTGTGATGGCTTTTCTCTTGGACTATAAAGTCCTATGACTCTCTATGTAGAGATTTCCATTTTCCTTTCAAATTCTCTGAATCTCCCCCAACCCTTCGAAAAACTCTCGATGTACCCATACAAACTTTCCCAGCAGTTGTTTGGGGAATACAGGATGGGGCAGGTGCTTCTTTGCTGAGGTCCTTGTGGAGGGAGTAACTTTCTACTGAGCGAACTACTACATGTCCAGGAGTTCCAGATGGTGAGCAGACAGAAGGACCCCCAGGAGGCAGATGACTCTCAGGTATTACAGAAAAAAGCTAACCCACAGGGAGATGGTAAGGGGATTGATGGAGATGGTGGGATTGATGCTTATGTCAAACAGGTGAGTCCATATACATACAAATGACTGTCAGACAATCAAGGTGGACTTGAACCAAATAGATTTGGATAAGATTTATTGATCAGATTGTTTTAGAAAACCAACAGCAAAACACTGACAAGGTACATAAATACATATTGGACATTTCAGGGTAAATTCACTACATTTCCCACGTGATTGTAGGAAACCAGGGAAGGTGGAAAAGCTGTCCTGGTCATAAGGCATGCACACCAGACTGCAAAAGGACTTTCACACTATTTAACAAGACTGTGGCAAAAGCTTTAAAGTAAGGCAAGCATTGTGTGTGGCCTAAGCATACCCTGCAGAGGAGCTCAGCCTAGGCTCACCCCTCAGAGACAGTTTCAGAGACAGGCTTCCCTTTCTTGCCTGGATTCTTCCAGTCAGTGACTTGTCACTGGCAAGTAT
Source organism: Ictidomys tridecemlineatus (assembly GCF_052094955.1). Taxonomy (NCBI): domain Eukaryota; kingdom Metazoa; phylum Chordata; class Mammalia; order Rodentia; family Sciuridae; genus Ictidomys; species Ictidomys tridecemlineatus. Next base: position 207,688,440 of record NC_135478.1, on the reverse strand, counting down.
CTTTACTGGGAGATGCCTGGGCTCTCCCTGCATAGACTCTGCACCAGGAAGTGGCTTTAGAGAGTCAGTGTGTCTCCTGACGCTTCCTTTGTATTCTATACGTGTAACTAGTAAAATAGCAATTACTACTACCTGGTGAACTTGCTATTTCTCTGAAAACTGTCTCTGACTCACCCTGTACATTGACTAAGCAGGGCCTTTAAAAAACATCTCAAAAAGTAAAAATTGAAAACATAAAAATTACACCAAAAGATGGTACCACTTTTGAAGCACAACTCAGAACTTCTGTTTATAACACCAGACAAGGGAAGAGGTCACTTTCCACCAAATTTCACGACGATAGAAGGGAAATTTCATTGCTGGATATAATCTGGTGGCGACATATGGAGGTTCCAGAACTCTACTGAGCCTACCTCAGGCCCTGCCAAAGCTCCTAGAGTCCCAAGATATTTGAGGAACCAAAGCAATTTAAACCAACGGTGACCAGTTTTTGGAACTTATGGTCATAAGACCATAAACCCTCATCTACCCCGGAACTCAATGCCAGAAAAATGGGACGAAAAAAACCAAAAAGAAGCAAAAATGGCTTTTTGTGCTACATCAGAATGCTGGCAGATAAACAATTCAGTAACCTGTGCTACTTTCTAAACATCTGTAAGACCACATAAAAATAAACTGGTATTATAGGATATAAAGACCAACATAGTCGGAAAGGACAGTCCAACCTTTCCTATATGCCAGGCAATCGGGAGATATAACTGGAGAAGGTATCTCCAAAGGAAAACAAAAAACAACAACAAAAAAAAGCAAGGACTCGTCAAGAGTCAAAGCAATGTGTTCAAATGATGGAATTTCCTGTCATACACAGCTTTTTTCTTCCCACAGGTGCTGAGTTCTTTGGTAATTTAAGAGCGACAGCCTAGAACTCAGGGCAGGAGATGATGCTGAAGAGTGACAGCTAAATTCGGGATTGCACCTGTGGCTCCTCCGCTCAGTGTTCAGCAGTGCCAGGTGGACCAAGTGTAGCTAACCAGGCTGCTCTTGTGTACGCTGCTTGCCAGCCCCTCTGGGGGTCTTCCTTTCCCTTTTCTAACTACTCATTCCACTGAAAAGGAGGTGCGTGTGGCACAGGGACGGGAGGGAGAAGAAATACAAAGGAATCAATTGTTTGATAGAAAAGTTGAAACATTGATTATTATCTATGGATTTCAATTATCTGTGCTTTACTCTTGCTACTGTGGGTAACCAAAGGTCACTGTCAGTGTACCTTTTGCTTAGAAATGTTAATATGTTTATTATTATACTTTTTAAATCTAGTTATGTAATGGACAGGAATGGTATAGAGCAAATTTTTACATCATGTCATTAAGACCCTGAAAAAAGAAGAATCTGCCAATGGAAAGGATTTTATTTGGCTCCTGAAGAACAGTTAACATTTTATTCTAACCTTTATCAGTCTGTAGTTTCTCCAGGGTGTGGAAAATACTTTATTAAATGAAAAAAAAAAGCATCTTTTTCATCATTTAATAAGGTATTACATTCCCAGATAAATAGTGTATACGTGAAAAAACTGATAGTGCCAAATATTAGGTTTTGATTCCCCATGTAGGAAACACCTTACCAGTGACTTCCTTGTTCCTGGGCAAAACACACAAACATGAGATAGTATAAAGAGGTGACTGGGGAAAAAATTTCTCAACTCTAACAAACCCAGGGAACAATAAGTCTCTATGACCTGGAGTAAGAAAATATGGACTTGAAAATCCAGCTTTACCAAGATTTAGCTTAAGCCAGCTGATCACATCAAAAATTCTAGGCATAATTTTACTCTAAAGCAATGAGCTGGCTTCGCCAAGACAGATACAAAAAAGTAGTGTAGCTGCTTTATAGTCACATCCTCTATATAATCTGTATATATCCATATGTGTTTCTATATATTGCACTTCAATTTCCAGACTGTAGGAAGATGACTGGGAATACCTCAAAGAGGCAGAGGAGCATCAGGCACAAGCTTTCCCACATCAAGTAATGGTGTCGGGAATTCCAAGTGCTGGTTATAGGTATACTAAAATGCCTGGTGACTGTTACATAAAAGTCCAGTCATCTTCATTTAAATCACCATACACACAGTCTCATTTGGCATTCAGAACTTGTGCATGTGAATAGCACTCAGAGCTGGTCATACTACATAATTTTCACAAGTGTTATATTCAAAGAAGACACCGTAGACCAAGGATGTGCACTTTCATGAAAATGTCACATGCAAGGTCTTCAATGTCAGGCCTCCAAGATCTATCTCAAAGAAAACTGCCCTCGGAAGGCTTAAAAAGGATGCTGGCAAGTGTGGACTGTCTCAGATCCCCTCTCTCTCCAGCTTTCTGGTGCAGCAGAGCCAGAGACCTGCTAATGTTCCAAGGACCAGGGAAGTCTAAGCATAGAAGCTAAGCATTCAGTCTTTGGTCCCTGCAAAAATCAATGGAAAAAATCCTTTGGCCACCCTAGACAGCATGACTTGGTTGGTTTTGGATGTAATCCCAACAAATGCCCAGAGGCAGGCTGACGTCATGCATCAAAGCTCTGGAGAGAGCTCCTCTGAGGAACAAGCCTAGCAGTGGGTGGTAAGAGGTTAAATGCCTTACTGATTGGGAATGGCAAGAGGTGGGGGCAGGGGATCCCTAGAGGAGCTGTCCTTTTCCTGCCTCTCCCTCACATTCCTCACTCCCCAGGAAGGACCCAGATTCACAGATAAGTGCTTACTACAAGACTGCAGAATACAGGTTCCTCTGACACAACCCAACAAGAATGGGATACAATAAGGCCTAAAAGTTAAGAGTCCAAGTCTATAGGCCGCAGTTGTCTCTTCCCCAGAACTGAACACTAGATGGTATCTTTTTAGCCATAATAAGTTAAAGGTGATTTTTAAATCCACACATAAGCTAAAGAGATCCCTTCTGGGGTAATGGGGGGAAAAAAGAATCACTTTAAAAGCTAAGTGAAAAAGAGGCACTTAAAGAAAAATGTGTCCCACATCTCCCACATGAATCTCCCTCTGTGAGGGGATGGTGGGAGGGTCAGCACTGTGCCTTCTTGCATGCCTTCAGCACCTTTGAGAACATCTGTGCACATCCAAATGCTCATGGCAAGCGACTGCTCAACCTCTCTAGCAGCCTGCTGGCAAAACAAGTGAAAACTCATGTCATTTTTCTTTTTAAAACTAACAAATCAGAACTAAAATTTCACACACGAGAAAGCAAATTCCTTCCTTGCGCTAAGTATCTGATACTTGGGTTTCAGGAAGGATGACCTGTGGCTTTTCCCTCAAGACTACTTATCCAATTATTACACAATTTCAGCACCATGCGCATTAAAGCAGACAGAAAAGGAGACAGCAAGCTTTGGGGAAAATTGAGGACCAACTGCCTAAGGAAATGGCAGGTACATGGTCCACAGATTAGAAAAGAAGCAAGTTTTGAAAAGGAAATGGCCAGTGTGACAGTCAAAGGCCATCATTCTGAACAGAAGCCAAGTTATCAAATCTGAAGGTGCTCTTTGCCTGCTCTCCTGTTCTGTGGCCATTTACACCACACATTTCTTCCCCATGAAGAAGTCAGAGAGATAAGCACAGGAGAATTTCAAAACTGCCTAGAGAGAAGAACTTGAACAACATTAAATTTCTCAATTTAAAATATTCTTGGTGCCATAATTTCTAAGAGCAACAACAAAGACCACAACTCACATAGAAGTCTCCTGGACAAACCAATCTAACAACTGCTGGCACCGTAAGGAAGAGAAAAGATATCTTTAACCAGGAGTTGCTGCGCTGCTTAACTTTCCTCCAAAGTCAAAGGTTAAGCTTAGGTATACATGCAGCAAGATGTCAATCACTGCTGCCATGCAATCCAACTACTCAGACACACCTTGAAAATACCAAGTTAAACATCCTGGTTTTTAAGAATAACCTGCAAGATTCTCAAGGTTAGTTTTCTCAATCTATCCCCCAAACTACTTGTAGCTGTTACTACGTTTTTATTTTTGTTTTTGTTGATGATGTTTTAATCTGTAGAGCATTGGTTGACATGGTCATTATGCCCAGAATTCCTTTTAAAAAATTTCTTTATCTTATCTTGATCAATGACATTATTAAAGTACTTTTAAACTTTCCCTCAACTCCATCAAGAAAGAGAAAGTATGTGAGTATGTGGGTATGTATTGAGGCAGGAGGAAGAGAAGCAAAGAAGAAAGCACATGGTAAAGTGAGATGTCCATAAACTTAAAAACCAATTTACAGAAAGGCATCTGATGTATTTTCTGAATAAGGCCTTGATCAGGGTAACCAATTCTCTTTGTAGCACATCCTACACTGCCCATAAATAAAGGAGTCTCTTTAAATTAACATTTCCAGCATCAATGAACAGTCCAGATATCCTCATTTCAAGCGCTCGATGAGTCCCTGTGTTAGTCCAAGGTGCAGAAGCTGTATTTGGGAGAGGTTTGCTAGGTTGGGGAAGGCCGCGAGCAGCTTCTCCCATGCCAGTTCCAGCAAGCTAGGTACCACCAGCCAGATCTTAAACAAAGACCCAGTCCGCTTGTTTTCGTGGATGTTCACCACTCCTCCATGAATGTACATGCAACCAGCCTATGAACAAATGGCAATCAAAAGAGGACAAATTCAAACGGAAGAGAAATAGATACCAGTGCTGAAGACTCAGCAAGAAAAAAATTAACAAAACAAATAAACCATTGCAAATTAAATCCAATGAGTTGAAACAGAATTTCTCAGGCTGTGCATGTAGCTAGCTCAATGGTAGAGCACTTGCCTAGCATGTAAAAGGCCCTGGGCTGGATCCCAGGTCTAAGAAAAAATTAAAAAAAAAAAAAAAAAAAAGAAGTAGTTTTCACTGATCCCAACATATACAGAAATCAACAGAGTTTAAAAAAATGAATGGGTTACTAAGAAAAAAACTATAGGTGTTTGTTGTGTATGTGTGTGTGTGTGTGTGTGTGTGTGTGTGTGTGTTTTACTTCAACAACAAAAAACTTCACTATTAACTAACATTAAATTTTTAAAAACTTTTTGTTTTTTAGATGTTGATGGACCTTTATTTTATTCATTTATTTACACGAAGTGTTGAGAATTGAACCCAGTGCCTCACACATGCTAGGCAAGCGCTCTACCACTAAGCCACAACCCCAGCCATTAAATTTTCACTATTCTAAGTACCCCAAATGCTAAATGTTGGGAATACAAAATTGAAAATAAAGGTCCCTGCAGTGATATCTTCAATAATATGGTACAGGAGAATAAAGTTATTTTACCCTCTCAGGAAACACCTTTGATATCACTGCCAGGACCTAAATGCCATATGTAGTGTTTCTTTTACATTTATGTTGTTTGTTTAAACTTGGGTATGTTGATATTTTCCTCCCCTTTTCTCAGAGGAAGGGCTAGCTTCAAAAGGAACTTTTAAAAACAATTCTTAATTCAAGGTTTGCCAATATCGGCATTTTTTTTCTAAAAGATTTTCTTATCATCTACAATTACATAAGGAAGATACAAAAATAAGAACTTACTGGTGTAACAGCTGCACAGTGGAAATAAACTGGCTCTGGCATGGTTGCAGGAAGCTTCACCCATTGAAATGTCTGCAGATTCAACTTCCAGATATCTCCCAGGATCACTTCTCCATTATAGCCCCCACAAATGAATACATCTATCAAAAAAAGAGAAGGCCAATATCACACAAAGGAAAAGGGCCAAAGCTACAGAGTGATTTACAATAGATCACAAGGCTGGCTGACAGTTAAGGGGATTGCCCCATAAGAGAGAGGACTTCAGCTGTGTGGTCCGTCACGCTACTGGCTTGTCCTTCAACAGAATTGGGAAACTGTGTTGGAAGAGTCTTTGGGGGGCAGGGGCTAAAGCTTTTTAGGAAGTTTCATATCAAGCCTTTCAAATTCAAATACCTCTAAGTTCCAGGCAAGGGGTTGAGGGAAAATAAATGACAGGAAGTCTCAGTACAATATATAGGCGTACTCATGTTCTAAAGAGAGCTGGCTATGATTAGTAACTATCAGATCTTCCATTTTTTCAAGAGAAGATGAAAAACTGGATTTTTTTTTCTAATGAAGTATTTTGATTATAAGTATTGGCCACTAATTCAAAAGAAATTTAATGCATGTAGGAGCCAAACAAAACACATCTATAGATCACCGGTTGCAAGTTCTTCTTTTAAATAATGTTCTGGAAAGTACGTACATTTATTTGCCCACAGAGACTAATGTCCTCCATATGGATTCCCCCTTTCTCATACTGGGGATTGAACCCAGGAGCAGTTTACCTCTGAGCCACATCTCCAGTCCTTTTTATTTTTTGAAACAGGGTCTCGTAAAGTTGTTGAGGGTCTCTCTAAGTTGCTGAGCCTGGCCTGGAACTTGCAATCTTCCCCCCTCAGCCTCTGTAATCACTGGGGTTACAGGTGTACACTGCTGCGCTCAGTTTCCCTGTAGACATTTAACCTGAGAAGCACTCAGTGCAATGTGCAGCTTGGGGACACAAAAGAAGTTCTTCTAGGCTTTCTTTAGTTGAAAGAAGATATTCTGAAGCTCTATTTGATCTGTACAGCTCTTTGTCAGAAACACAATTTTCCCCAAAGGAAAGGTGGAATTTTAATTTTGTTTTTGTAAAACCAGTTAGTTCTAACTAGTTAGTCAACTTGTAATAAAGACTATGTGAATAGTCTAACTAAATGCCCAGAATTAAGGCTGAATTCCATTTGTATGGTGCTTGGCTTCAAAGAATCAAATGGATAAATATCTTAATTCAGGTCTAAATCAAGTTTAAGCCAATAATTAATTAAACTATAAAATACATCACAATTTTTTTTGGTTAGGATTCAAGGAAAACTTTTAAGAACAGCTCCATTCTCAGAGAGGCAAAGCTAAACAATGACAGTATCTATATATCCTATCCCCAAAGCAGAGCATAAAAAAAGCCCCTCTGTACTAGAAATGGTAGAATAATTCTGGTTAAATATGAACTAAGTTGTTGAAAAGATACAGTCTATCCAGCTCGTTTATACACACCTTCCTGGAGTGGGGGAAGCACTTGAGGAAGTATATCAAAGAATAAAATAAACTGTAAATGAAAAGACAGGAAGTATCCCAAAGAGTCATTATCACACTCAGAAAAAGGAGCTGCTACTGCTTTCTGAAGCCATATAATGCCTTTGTTATAATATGGCCAAAGAATGAACTAGTTCTATTTGACATTAGTCAGAGAACAGGATAAGCTTTATGAAATAATACTTTGAAGGAGTTACTATCATTTTAATATAATGTCTACCAAGGTTTCCACTATATAAGCAATCACCCTTATTTGTGTTATAAACATAACCACAGATATCTGACTGTGAAATGAAAGATTAGGTATACAATAAAAGCTTATTTATTGCCAATTTTTGAGTTCTCTGATAACTGAAGGAATCCAGACACTAGTTTAGTTTACATCATAACAATTGCTAAGAGAGGCACAACTCTATAGTTTTCCCTTTAAGTTTAAACTATCAGAAATAGATTCTTCCCAAAGTTATGAACCTCTTTTGAGAAATTATCATTAGGAAATAAGTCCTTCTCGGCAGATACAATTACAGAAATGGATCAAAATATTATTTAGAATCCTTACCATTTTTTATTTGAACACAACTGTGACATCTTCGGGCTGCAGGAAAACCTGCCAAACACACATAAAAACAGAAATTCCATTATTCCCAGAAAGATAAGGAATGATGTTGATATGACACAGTGAAAGGTATATTTGTAAATAACTCAAAACAATCCCTTTTTTGTATTAAGCAAACATTGACTAGTCCTTCCAATCCTTCCATATTTCAAAAGCCATCAAAACTTCTCTCTTTATAGCAGCACAATGCTAAGATGCCACGGGAACAAAGTGGGGTGCAGGGACAGGGGTTACTAGTGGCTTTCCCCAACCCTTTTACTCATAAAGAGTTAGGGAGATCTTGATTTCTCTTCCCACCCACATTTACCCACTTCTGCCACAGAATTCAATAATCCCTGGTAAAATTCTTTGCTCAATTGCTAAGAATTATTGTGTTAAGGAAGAAGTGATTTCTAATATCAGTTCAACAGATATTTTACTTGCCATGTAACTCAAGAAAATTACCTCCCCCCTCCCCCCCAAAAAAACACAAGTAAAAGTATAAAATAAATTTGTTAAATGAATTAATACTTTTAATTTACCTATTTTTTCATGAGGTTTTGTTGCAATTTCTTCCCATGCATTGGTTTCAAGGTTGTATGCATGTATCTTGGGCGGGAAAAAAAGAACATATATACAGATAAATAACTTGCAATTTTAGTTAGCCTGAAATTTTTTTTTAAAAAAGACATAATTTTTAGAGCAGTTTTTTAAAAAACTGAGCACAAGGAACAGAGATTTCCCATTAGAATAACTTATTATTTTTTCTTTTTTTTGTGGTGCTGAGGATTGAACCCAGGACCTTGTATACAACATGCTAGGCAAACACTCTACCAATAGGTAGACACAATATGTTTATTTAATCTCCAGCCCCAGAATACTAAAGTTTTAACAATAGCCTGCGCAAATATTCTGGGTTGAAAAAAATTCTTCTTTTCCTTTGCTTTTCTCTGGTCTTTCCTTTTTTTTTTTTTTTTCCTCCTCACCCCACCCCACCCCATAATACTGAAGATTAAACCTGGGCTACTTTACCACTGAACTACATTCCCACCACCTTTTATTTTGCGTTTTTTTTTTTAATATTTATTTTTTAGTTTTAGGTGGACACAATATCTTTATTTAATTTTTTTTATGTGGTGCTGAGGATGGAACCCAGTGCCTCATGCATGCTAGGCAAGCACTCTACCACTGAGCTACAGCCCCAGCCCTTATTTTTTATTTTAAGATAACGTCTTGATAAACTGCCCAGGCTAGCCCTGAATTTGGGATCCTCCTGACTCAGTTTTTCTAGCAGCTAGGATTACTAGCATGTACCATCACACCCAGCTTCTGATCTTTTCATATTAAATAAAATAGGGCAGTTGAAAATTAAGCACATATATGATAATAATTTTTTAAATTCACAGGGGAAAAAAGTGGAATAAAAAGTAGAAGTGCACACGACACTTGATTTTCTTCTGTGTGCTATCTGCTCTGTAACTTCCACATTTTCTACAGTGAATATGTATCATTTTAAAGCAAGCTTTGGTAAGGAAATATGGGAAGATAGCTTTGACAAAATTTGAAAAGTTCAATAATGTTTCAAAGCACACCAAGAACTCTGTTGCCTAATTGAGATTTCCCTTGGGATATGTAACCATGACATTTCAGAAATGCCACAAGGATGGGTGAATAAAAGCTCTTCAGAACTCAGCTTTCTAAAATTAGTCATGTGTATTCCTAAAAATGTCTATTCTTTTTAGCATCGACGATGAGAGGGATGTGACATTGTGAGAATCCTGATTCTGATTCTAATTCATTGCCCCATTCAAGCTACTATACTTCTCTTCTAGTCATTTTCCTCATCCAGCATAAAGGGATAATTTTCATAATATACTCTCAGTGTATGATAAATGCAACTGTCAACTGAAGAGTATCGGGAGCAGAATTCAGCCTTATATTATAAAAAGCATCTACCACAAAGCAGGTGTTGATGAGGAGGATGCTTGAAAATTAAAATACCTAAAGCAATAGAATTATTTCGCTTAGTAAGACACATGCCTCTGTCTACTCTTCTCCCTATCCTTTTTTTTTTTCTTTTTTTTTTTAAAATGTACCTTGTTTAAGGAATAAGCTGTCCAGGAAGTACCACCTCCCAAGATGTAAATCCTCTGCCCATCATGAGCAATTTCATGTCTGTACCTGAAAATATACCCCCCAAAATATTTATAATTAAGTAAAAAATGATCTAACTAAGGTTTAGCTATAATATTTTTATTTCATCATTATTTATAATAAAAATTACTGGGAATAATCTAATTGTTTAACCACAGTGAAAACTGGTTAAATGAATTATAGAATACATAGAAATGGGTTAATATACAATCAATAAGAATGTAGGTACCAAGGAGATTATTATATTGACAACCTCTTTTCATGATATTTACTGGAAAAAAAAGCAGTTACACCAAAGTAGATAGGCCATAATCTCATTAAAAATGTATAGATATGCAATACACATAGAAAATGACTATAAAATATAACCTAAAATGTTAATCCTAGTAATCTCTAAATTTAATTTTTAAATTTTTTTCATTTTTGCTTATTTGTATTTTCTAACATCTTTTTGTGATAACTTTGCATAAGGGGGAAATGGTTACAGTTTTATTTTTGCAGTGCTGAGGACTGAACTCAGGGCCTCATATATGCTAGGCAAGCAATCACCCCTGAGCTCAGTCTTTTTATGGAGTTTTAAAAAGTGATCTACCTACATTTAATTAGAGACCCTAGACTGTGAGTTTTCAAATTAGAACCCTTATTTTGCAGAAAACTATGCTATATAGAACTGTGATATGAAATACCTACCAGGATTTTTATCCAGGCAGTCTAGTCTAGCTAAAAGCTGAAATAATTTAAAATATGTCCATAAAATGATTCAAAGAAGGCAACCAGGTGAAACTACTTTGAAATCTACTTCCTTCTTTCCCTAAAAAATCTAGTGCGGATAAAATAAATTTCATTGAAATCATTCCAGTATCAGGCTGTCTCCCAAGTCTTCTCATGAGAGTTTTGCGATAATCAGACCACTAATATACCATACAAAAGGTAAATATTATAGGTGCTTCCTTAGCATCCATAGCCATTTTGTTTAAAAGCAAAAAAAAAAAAGAAAAAGACACTGGATAGTCTAAACAATGAATAAAAAAATTATTTGCTGTCTTTCTTTTAAACTTGAGGGGAAATAATTTCAAGTTTTTTAAGGAATTCTAAGAGGCAACTACTATTAGGAAAGTGAAAGGTCTAGGACTACTAGTAGAAAGCCACTAGAGAGAACTATGTGACATTGGAATGTTTAACAGAGCATTTAAAACAAATAATCTTTTTCACCCATCCACCCATCCAATCAACATTCATTGATCACCAATATGAACTTTTGCTACCATTGGTTTCTTCTTCAAAGTATTACAGAAAGATTAAAAAGTGTAAGAGGAAATAACATGAAAACATTTTACAGTTCAGGGGGAAATGTCATATTCTCACTAGAATACCTTTCTTTACTGCTGACCTGAGATCTCACAGCCAATTAGCTATTGTAATCAGGATCATTGGATTTTCTTCACATTACCAATATTCTAAAAGAGATCCAATCTTAGTATGCTTTAATATTAGAAGCTTACCTCTCTTCCGGCAGGTCACAGGACAGGTTGTTTGGTTTCAGTTGTGTCCACTCTCTGGTATTGAGATCTAACTTGTGCAGGTCTGTGCTGTAAATATAGCCAGTTGTCCCTCCAAAGACATAAAGGGAGCCATTGATGATAGCCATTGCCTGGGTAATAAGGAAAAATAGACAAGAATGACTTGTTAACACTTTTTAAAAGTATATATATATCTTTTTAGTTATAGATGGACACAATATCTTTTTTTTATTTTTATGTGGTGCTGAGGATGGAACCCAGTGACTCATGCATGTGAGGCAAGTGCTCTACTACTAAGCCACAACCCCAGCCCAAGAATGACTTAACACTTGATTACAAAATGTAAACTTGTTAAATGCCCCAAATCAGGTTTTATGAAATTCTCTTGAACTTTGTTTGTTTGTGTACTGGGGATTAAACCCAGGGGCACTCAACCACTGAGCTACATCTCTAACCCTTTTTTGTTTGTCTGTTTTGTTTTTTATTTAGAGACAGGGTCTCGCTAAGTTGCTCAGCCTTAAGTTGCTGAGGCTGGCTTTGAACTTGCAATCCTCCTGCCTCAGCTTCCGGAGCACCTGGGATTATAGGTGTGCGCTGCTGCACCCAGATCTCTTGTACTTTTTAACCATTAAAAATATCAGACCCAGGGCTGGGATTGTGGCTCAGGGGTAGAGCACTTGCCTCACAGTTATGAGGCACTGTGTTCGATCCTCAGCACCACATAAAAATAAATAAAGGTATTGTGCTCATCTCCAACAAAAATATATTTTTAAAAAAAATACCAGACCCTAAAGCTGGGTCGGTGGTACATGCCTGTAGTCCCAGTTACTTAGAAAGCTGAGGCAGGCCAATTGCTTAAGCCCAAGAAACAGAGGCCAGTCTGGGCAATACAGCAAGACACCTTGTCTCAGAATAATAAAAAATAAATATCAGACTCTCAAAGAAAGATTTTGAGGAATCTAGGTAATATTTTTAGAGCCTGGAGATTCCCTTTAGAATGGTAAAGTTTTGTGAATTCTACCTAGAAAGGCAAGGAGAAATGATTCTTAGAGTCCTAGTCAAGAATGTACCGATCATGACATGAACATTTCCACTGAAAGCTACTTCTCTTTCTAAGCAATCTGAAGAAAAATGATCTCAAGAAGCAACAGCAGAGATGAAAATAAGCCATGAGAATTCTGTAGATAGGAAGGCTAGAGTTGGCAGTCTCAGGAACACAATAGCATCCATCAATCTCTTCTTCAATATAAATTCAGCTATCGTTATCACTGTGGTCAGATAGAGAGTATGGTCCAGTATGTGCCCCTTTCAAAGTTAAAGTTCACAAGCTGTTTATCAGTACCAGTGCCAGTTAGTCAATAAAGAAATCAAACCATGGTATTTTAACTTAGTCCATTATTTTCAAAGAGTCTCTAGTGTAGAGTGGGCAGCTCCCTATCTTTCTGGATATAACTTTGCAAATCTAAGGTTGAAACACTGGAACCTAAACTAACCTGCACAATGTTTAAGCTCATGTAAAAGCCTCTTAGCCAAGTATAGGGATCATCTACTGTACTACTTAGGATTCTATGAAGAGCCTTCTCGCCCATCATTCTAAAAATGACAGGTTGTAGACTGTCCTAGAGCCCAGTCTCTCATTTGGTGTGGAGAGTGGAGATGAGGTGAGGTTCTAACATTTAAAGAAACTTCTAAACAGGCCTAGATGATAGCCCTAAACTGGATTAGAAACAAAAAGTGAAGGAAAAAGGAGAGAAATGATAAAATTAAAGTTTCACATCAGAACTGAAAAATCAAATATTAATCACACTGAATTCATTCTCCATTTTTAAAAAAGACCAGCAGCATGTTTCGTGCCTGTAATCCTACAAACTCGGAAGTCTGGAGCAGAAGGATTGCAAGTTCAAGGCCAGCCTCAATAATTTAGCATGATCCTGTCTCAAAATTGGAAATTAAAAACAAAACAAAAAAGGACTAGGGATGTAGCTCCGTGGTAGAGCACCCCAGGTTCAATCCTCAGTAACCATCCCCCTTAAAAAAGTAGCAATATAAATATCCTGACACGGCTAGAAAAATATGAACATACAACCACAGTAACTGGCCACAGACTGTTACCTGTCCATATATTCGACTGGGTTTCTTTCCCCGACAGCTGAGTAAAGCCCATCTCTTGTACTTCACATTACAGACATGGACATCATTGCCGTTGCTCTCACCAAACGGAATGCCTGTACCTCCAAACACTAACAGGTTGTTTCCATGCAGCACAACTGAGAAGGAAGCACAAATTCCATTTATGTACTGGCTACCTGGAATGTGTTCCCACACAAACTCAGAATAGCTGAAAAACTAAAAAATGTCTAGTGATCTTATAAGCTAGCCCAACCATTGGCTATTTTATCTAATTAGCAACCCAACATCTAACTACTATAAAGCTCTGCAGAAAAAGGTATAATTCATACTGTGTGGACTATATCATATAGTTTCACCATTAGGAGTATGATACACAGTCAGTATGTATCTATGAAATCTATTAAATGCCATGTATACAGCAATGCTGAGTTCTATGAACTATAATATGCCACTGTTGCTCAAGACAGTTCAAGTATGTGATAAAGTAGAGGAAACCAAAAATATCATAAACCCCAGGGGACTCAGGATGAAGAGAGTACAGGATCATTCAGTGTGTGTCAGAGAAATGATCTCCACATTTAAATTGTGGTTTCTGACATCTTAATCCCTTATCAAATACTACTATACTAATATACTGCATACTAATATCCTATAGGGAACACTCTCTCTTCTGTTCCTGCCACCCCACCAACACACACGTTCTCCTTTCTCTCTCTCTCTCATGCCTGTTTTCTCCATCTCTCAAAATAGTACCACTGTATTATTTCAGTGGCTATTTTAAAAAACCATATTTTAAACTGATACACTATAGTGGTCAACAGCTGGGCTCTAGAGCCAGCAAGAATTGGCTGTGACTTTCAGAAGATATTTAACGTCCCTAACTTAACTTTATTTTCACAGCAATTTTACAAGGCAGGAACTATTATTATCTCTCCCTTTTTTATAGATGATTAAACAGAGGTGGACAGCAGTTCAAATAACTTGTTGAGGGTTTCCTAAAAAGAACCTTGCCAAGCTGGGATTTAATCCCAGGCAGTTTGACTCCAGAACCTTCACTCTTAACCATTAACCTTAGGGACTCTAAAAGTCTCAGTTTCTTCATTTGTACAAATGGCAATCACTGTAGTAACTGCATCACAGGGATGCTGTAAGGATTAAACAGATAATGTGTGTTAAGTATTTCAATAGCTATTTACTCTCATCATTATAACCCCATTTATTGATCTCTGAAAACATTTTGCCTTGCATATTATGATGCTTTTTATTAAAACCTCTGAGATATTGTTAATCCAATTTTACAGGTAAGGAAATTAAAGCTAAAACATCTGGCAGTAAAATGATATATAAATGGATTCAAACTCAGGACTTAATTCTAAATCACCATGCTATATTATTACCAGAGTAAAATGCATATTAAAAAGGTTTAACATATTACAATGTTATAAATTATTAAAAAGGAACATGTAGATAGTGAACCTGGACTCTCAGATATTTCATAAAATAAAAAATTCAAAACTGTTTGCACTCACGTGACATAGATGCCAATTCCCGGGGCATGTAGCCATCTGTGCCCATCTGGTGCCATACTCCTGTTGCAAAATGATACCTCCAAAGCTCCCTGAAGAGAGGATAGTCTTCATTATCTGGCCCTCCTGATTCATCATAGTCTGGGTTATAACCTCCAAACACATACAGATTGGTATTATCTGCCACACAACGATGTCCACTGCGTGCTGGTGGAGGTCTGTGGCCTAGGAGAGAAGAAGACCCTTTTCCACAAGTGTCCCACCAGATAGAAAGCACAAACAAAACTGGATAACAACCATTTGAGCTTTAAAAGGGAATCAGGTAAGATTTATAACGTGGATGTACTTTTCATTTGTTTAGGTTATTTTATACATTCGCACATACTACTTAAGATTTAAGGAGCTAGTCTCCATTTTTATTTCATATGACTACTTTTTAATTTTAGTAACTGTAAAAAGATATTTCCCAAGGAAGGTTGCATAGCATGATAAACTCAAGAAAATGGCTGACAACTTGGAATTTTCAAGAAAAGAAAAAAATGAGGCTTGGTAACCTAAAAACTAACAGGATAAATTTCTTATTTCCTTAGAGAAAAAAACACAGGAAAACTAAACTGTGAATATTAGAGAACTACATAAATATAACCACAAATGTGAATGAGTCATGTATAAATAAAAATACACACACATAAATCTATGATTTTTCCACAATATATACTTATATACTTTAAAAGAAAACTGGCTTTCAAGGGGTCAAAGAAAAATTTTAAATTTAAATACAGTTCCAGATATTTAACAAAGAATATCCTTACAAGTATCTCAAATAATATTTTTAATTCTATTAAAAGTAAGATTAAGAAAAGATATTTCTATAATTTATATTTGAAAACTCTCTGAGGTTTAAATTATATCAACTAGTTCACTAAAATATACTTTAAGGTTATTTTAGAGTTAAAAAAAACCCTAAAACTTTATATTATTTCTATTACCCTTACAAATTTTTATACTAATTCACATAAACCCTTAAAGAACTATAGAACAAAGATCCTTAAATATATATGGGATAGAACAAGACACTACTGTAGCTGTCTATTATCCTAAAGATTAACATACTTTCACGTGTTAGTAATAGATTCTAGTATAATATTAATTAATATATAGGGTACTGTTAGACATTTGATAGACATCACAGGCCTTACATTATTTTTTAAAAATCAAAATCCCACTTTCTATGGTATGCTTTTATATAAGAACTGAAAAGAAATTTTGCACAGATCTAGAGCAACTAAAAATTTGATGGTTCCTTACTGCTCAAAGACCAAGACCTTGGCCCAGGATTTTAAAGCCTATTTTTTCTCTCTTGCCCCTCTTTTTGGGAAACCCAGAGTCCTTCCCTTATTCCTGGCCTGGCCCTTCAGTCCCTAGTAGATAAAATGCCTCCAAATATCCCTTGCAGCCCTTTCTCATTAAGAACCTAGGGCCCTTCTGATTTGGGTCCATACTCCTCATATTCTAAGGTAGATGTATACAATTAAAAAGATGATTGTATGATAACCATGTAAATACATTAATATAACATGCAGTAAACTAAAATCAGTTGGTGTATTTACCAATGAGCCACAATTTACCTTAAATGAAGAATTCAGTTTCTCTTTTTAGGGCTCTGAAAACAGAAGAATGTGGTATGGAAGAAAGAGCCAAGTACCCTCCTCATATCTAGGTCTGAATCCAGGTTCTTTCTGTCTGTTACCTTGAGCAAGTCACTGACCTTTACTGAGCCTCAGCCTCCTCATCTATATGTGAGGATATAATTACTGTACTTCACAGATTTATTTATGTTAAAATGTGTATTGGTTTAAATATGCATCTTTCTAGGAGGCTGTGAACTATTTGAGGGAAGAGGAAAGTATCTGTACTCACCTTCCTATAACCAAGCCTAGGCACAAAGAAAAACACTGATCAAAGTTAGGAGCCAGCTAATTTGCATTTAATTCTACTCTACTCATTTAATCAGCTTGTTTTCCTCTCCAAATAGAGAATAAGCTCAAAGACAAAGATCATGTGTAATAATTATCCTATATCACCCACAACACCTAAAATAGTTGGAGATATATTAACAGGTCCAAAGTTTGGTTGACTTCAATTCTGGTAAAAGTCAACAGTGACAGGGATCATCAAAACAGTGTCCCACTCTCTGTGGACTTTGATATTATTACGCTTAAGAGACAGATGATGGGGCTCAGTGGTAGATTATGTGCTTGGTTTGTGTGAGGCCATAGGGTCAATCTCCCCCACCAAACCAAAAAGGAAGAGAGGGAGAAAGAGAAGGTGAGAAGGGGGAAGGGAGAGAAAGATATGATCTAGGGGATAGGTATTGGATTATGAAATGGTCTTCTCAAGACACAATGCAAATCAGGTGTAGTAGCTCATGCCTATAATCCCAGCTACTTGGAAGGCCGGGGCAAGAGAAGGGCAAGTTTGAGGCCAGTCTTGCCAATTTAGTGAGACCCTGTCTCAAAATAAAATTTTATAATGGGCTAGGGATGTAGCTCAGTGATGAAGTGCTTGCCTAACACGTATAAAGCCCTGAGTTCAATCCTCAGTCTCGCAGGGAAAAAAAGACAGCAATGCTTCCAAGAACTAATATCAAGACAATCACAATTACACAGATAGGAACTCAAAGAACTCTGTTATTTGTTCTATTATCTACAGCCAGTAGATAATTTTTAAAGCTATTTTTGAGCAAATATGAAAAGAAATACAACATTCTAGATTTTTCTCTAAATGACCATTCAGCAAGAAAGGTATTATAAGTTTACTACCAATTATTTCTGTAACAAACATGACTCAGTCACATGGATTACAGTTGAGTCAATGAGATAATGATTTTATGTTTGTTCATTCATCCACTCATTGAGTCAAAAATGTTATTGGGGGCTGGGGTTGTGGTTCAGAGGTAGAGCACTCATCTAGAATGTGTGAAGCCCTGGGTTCGATCCTTAGCACCACATAAAAATAAATAAAGGTATGTGTCCAACTACAAATAAAAAATAATTTAAAAAATGTTATTGGACACCAGCTATGTACTATGGTATACCAGCTCCTGGTATACAATGATAAACCAATTACTATCTATGTCCTCTAGAGCTTACAGTCTGGCCCTTCGTTGGTCAATGCCATAGCCAGCCACTGGCCACATATGGCTATTAGACACTTGAAATGTGGCTAGTCCAACTGAGACTACGTTAAACCTACTGGATTTCAAAGACCTCCAAAAAGAAAATGAAATTCTAGTTTTTATGTTGATTGCATGTTGAAATAATATTTCAAAAATATATCACTTTCTTTTTTACTGTTCATGTGGCTACTTACAAAACTTTTTGACCCACATAATATTTCTATTGCACAGTGCAAGTCTAAACCAATTATTATTGGCCTCTGTTAATAATTTCATGATCTATGCAAATTAAACTACTGAGTAAAGAGCATCTGATCTATGTTTGAT